>NC_132918.1:22894490-23525128 GCF_047675955.1 Chlorocebus sabaeus | reverse complement strand
AAAACCACTAATAGGGTACCTCTATGAGTTTTCAATAGCCACAATATTATGGCATGTCCTCTAATGCAGAGGTAACTGCAGTGACTAAAAATTTGTGTCACAACACAGGTCAGATACCCAAAAAACCTTTTTAAGAAAGACAGGTAGAAACATGCCCAGACTGCAAAGATTACAACAAACAACTAATTCTTCAACGCCAGACACCAGTGAACATCCACCAAGCATCACGACCATCCAGGAAAACATGACATTACCAGACAAACTAAATAAGGCACCCAGGACCAACTGTGGAGAGACAGAGCTATGGCAACAATCAGACAGGGAATTCAAAACAGCTGTTTTGAAGCAAAGCAAAGCAAAGCAATTCAAGACAACACAGAATCCTATCCGATAAATTCAACAAAGATATTGAAATAATTAAAAAGAATCAAACACAAAATCTAGAACTTAAAAATTCTATTGACAGACTGAAAAATGCATCAATCTCTTAATAGCAAAACTTATCAAAGAGAAGACAGTGTCAATGAGCATGAAGACTGTCTATTTGAAAATGCACAAAGAAAACAAAATAAAAAAAGAATAAAACATGCTTCAAGATCTAGAAAATTGGCTCAAAAAGGGCAAATCTAAGAATTATTGCACTTAAAATGGAGGTAAAGAGATAGGGGTACAAAGTTTATTCAAATAGATAATAACAGAGAACTTCTCAAACCTAGAGGAAGTTATCAATGATCATGTACGAAAAGTTTATAGAATACTCAGCAGATTAACCTAATAAATAAGACTAAATAAGATTACCTAAAGACATTTATTAAGGAAACTCCCAAAAGTAAAATATTAAGAAAGGATCCTAAAACAGACAGAAAAAAGAAATGAATAACATAAAATGGAGCTCCATTACACCTGGCAGCACAATTCTAAGAAGAAACTTTACAGGCCAGGAGAAAAAGGCATGACATGTTTAAAGCACTGAAGGAAGAATGAAGTGTGTATTCTAGAACAGTATGTCCAGCAAAAATATACCTCAAATATGAAGGCGAAATAAAGACTTACCAAAAGAAGCAAAAGCTGAGGAATTTCAACCCCAAACTTGCCCTACAAGGAATACTAAAGGGAGTTCTTCAATCTGAAAGAAAAATATGTCAACGAGCAATAGGAAATAAACAGGGCCGGGCACAGTGGCTTACACCTGTAATCTCAACACTTCGAGAGGCCAAGGTAGGCAGACTGCTTAAGTTCAGGAGTTTGAAATCAGTCTGGACAACATGGCTAAACCCCATCTCCACCAAAAATACAAAAATTAACTGGACATGGTGGCACATGCCTATAGCTCCATTTACTCAAGAGGCCGAGGCAGGAGAATCACTTGAACACAAAAGGTGGAGGTTGCAGTCAGCAGAGGTCACACTACTGCACTCCAGCCTGGGTTATAGGAGTTAAAGCTTATCAAAAAGAAAGTAAGAGAGAAAGACAGAAATAAAGAAAAGAGGAGAGGAGAGGAGAAGAGAAGAGAGGAAAGGAGAGGACAGGAGAGGAGAGGAGAGGAGAGGAGAGGAGAAGAGAGGACAGGAGAGGAGAGGAGAGGAGAGGAGGAAAGAAGGAAGAGAGAAAGGAAGGGAGGGAGGAAGGAAGGAAGGAAGGAAGGAAGGAATGAAGGAAGGAAGGAAGGAAAGAAGGAAGGAAGGAAAGAAGGGAAAGAAAAGAGAGGAGAGGAGAGAAAGAAAAGAAAGGGAAAAAGAAAGAAAGAAAGAAAGAAAGAAAGAAAGAAAGAAAGAAAGAAAGAAAGAAAGAAAGAAAGAGAGAAAGAAAGAGAAAAAGAAAGAAAGAAAGAAAGAAAGAAAGGAAGAAAGAAAGAAAGAAAGAAAGAAAGAAAGAAAGAAAGAAAGAAAGAAAGAAAGAAAGAACTGAAAATATATTACTCACTGGTTATTGTAAGTGCACAGAAAAACACAGAATATTATACCAAAGAAATTTTAGTGTGTATATTACAAATATCTTGAGTGGCAACATTAAAATGTGAACAAATCAAACGTAATAGCTACAACTTATCAAGACATAGACAGTTCAATAAGATATAAATAGAAAAAATGTTAACGAATAGGGAGAAAAGTGAACATTTGGTCTTCGTCGGTTTTCTCTTTGCTTGTTAGTTTTTTGTTTGTTTATACAATCAGAATTAAGTTATTATTAGTGTAAAATAATTGTATATAAGGTATTATTTGCAAGCATTATGGTAACCTCAAATCAAAAACATACTAGAGAAACACACACACACAAACCAAGAAATTAAAACAGAACACCAGAGAAAATCACCTTCACTTAAAGAAAGACGAAAAAAGTAAAGATGAAAGAGAAGACTACAAAACACCCAAGAAACAAATAACAAAATCCAGAAGTAAATCTTTATTTGTCAATCATATCAATTAATATAAATGGGCTAAACTCTCTGTTCAGAAGATATTGAATGGTTGAATGTATAAAAAAGAAAAACCCGATAGTCTGTTGACTACAAGAAATACACTTCACCTATAAACAAACACATAGACTGAAAATAAAAAAATAGAAAATGATATTCTATAAAAATGGAAACCAAAAAAGAACAATAATAGATATATCAGAGAAAATATATTTCAAGGCAAAAATTATAGAAAGGGACAAAGAATGTCGTTATGTAATGATGCAGTTTCAATTCAGCAAGACAAAGTAACAATTTTAAATATATAAACACCCAACATTACAGCACCCAGATATAGGAAACAAATATAATTAGAAATAAAGAGAGAGAGCCAAATGCAATAATAACTGGAGGTTTCAACATCTCACTATCAGCAGTAGAGGGATAAACCAGACAGAAAATCAACAAAGAAATATTGTCTGCACTATATACTAAATGGATCTAATAGCTATTATGAGACCATTTCATCCAACAGCTGCAGAATACACATTCTTCTCTACAGCACATAAATCGCTCTCAAAGATAGACCATACACCACAAAAGTAATCTTAAAATAGTTTTAAAAATTAAATCATATCAATTATATTTTTGACCAAAATGATATAAAGCTGGAAGTCAATAACAATAGGTATTTTGGAAAGTATACACACACATGGAAATTAAACAACGTGCTCCTGTATGACAACTGGGTCAATGAAGAAATAAAGAAAGAAATGTAAAACTTCATTGAAACCAGTATTAATGGATACACAACCTACCAAAACATACAGGATACAGTGAAAACAGGCATAAGAGAAAAATTGAAAGCTACAAGCACCCACCTCAAAATAATAGAAAACTTCAGATAAACAATCAAAGAATGCATTTTAAAAAAACTAGAAAAGTAAGACCAAACCAAGACCCAAAATTAGTAGAAGAAAATAAATAATAAAGACAGGAGCAGAAATAAGTGAAACACAAATTTAAATATATATACAAGATCAATGGGAAAAAAATTTGTTTTGAAAAGATATATGCAATTGACAAACCTTTAGCCAAACTAAGGAAAAAGATAGAAGACTCAAATAAATAAAATCACAAGTGAAAAAAGACATTACAACTGATACTACAGAAATTCAGAGATTATTAGAAGCTACTATGAGCAATTATATGCCAATAGATTGGAAAACTGAGAGGAAATAACTAAATTACTAGACCTATACAATTGATCAAGATTGAATCATAAGGAAATCCAAAACCTGCACAGACAAATAACAAATAATGAGTGCGAAGCTATAATACAAATTATCTTAGCAAGGAAAACCCCAGGACCTAATTGCTTCAATGCTGAATTGTAAGAAACATTTAAAGAAGAACAAATATCAGTCATACTAAAACTTTTTTGAAAAATAGAGGAGGAGAGAATAGTTTTGAGTTCAGTCTGTGAAGCCAGTTTTACCATGAAACCCACAATAGACAAAGATAAATAAATAAATAAATAAATAAATAAATAAAACTATAGTTTAATATCCATGATGAATATTGAATGAACATTATCAAAGTGCTAGAAAACAAAATTAAACATCATATTTATCCCAGCCCGCGGGATCGTCGAAGCAGGCCCTGGAGGAGGGAGTGGGAATTTGGGGAACAAGAGACACGAGAAATGGAGACAAGACAGTGCTCTGATCAAGTCTCGTTTAATGGCGGTAATGCAGTGCCTTATATACACTTGGAGAGGAAGGGGTTGGGCCAAGGCGGAAATGATCTCATTTCAGAGGGCGCGGCCAGGCAGGTTTCGGTTTCAACGGTCGGTGGTCATGTTGCGCCTGCGCTAGGAAGTAACAATTTTGCTACGAAGTAACAATTTTCGCCCGCGCGGGAAAGATGGGTGAAGAAGAAGCAGGAAGAGCGCCATCTTGTGCGAGGTATTTAATACAGGGAAAAGACAAATCTGGGAAGGAGGTGAGAGGTGGAAATGAATAGAGCTCAGGCGTCTAATCGTCAATAATTACTCGCTATGGACGGGGCGCGCAGCTCCGGACACATATTAAAATGATTATTCATCATTACCAAGTGGGATTTTTCCTAGAGATGCAAGATTTTTCAACATACTAAAATCAATTACTGTGATATAGCATGTCAACAGAATGAGGGACAAAAATCATATAATCATTTCAATTGATACTGAAACAACATGTGAAAAATTCAAAATCCCTTCAAATAAAATACTTGAAAACTGAGTATAGAAGTAATATACTTAAACACTATAAAAGCCATATACAACAGACCCACAGCTAGCATTTTAATGAATGGGGAAAAAATGAAAGCCTTTCCTCTTTGATCTAGAACACAACAAGAATGCCCACTTTTACCACTGTTATTCAATATATTACTAGAAGACCTAGCTAGAGACATCAGAAAAGAGGAAGAAATAAATAAAACAAAGAACTTCCAAATTAGAAAGAAAAAAGTCAAATTATCCTTGTTTGCAGATGATGTGATTTTATATTACAAAGAAGCAAGAGATCTCCACAATGAAAACTCACTCTAAAACACCGATTAAAGAAATAGAAAATAATACAAAAAAAAAAGGAAAGACACTCCATGAACAAGGATTGGAAGAATCACATTATTAAAATATCCATATCACCCAAAGCAATCTACAGATTTAAAGGAATTCCTTTCAAAATACCAAGGACATTCTTCACAAATATAGGAAAAAGAATCCTAAAACTTGTATTGAACACTAGAAGAGCCAAAGTTATCTTGCGCAAAAAGAACAAAAGTGGAAGAATCACATTGTCTGACCTCAAATTATGCTGTAAGCCTATGGAAATCAAAATAGCATGGTACTGGCATAAAATAAGATATATAAACCAATGAAGCAGGAAATATATCAATGCATCTACAGTGAACCAGTTTTGACAAAGAAGAAAAGAATGTACATTGGGAAAAGAACAGTCTCTTTAAAAAATGGTTCTGGGAAACTATAATAGATATCCATATGCAGAAGAATGAAAGTAGACCCATATTTCTCACCACATACAAAAATTAAGTCAAAATGAATTAAAGACTTAAATCTAAAACCTTAAACTATAAAACTATTATTGGAAAATATTGGGGAAACTCTCTAGGATATTGGACTGAGTAAAGATTTCTTGCATAATACCCCAAAAGCATAGGAAACCAAAACAAAAATGGACAAACGGAAGCATATCAAATTGGAAAGCTCCTGCATAGCAAAGGAAACAATCAACAAAGTGTAAAGACAGTCCACAGAATACGAGAAAATATTTGCAAACTACCCATCTGCCAAGGGATTAGTAACCAGAATATATAAGGAGCTCAAACAACTCCAGAGGAAAAAGAAATCTAAAAATTCAACTGAAAAATGGACAAAAGGTCTGAATAGACATTTCTCAAAAGAAGACGTACAAAAGAGGCAAATGAAAAGGTTCTCAATATCATTGATAATCAGAGAAATGCAAAACAAAGCTACAATGAAACATCATCCCACCCCAGTTAATATGGCTTTTATGAAAAGTCAGGCAGTAATAAATGCAGGCGAGAATGTAGAGATAAGGAAGCTTTGTACAGTGTTAGTGAAAATGTAAATTAGCACAACCACTATTGAGAACTGTATGGAGATTTCTCAAAAATCTAAAATTAATGCTACCAGGTGATCCAGCAATCTTACAGCTTAATGTATACCCAAAAGAAAGGAAATCAGTATATCAGAGATATCTGCACTCACATGTTTATAGAAGCACTATTCACAGTAGCCACGATTTGGATGAAAACTAAGTGTCCAAATGGACAGAGAAAACGAATTACATATGTACACAATGGAATTCTATTCGGCCATAAAAAAGAATGGGATCTTGTTATCTGCAACAATACGAATGGAACTGGAGGTCATTATGTTAAGTGAAATAAGCTAGGTACAGAAAGACAAACTTCACATGTTCTTACCTATTTGTGCAAGCTAAAAATTAAAACTATTAAACTCATAGAGATAGAGAGAGGAACAATGTTAACAGAGGCTTGGAAAAGTAGTGTAAGGAGAAAGTAGGGATTGTTAATGGGTACAAAAATATAGTTAGACTGAATAAATATGACCTACTATTTGTTAGCACATAGGACGACTAAAATTGACAATAATTTATTGTACAGTTTAAGATAACTAAAAGTATAATTAGATTGTTTCTAACACAGAGAAAGGATAAATGCTTGATGTGATGGATACCTCTTTAACCTTATGTGATTATTGTGCATTGCATGCCTGTATTCGAATATTTCATGTGTCATGTAAATATATACACTGACTATGTGTCCACAAAAATAAAGAATAGAAATTTAAAAAGGAAGAAAAGAAAAAAGCAACTTTATAAAAGATTCATGCAGTATTCTGTTTTGAAAATAAAGTTTTATTTTAGCAATTTTTAGATTTAGCATATAGTTGTGCAGATAATGTTGGAGAATTGTCAGATACCCCACACCCAGTGTTCCACATTGTTACTGTCTTTCACGGTACATTTATCACAATTAATAGATAATTAATGATACATTATTTTAATTAAAATATACCCTTTTTTATATTTCTTTAGTTTTTGCCTAATGTCTATATTCTGCTCCAGGTTCTCATCTATATTACATTTAGTTACGGTGAATTCTTAGGTTTCTTTCACCATAACAGGTTTTTAGATTCTTATTATTTTTGATGACTGTGACAGTTTTGAGAAACACTAGTTAGATATTTTATAGAATGTCCTTTAATTTGAGGTTGTCTGATTTTTTTTCCCTCACAGTTAGACAGGAGTTATGGGTTCTAGAGAGGAATAGAACAGAGGTAAAGGAAGATTTTATCTCATCATTTCAGGGATCCAGCCTGTCAATACGCCACTGTTATTGTTGATGTTAACCTTGAGCATGTCACTGAGGTAGGGTTTTTCGGATTTTTCCACAGTGAAGGTATTCTTTTTTCCCACTTTTCATATTTATTTCTTTGGAAGAAAGATACTATGCTCAGTGCTTTCTTAAGGCACTAGGAATTATCTCCACCTCCTTAAGAAAAAAATTACCTAAAAAATCATTTGAGCTCTTCTGCACTGAAGAATTGACTACTCTCCTCCATTTATTTATATATTCAATAATTGATTTTTAATAGTATGGGCTCACATCCTTTTTTATACTTGGGGTATAATCTAATACCTTTAATACGTAATGTATCTTTTCATAATATTCCAGTTTAGCTATTAGAAATTCTTTTGGTTGGTTCTGGTGTTCCTTTGACAAAACTTCCGTATTATGTATATGTGTGTGCATGTGTGTGCGTGTGTGCATGCGTGTGTGTGTGTGTGCGCGCGCGCGCGTGTGCACGTGTGTGTGCGTGTGTGTGTGTGTTTAGCACTACATCATCTAGCAGTACTAGATATTCCAATCTCACATTATTCTAGCTCTAAAATTATCCGTGTCTGCAAGGATTCCTGATGGCTTTTACTGAAGTATGATATTAAAAACCAAACACGTATGTGTATACTAACCTATTGTGCTGTGGACTGAATAGTGTTCCTCCAAAATTCACATATTAAATACTGAACCCCAATATAACTATATTTGGACAAGCGGCCTTTAGGAGGTAATTAAGATTTAACAAGATAATGGTGAGGTTATAAACTAATGGAATTAGTGTCCTTATATGAAGAGTCATCAGAGAGCGCTCTTCTTCTCTCCACCATAAGAAGAGAAAGCGTCAGCCTGCAAGCCAGGAAGAAAACCCTCACCAGAAACTGAATCATCTAGCACTCCAATTTTAAACTTCTCAGAAATCTAACAAATACCTTTCTGTTGGTTAAGTCACCAAGTCTACAGTATTTTCTTATGGCAGCACAGACTAGTACACTTATATCTATGTGTGCTTATATCTATAAATATAGGTAAATAGTATATAAATATAGGTATGTACTTACATCTATATTTGTATATTAATCCATCTAATATTGTGAATGATATTGTTATAAAGAATACATGATAGTATGTGTTTGTTAAAACTTATAGAACTTTACAGCATAGAACTTTACAATGCATAATGTAAACAAATTAAATAAGTATGATTAGTAAGTTGGAGGATTGCAGGATGGAATATAGTTTGTGAAAAAACAAACTGCCTTCCAAACCTGAGTTCATAAAGATATCTGCAAGTCTAATCCAGTAGCACTTTGATTATTCTAGCCCTCTCTCCTTTCTTGTGTGTAACTTTCCACTCCAGCAGTAAGAAACTTGGCTCCTACTGTCAGCTTTCCATTTACTGAATTGTTCAATTCCACGTAGAATAGTTTCAGAATTATTAACTGCTATCCCTGTGAGAAATAAATTTATATGCTACAGTGGAGTACGTACATGCAGTTTCTTTGTTTCAGATGTTTAGAAGGCAGTTGTTTCTTTTTTTTTTTTTTTTCACAGACTATATTCCATCCTGCAATCTTCCAACTTACTAATCATACTTATTTAATTTGTTTATGTTATGCATTGTAAAGTTCTGTGCTGTTAAGTTCTATAAGTTTTAAAAAACACATACCATCATGTATTATTTATACCAGTATCATTCACAATTGTTTCATGGCCCTAAAAATCCCGGTGTTACATTAGATACAGCGACATAACAGAATCTTTTGCCACCCCCAAAATATTCTCCGTATTTCACCTATTTAGCTCTCTTCCCTCCACAAACCTCTGATAGTCTTACTTGTTTGCTGTTTTCATAATTTTGCCTTTGCAAGAATGTGTCTTAGAAAATGAATCACATAGCATTCAAGTCTTTTTTATACTTCTTCTCACTTTATAAATGATCCTCTTAAGTCTATGATAATTCCTTTTTATACTCTCCTTGCACTCTTTGCATTTGTCCCATTTTTACATGGATTCTACCAAAATTTCCTCTTTAATACTTTTATTTTTCTCTTAGTAAATACTTTCCTACAATCACTGTTAAGATACTTTCTAAAGTAATACTTTGAGCTCAAATTGATGCTCACTTTTTTTTCTTGAAATTTTTTACCTGTTGTTTAGCAACTCAATTTCTATGTCTTCAAATTTAACATACCCAAATTGGAACTAAATATACTCTTGCCAAATTCTTTGCCCAAAAACTATAGCAGTGTTTCCTCTGACTTTCTTACTGATTAGTTTCTCTCAAAGTATTAAAAGTATAAATAGTACTAACTAACCCGAGTCAGCAGGAGAATAAACATAATTAAGTTGTTTAGGAACCCTCCAAAATGGCATTAAAATATTTCTGCCAACTGCACTGGTGTGTTTTTTATTATATCCTTAACATGGTTGGAAATACTACTTTAGAGATATCTTCGACAAATAGTTTTCCTCTACCTCATAACGGAAATGTAGAAATAAGTATTACTTGAAGTCATGCATGTTGAGACAATTACTATGCTTGTTGTGAGGAGAGAGGAAAGGATATAAGAACAGCATTAACAAGTGCCTATAATGTATGCCCATCTCTATATTAACACTGTTCTGAAATAACCTGTGCATTAGAGATGTTTTCTTGATACTGCTCAGCAAGAAAGATTGGTTTAGTGTCATGACATCTGATTGGATGGCAGGTATTCTTACAGAATCCTGAAAAAAAAAAAAAATACATCTAATTGAATGAACTATGGGATGTCTCAATTTAAATTATTTCTCAGCTGTAGAAAATGTAGCCCCCACTGTAGCAAATGGGCACTAATGTCAGCAATGTATTAGGTTTTGGTTTAAACCAACAGATTTTGTGCCTTTCTATATATTCCTCTTAATACTCAAAGACTCTGGTGACTCACTAGTGTTTCTCAATAGTTCCATTAGCTCTGAAATAGCTACATCAATTTTCTTCCCATTTTACTTTCCACATTATTCTTCTCTAACCATGGATACTCTATGCATTTTCTACATTACTATACTACCTTCCTAATTGTTTAATGAATTGCACGGAATAAATTATCCTGATGTTTCTTCAATAAACATTCTGAAATGGGTAAATATTGTTGATCTCACTAATGTTTTTCAATATATATTTAAAATAAAAATAAAATACAACCATTGTAAAATAAATTTTATGCCCCCAAAAATGTCTTAAATGGAAATAACAAAAATAGTTTAGGTTTAAGTACTTACACAACAATTTTGTTTTTTTATAAAGGTAGCTCAAGTGCCTTTTTCTGCTATAAACTTTTAAATATGTGTTAGAAAAAAATGAAAGGCAAGAGTTGTAACAATTGTAAATATTTCAGGATAGTTCAATTTGTTTGTTAACACTAATGTTTGTGTGCGTCTACACATATGTATGTATATATTAATACACATATTACATATATGTAATTTTTATATGTGTATATGTACATATATGTATATATAATGTAAAGCATTACATGTGTATATATGCACACACACCCACATAAATATATATATAATTTTTTTAAGTTTATAGAATCCCTGCCATCCAATCAGATATCATGACACTAAACCATTATAAGGTCTAATCCATAGATACGCAGATCATCAAAATATTAGAAGTGTGCTTTCTGTCTGATTATTTCTTGTTAAATTCAATTTCAGTGTACTTTGTCCAAATATGAATTATTTTTCCAATGGGACTCTTTTTATAAATGATTTCACAGTCCTTGAACAGTAGGCCTCACAGGATTTACTGCTCGATAAACAATTCTAAATCTTCAATCGTGCTGGAACAGAGATGCTGAGTACAATGCTAACAAAGAAAAACTAGTATTTTAAAAAAGAAATGTAATACTGGATCTCTGATGATACAGGTAGATTGAACAACGCACATTTGAAATAAACTTGAACTTAATGTGTCAAACTTTTTAAGAGCTAGCATGCATAATCTTGTTTCATTTTGACAATAAATATAAATTAATCATAACTTAAAATAATATGGAATATATGTATACAAAAAATCCCAAATACCAGTAGATATTTAAATATTCAAAGTAATTTTATTCTTAAGTCAAGTCGCTATAAACGAATTATAATGCAAAAATGTTTATTAAATTGTTTTTACTCTCACCTTTATTTAAATCAATTGTTACTTTACATTTTTAATCTAGCTTTATAAAAGAAATTATTAGTAATACAATTGTTTTTGTTCTTCTGACATGTTAATGTTTAGTGAAATAACCATGTGATTATTTTATAGCGGCACTTCATTTTTAATAGCAGATGTGTTCCAGAAAATATGTGTGCATATATAATTTTTAAAAATAGGACTACGCTTTTAACATACATGGCATAATTCCTAGTTAAAAAATTAGGGTATGACCTGTTTTCTTCTAAAGCACAGAATGATTAAGAATCATGAACAATCTCTCAAATTTCAACCCTGCATGCATCCACAAGTAACAGACCTTGAACTACCGGGTGAGTTTCAAAGCATCACGTGTTCCTGCTGTCAATCTTCATTCTTCTAACACAGGATGCTAATTGAGGCAGTCCACATCAAGTTACTTCAGATTTCCTAAAGTCATTTTTTGGCACAGTCATGGGAAAAGATTTTAGATGACATGTAACTACTATCAGATATTCCTAAATTATTCATTTCAACATGTGTTTTGTGAACCTAATAGATGAAGGCCTAGCCTCAAGGGAAACAGCAGAAGTGTAACATTTTCTGCCCTCCTGAGGTCAAAGTGTAACTTGTTTTCCCAAAGGTGGAAGTAAAGAATGTCATTGGGTTCCCTGACCAAATTAAGGTTATTCAATGAATGTTTTGAAAATGGGAATTTTATTATATGAAAGTTTTCTCAGACTGATACAAATATTTTTGTTGTAGTAATTAAAATAGCATTTTATTAACATAAGGCAAGACAAATAGACTAAAGGGAAGAATAAATAATTCAGAAACACAAAAATGTATACAGGAAACTTGATATACAACAGTTATAAATCAGCAGGGCAATGGTTCTGAGACAAGTAGTCATTTGAGGAAAAGGATAAAAGTATTTATCTATTTTATTCCACACAAAAAATAAATTTCAGGTAGATTAACATCCATATATGACAACCAAAATCTCACAGTGTTTAGAAAAAGTATAGCAGAATATATTCATACCACTAAAATTACTGGCCATTAGGGCATGGATGATTAAATTTAATGATATAAAAATGTAAAACTTGCATGTGACAAAGATGCTAGTTATAATTTGAAATACAAGTCAAAATTGGGAGAGATTTTTGAAATATATATAACTAACAGAGGATTATTATCAAGAATATGTAAAGAGTCCTTGCAAAGGAAAAGAAAAACATTTATAGAAGCAACACCTAAACAGCAACAAACACATGAAAAAAATGTACAATCTCACCTGAATTCAAGAAAATAAAATTAAAATGCAATGAGATATTGTTTCATTACCATCAAATTGACAAAAATTTGAAATGATACTTTTAAATGATGGCTATGTGTTGGAGGAAATCCAAACACTGCCAGAAAAGATATAACTTGGTACAAATGATTTGAAAAAAAGTATATATTGTATTTATTTAAACCGAATATAACCTATAACCTGGAAACCTGCAACTTCAGGTATATACCCATAGATATATTTGTAGACATGCCCACCGACACATATTCAAGGAATGTTTTTCCCAGTATTTTTTGTAGTGCTGAAAATTTGGAAACAACTTACATTTTATAGAGAAATATGTCTGCCATTTTTGCACCAGACATTTTTTAAGAAACAAAAGTTGAAAATAAGTTGAAAAAATAATTTGAAAAAATATTTTTAAAGAACCCCCAGTAAATTTAACGAAGATTGTCCTTTCAGAATATAAGTTAGTAAAAACTTTGAGAATAGCCTCAGAGAAAGGCCAAGCCAACAGCTATATAGGAACATTTAGGCAGTACATGGGTGCTGATAGGTACAACATGGAATTTTATTCCTAGAGGACTGTTTGTTTTGCTACTTTGTTGGTAAAAGACAGTCCTTTACCTATACTTCATATGTTTCCAGGAGACTGGCTCCAAAGAGAACACTCTGACTTCTCTGTGACAAAATTTAAGTTTAAAACAGATGAAATGATACAATTTGAGGAGGGATTTATTATGGTTAGAGATAAATCACACAACCTTATCCATCAGATAATAAGGTTACAAATGCAGAAATTAAGGCTGAAGCATATAGTGTATGTGGGTTTGTCACAGTAGCATTGAAATATTATATATAATATTTTTAAAGCACATGATAGAACTTTATGGTTTTATAACAGAACTTTATAATTGAATCCTACTTAATTTAAAAAAATATATAATTTATTTGTTTATATATATATATATATATATATATTTTTTTTTTTTAAATAGTATCTGAAAGAAATGGTTGCCTGTTTTATAATTAAGACACGGCAGAGGTTATTTCAGGTAAAAAGTGCCTGTAGTTGGCAAAGAGTAATGTGTCTACTTTCTTCCTATCTACTGATGTGCTGTATCTTTCCAGAATTCCTCCTGGTCAGTGTTGGATCTCTTGCATTGATTCTCTAATCGTCTTTCTCTTCCCACTCCCCCTACTTTCATTTTTGATTTTTAATTTTTGTGGGTTTGTCCTACTTCTGGGACACTTTTTTTCTACTTTTATGTTAGATTTTGAAGGAGCTAAAATATTTTTAATTTTTAAGACTTCCCGTTCCTTTTCCATTCCCATTTGATTGTTGTCCATTCTTATTTCATGAACACACTATCTCTGGTTTTCTCTTTGAGGATAAAAATGGTAGACTTTTAAAATATTCTTTTATCTCCATATTGCCCCTGTCTTTCACATTCTTTTTTCGATCTATTGGTTTCTTTTTGCTTTCATTTTTAACTTAATTCCCTTTCTTGTTAAATGATTAATTTCACTCTAGCATGATCAAGTGACAAGTTGCCGTTTACTGGCCCTCTTCCATAACTATTATTTCACTCAGGAATTACTCTATTCCTGTCCTTATCTTTAGCAAATCAACTTTCAATAAAGTACTTGGGGAGTAAAATTCTGTGCTGCTATTGGTGGGAAATCTGGGGAAAGTAAAGGACTTTAAGTTAAAAGTTTCTCACTTTTTGTTTACCTTAAGTCCAGTGATTCTGCTTACATTTTCCAAAAAGTAAATATCCTACAAGGGAGAAGAGAATTAGCAGGTATTGTGGAGCTAGATTGAGAATCTGGGGTTTTAATACCTTCTGGAGTAAATTTGGCTTGAGACCTTCTGTTTTTATCTACATGTGTACCCATGACTTTCTATGTCTCCTCTTGCCTTCAACTTGTGAATCTTTCCAGGGTTTTGACAAGCAAATAGATTTACTTATTTTGGTATCTCCATTGATATGCATTTTATTTTCAGCCTCTTAGACTTGCTTAAAGCAGTTATCACTTTCGTAATTGCTTTTCCTCTTCTCAAAATCTACCTATTTATTTTGCTGTTGCCCTCTTCCCTATTTCCTTTACTCTGGAAGTTTTTTTATTCATTTTTTAAAAATGTTGTTATTGACACTTCAGTGGGATTTTGGCAGGGGAAGGAAATAAATGTATGCAACAATCCGTTAGGTTTTTAAATTTATCTTCATTTCATTCATTCTTTTCAGCATTATGACACTTTGTTATTTAAATTATCATTTTTCTTTTATATTGGAGTCAGAGAGTAATATATATTTTCATGAAAATTATTGTATGTATTTGTATACTCAATGTTTATTTTTATGTTCTACTATTTTTATTTAATTATTTTTAAATTAAAAATAAAATTGGATATATTTATGAGGTACAACATGATATTTTGATATATGTATACACTGTGGAATGGCTAAATCATGCTAATAAACATATTTGTTACTTCACATACTTAATTTATTGTGTGAACACTTAAAATCTAATCTCTTAGTCATTTTCAAAACAATATCTTGTTATTAACTATAGTCACTGTACTATACAACAGTGCTCTTGAACTTATTTTTTTAGCCTAAAATTGTGCATTATCTAAGCAACATCTCTCCAATCTACTCTTTAATCCCTGTTAACCACCATTCTACTCTTTGCTTCTGAGTTTGCCTTTCTCAGATTCCATATATAAGTGAAATCATGAAGTACTCGTCTTTTTGTGCCTGACTTATTTCACTTAACATAAAGTCTCCAGGACTTCCTTCTTTTTTAAGACTGAATAGTACTCTACTGTGTATATATACCATATTTTTTTTATATCCATTCATCCATTAATGCGTGCTTTGATTGATTTCATATCTTGGCTATTGTGAATAATGAATGCTTCAGTAAACATAAGCATGCAGATAGCTCTTTGACATACTGATTTCTCTCGGATATGTACTAAGTGGAACTGCTAGATCTATAATTTTTGAGAAAGCCTGCACTCTTTTCTGATGAGAAAATAGAACCTTTGTACACTGTCCAGGGAATGTAAATTAGCTAATTTTAAAAAATGAGCTATCTGCCTGTACCCTGTGTTTCCCTTCCCTTTCCTTCAAGGGAACAATTTTAACTAATTCTTTGTAATTACTTCCAGACCACTTAAAGATATGCTTGTATTTCTATTTGACAACATGTATGTATATAATGCATGAATAGTTCTGTGTAATTTATATATGTGCATATATGTGTGTACATGTGTTTATATATATTATACGTGTATATAGGTATGTATATGTGTCTGTGTCTATGTGTGTGTCATTTTAAGCATTATCCATTGACATTTCAATAGTAAAAATGAGGATGTTGCTTTCCTTCTCCTATTCTTACTACACATTCTCATCTTTCTCTTTTGCTTTTTACCCTTAAATAAATACGTTAAAATGTGCATTAGATAGATAGAGGTATTCAGTGCTTACACTATTTTGACATTGTAAGTGCTGGTCACAACTGTGAAGCCCAATTAATTTTGATTATTTATATTATTTCATGTGTACATTTGTGTTATTTCTAGAGTTAAAAATCGGCTGCTTTTGATCTTTAATTTTGCTGTCATTAATTGCAAAACAATCCCATGGCAACAATTTAAATCTATACATTTCTTTGGAGCATCTCTCGTTTTAATTCTAATGGACAATTTCCTCTTTTAGTCTTCTGTATTTCACTGTTCTGAATTGGTTGTTCACTATACCTGTTACCTAACCACTACATTTTGAATATCCTTTCCACACAGCCCAAGGAATCCCCTTCACTGACTTTTATTTTAGTTTTTTTGTTTTGTGTATTCTATGTGTTTCTTTCCCTGGTTTACTTGTCATTTCAGTACAGTGTCATATACTGAAAAAAGTGAATAGTAGTTATTGATGAAGACTTTTAACTAATGCTCTTATTCAAACTTTACCCTTAATATATAATTGGAATAGGCATACACTGTATGCATCAGTAAGGAAATCTCCTTAATTTAAGCTTTTTGAAGGCATTGCTCCATTTTCTTCTTCCTTTCAGTGCTGCTGTTGAATCATCTGAAGATTTTAGGATTTTCGATTCTTTTTTGTTTTTCTCACTGAGAAAACGTATTGGATCTTCTATTTTTCCTCAGTGTTCTCATCATTCATATGGACACTCAATGTAAGGTTCTGTACTCTACAATCACCCTCTGTTGTGTCTCCTGTGTCCCAGTCATTAGACATTGTGATCTTGAGAAAAAACATTGACTCTTTCTTTTTTTTTTTTTTTTTTTTTTTGAGATGGGGTCTCACTCTGTCACCCAGGTTTCTTGAGTGTGATCTCTGCTCACTGCAACATCCCACTCCCAAGCTCAATGAATCCTCCCACCTCAGCCTCCTGAGTAGGTGGGACTACAGAAGGCACCACCATGCCCAGTTAATTTTTTGTATTTTTGGAAGAGAAGGGGTTTCACCCTGTTGCCCAGGCTGGTTTCGAACTTCTGAGCTCAAATGATCCACCTGCCTCAGCCTCCCAAATTGCTGGGATTTCAGGTGTGAGCCACTGCGTCTGGCCAAAACTTTAATTCTTTTACTGGGTGGAGTAGTTGAGTGACTGATTTGAAAGTAGGAACATATTTGGAAGTCTATCTTTCAAAAAAATGAACAAGAAAATAATTCTGTCATTTAAGTTTCCTATTGACCTCCCATTCCAGAGCATCTGTTGCAGTCATTTCCTGAACACTTAGTACAAATGGAGTTAGGCTTGGGCTTCCTCATTGTCAGCTTAAGCTTTCGGCCTCACAAACCTTCTCCTCCTGCAAGAGATCTCTTAAGTGTTTTGCTGTTCACATATTTTTTTAATTTATATAATTTTGTTGCTACACTTTTGTTCTGCTCATCTTTATGGCTGTATGTCTAATGTCAAACAAAACCAATCAAACCAAAACAAACAAAATATAATTTAAAAAATACAAAATAAAATAATAATAATAAGCAATAACACAATCAGAAGGGAGACAAGTATGTACTCTGCCTTTTCACGTGCAATTTTTATCTTTGAAATTTAGCAGTTTTTACAGAATATCGCTCAGTAATTAATCACCATTTTGTTAATTTTCCCTAGTAAAAGTTAATCCTGAGATTCAGGCTGTTGATCTCAAGTAAATTTTTCCTCTTATATCATTAGAGATTACCTCTGTTTCATCCGTATTGTCCTATTTTTTCCAGGGTGATGGAGATGTAGCGTAGACATTGTGTCTTCATTAGTATGTTAAATTTTTTGAGAGGAAAAAGATGTATCATTATTTAGTTATTGCCAATGTGTCCTATTCAATTGTTCTTTGCAGAATTCACTACAAGATGTTGAAACTTTTAATAAAGTTCAGAGTGAGGTAATTACGCTGAAAATTTCTTTAATTCTAGTGTAAAACATTGGGCTATGGCAATAACTTCATGAAGCATGATACTTGTGATAGCAGCAGATAAATTATTTGGCAGATGGGGTGGGTCCCTGGTAAAACTCACCTTCAGGCTGGAGTGAAGCTGAAGTCTGATATCTGGGCTGCCAGTTCCTGGTGGAGCACACTACCTGGAGTGAGAACTTCTTTGATGCAGTTTGGCCAATCAGATGGTACTTTTTCCAAATCTGCCCATGGACCAATCAGCAAACACTTGCTCCCATCCATGAACCAATCAGAACACAGTGCTTCCATTCTAAGCCTATAAAAACCCCCAGACTGAACTGGACTCAGAGACACTTTTTAACCATCTGCCTGCCGATAAGAGCTACCCACTTCAGGTCTCCTGTCTGCTGGGAGCTGTTGTGTTGCTCTACAAAGGTTTCCCTGCTTTGCTGACCCTCCAGTTGTATGCGTTATTGCATTGTTCTCGGACTCCAGACAAGAACTCAGGACCTGCTGAACTGCCGCACAAAAATGGCTGTAACATGTTCCTGGCCGGCTCTCTGAGCTGCAAGCAGCGACAGGCTCCTCTTCATCAGATTGCGGGAGTAAACAGTGCAACCCTTCAGGGAGCTCAGATTTCAGTATTCCCCAAGCCAGAGCTGTAACTCTATGGCTTTCTCACCCTCTGCTGGCGTTGGGTAGCTGCCTCTTGGGATGGGAAGCAGTGGCAGGGCTGGGCCTGCCCAGGAGCTGTGGACCAGAGTGGCTGACCAAGCTGTAACACAAATGGGCTGAAACATGCACCCTTCCATGTTTGCTGTGCTGTGGGCAGCTGGATTGAGAGAGTGGTAACACACCCTCCACCACTTGGGGCCCTGTGGTGGCTGAAATCCCCAAGTTTTCAGATGCCATCTTGTTTCCCTCGTTCCGATGCTGGCGCCTGCAGCAGAAGCTGTTGTGGTAAGCCGGGTCCAGCTGCAGCTTTCCATGCAGCTGGCACCTGAGCCAGCACCTGGAGCTGCCCGTTCTGCCACAGCAGCTGGAACACCTGTCTGTGAGCAGTGGCTGGACCCTGTGCTCACTCCCTTACACATCCCTCAATACTCTGCACCTGGCTCGCCCTCAGTGGACAGGGGATCTAAGCCAATAGCGTGAGGCAAGCGCAGCCTGTCAGTTGAGTGTTTGGAACAAGCCCAGTGGGTGTAAGTGAAATTCAGCCAGAGGTGCTGCTGGCCACAGAGTTTTTGGCCGGTAAAGCAACAGCCAAAGCATCCAGTGACACTTGCATATATTTTGGATAAAGTATGCAAAACTATGTAGGAACTCCAGTTTAGGGGAATAATTATTTAATAATTTAATAAATGATATTTGGCTGAGTATTTTGGGGGATAGAAGAGTAAGTTACCATCATTTTGGCCTAAGAACAAAAGAGACTTCTATTTGTTAAAATATGGATCAAGGGATCTTCGGGGGGTTATTTGTTTGTTTATAAGCTGGTTGTTCACATATCTTTTCTTATCCGCCTTCAATGTCTCCTCAGAGTTTGGTTTGAATTGTGCTACATTAAACTATCCTAGATAATACATTCCTGTTTATATTAAAGTTCTCCTGGTATGGACAGATTTGATTGATTGATTGATTGATTGATTGGATTGATAAATATAGATAAATCTGGAGAGAGACAAGAGAGAGGATTTACTTTAAGGGTCAAATAAACCACCTCTGACTCATGCAATTGAGGGGGCTTGCAAGTTAGAAACAGGCCAGTAAACTAGAAATTCTTCCAAGAATTAATATTGCAATCTCCAGTCTGAACCCTGGAAACTTAGGCAGAGTTTCTATGATGCAACAGAGAAGAATCCCTTTCTTTACAGGGACCTAGATTTTTTTTAAGGTTTTCTGTTGTTTGGATGAGGACCACCACATTGTGGAAGTAATCTGCTTTACTCATGGTCTACCAATTTAAATGTTAATTACATCAAAAAATACTTTCCCAGTAACATCTAGCTGGGTGTTTTACAAAATAATTTGGCACCACAGCCTAGGCAAGTTGACACCTAAAATCAACCATCGCATTGTTTCATTTAAAATCAGTAAGTACTTTCAAATAGAAAAATGAAAATAAATGCACAGTCATGCACTGCTTAATGATGAGAAATGTGTTGTGAAGTAATTTTGTCATTAGGCAAATATAGATTTTACTTAGACTATATCTTACAACCTTTTGTTCCTAGGCTACCAAACTGTACAGTACGTTACTCAACTGTATACTGTAGGCGACTATAACACAATGGCAAGTATTGCTATATCTAAACTTAGAGAAGGCAGAGTGAAAATAAAGAATATGACAGATGTAGTGGTGTGTGCCTATAACCCTAGCTACTCTGGAGTTTGAGGTGGGAGTATTACTTGAGCCCAGGAATTTGAAACAATTCTGGGAAGCAGAAAACTCTATCTCATATAGAAAGTAAAATAATTTAAGAATACAGTATAAAAGAAAAAAAAAGGGTACACCTTTATAAAGACTTAACTAGAATGGAGCTTGCAGGCTTGGTAGTTGCACTGGGTGAGTCACTGAGTGAGTGGTGAGTGAATGTGAAGGCCTGAGACATTTCTCTACCCTACTCTAGACTTTATAAACATTGTATAACTAGGCTACATTAAATTCAGTTTAGAAATTTTCTTTCTTGAGTAATTAAATTAACCTGCGCTTACTGTAATTTTTTATTTTATGAACTTTTTAATTCCTTTCAATTCTTTAATTCTGTGTAACAACACTTAGCTTAAAATACAAACACATTGTACAGCTGTATAAACATATTTTTTCCTTATATCCCTATTCCATAAGCTTTTTCTGTTTTTCACATTTTTAACATTTTCAACTTTTTGTTAAAAACTAAGACACAAACATACACATTAGCCTAGGCCCATACAGGATCACAATTATCAATATCGCTATTTTTCACCTCCGTATCTTCTATCACTGGAAGGTCTTCAGGGGCCATAACACAAATGGAGCTGTTTCAAGTACCTTCTGGAAGACCTGCCCTGCTCAAGACTGTTCTACAGTTACTTTTTTTTTTTTTTTTAATAAGTAGAAGGAATACACTCTAATGTAATGATAAAAAGTACAGTATAAAAATATACAAACCAGTAACATGGTCATTTGTTATCATTATCCAGTAATGTACTGTAGTTAACTATATACCTTCCTTTTCTAAACTGGCAGTGCAGTAGGTTTGTTTACACCAGCAACACCACAAACTCCAGTCATGCCTTACACTACAATGTTATGATGTCTACAATGTAACCAGGCCACACGAATTTTTCAGCACAATTATTATCTTATGGGACCAGAGTCATGTATGTGATCAGTAGTGCACCAAAATGTCATTATGCTCTAGGCTTTTATGCACATATTTTTCTGTAGAAAGTAGTTGAAGAGATTAAGTATATCAAAAATTGATCCCTTAAATTAATATTCAATTATGAAAAGCTAGTCCAACATATTTAAATACTACCTTAGAATTAATTTAAAAAGAACATCTATCAGAATGCCAAATTGTTTTCAAACAATTTACCAGATAAGTTAAATTTACATTATTAATTAAGTTCTCAGATATGCATTGTTTAGATAGGGACTAATATTTATTCCTGTAATTTTTGTTTTGTTATCAAAGGTTGTGGAATAATGCGTTTGATTTTACTTTTCTCACATTCAAAGCCCCTTATCATATGGAGAATGAGTCTCTCTGTTTTTTCTTTCTTTTTAACTGATAGGCCCAGGGAAGAGCCTTTTTAAGTTACCAAGTTTTTTTATTTAAATGGCTTTGTTCCTTATCTTCTCTTTGTTTAGTTGTTTTATAATATGTCATCATGTGTGAACTTTATCCAATATATAATTTTGTTTCATCAGCATCTACTCATAAATTATAAACTCAATTATCATTGCTGTCAGTGGTGGCTGATTTACCTTAGGATAAAAAAAAAATAAGATAAAATAAAAAAATTAATGTACACTTTGGAGAATATAGAATACTTGCTGAAATCAGCTTTGCAATTACTGTTTGCCTTTATTTTCTTAGACTGATTTATATATTTATGACTCATTTTCACCTAATTTTATTTATTAGAAAATGTTTTAATCCTACTGTAAATGCCATTTAGTATACTTTAAGAAAATCGATGCCAGATGTTCTGTGAAATTAGTCAATCTTGTCATAGATACTTATCAATGTTTTGTACACCAGAGTGAAATTTACTTCCTGACCCTAGCTATTCGTTAGGTAATACACAAAAGCTATTGAATTGGCAATCATAGTCACTTAAGATAATGGAAAAACAGCTGTTTGTCGAGTATTTTTTAATGAATCTTATATGACTAAGTAGCTTTATACTTGAAAGTTTTGCAGGTAAATTAATTTTATGTTGGATATATTTCTTTCTATTTGTATTTTGTAAATGCATGTTCCAATTTATGCTATCCTGGGTATTTTTTTTTTTTTTTAGCTAATTTTGTGCAGAAACAAATAGAAACATTAAATTAGGCATATTCATTTAAAAATAAAATATAATATTTTATTTCATTTTGCTTGTAACACTCAGCCAATAAAATGTAAATCATGATTTTAAACCTTTGGACTGCAATAAACTTGTTGCCTTACTTAGTAGCCCTAGTCCTTTGCCTCTCCTGAATGTATACACTTTAAAAAGGCACTTTGCAGCTCCTGTTATGAAGCACATAACATAATTACACATATCTTAATTCCGAGCTCAGCTATGTGATTTGCTTTGACCTTTGGTATCTTAGCATTTGTAGTATAAGCAAAAGCTAGAAAAGGACTGGTGCACTTTTGCCTTCAATGTTGAAACATAGCCAGGCTGGTCCACCGAGGGATGTGAGAGAAAAATGAAGTAGAGACAAGTTGTTCCAGGCAATAATCAGCCCACTTCCAGAGACATAATACCCCAGACAGCAGCCAGGTAATACCCAGACATGACAGAGAGTCCATGTGGAAATCAGAAATTGCCCAGCTGAATTTTCCAGTCACAGACTCAAGACAAAACAAATTCTTGTTGTTTTGAACCACTGTGTTTTGGAATGGTTTGTTATGCTGCATTAATATGGCAATAGATAAATGATGGAGAAGCAAAGAATTATATATTTTGTAAATTTCTCAGTTAATAACAATTGCTCTGTGTATTAGTCTGTATTCATACTGCTATAAAGAACTGTCCAAGACTGGGTAATTTATAAAGGAAAGATGTTTAACTCACAGTCCTGCAGGGCTCAGGAAACTTACAATCGTGGCGAAAGGCAAAGAGAAAGCAAGGCACCTTTTCACAAGATGGCAGGAAGAAGAAGTGCTGAGCGAAGGGAGAAGAGTCCCTTGTAAAACCATCAGATTTCATAAGAACTGACTCACTATCATGAGAACAACATGGGGAAGCTACAACCATGATTCAATTACCTCCTGCTGGTCTCTTCCTTGACACTTGGGGATTCTGGAGATTACAATTCAAGATGAGTTCTGGGGTGGGGGGTGGGGGGACAGTTAAAGGCTAACCATATGACTCTGTGTAACTTCTCTCACTTTTTTAAAGTATGTATATATTTGAGGATATTTATGTTTATTTATTTTACAGTCCAATTCTTCTCACCCAAATAAATGCAAATGTATGTGTGTGTGTATATATATGTGTGTGTGTATTTAAAAAATAAGTTGTACTCTAATTTTCTGTGTGCATGAAGAGCTTACACAAGCATGTTGTTCTGAAGTTATTTATAACTTTTTGTTTTTATTACCACTATCTTTTCCAAATCTATTAGTTTCATTTTAAGTATATGTCGATTGTTGACTTTAACTATCACATAGAATCCCACAGTGCCAGTCATTTTCTACTTATCCATTGTTCTAGAGGTAGAAACTGTGTGTTCTTCATATTTCTACAAACACACAAGCAGCATAATGAAAATCTCCATGTATAGCCCTGTGGGAAAATGTATGTATCCAATTATCATTGCATAAATTTACTTTCTAAGAAGATCATTCCACTCATATAATTTTTCATTTTGTAATGATTTTAATATGATGTTTTTTTCTCTCACCTTTGTCAAGATTTAGGTAGTCTCTTAAACTAGAAAAGTGGTTTAATTTCTCTGTTTATTTGTTTAATGTGGAGATATATGGCATGTATGACCTTCACCTTCTTTTACGTAAATCTTAAATAATAACAAAACTATTTTAAATTCTAATAAGGAAGATTTTGGTTGCTAATCTTAGAAATTACTATCTTAAAACAGTCACCAAGATAATAATTTGGAGTTGTCATATGTGGGGGTCTTCTCAAAAATTGAATTTCAGAGGTTTCAATGTTTTCAGAAGTTGTTTTATGTAAATTCACTGAACACTCAGTAAGGCAAATAGGAATGGATATTTAATAAATTATTTCAGGTGTTAAACAAAGGGTTTATTTGTGGGTTTTGAAGTCCTTTACAGAAAAAATGGCATGGAAAGATTTAGCATTATTTTTTACTTTTTTATTCAGGTTTCACTTTTTAATTATAGACCCAATGTACTGTAAATTTGACTCCATCTTTCAAGCTTAATGAGGACTACTTGGTTTTCATTTTCAAAATAAATTGATACTAAGTGGATATGTTTATTGAATACGGACCATTCAAAGAGGTGATCAGGTTTGCAAAAGATATGTGGTTTTAGATTATTTATATAATGTCCTCATACTACAACTTTTCACAGTAGCAATTTATGCACTAGTACCATGTTGCGCTGCAAAGTACTCTCCTTATAAACAAATTTTAAATTCAATACAGCCCAATCCTACAGTATTATCTATAAATATTATGTAAAAATCATATGTAGAAGAAAGGGTAATGCAAAAATAAAAACCATCTTGACTAGTTTACCCATTATCATTGCCCTTATGAGATACTTTCTTCTTTGTGTCTACTTCTCTTCTAAAAACTATACCGATAGATATATAATTATATATTAATCCTGAATGTTGAAACTATAATGTAGATAACAATCTAATATGTGCAAAATTTAACACTTTTTATATTATGAATTCAGCAAAGTATTTACCCTATATATTACATCACTATAAATAAATTTTACTACAGTTCCTTTATACAAAGTAAATATATGTTATTTACAATTTGATGCTAATCTTTATATAACATCATCTGCATACAAAGCATTTGGCAAAAATTTGTGGAGCAGGGGGTATATTAAAAGGTTAAGAGGGATAAAACACATTTAAAGGGATAATACACATGAACAAATTCAAGATTATTTTGATCTATAAATATTAAATATTATATAATGCTCATCTTGATATTTCATCAAAACAAAATGCAATGGATTTTAAGATGTGTCATTATTTTATGTACTTTCATATACTTCAGAAAATAAAAAAAAATGCTGGACATGTGCAAACTATATAGGAGACTCCCCTTTGAGGGTAATCCACAAAAGGTTATAGATTAACTGTTGCTATATATTAACCATTGTTTACATTTCCCTTTCCACAAAAGGGAAATGTAAACAAGACCTTAAACTACAAGAAAGGACAGCAAATTAACGAACAAGCCTCTACCCTGATACTTGGCGGAAGAAGTAAAACTTTCCCAGATGATTTAAATCACCAGGCATTATCTTGCAAGGTTTGTAATCTGAATTCACACTGCTAGTGTGTTCCAAAAGCCTCAAGCAGAGAATTTAATGAAAGTTGTCTCAGGTTTATTTTGTCCTTAGGTGACTCAAATGCAAATCTTTTTGGTTCTCAGTGTATGCCAGTGCAGGTTTGTAAAATGCTATCCATAAGAAGATGCATTCCAACTTCAGAAATGTTAAATTGTATGACAGATATTTTTTAAATCTATTAAATAAGTATTCTATAATGAAATCCATACTTTATATAAACACAGAAAATGCTATTGAAACGTATTTTCATATTGGGGGCTGGAAAGCCTTAAGAAAGAACAGTATTTAAATGTTAACAATAATAATAGTAACAAAAAAGTAGCAACAGAAACAATAGCTGTGTCTTTACGATATGCCAGACATTAAATTTCCATGTATTTAGTTACTTGATGCTCACAACAGCCCTTTTAAATAGTAATAATATTTTTTTCCTTTTCACAGGTAAGTAAACAGAAAAGCCAATACTTGAATCCAGCCAGGTTTGTGAAAAGTCATATCTTAATCACTGTTTTAAGAATGAAGGATGTTTCAGTAAGCAATAACCACATAGATGGCCGTTCCAAACCAAGAGGACACAAAAGAGCAGTTTTTTGTTGTCGTTGTTGTTGTTTTGTTGTTGTCTTTAAAAGACATTTCTTAAAATGTCAGTTGGATTAGCATGGTTAGGACAAAAGAAATTAAGTACAATTAACTAGGTCATAATACTGGCAAAATATATGGAAGGCAGAACATGTATTATTTTAATATTAAGATATATGACTTTTAAGGATTCCTTAAAAGTCGTGGAGAAAAAAAATGTATCATGCTGTGAACTGTATTTTCAGACAACTGATATCAATGTGATACACTTCCTCAAAAAGATGACAGCAGCTAGATCATGTGCAAAGGGGTCCCTTATATAGAAGAAGTTACAAGTCTTCACTAATATATAACCCATCAACATATAATGAAAACTTTTGACTGTATTTTTGGAAGGAAGAGAGTGTTTACAACTGAGTTAATGAACAGGGAAGAAAGAGATGTTTGACAAAAGAAATAATAAATCCTATTGGAAACCTACTGAATTTGAAGTACTTTTGTAATTTTCATGTAATTTGGTTAGGGCATAGGTGGATTTTTGGGTTGAAGAGAGCCATGAGACTTGATGTCATTGACAGAAGAAATTATTTTCAAACAAATGTATGTAACAGTTGAAATAAAACTTACGGATGCACTTTTGCACATATTTTAGAGTATTCAGTGGATTAAATAACCTTCAACTGATTTTCTTGCACCTTTTTCAAAGAGTTATATTTTCATTTATAATGAAACAAGTATATACAATGTCTTAAAAACATTTTGCAATAAAATGTACATAATATAAAATGAACCGTTTTAAGCATTTTTAACTGTAAAATGTAGTGGCATTAAACATTCACAGTGTTGTGAAACCGTCACCTCTGTCAATTTTTATAACTTAAATAACATTTTTAAATACTTTTAAATTTCACGTTCATTGTGTCAATCTTGGTAAAATCAGTCATAGTGTTACTGGAAAGGAGCCCCAATCCAAACCCCACGAGAGAGTTCTTGAACCTCACGCAGGAAAGAATTTGGTGCGAGCCCGTAAATTGAAAACAACTTTATTAAGAAAGTAAAAGAATAAAAGAATGGCTACTCTGTGGGCAGAGCAGCGGGCTAGACTGCTTGACTAAATACACTTATGGTTATTGATTGATTACATGGTAAACAAGGGGTGGATTTTTCATGAATTTTCCAGGAAAGGGTGGTGGGGCAATTCCATAACTGAGTGTTCCTCTCCTTTTTTAGACCATGTAGGGTAACTTCCTGATACTGCCATGGCATTTGTAAACTGTAATGGCACTGGTGGTACTGTCTTTTAACTTGCCAATATATTATAATTAGGGTATAATGAGAAGTGAGGATGACTAGAGGTCACCTTTGTCACCATCTTGGTTTTGGTGAGTTTTGGCTGGCTTCTTTACTGCATCCTGTTTCGTCAGCAAGATCTTTGTGATTTGTATCTGTGCTGACATCCTATCTCATCCTGTGACTAAGAATGCTTAACCTCTTAGGAATGCAGCCCAGTGGGTCTCAACCTCATTTTACTTAACCCCTATTCAAGATGTAGCCACTCTGTTTCAAATGCCTCTGACAATAGATCATTCTAAACCAAACAAAAGGAATATTGGACAGAAAGACCAGGCTAATATAAAAGTTTTTTGTGTGTGGAATAGGTTACATTTTTGAAAACTTTGTGTTTAGTTATATATGAACAAAATTTAGGCAAATAATGGTTTAAGGACAAAGGATAAGCAAGTGAGTACATATATTACAACTTTATTAATGACATACAATCTCAATAAATGGTCTTTTCCCTAGGACTAAAAGTAAATTATCAGCTTCATAGCTTCATTATTTGTAGTATACCTGTCAATCCATTTCCATAAAGCAAAATATAAACCAGATTATTATTTATTCTTGAAAAAACGTCTATCCTTTGCTCCATTTTTTAATTAGCAGTCATGATGACAGAGTTCCACAGGACTAAGAGCTTTTGGCAACAATGCTCACCCTCTCTCTCTCACAAATTTCACAGCCTCAGATCATCTATGAGCCTTGAGGTCACCAAAGATATTCTGTAAAATCCACAATAAGTGCAGGATTCTAAGATTAGTTCAACAACATTTCCAGAAGGTTTTGCGTTCTTCTTTTTCTGACCTACTCTCCAACACCTCCTACGTTTATCTTCTCAACGTATCTCTCAGTTTTTCCTTTTACCTTCTTTCTCTATCTTGAATCTAAATCTCTTTGAAAAATTCTACTTCCCCTATAGATTTCTCAAGTTGCAGAAGTTTTCTCTTATGTCTTCTATCTTGGGACAGAAGTTGGATTGGCATTTCTACTTGTTTCTTAACACCCCTGTTAGAACATTGTGCTTTCCGTCTTCCTCTAAATCTGGAGCTTCTGAAACATATGTATTAGACAATGCCACTTGATAATGCTCCATGTTATAGTCATCTATAGATCTCTATGGCTCTTTCTGATAATCCTTACAGATTTGAACTCTTGGGAAATTGTTCCATTCTTATTTTAATTCTTGGTGATATCTGTTTTCACATAGTTGTTCACCCCATATGCCATAAACTTTGTTTTTTGAGCTAATCGCTCCTCTAGTGAACTTATACTTTGAGACTCTCTCTGCAATCCACTATGAGAGCTATCTTTAATAAATATAATCTCAATTTAAAGCATCCCATACCTTGAAGAACATTTTCTCTCTGTTTGCAAAAGCCCTTTTAGTATTCCAGCTTCAACATATTAACAACTCTAGCAGTACCTACAACTATTTCTGATACCAACTGGAAATTTCCAGTATGAAGACCAATTGTTTGTGGTCAGTGAGTTCTGACTTGTTGTGTAGCTAGTTGGGTTTTTGTTTTGTTTTGTTTTGTTTTGTTTTGTTTTTTGACACAGAGTCTCGCTTATCTGTCGTCTAGGCTGGAGTGCAATCAGGTGATCTCGGTTCACTGCAACCTCTGCCTCCCAGGTTGAAGCGATTCTCCTGCCTCAGCCTCCCAAGTGTGTACCTAGTTTTAATTTGTTGGTACCTATGCTCTACTAGTCATTATATTTTAAAAACATTATCTATGCCCACAGGCATTGATCCTATCACCCTTTCACTGATTTATTCACTTTCTGGTACTAACTTTTTCCTTGCTCAGCATATAAATTGTATGGCCAATTGTCCTTATTCCTGTTGTATATATTATGCATCCCTTGTCTCTCACTACCTATTTTATACTCTTATTATGTCAGATAGGCCAGTCTCTCAGTCTCTATTTATTTCACTACTATACTTTTGCAGGTGGATAAGGGCACAGAAACAATTAATAGGCTTCCATTTAAATCATGAACACCAATCTCAGTTGAGACCTTATATATCCTACCCAGAAATCTAAGGTTATTTATCTAGTTCATTCGCTTCAATATCATTCTTACTGTAGATGATACTTTTTATCCTATTTCCCTGAAAAACAGAAGCAATCAGAAGGTATCCTCCTTGAATTTCACTGTATCATAAACTCACTGCCTGACCTATATCATATATTTAGCTTTTGACCTTCCATGTTCTTAGCAAAGACAATTTATTCTAGTTATCTTTCTAACTCTACTTCTAACTTTATTGACCCCGACCCTGACCTTAATTTGCTTTTATCTATAATCCTAAATGTATCGGAATCTAATTTGAACCTGTTAATTATCTCTCACCTAAATGAGGAAATTCAAACCAATATTCTTCCTTTCTCTTGCATTAGTAATAGTCTCTTTAAACTTGATTATTTCCATTAGGGTATAAATAACTGCTTTTTGGCTTTTTGGCTAAGATCAAGTGTAGAATATAAATATACTTGAACTTTCATATTTAAATAAAAAACATTTTAATAAAAAATATTATTTTCATACAAAGCTTATATTTCCTTCTAGCTATCATCTCTTTTCTATGCTTTCCTATATAGCTCAACTCCAAAGTTTACTGTACTTGCTTTCTGATTTTACTCTGTTATGTCCCCTTGATCCCATTTCAAATACTATTTCAAATACCATTTCCAATATTTTCACTACCCATCCTACTGACCCTGCACATGACCTCAACATTGCTAAATCCAATAGCCAATGCTCATTTCTGATCCAGCTTAAAATGGCAGTATTAACACAGGAAACACTTGGAGTATTTCCCTACTACTGAATTTTTTTTTTTCCCTCCTCACTGGCCCTCCTCTTAGTCTTTCTGACTGACTTCTCTTATTCTCCGTATTTTCTAAATGTTCGTATGACCCACTCTGAGCTTTAGGTCTGCTTATTTTCCTCCACTTGATCTTTCTATTCTTCCTTCAATCTCCCACACTTTTCATTCCTGTTCTTCTACCCCATCTTCCTTTTCCATTACTTATTCTCCACATACTTCCTAGGTAATCTTATCGAGTTTCTTTAATTTATAAAAATCCATATGTTGACAGCTGACAGTATCCAAATGTTTTTCTCCAAAGAGTTTCTTGAATCCAGAAAAATAATAATTGTATTCTTAGCATTTCTACATTGGTTTAATATGTTTAAAAGAGAAATTCTAGTCCTTCTACATGAAACATATAACTCTTTTAAAGTCGTCTTTCATTTTAGCCTGATAACTACTTATGCTAAAATATTTAAGGCATTTTTAACATTGCTATTTCTCTCATATGCTGTTCAACTCCATCTGTAAGCCCTGAAGGCTTAACACCCACATTAATTCAGCATTATAGTATCTCCTCTAATAGCACCTGGGTAAAGGCAATTCTTCTCTCTTATGAATTATTGCAATAGCTTCCTACTTAGTTTTCTTGCTTCTGCCCTTGTCTTCCTACACAGTGGCGGTAGTGCTCTTGTAAACCCAAAAGCTGATCATTTCATTTCATTGTCCCATACTCTCCAATGGCTCCTTTTGCTCTTGGAGTTAAAGTCAAAGTCTCAGTTTAATTTAGACACTTTCTGATCTGACTCCCTGTTACTACTCTGATCTCAGCTTCTACTGTCCTTCCCGTGTCTCCCTGGACTCCAGCCTCTTTGCTGTTTGTGATATACACCCCCATTGTCCTGGATAGCCTGTTATTTCTGTCTGAAAATTTTTCTCTTAGATATGCATGTAGCTTATCCTTTCACATCCTTTTATTACTTAAGCTTCTATGATCACTCTTTGAAAAATTGTTTATTCATTCTTCACTTCTGTTTGGTTCTAACACAAAGCATTTAATATAAACAAAGGTAATAATATACTGATTTATCACCCACCTGACAACTAAAATTTCCAATTAGGTGAGAGATTATCTGCTAATGTATTTCCAGCATATAGAAAAATGATAGGTGCTTAATAAATGTTGACTGAATCAATGAATGAAATAATAACTTAATGTTATTTATTTGATAACATTTTTCTTTTTTCTTTCTTTTTTTTTTTTGAGATGGAGTCCCGCTGTGTTGCCCAGACTGTATTTGATAACTTTATTCTTAATTGAAAAATGCTTTCTGGCCATAAATACCTCTCTACAAAATTTGTTTATATTTTGTTATGCATTTATTTCTGCTTTTTTCATAGCTTGTATGAACTTGAAAAGTTTAGTTGAAGTAGAATTGTCACACTCATTCTTTTTATTTTTTTAATACTCAGTTTTTAAAGGAAGAAGGGTTAAAGTAAAAAAGACTGAATGAGTAGTTAGGAGTCAAATTTATTAAAATATAGTAGCAATTGTGTATAGATTTTTCTTTCCCATTTAATTCTGGGAATATAAGGAGGTGCAAACATGAGCATGTCTTTGAGCAGAATTCATTTTGCTCTTGCTTGTTTTTCCTATAGAACTGCATTCACTTTACCTTCATGTCTCATCTCTCAATTTTGTGTGTTTTTCCTTCTGCTTATGTTTTTTTCTATAGTCATTTAGTACCTTCGTGTTGGCCTGCCCTGTGTTAAACATGTCCCTAATATGTCTTGTCCACATCTCAACATCTCAGCCTGTCTGCTTGGGTTTCTTCATCTGGCTAAAAATAACGACATAAGTCAGGTGACAAAATCAGTGTAATAAAAGAGGATCATGGTGTCTAGTTTTGTTCAGAGGAAAAAGCACATATGATGAAAATACACTCATAGCTTGTTTTCTAAACACCATTTGCCAATTAAAATAATCAGTTCCTTTAAGAAGGAATGTATTCAATTTTTAATTTTTTGAGAAATCCCTATACTGTTTTTCTTATCTAAGGTAATATAAATGTCAATTAACTTGATTTAGCCATTCCAAGAAGTATACATACACTTCAAAACATCATGTTGTATATGGTAAATATATACAAATTTATCTGTCAATTAAAAAGGATAAATTTTTTTTAAAGGAGAAAATAAGGTAGTAGTTTTTAAGGCTGGAGCACGGAAAATATAAAAATTGCCTGGAGAATCTTGTAGTGCCAGTTTGCCCTTTTGAAATATTTCACTGCATGCTACATTCTTTATTGTGTCTTCACTCTGGAATAATTCAATCAATCCTGATTTAATCTATCTGTAGGTTTAAAGGTTGTCTTTACGATGGCTATAACAGCCATATTCTTGAATTGATATTGAGTATTTCTGAGTTTAAATAGCTTAAAGTTGTTTAAAATATTTCTAAGCTTTATCATTAACTGCTTACGTTTGAAATGACTTCTCAAATTGTATCCGTCACTGTGTGCTAGGCAATCGATTTTTTTGCAGAACCTTGTTAGATGAAGCCAATTGCAATCAATGTTATTAATTTTCTGCTTTTTCAAAATCTTCCCTGGAACAAATACATTAATTACTTACAGTTTCTATATTATACTTTGTTATAGGCAAGATTTGTACCAAATGAACTTATTTGTTTTTCAATGTGCACATGTGTATCAAATATTCTTTAACAATATAATGTTGGTGGATTATTCCAACTCTCCTGAACAGTTTTATTAAAATAATACATGTTCCTGGATCCTAAGCCAAGGAAAAGTGTTTTTTTTTTTTTTTTTTTTTTTTTTTTTTTTTTTTAACAAGTAACACTTCTTTCGTAAGTAATGAGAGGCTAGATAATGCTGTAATAACAATCCCCCTATAGTATCAGTGACTTAAAATAACAAAAGTTTATTTTTCCTGGATGTCTATGTGGACTCTTATTAAGACAGGAAACTTGTTCCATGCCAGAGGGAAAAACTGTAGAAGTGTTTTACTCTTGCAACCAAGTATCTTGATTATGCCCATTTATAACTGATTGTGAAAGCAAGTTCCAAAGTACCAAACTCCAGGGTGCAAGGAAATTCAATCTTCAGTGTGCCCCAAAACAGGAGAGAACCAAGAATCAGTGAGAAAGGTTGTGTTTAAATGGAACACCCCCTTTTCTTAAGTCAAGATCCTTTCATTGAGCTAGTGTTCTTTGGAAAATCCTAATACAGACTAGGTTAGTCCATATGATAAATGACTGAGCTATGGAATTCCAAACTTCTAGGAACACTCCTTAAACGTGATGTTTCAGTTGTTGGTGTGAGTAGATGGATAGTTTCCAAGTGAAAAATATGTATTCCAACTGGCACCATCAGTTTTATTTAACATTGTTCATAAATGCTTTTACTGCTAATGTTTTTGTATATCATTATTTTAAATCTAGTTATTTTTCCAAATTCTTCAAACATCTTTTCTATGCCAAGTAATTATCAGGATTTATTAAAGGTTAATGGGGAGTTTATTGCATCATATCTTCTTTGGCTGTTTAAAAACATGTAACTTCAGTGGAAACGTAAAGTAAACCACTGAAAGATGGCTAAAGGCCAAACGTTGACAAAAGATGATTTATATTTTTATTATCAGAGGTCAAGGAGACTCATATAAGCTAAATTTTCATGGCAGAGCTTGTCTTTATTTAATTTCAATCTGATGTCAGTTCATAGTTATTAAGCGCTTACTAACTGTAAATCATTTTAAATATGTAGTATAAGAAATATACAGCAATTAGGCACTCGGCAATTTATATATATTGTTTAATATTATATAATTTCAATTCAGCCGAGGAGGAAATATAAAAGTACAATAATGCGACACTGCTAGCCTACATTCTCCAATGATTCCTCATATCTGAAGTTTGTCAACATTTCACTAATAGATATGAGAGTCTCATGACAAAACCTGCATTACCATTCTCATATTTTTACTCTTATTTTTCTCTTAGCCTTGTCTTATCCACTGACAATTAATTACTTTTTATTTTCAGAGTAAATAACGCTCCAATATGTATTTTGGCTTTTGTCCATAATATCGCCTTTGCCCATACTTCCTTGTGTTGATTATTTTTAATGGCATAGAAATTGTTGCAATACATTGCAATATGAAAAAAAAGTTAGGAAATAGCAAATATATGTGCATGTTACAACTCATTTTGCTAAAAATAAATAGAACAATATTATAAATATATGAGTCAATATAAAATGTTTATATTTGGGTGACATAGTTATCCATTTTTCATCTGTGTTTGTATTTAATGTTCTATAATATGAATATATTATTTGTAATCAGGAGAAATCAAGACCTGCTATTATTTTTCAATCACAAAGAAAATAAAAATATTCAGCCCTTTCCTGCAACATTCTTCACTCCTATTAATGTCTTAACCTCAATCCAAAAACTATTTTTTTCTGAAGAAAAAAATTCTTTTCCCTACACTATGATTGTGTTTTGTAGATTGTCAATGATGCTTTTGTATAATATAGTTTACCTACTCTTATATTAACCTCTAAAAATTTGAGGTCAGGGATCACAAGATTCACTCTTCATGACCAACATATAGCACAGAAAGTGTATTTATGAATTAATAAATAAAATAACTGTGAAACAAAGTTGAATAAATGACTGCCAAGGAGAGGTAGAAGAAGCAAGCAATTGCAACAAAAGGAAATGTTTCAGTCTGACATGAGGTATCTGGGAGGTAAACGATGAATCTGACCTTTGAAAACTGTTCTTTTAAAATATATGTGATTATGTCTTTCTCTTCATTTAAGATTTCAATGACTCTACTCTTACACAATATAATTCAAATACTTTCATATCTCTATAAATTTGTATGCATTTCTGTCAAAATAATTATGAAAACTTTGTTATAGGAATCTTAATCGGCACTAAGTCTTTTTTTAAATAACTTTATTACTTTACAAACATTTTAGATTTATAGAAAAGAATATAGTTTGGGAAATCCCCACATACCTTGTGCACAGGTATTCCAATTGTTATTATCCTTCTTGATTATATTATATTTGTCAAAACTACTCAACTAGTATTAATATATTATTACTAAATAAATCCCATGCTTTATTCAGATTTTATCAACTTCCTCCAATGTCTTTTTTTTTTTTTTTTGCTTCAGGAGCCCATCAAGTATACCACATTACATTTAGTTGTCATGTTTCCTTAGCCTCTGTAATGTAACAGTTTCTCAGACTGTCAGTGTTCTTGATGACTTTGACTGTTCTGATGAGTATTGGTCACATATGTTATGGAATGGCACAAATGGTAAACCAACTAGGATTTGTCTAATATTATTCTCATGATTAAACTGGAGTTGTAAGTTATTTATAGGAAGACTTTGAAGGTAAAATGCTATTTTTACCCCATCATTATACATCATCAGGTGGCTGAGGTAGAGTTTGCTAAGTTTATACATTGTAATTACTATACTATTTGCGAGAAAGTCACACAGCACAGATCAAACTTAAGGGGTGAGAGTTATGTTCAATCTCCTTGAGGGGGAAATAACTTAATCACATTTTTCTGCATGCAAGATTTATCTAGTCCTTGCATTTATTTGTTTATTTAGTTTATTTATTTATGCCAGGGGAGACTTATGATTATTTGTTTTATAGTCTGGGTTTTAATCCAACTTTTTTCCTTTCTTTTTTTCTTTCCTTCCTCCTTCTTTCACTCCTTCCCTCCTTCCCTCCCTGCCTCCTTCCTGCCTGCCTGCCTTCCTTTCTCACCTGCTTGCTTTTTCTTTCTTTCTCTTTCTTTCTTTCTTTCTTTCTTTCTTTCTTTCTTTCTTTCTTTCTTTCTTTCTTTCTTTCTTTCTTTCTTTCTTTCTTTCTTTCTTTCTTCTTTCTTTCTTTCTTTCTTTCTTTCTTTCTTTCTTTCTTTCTTTCTTTCTTTCTTTCTTTCTTTCTTTCTTTCTTTCTTTCTTTCTTCTTTCTTTCTCTCTCTTTCTTTCTTTTTTCTTTCTTTCCCTTTCTCTCTCTCTCCCCATCCCTCCATTCCTTCCCCTCCCCTTCTCCACTCGCTCCCTCTCACTATCTCTCTTTCTTTTCTTTTCTTTCTTTCTTTCCTTTCTTTTCTTTCTTTCTTTCCTTTCTTTCCTTCCTTCCTTTCTCTCTCTCTCCCTTCCTTCCTTCCTTCCTTCCTTCCTTCCTTCCTTCCTTCCTTCCTTTCTTTCTTTCTTTCTTCCTCTTTCTTTCTTTCTTTCTCCTTTCTTTCTTTCTTTCTTTCTTTCTTTCTTTCTTTCTTTCTTTCTTTCTTTCTTTCTTTCTTTCTTCCTTTCTTTCGTTCTTTCTTTCTTTCTTTCTCTTTCTTTCTTTCTTTCTTTCTTTCTTTCTTTCTTTCTTTCTTTCTTTCTTTCTTTCTTTCTTTCTTTCTCTTTCATTCTTCATATTTTTTTTCTTTCTCCCTTCTAGCTTTAGCCAGCGAGAATATTTTCATATTGGCTCTATGTCCTTTGGATGTATTTCCATCATATTTTTTTCATGCTTTCTTTCAATATAGAAAGCGTTTCATAACTTTAAAAGTATTGGTAAGTATTCTAGTTTGTGCCAAAGCAAAAATTTTATAAGCAAAAATAATATAGGATATGCTCAATGTTTTGGAATCTCTCATGGATGGAACCAGGAGAAAACTGGTGGTTCCAGTGACAGATAAACCTGGAAATGGAGATGGGACCATATTGGGAAATATTTTAATGTTATATAAGGGTTCTTTGATTTATTTTATAAATGATGAAAGTATTTTTATGGTAAGAGTAAAAAGATAACTTTTGTTTTAGATAATATATTAGATAGTAATGTAAATTGTGACTTGGAATAGGAAAAGTTCAGAGACAGGAAAATTACTAATAGTAGCAGTAGAAGTATTTTATTTTATTTTTTGAGACAAGGTCTTGAGTCTTGTCCTGCTGTCCAGATTGGAGTGCAGAGGTGTAATCATAGCTCACTGTCACCTAGAACTCCTGGGCTCAAATGATCCTATCTGATTCAATCAGTTACTAAGACAAGTATGGTAAAATCACTAAAACAGTGCCTATTGTTTTCCCAAGCTTTAATTTTAGTGATTGTTACTAATGTTACATAATTTTTTTTTTATTGTGAAAACATTGTCTTTGCCTCTGGTAATACTATTTGCTATAACCAACCATAATTATATCAATGTTTATTTGTAGTAACTCCATTATCTAGATATACTATTTCTCTGCTTCTATTACTTGTATATTCAATTTGCATTTGGTCTTCTCATGTGCTTGGTAAGTGCCCATGTGTGTACTCAGAGCTACATTTTTTTTTTTGTACATACAAAAAATGTGGTGTATTATATTGCAATTACTACTTTGTTCTCTGGATTTTTTATATTTTAGTGTGACTCATATGTTATTTAAAATTATGTTGTTTACTCTTGAAAGATGTGGGTATTTAAAAACTATATTTTTATTTTTAATTAATCCCTAGCTTCATTCCACTACTATACACAATTGTGCGTTTAAAAAAAGACCATATGTTTTACAGTTGTTAATAAATGGTTTGTTGTCTGTTCATTCTACCAGTTACTAAGCATATACATGAGGTAACCAGATAAGTTAATCATAAAATTGTAAGGATTAATTTCAAAAAGTTTAAAAGGAACCAGCAAATTGAACATAAAGAAGCAGAAGTAAACCATCATAAAGTTTAAAATAAATGAAATTAGGAAAAAAATAAGTAGAGAAAGTTAGAAAATACAAAGAATATTTTCTTGGAAAAGAAAAAGTAGATAAGTCTCAAGAAAGAATAATTCATTTTAAAAAGAGTAAACATTGTCAATATCAGAAATAAAAAGTGAGTACTCTTATTCTGCAAACATTAAAAATTTATAAAAGGATATGAACAGTTTTGTCAATAAAATACAATTTCAAATTAAAAGGAAACTAAGAATGAATATATAGCTTAAAGAGACTGAATGTGTAAATAAAATTATGTTCACAAAACAACTCCATACTTGGATATGTGTATCAGTGAGTTTTAACAATTCTTAGGGAATAAATAATATTTATATACTCATACTTTCCTAGAATATACAATGTAGGAGTCATTCCCAAATAATGTTGTGAATTATGTTTTAATTTGACTACAACAATTATTATAGATTTTACAGGAAAGATATTTGAGGGACTTTCTATTTCATGCTCATAGAATTGCTGAGGGGTTTTTTTGTTTGTTTTTTTTTTGTATTTTTTTTTTTTTTTTGGTGAGCTCTCCCAAATCAGGACTTCTTGCACAGGTTTTGTCAGTTCAACCTAGTGAGTCAGCATGGTCTATGTGTGCATAGCTTGGACCCAGGGGGAGCTTGTGCTGGGGAATGTCTTTCAGACCTTTGATACATGTTGGAATTCTCTGTGCTCTTTATGCACCATAGCTTTGCCTTTTTTTTTTTTTTTTTTCTTAATTATGCTTTAAGTTCTAGGGTACATGTGCACAACGTGCAGATTTGTTACATATGTATACTTGTGCCATGTTGGTGTGCTGCACCCATCAACTCATCAGCACCCATCAACTCATCATTTACATCAGGTCTGACTCCCAATGCCATCCCTTCCCCCTCCCCCATCCCCATAATAGGCCCTGGTGTGTGATGCTCCCCTTCCAGAGTCCAAGTGATCTCATTGTTCAATTCCTACCTATGAGTGAGAACATGCGGTGTTTGTTTTCTGTTCTTGCGATAGTTTGCTGAGAATGATGGTTTCCAGCTGCATCCATGTCCCTACAAAGGACACAAACTCATCCTTTTTTATGGCTGCATAGTATTCCATGGTGTATATGTGCCACATTTTCTTAATCCAGTCTGTCACTGATGGACATTTGTGTTAATTCCAAGTCTTTGCTATTGTGAATAGTGACACAATAAACACACGTGTGCATGTGTTTTTATAGCAGCATGATTTATAATCCTTTGGGTATATACCCAGTAATGGGATAGCTGGATCATATGGTACATCTAGTTCTAGATCCTTGAGGAATCGCCCTACTGTTTTCCACAATGGTTGGACCAGTTTACAATCCTACCAACAGTTTAAAAGTGTTCCTATTTCTCCACATCCTCTCCAGCACCTGTTGTTTCCTGACTTTTTAATGATTGCCATTCTAACTGGTGTGAGCTTTGCCTTTTAATTAAAGCTTTCAATGAGAAGGCACTGTGGAATCTGATGAGTCCTTTCAGATATCTATACTGAAGAAATCAGTATAACAACACAATATATGTATTTTTTTAATTAAAATGAATTTATGAACCTCTTAGCAAATTAGAAGTAAAATAAAACTTTATTAATCTATAGGAAATATTTTGGAAAAAGAAACTAAAACATATATGATGTGTTAATTATGAACTGCTAAAATATTTCATCTAGTGATTGGAACTAGGACAACAATGTCCGATATTCACCAGTCTTATTAAACACTGCATTGTTGACACTAGCCAGGTGTTAAGGTAACAAAAAGAAAATATTTAAGAATTAGAGAGGAATGGAAGGAAGAATTATGATTGATATTATTTGAATTTGATCTGCTTGTATACAGAGGAAATTCAAAAGAATGCAGATTAAAATATTAGAAAAAAATGAATTCAGTAAATTTGTCCATTCATTAGTCCAAAATAATTCAAAAATAATGTTAGATAAATAACACTATTTGTATTAAAAAACCTAAGATTTAATATATCAAACATGTGAGAAATTTTACATATAAAATAATAAGACATTAATGGGAAAAAGGACATCTGAATAAATAGACCATGTTCATGAACACCATTGCAATCATTTATATTGTGAAGATTTCATTTCCCCTTTATGTACATTTTCAATTGAAAACAAAATCTCAAGATGTTTATGCACTTACGTCTTTGTGAAAATTGACATAATAATGCTAAAATTTATAGGAAACTACAAAAAGTTTTAAAATGCCAAAAAATCTGTAGTAGAAGATAACAGCTGGTGTCCTTACTCTATCAGATGTCAAGACTTACTAGAAATCTATATAAAGACAGTATGGTGTTTTCACAAAAAGAAACAAATACTAAAGCAAGAGAATAAAATGTATAAAAATGCCTTACATATATAAGATAGTTGCTTTTGCAAAGTTAGAAGTGCACATCAGGAGAGAAAGATAAATATATGTTTTTAAACTAGTGACCCTCTAATTATGCAAATTACTGTAGTTGTTATTCCACCTCACAACATATACAAAAGTCAACCCAATGTAGTTAAGAAGTAAATTAAGAAAGGTCATAAGATTCAAGGTCATGCTATAAGTCGATTGTATTTCTACACACTAGCAACAAGCAGGAGGGAATGAATTTTTTAAAAAATAACATTTATAAAAACATCAAAATCACAAACATGCTTAGAAATAACTTTAACAAAAAATATACAAGTATAAAATTTTAAAAACCTACAAAATATTACTAAGGGAAATTGAAGAACACCTAAATACAAGGGGAAGCATTTGATATTAATAGATTGGAAACCCAATGGTGTTAAAATTTCACCTCCTCTTTAATTGATGTACAGATTCAGTAAACTTCCAATCAGAATTCCGGTAGGATAATTTTTATATTACAAAAACCGATTATAAAAGTTTCATGGGAATTCAAAGTCCCTACATTAGAAAAACATCGAAAAGAAATGTTTTCAAATTTATACTACCTGACTTCAAGATTTAACATAAAGCTTCTGGAACCAAAGACAATAGAATAATATAAATCACAGAAAAGAGGCATCACCAACAACAAAATGAGTAAAATGTACAGAAATAAAACAAAGGCATCAAGGTAATTGAAAAGACTAGGATAAATTTTCAATAAATTGTGGTGAAAGAACTGGATATTTACAGGAAAATATAAATATCGAATCCCCCACAGACCAAAAACAAACATTGATTTGAGGTGTGTTACACACTTAAAGACAACTACTGACATTATAAAAATTAAACAAGAAAATATAAGTTATATTTTACAAATTGTGATAAGCAAAGATTTTTAGATAAAATATGTAAATGTCTGATCCTAAGATAAAAAATAAATTAATCCTCATTAAAATTTAGAATATATTTTAAAAAATAAATCATTTAGAAAATGAAAAGGTAAGTCAAAGCAGGAGAAAATATTCAAAATGCACTTTTATGATAAAGAACTTGTACGTAGACAATATAAAGAAATCTTAGCTTTTAGAATACCCCAAATATATAGGCAAAGTGTTTAGATATATCATTCAAAGAATTTGCAAATGGCTAGTAAACATATGTAGATATGCAAGATTATTAGTTATCAGGATAATGAAAATTAAACCCCCCAACTTTAATACTTAAAATCCAATAAAACTTTCACAGCATTCTTCTATATCATACTTCCAAACTAGAGACAATAAAAACGTCCATCAATGGCTGAAAAACACAGATAGTGATATGTTCAGCGGTAACAATGAATGAATTTCTTATACAGGTAGCAACATGAACGAATCTTAAAAAACCAAAATCCAGATACAAGGAGTACCTATGATTTCTCATGTAAACTCAGAGATTTACAGAGCTAGTAAAAGTGTTGGTGATATCTTTACAAGACTGCAAACATTTCAGAAGCAGGAATAAAGTAGAAAATGCTTGGCATATTGGAGACTGTCACAGATGAGGTCAGTAAAGCACTGTGGACATAGTTAAATTCTACACAACCATCCACCTCTGATCATAATGCTACCTTGGATTTACTATCCAATGATGGTTTTGTTCATCCAGTCTTTACTACAATGGGCTCGGTGGCTCACGCCTGTAATCCCAGCACTTTGGGAGGCCGAGGCAGGAGGATCACGAGGTCAGGAGATCGAGACCATCCTGGCTAACACGGTGAAACCCTGTCTCTACGCAAAATCCAAAAACTTAGCTGGGCGTGGTGGCGGGCGCCTGTAGTCCCAGCTACTCAGGAGGCTGAGCCAGGAGAATGGCATGAACCTGGGCGGCGGAGCTTGCTGTGAGCCCAGATTGCGCCACTGCACTTCAGCCTGGGCGACAGAACAAGACTCTCTGTCATAACAAAATAAAATAAATAAAAAAATAATAAAATAAAATAAAATAACTTATTTTTTCCACTCCAGCCTCTTTCTCAACAGTCACTAATCTGTGCTACAAGTAAGAGGCCTCCATTTTTCTACATTTATTCAACTGTTTATTATCAGTATACACATGTGACATTTGAAATTCCTTCACTTTTTTCAATTTGGTGCTCAAATTGTGCCAGATATGGCTAATAGCTGGAACATGCTTCCTTGTAACAACTCTATCATATCCCTGTCTATATCTGTATCTATATCTATCTATCTAACGATAGATTGATAGATGGATGATAGAGAGCACAAAGACAAACAAAATACTAAAGGAACAGAATAAAATATATAGAAATACCTCACATATATAAGATAGCTGATTTTGCCAAATTAGAAGTGCACATCAAGAGAGAGAGATAGATATATGTTTTATATTTAAATATAGATGTTTAATATATATGTTTAACATATGACTCTGTAACAATGCAAATGACTGTAGTTGTGACAATATATATAAATTCCTTATTTCTTAGGATAAATAAACGTTCTACCTTTATTATTATTGGTCTGTTGTGGTTTTCGCTTTCTTCCTGATTCAATCGTGGGAGGTTATGTGTTTTCACAAATTTATTCATTTCTTCTACTTTTTCAAATTTGTGAGCATGAAGGTGTTACTAATAGTCTCTGGGGATCTTTTCCATTTCTGTGGGATTGGCTGGTTGTAATGTCATCTTTGTCATTTCTGATTGTGGCTATTTGGATCTTCTCATTTGTTTTAAATTTGTCAATGCCGCTAATGGTCTATCACTCTTGTTTATTCTTTTGAAAAACCAGCTCTTGGTTCAATTGATCTTTTATATAAATTTTGAGGTATTAATTTCATTCAATTCTTTGTTGATTGTAGTTATTTATTTTCTTCTGCTAGCATTGGGGAAGGTTTGTTCTCTCTCTCTCTCTCTTTTTTTTTTTTTTTTCTCTTTTTGTTTTTTTCTAGTTCTCTTTTGCACAATATTAGATTGTTAATTTGCTAGGGGTCATTATCTTACACGAAACAGAAAACCAAATACTACATGTACTCACTTATAAGTGAGAACTAAATGTTGAGTACCCGTAGACATAAAGGTGGGAAAAAAAGACACCAGGTACTCTGAAGCGGGGAAGGAAGGAGCGTTGTTGCAGGCTGAAAAACTACACATTGAGTACTATGCCCAGTACCTGGATGATAGAATCAACCATACCCCAAACCTCAGCATCACATAATGTAACTGTGTAGCAAACCTGCACATATACCCATTGAATAGAAAATGAAAGTTGAAATCATTTTTTTAAATTATCTTTAATAAATATTGCATATATTTAAGATGTGCAACAATGCCAAAAAAGCAGTATCTATGAAGAATTATTTAAATCATGTGTACATACATAGTTCTTAAAAGAACTAATTTTACATGAACATATTTGTGAGTCTTACTCAAAATATATTAATAATAGGTAATGCATTATAATAAATGGACAAACAATTGAAACACTGAATTATGTGTATAAAAATACATATTTTTATCATCCACAAATATTAGCTATGAAAATATATTTTCTGAAAAAATAATACATTCAGCATGATTTTTCATGGCTACATAATCAATCATCTTAAAAAAGGGTTGTAATGAGAATAACATATTTTAATTAAATGACATTATTAGCAAGTTTCACTCAAAACAACCTATTCATTTTTATTAGAAATCAACTGATTTATACCACACTGCAGTTAAACCGTACAAGTACATGCCAATGATACACGTTGACTCTGCTGAGACTCGTTACCATTTAATTTCAAAAGATTAAATGACAAAATCAAACATTTACGAAGAATACTGTGTTTGGTAATCAGATTTGATGTGAGCTATAAATGATGATAGAGTAAAATTAAAGATAAAACTCTAAAGAAACTGAAACATTTTTGTAGAGAAAAAACATGTTGCTTTCAGGATAAGTCTTAAATACAAAAACACAAAAATGTTAAATGTAAAAGAATGGAAATAATATACATTTTGCCAACACTAATACAAAATGCTTGTATAGTTACACTAATGTGATTTTTTCCAACTAAATAAGTGTCCTTTTGTTCAATAGCATAGCCAAGCATTAGTCCAGTTCTCTGTAGTTCAGTGTATGTTTTTCATGGGATGTGATTTTTGCTGATGGACAAAATATTAGGGATTACTGGTGTGCCCTCCACTGTACTCCCTTTCTTCCATATCTTTGCCATCAGTTCCTGGCTTGCATAGATCTGTTCCCTGGAGATTCTGACTGATTGACAAGTTACAGTAAGCAGCCAGACTTATAATTCAATACCAAAGATGTCAGCCTTGAGTAATGAAAGTGAATCAAATGTTCCCCCGAATCAAATATCTAAATAAGAAATAAAGACTTTAAAATAATTTGGCTCTATATTAAGTATTTACTTATATTACTTTAGAAAACTTACTTTCCCATCCTTTATTCAGAATCTTCACAGTTTAGTACATAATACAACTGGTATCCTGGCAGTGAAAAAAATGCATTTCAGTTTCAAAACCTATATATTTACTGAGCATATTGAACTATGTGCTTGTAAGAGTGCCAGGTTCAATGGCTAAAACAGTGCATAAGAAAGTATCTATTTTTGAAGAGGATCTTTATCAAGATCTCAGAGGTACAGGCTAGTGATTTGGCACTTACAAAGCAGCACGGCAAGTGGTGTATGGATTCAGTCAACCCAATTCCCTGGTTATGATAGAGTTTAATTTCAAAGGGCTTAGCAACCTGCATAGCATCCAGAGTGTCCACTTTCAGGAGGCCAGTCCCGCATATGGACTTCAGGAGAAAGGAGCTATGATTTACTTTCCTCAAGTTTTATTTTTCTACATAAAAATGAAGACATTATTAAGGGATACATTTGGCGACTGGGGAATAAATCCCAAATTTCTCTGAAATTTAGCTTTTCTGGATATTGTAGGGCTAAAGCCAGAAACTCAGGGAACTTTGTTCGTCAGAGTACATAATTATTGAACTTAAAGAAGGTGATGTTCTGGAACAGGTGTTCACTTTTACGTAAAGTGAGCCAATGTTTGAAAGAATTACAACACACAAGAAAAGTTCAGGCATTATTTTCCGAGCTGACAAGCACAATTAATGTCTGTCCTCTGTGACTCTAGGAAGCTTCCTGGACAACCCTTTAACTTGCACATTGAAATAATCTGCTGCACTTCTGTTTTACCCATTAGACTATTAACTTGGCAAGGAATAGGGCTTTGCTTTATGTACCATGCAATTATTAACATACTTATTAGTACAGAGTAATAGTTTAATATGTAGAACTCTAGCAGTTGTTTAATATTTAGAACTGAGCCAAATTGCTGATGTTAGCGGGGAAAAAAAGGCAAAAAATACTAAATAAATACACTCCAGCTCAATTCTGAGACAAAATTACATAGACAAAAATATACAAGATGTATACAATATAACTAAATTTGTCAAATTAAGCAGATTATTATCTAAACTTTACATAATGCATAAAGACTTGCTCATTGATTAAACACAGACACAATTTAAATTATTTCAAAGATCTTTATTGAGAAAGAATCAATATACTGACTTTACATTCTTTAAAAAAGAAACCTAATTGGCCTAAGTTTATTCTTGAAAACTCTATTAAATGTGACATATTCTAGCATTAATGTTTGAGATATTTTGATATTGTGTATTACACCCTAAGTATAATATGTCCTTTTCTATGTTAATTATAACATTTAAAATAATATTACCTTATTTCACATTTACACAACATATGCTAGTTTTTAAGAACCATAGTGATATATGTAATCCCAAGATTTGCTCTCAAGTCTCAGATACGACAATTCTCTGACTAATAAAGTCATTTTATCACTTTAAATCACAAATTATTCTTTTAAAAAATTTTGGAAAAGGTATATGATATGTGAAAGTGTTTTACAACTATATATGATTGTTTGAAATGAAGAATAAGATATTATCTATACTTCTCAAATTTCTCAAAGATTACTGTCCTGCTTAAAAAGAGGAACATGGTATTTTGTTTGCTTTTTGTTTATCTCTGTGATCAGAATTCATTTTATGGAAGATCTAATTCCACCTAATTGTAAGAGTTGTACTACATTCATGCACAGTTGTTGAAATTAAATATCTCTAAAAACCACCACCACGAAACACAAACCCTAATAAAATAAATGTAATCATTGGCAGATTGAATTTCATTTATAAAAGGAAGAAAATGGGGGAACAGCATAAATAAAATAACATTTAAAACTACTACATAAAAATATAAAGCTTCCATGCATAACAGGATTTACATCAAGATTTATTTTACTTGGTTTTGTTTTTGTTTTATTAGTAGACTCTACTACATAGCTTTAGCACCTTTTCTGGATTCAACTTTTCCCAGGAGTGACTTTTCTCATTCCATTTCTATGTCCCAGGAGAGAAAAAAAGCAATCATCCCATGGCTATTGAAAGAACAGTAATCCTGAACTCTTGTAAATAATAATAATAATAAAAATTGAAAATATACAGAGTTTACATAAAATCAAAACTGCAAACAGCTACAGCAACAAACTGATATTTATTACCAAGAAATATTTTTGGTATATAAAAACGAACAAGGTGTTTAAATTTTGAAGAAACGCATTTACTACCCAGAATTAAATCAGTTTTATAACTTGCAAGCTGCTTTAATCTGTCACAGAAAGGAAGAATGATGATTATATATTATAGGTAGTTAAAGATGGAGTTTTTAAAAACAATGATTCAGGTTAGGGTAACCCAAGCATATCAAATAGTTTCATGACCTATTATATCCACTATGTTTGGAATAATACTACTAGACAGTTATATGACATAATAATAAATAGTCTCTGAGGCTAAGAAATTTAAAAGCGTATTTTTCATCATTGAGATCACTAACTAGCAGTTATTGAACACTTAGTGAAAACTTGACTCTAATGGGTATTGACCCTGCAAAGAATAAGATTTTAATATAGACTGCTTTCCCATAAGCTAGACATTCATGCAAAATTAAAAGCTTTTTCTCACATAGTTACTATGTATAAAACCAGGAAAAAACGAGTTACAATTTTTAATCATTACATATCTGAAAGATACGCAATCTGAGACAGAATTTTAAGAATAAAAAAGAAAATATCAAACAAAAGGTATCTGAGGCAGGACAGAATAAAGAGTTACATAAGTTCAACATAAAACTATCCAAGAAGGATAGAAAGGATAGAATTTTATTAAGCAACCAAAAATGTTAAGATAAAATAATTAAATCATTTTCAATCTATATCCTACCTGACCCAATCCACATCTAGACACTTATGCACCAGACACCCTGCACCTGGACACTGCATACATGATTCCCCTAATAGTATAACAAGTTCTCCTCTTCACGAACATCAATAGCAAGACACACATAGTCACGTTCCTCTTACCACATCTTACTCTGGCATTACCCTGCATACTGAATAAAGTGCCACTGTAAAGAAATCTTTATCTCTGTTTTAACTGTCTGTAATCCATAGTGATACCTTCAACCAAGTTAGTTGTTCATTCCATGACCACACATCTTGCTCAGTCATCTGTAACTTACTGAAGGCTAAAATGAGCATGGACAGCATTTGTTGAGTAATAAGTACCAAGGTTTGTGTTAAAAGTTTTAACTGGTGTTAGCTGATCCAATGATTAAAGTAAATGTACACATTAGATACCACTGTCATCTCAATTTTACAGATGAGAGACTAAGGTACAGAAAGTTTAATATTCTTGACAAAGTAATAAAGTATAGAAGCTGCCATTCAGAATTTAAATCTAAGCAGTTGTAATCTTAATCCGGCAATGTTAAGGTTTCTTAGGCTTTCAATTAATCCTACAGTAACATGCAACTATCGATCTGCTAAATGTATATATATAAAAATATATATATATGCGTGTGTGTGTGTGTATATATATGTATTATATATATCCGTAAGGCCCATCAGAAGCAGTTTGCTTTCAGCTGATGAGGCTAGTAATGCACCTTCACTGTCCCAACTCAGGGCTATATAAACCCTCCAGTCCTACTTTGTAATTTAACTTCCAGGGAATTTGATTGCCTTTTCTTTTCCTAAGATATCACACTGGTTCATTATATTGATGATATTATACTTATTGGACTTAGCAAAAAGTGGTAACTACCCTAGACTTTTATTGGTATGGCATTTGGGTTTGAGAGGATGGGAAATAAATATGACTAAAATTTAGGGGATTTCTGTCTCAGTTAAACTTCTGGGAGCCTAGTGGTGTGGAACATATCAAGGTATACCATCTAAGGTAAAGAATATATTGTTTCATCAGGCCCCTCCTGTAAGGCAGAAGGAGATATAACACTTAGTTGGTCTCTTTGAATTTTAGAGGTTACATACCTTGAGTATGTTATTCTGAATCATTGCCCAGTGACCCAAAACACTGCTACTTTTGGTTTGGTCAGAACACGAGAAAACTCTACAACAGGTTCAGGCTGTTGTGCAAGTTTTATGCTACTTGGACCATATGGTGCAGCATATCCAATCAATCTGGTGCTTGAAGTCTCAGTAGCAGAGAGGGATGTTGTTTGGTATATTTGACAGTCTCTTACAAGTAAAATTTAGCAAAGGTCTTTAGGATTCTGGAACAAGGCCCTGCCATCTCCCAAGGATAACTACTTCTTTTTGGAGAAACAACTTTCAGCCTGTGCCTGGGCCTTAATAGAGAAAATAGTTCACTTTCTTTGGAAGGAAAACTTGCCAGAGTTGTGGTCATATACCAATTCATGGGCTGTGGCCAACAATTGGACTGGGTGGTCAGGGAATTTAAGAGAATGTGATTGAAAAACTGGTAACAAATTTAGGGTGAGATATCCCCTCTGACTTGACAAAAACATTAAAAATAATTGTTTTTCATGTGAATTTTCTCCAGAGAATCGCCTCAAAAGAGGAAAATTTTAACTATCAAGTGGATAGGATAACCATTTATGTGAATTCTAGTCAGCCTCTTTCCCTGCAGGCTCATGTAAAGAGTGGCCATGGTGTCAAGGGTGGAGGTTATGCAAGGGCTCAGCAAAAGAGACTCACACTTACCAAGGCCAACTTGGTTATGACCTCTATCAAGTGCCCAAACTGCTAGCAGTAGAGATCAACACTGAGCCTTTGATATGGCATCATTCCCTGAAGTGATCAGCTTCTCTCATAGAAGGGGCAGTGCTTTGTCTTTTTTTGAAATAGACACTCTGAATATAGATTTGCTTTCCCTGCATGTAATTCCTCTGCCAAAACTACCACCCATGGAATTAAAGAATGCCTTATTAATCCTTACAACATTCTATACAGCATTGCTTCTGATCAAGTAACACACTTTAGAACAAAAGAAGTGAGGCAATGAACTCACGCTCATGGAATTCACTGACTCTACCATGTCCCTGCCATAAGTAGCTGGTTTGATGAAACGGCCATTTAAAGATTCAGTTAGAGCTGCTGGCAGTATCTTGTAGGGCTTCAGAAAGTATCTCCAGAAGGTGGTATGTGCTCTGAATCAACATCCAGTGTAAAGTTCTCTTTTTCCAGTAACCAGTATTCACAGGTCCATGAATCAAGGAATGGAAATGAGAATGGAACCCCTTGCTATTACCCCTAATGACACACTGGGAAAATTTTTGCTTCCTGTTCCAGTGACGTTATGATCTGCTGGCCAAAATGGTTTAGTTCCAGAGAATGGAATTCTTTCTAGGTAAAATTGTAATAACTCTGTTGAACTGGAACTTATGACTGTGTCTTCACTTTGAGCTTCCTCAAGAGGAAAAAAAAAAAAAAAAAGGAAGTTATGGTGTTTGCTGGAGTGATTAATTTTGAATATCAGTGGGAAATTGGCCTACTCCTCCACAATAGAGGTAAGGAAGAGTATGTCTTTAATACAGGAGCTCCCTTAGGGAATCTCTTAGTAATCTTATGCCCTGTGGTTAAGGTCAATGAAAAACTACAATTTAAAACAAGCATTTCCAATAATGGAGCAGACCATTCAGTAATAAAAATGTCTTAATCTTTCCATGATTCTCTAACTAAAGACCACAGACAGTAATGTATAAGGAACAGAAATGTATTTCTCATAGTTCCTATGACTGGGAAGTCCAACATCAAATCATCATCATCTATTGAGGGACTTCTTGCTGCATCCACATACAGCACAAAGTGAAAGGTTAAAAGTTGATGCACAATGTGTCCTTAAATGGCAGAAGGGCAGAAGAGGAACATGCTTCTGTAAGCCCTTCTTACAATGCCATTAATCCATTCATGACAGCAGAACTCTCGTGACCTAAACATCTCTCATTAGTCCCCACTTCCCAACACTTTTACATTGAGGATAAAATTTCCAACATATATATTTTAAGGGACACATTCAGAACATAGCAGAAGGCTTGGGTCACCCCTGCAGGTAAAGAGGTAAAATACTATAACAAGTTGAAGTGCTTGCTGAAGACAAAACAAGTACAGAATGAATAGTGGAAGAAAGTAGTTATAAATACCAACTATGACCACATGACCAGTAAAAAAAAAATAAGAACTGTGACTGTCATGAGTACTTTATCCTTATTTTGCTTTCAAGACGTTTGTGTGTATATACACATATGTAGTTGGATGATAGATTGATGATAAATTGACTTATCTTTGTTTTCTTTCCTCTTGTACTCACTTATTACCTAACATAAGATATATTCTTTATATACTGAAGTATTGAAGTATTTTAAATTTTAATCATATTAATCTAGTAACCAGATAGCAAAGAGAAGAGTAAGTATCACTCAGACTATCTCCTCCTCTGGGAAAGGAACTGTACATTTCTTATAGTTGCATGCCAGATAGTTGCAATGTTTAGTGCAACTCAAAAAATAATTTAAAAGAAAAATATTAATACCCACTTATGGATTGTTTACTTTGCTTTCCTCTTGGATACCTCCCTGTACATATACTTCCCGCTGGCAGCAAACTATGAAAAATTGATGTCAGAGTAAAACTTGAAAGCAAAAATAAATAATCCTTCCTAGACACTCCATATCTAGCTGAGATTCTTTAGCATCAGTTTCCCTCTTCCCTCCTCAGATAGTTATGATGGTCAGTTCCTTTAAAGATTCTCTATATTCACCATGACCCATTGGTTTGTGTTGAAAATAAGACCAATGCAACTCTTAGGACATTTATCACAGAACAAAATAGTCAGTTAAGCAATTCATCCACTTTACCTCTTATTTTCATGGCAGCCAGCAAAGAGCTATTTCTAGGCATGTTACTCATTTCTTCCATGAATTCTGTGGTCAATCTGTAGTATATTATGACTTTGTTTCTAATACCTACCTGTTCAGAATGCCTTTCGTGCCTCCTCTCATAATTGTGTAGTGTATTTTCCTATCTCTCTAATTCAGAGATCGGTCATAAGATTTGCTTTGGCTAGTGGATTATGAATGGTTGTGGTGTCTTCAGAGGATTTAAAATGTGCTTGCATAGTTTATCTTGGCCCTTGAACTCCTGCTGTTCTATCAGAAAACATGCCTTGGGTACTTCTAACTAAGGAAGATAAAAGAAATGCCATATACTCAGAGCTAACCTACAAATGAAACGAAGCTGAACCTAACACTGTTTGAAACAGAGCTAACCATCCAAGCCCAGCTGAGATTAGCCAAACCTCTTCCCATCCACAGACCTGGAAGCATGAGAACAAAAAGTTATTATAGTAAGTCACTAAATTTTGAATGAGTTTTAAATACTATTTTTTATTAAAAAAAAAAAACTGGATCATAAAGCACATTTTCTAAATTAAATTCAAAGTTCACCTGGCTGGTTAGTTGATTCCTATTCTCATTCAGTTTTCACTTGCTGTAACTTATGACCCTAGCTTCTGTTATAGCAAAGCTGCAGCTCATTTTCTCCTAAAATTCTTCCTTATATGTAGATGGAAAGTAGCTGAGATTTAGAGATAATTTGAATGTTTACTATATTGAAAGAACTATTATTTTCAGGTTTTTTTTTTTTTTTTTTTTTTTTTTTTAAGAGAGGCTGAAAATTGCCTAAATAACTCTTTTTTTAGGTCTGCATGACATGGAATATCTTGCCAAATACTTTACCTCTCCGCTACTGGTTTCAAAGTAAAGAGTGTACTTTTTGACTCGGAATGTCTGTCTCTCCCTTATCGTTTGAATTTTTCAAAGTTTTCTCTTTCTGTTTCATGAAGTACACAGATGACAAATGAGAAAGATTGACTGAACGTGAATATGCTACATGTTTACGTCACCATCTCCTAGTCCTTATTCAGACTATACATTGTGTAGAATATAAATAGCATTAAAATATCTCAATAATTTTAAGTCATAAATTGTCCCATTACATTGATTATTGCTTTTTATAATTACTACCAAATTTCAACTATTTTTTCTATATATTTACTGTTAAAAGTCCACTGATTATAGCTGTTTACCGGTTTAAAAAGAGTTTTCTCTAGGTTAAGACAGAATACATGCCCGGTTTGATAGTAATTTTTTAATGCAGACTAGCAAAGTCATACACAAACTATCTGATTCCTTGGCTGCATTTGTATTTTTGTCATGAAAAAAATAATAACCTCCTTCCCATTTGAGAGCTATTACTTTATCCCTGCACCCTGAATGGCCCATATTTAATGTCCTTCAAATGTTAGTTTTGAGGTTGTTAATCCTTAACTATCTGATTCAGAGACACTAGTTCTCTAAAATACTTTGTCAAATTGCAATATTATAATTTATTCTTGACACTAGTTCTTTAAAATATTTTCTTATATTGCAATATTATAACTTATTCCTGAAGCAGGTTCTACTTGCTTTTATAAGATTCCAGGTAAAGTAAAGGTCTTATGTTTTATAGTTCATGTCCAGATTTCACACAAAATCTCTGTGAAATGATTGGATTATCACATGCTTAAAAATCCTCCTGCTAATCAAGCATGAGAAGCCAAAAAATATACACTGCACAGATGGGCAGTTAATTTCTTTTCCATTGAGCTTGCAATGTGCTCCATGATGTTTTAGCAGCTGTGATGAGAATGGTGGATGTCCCCAATCTATGCTCCATTTAACTTCGGGAATTCTAAAAGATTGCATTGTGTGAAAAATAAAAACGTATTTTAAAGCAATGGAGCTTGGTGTCCTGAAGCAACATTTCATTTTAACAACTAAGTTTTAGGTGCAAATGTTGGTACTTACATATTTCATTCTTCTGACAACTTTACCATCAACTTGGATTGTATTTCGTCACTAAATTATACTGTCAACTTAGTCCTAGACAGCTTATGAAAATCAATGGAATTTTATAATAGACAACAGAAGAGTGATGTGGTAAAAATTGTGTTTCAATTGTTTGCCACTTAAGTTTATTTTTCACAAATACCAATACCACATTATATTTGTATAACACTTTGATATTCAAAATCATTTTCCTGTCAAATGGGAATAAAATGCTTATACTACCTACTCAGAGCTGATGATGTGATTACCCAACATAAAAGAAATAAAAATGTTTTCTAAAGTAAAGAATGCTATAAGAGATAAGGGATTATCATTGCCATCACGTCTGAGAATTTTAGACAGTAAAAATCACAGAGGCTTTGAAATGAGACCTGGATTTCAGTTCTGGTTCCATTCCTTATAATGTTTGCAAAACTTGGCAATTGTCTTACCTCTACACTGAGTCCAAGGGATTTTGTGTATAAAATTTGAATAATTATAAACTATATATATGGTATGTGTGTTTGTGTGTGTGTGTGTGTCTATGCATGCATGCTTGAAAATTACAGAAGGTTTTATAAGAAAAATGTATAGTTCAAGGTTACACTAATATCTGATAATCAGGTTTAAAACGTTACAAATAATAAAAGCCATTATTAAAAGTATTAAGTGTGAATAAACTGGTGTGAGACACATTTTAACAACAGATATTAAGGGTCTGAACTTCACCAAATAAGTAATAAGAAGTATAATTGTAATGACTGAAGAGAATCATCTTTCATTTGTCCTCCACCTAGTGTGCCTAGGAGTATAGTATTTTTTTCTCAAAAAAAATTTTTTTGATAATAGTATCTCTAACATATTTGTAACTGCTAGATTATGTACCAGACAATGGAACTTCTTTAAAATAGAACCTTTGTTAAATTTTTAGAGAGCACTCAAGACTCCTCCATATCATCCTCTCCCAGTCTTCAAGAAATGGTCAGGTCACTCCATCCCTAGGGAAAAGGGTTATGCAGGTTTTAGGATAGTAAAATCCTTGAGCTGTCATGACAATGGGTAATGTTGGTATGCTAAGTTCAATTTTGTGGTATATATAGTTATGGTCTTTTTCGATGTTTCCTCCAACATAACCAGGGTTGTGGAGTGGTGGCCATGTTCTTTGATTTCCTTACTTTTAATCTTTTCTTTTTATTTTTAATTTTTGCAACTACATCCTAGGTGTAAAGAACTCTTTTGCTTGCACATTTTTTCTATCAAGATGATAGAACTAGTGGAAATAGTAGCATGCTCCATTTCCTCATAAAAGATGCTCATTAATTTCTAATTAAGATGCTTCTTAATTTCTTATGGTCCCTTAGTTAGAATTGATGGCCTTTCTTACTTTATAATTTGCACCACTCTGAAGGACACAAAGATGTAGGCCTTCTCCTTTTAGAATTAACCCCTACTACTCCCTATTTTTAATTTCATGCATTCTCTCTTCTTTCTCTCCCCTTCTCCATATGTATTTCATATGTTAAATGTTGGTTTCCACAACAACCTTCTATTTTGCTTTATGTCCCAAGCTCAACGGTCTAGGGTTAATGCGCTAAAGCCCTGATTTATTAAGGGTTGATGAGTTGAACTCTGATGTGGCGGATATGTTTGCACCAATCATTACATCTTCTCTCTCTTCAACTCTCCATTAAAAATTCAAGCACTGGACTTCATTATTTCCCTACTACGTGATGTAATCAATCTTTTAATTGCTTACACGTCTATCTCCCCTCCTTCCTCACTAGAATACAAACAACAGGAAGGGAGAAGTTTTAATTTTTATTTTCCCTACTGTTCATAAGGGTGCCAATAAATAGCAGGTTAGTAAACAATAATTGGTGTAAAGTAAATCAGGAAACAAATATAAAACTTTTATTTGAATGTTAATAAAAAACAAATTTTCAGACTTCAGACTGCCCAGGATAGGGGAGAGCTGTCTTCTTTGTGTTCCAGATAAGCACACTGGAGCTCTACCATAGGGTTAACTCAAAACCCAGCTAATAGGCTAGGCATGATGGCTCACACCTGTAATCCCAGCACTTTGGGAGACGGTGGCAGGTGGATCCCTGGAGTTCAGGAGTTACAGGCCAGTCTGGACAGCATGGTGAAACCCCATCACTACTACAAATTCAAAAATTATCCAGGCAGAATTTGCAGTAAGCCGAGATTGGTCCACTGCACTCCACATTGGGCGACAAAGTGAGACTGTCTCAAAAAAAAAAAAAAAAAAAAAACAAAAATATAACAACAACAACAACAAAAGACAGCTAACAATAAATGATTGCTTTACTTTCTTTGTGATTATATATCTCAGGATTCTCTCAGTTTGTGTTGGTTTAAGGATAATGCAAAATTCAAAATAATACCGCATTGATATATACTATCTAATAGAATTTCAAAATATTGTTTTCAAAAAATAGCATAATTTTTACAGCTGATAAAGAAAACCATAATCATTTTATAAAACACAGAATAGAAAAGTATGAGAAAAACAAGCATAATTCTAAAATAGGGAAGGAACATTATAAAATATAATGCTTTTAATTAATGTATTTCTCCTAGGTATATTTATATTTTCATTGTCAACTTATTTATAACATTTTCTAATGTAATTTTTCATGCTATAACATGAGGAGTGTGGTCCCCATCATACGCTGTGTATAACATAAATTCTAAAATTCACATTGGGCACCATATTATCAACTTTATTGTATTTATCGAGATCCTAATGTTGGGAATTTTTGTGGTTGTTGTTTTGGGCTCTAATTTTCACGAATTACTGTCACTGGTATGATTAAAAATTATCTACTGAAAGCCACTTGATCTTACAGGAAAGAAAAACTACATCCATAACAACTTAATTAACCAACCATCATATTTTGAGAATGAGAATTTTAACTCAAGTGCTTTATTTATTATTACAATATTCTTTAAAATTGTACACGGTCTTGAAAACAAATACCTAGGATAATCATGGAAACCTCATATTACTTTTAGAGAAGTGGTGAATCACAACTAATTTTACAACAAGATTTTAGTTTTGTAATTAAAATATATAATTAAGTACATATTTATAAGATTAAGCAGGTCTAAAATAAGTCAATAATAAGAGACCACTCAGAGATAGTGAGGGGCAACTTCTCTACAGCCAAATGGTTCTGGATGTCTAGAAATTAAAAAAAAAAAAAAAGTCATATTTGTGGAGAAGAGTCAAAGAAGGGTTCTGGTCATTGTATTTATCCTTTATTGGTTTCCCAGACTGTGACTTTTTTTAGCAATGGGTTGAGTATAGCAATATAGTGTGCTATATGCAATGGATAACAACACAAAATTAGGGAAAAAGAGTAATTGCATTTATTTTAAAATGGCCTCAGTGTTCAAGCTCAGAATTGTTGGTAATATGTGTTTTGTAATATAATGTATATGTGCATATAACAATTTTATAGTCACATATACATAAATACATGTATATATGTTCATGTATATATTTTGATTTATGTTTATATATTTATATATCCATAAATCATATATGTATAAATACATAAATCCATGTATTTATGTATTTTTCCCAAAAATACATCCAGGTTGAAAAACACTAATTTAAATTGAAAAATATATTTAACATTATTATTCTATTTTAATTTGCTTGATATTACTTGATACAATGAAATAAAATTAGAGATTCTAACAACTTGTTAAAAATAATTAAAATATTAAATACTAAGATCTCCTTGTATTAATTGTATTTCAAAATAATCACAATTAAACTAATACTTTAATTCTAAATTATAAAGAAAACTCCATAAATGCTCTTTGACCTATTAATATCCAGTGATTATCCCTAGATAGATGTTACAGCAATAAATACCAGAGGAACTGAGATAATTAGGTCATAATTTTAAATTTTAGGGTATACTTTCTATTTTTAATTTTATTTGAAAATGTACAAGTCAGAAAGTAATTGTTAAAAGTAGTCTTCAGAGTCAAACAGGTGTTTTGGTTACTAGCTCAACTTTGGTGAAATTCAGTGGGAATCTTGAACGCTAATTAAACATATGTAAAAGACACACTTCCTTATGAGAGCTTTACTTTCTCTATAAATTTTTTTTGGAACTGCCATAGTCACAGCTGGGAAAAGTAAACACCTGCTTTAAAGGGACTCATGAATGTTTAGTCCTGATGAGTAGATTGTTCCATTAAGATCCAGGCAAACAGGCCGGGCGCGGTGGCTCAAGCCTGTAATCCCAGCACTTTGGGAGGCCGAGACGGGCGGATCACGAGGTCAGGAGTTCGAGACCATCCTGGCTAACACGGTGAAACCCCGTCTCTACTAAAAAATACAAAAAACTAGCCGGGCGAGGTGGCGGGCGCCTGTAGTCCCGGCTACTCGGGAGGCTGAGGCAGGAGAATGGCGTAAAAACCCGGGAGGCGGAGCTTGCAGTGAGCTGAGATCCGGCCACTGCACTCCAGCCTGGGCGATACAGCGAGACTCCGTCTCAAAAAAAAAAAAAAAAAAAAAAAAAAAAAGATCCAGGCAAACAGAACAGATCAAGTAAACATGAAAACAAAATAATCACTACCCCAGAGGTATTTCTTTATCATACTTTCGTTCAACTATTCTACTTTTGTGCAAAATATTACCTGTATTTTCTACCGTCCATGATTATATGTGTATTTGTGCATATTATGAAAATTAAGGGACATATATAAAACATGAATAAGAATATTTGATATGACTTTTAATCCTTTTCTTAACGTTTAAATAATTTAAATATTGCATATGAATAAAATCACATCAAAAGTTGTAATGTTTATAAATTTTATAAACTTTATAAAATTAAATTAAAAATTAAGTTTTGTGAGACTTATAAAAGTATTTATATAATTTTTATGAGTTAGTTAATTTATAAAATAAATCATTTATATAATGTATAAAAATGAAATACATATTTTATACAATTTTTATAAAATTTTATATATATTCTAAAAATTTTATTGTTTGCAAATGGCTGAAGTAATTCTGAGTAAAATCATTTTTTCCTCAACTTGAAATGTAACACATTCTGCAAACAATTAACTCCTATAATGAATCTAAATTTTGCCTAAGTGATATTTGTAAAGCAGGACAGCCATACACAAAATGAAATATATTATTTACACCTACCCACAGATTCCATTTGACTCATGTAAATAGAATTAACATACATCATGTAAAAACTGTAAAAAGTTATCAAATAACTTTTAAGTTCAGAATATAAAGCAGTCCTTTATGAAATAAGAGTGTGTGAAAGAGAAAAATTTCTAATTCGATGTATTATAAATCAGACTGCAATTTAAATAAATCAGATTATTGCTCGCTGCTATTTTGTAATCACTCTCTCAATTCTTATTCTATACACTACTAAGTTAGAGAATATAAATAAAAATAGAAAACAACCAAAAATATCAACAAATTTTATAAATTATTCAACAATACAGTATAACATCTACTATAAGTGTACACTGAAAGATGTCTGCCAATCTTTCAACATTTGTTCTATTGTCATTGACTATTGGAGTGGATTTTAAGATATCCATTGGGAAAGACATAAGACATATAACATCATTTTTTCACATATTTAATATGGTTTCCTATTAGGAATGAGTAACAGGATACAATTATATAGTTTCTCTGCTCACTTAGTAGAAAACTAGGGTTATAAAAACAAAGTGATCCAGTGGCATCTAAATCCTCAGAAATCTCAAAGTCAGTGGAAATTAATTTTTAAAAATGTCCTGTACCACAAATCCTATCAACTCACCTTGAAAGTATATATTGTATTTGTTCCTTTATTTCCATATCCACCATCAGTACCCCCAAAATACAATACTATATCTTCTGTCTGACTACAGCTCTAGCTTCCTAACCATTCTACCTTTATTCATCCTTTTACTCTTACCTATTATCCACAGAACAACTACAACTAGAGTGAACTTGTGTGTGTGTGTGTGTGTGTGTATGTGTGTAATTCAGATCACATGATAAAATGATTGACTTGACAATAAGAAAAAGCTGAACTCCTTATGGTAGATTCCACAATCTTGCCCCTAGAATGAAATTCAGTTCTACTTAGCAATAAAAAAGAAACAGGAGGGAGGCAAAACAAGATGGCAGAAAAGAAGGCTCCAGCAATAATCCCCCCTAGAAAGCACACCAAATAAACTACATTCTAAACACCAAAGAAACACCTTCACAGGAAAGAAAATCAGGTGATCACTGACAGTACATGTATAAACTGTATATTGCTGAAAGAGGCACTGAAGAGGAAAAAACAAACAAACAAAAAAAACAGAAATAAAACAAAACAAAAGACCAGTCATCACATTACCAGACCTCTTGCTGCTTGAGAAAAGCAGAGGAAAATGTAAAGGTGACTCTGTCTAGTCCCTTAAGTACCAGCTTAGCCACAGTGAGGTAAAGCACCAAGCAGGCTCTTAGGGGTCCCAATTTCAGCATTTTATGACCTGCACTAGCACAAAGGTGAGCTCACTTTCCTGAAGGATGAGTCCCAACCCAGGCAGTATTCACTAAAAGCTTGGTCCTTAAGGAAACATCTGCAGTAGTCTGGCAGTCCTTTCTGTGGGCCTGGGGTAGTGTTGGCTCAGAGGTTGAGGATAGTCTCCTTTGGTAAAAGGAGAGAAGACTGGGAAAAACTGCATCTTGTGGTTTCAGTGTCACCTAAGCCACATTACAACAGAACATGAGGTATAGGTCTAAGGTTTTTACTCTAGTTCCTGACTCTGAGATAAAACCTCTGGACCCACTGAGAGCCTGGTGAAACTCACCACCCTTAAAGGAGGGACAGATATCTGACTAGCTTTAAAACACCTGCCGATTTTAGAGGCCCTGGGACTTGAGTGAACATAGGTGGTAGCTAGGGAGTGGTTAAAACAAGACTTGGGCAAGTGTTGTGCTGGCTTCAAGTATAACCTAGCATAGCCATAGTGGTGGTGACCATGACAGTGCTTGTGTCACTCCACCCCAAGCTTTAGGTGACTCAAATCAGAGAGAGGCTCTGTTTGTTTCAGAGAAAGTAAGGGAAGAGAATAAGAATCTCTGCCCGGTTCCCCTTCCCAAGTCCAAGTGATCTCATTGTTCAGTTCCCACCTATGAGTGAGAACATGCGGTGTTTGGTTTTCTGTTCTTGTGATAGTTTGCTAAGGGGAGGGGGGAGGGGGGAGGGATTGCACTGGGAGTTATACCTGATGTAAATGACGAGTTGATGGGTGCTGACGAGTTGATGGCTGCAGCACACCAACATGGCACAAGTATACATATGTAACAAACCTGCACGTTATGCACATGTACCCTAGAACTCAAAGTATAATAATAATAATAAAAAATAAAATAAAATAAAAAAATTAAAAAAAAAAAAAAAAAGAATCTCTGCCCGGTAATTCAGCAAATTCTTCCAGATCTTGTTCAAGAGCATCAAAGCAGCTTCACTAGTCTGCAAGAACCACAGTGTTACTGGGTTTGTGGTACTGCCTAATGCATATAAAGTTGAGATCACAACATCCAAGTCCTTTCAAATATCTGTAAAGCTTTCCCAAGAAGGACAAGCACAAACAAGCTCAGACTGTGAAGACTACAATTAATATCTGACTCTTCAATGCACAGACACAGAAAAATGTGCTTAATATCAAGACCATCCAGAAAACTATGGCCTTATCAAATGAAATAAATAAGGCCAGAGGGATGAATCCTATAGAAACAGAGATATGTAACCTTTCTGACAAAGAATTTCCAAGAGCTGTGTTGAGGAAACTCAAATAAATACAAGATAATCAAGAAAAAAGAATTCAGAATTCTATCAGATAAAATTAATAAAGAGATTAGAATAATTAGAAAGGATCAGGCAGCAATTCTGGAGTTGGAAAATTCAATTGACATCCTGAAGAATGCAGCAGAGTCCTTAAATAGCAGAATTAATATAGCAGAAGAATTAGTGAGTTTGAAGACAGACTATTTCAAAATATACAGTTAGAGAACACAAAAGAAAAAGAATAAAAATCAATGAAGCATGCCTACAGGATCTAGAAAATAGCTTCAGAAGGACAAATCTAAAAGTTATTGGCTTATAGATGACAAATAGAAAGAGATAGGTATAGAAAGCTTATTCAAAGGGATAATAACAGAGAACTTTTCAAATCTGGAGAAAGATGTTAATATTAAAGTACAAGAAGGCTATAGAACAGTAAGTAGATTTTGCCTAAATAAGACTACCTGAAGACATTTAATAATCAAACTCCCAAAGGTCAAAGATAAAGAAGGGATCCTAACAGCAGCAAAAGAAAAAGCACAAAAACATATTATGGAGCTCCAATATGTCTGGCAGCAGAGTTTTTCAGTGAAACATTACAGGCTAGAAGAGAATGGCATGACATGTTTAATGTGCTAAAGGAAAAAAAAAAAAAAGACAACAACAAGAAAAAAAACTTTTACCCTAGAAATAGAATACCATTTCTGGCAAAACTATCCCTTTTACATGAAGGATACATAAAGACTTTCCCAGACAAAAACAAAACAAAACAAAGAAACAAAAACAAACAAAACACAACAACTAAACAACAACAACAACAACCTGAGTGTACAATAAATGCTAAACGTATGACTTCAATCAGAAAACCAAAAATATTAATGAATAATGGCAAATAATGTGAATGTACAAACATACTGGTAGCAGTAAGTTTACAGAAAAACAAAAATATTGTATCACTGTAACTGTGATGTGTAAACTACTCTTAAGTAGAAAGATTAAATGAAGAACCAATCAAAGTAATAAAAACATCTTTTCAAGACATAGTACAATAAGTTTTAAATAGAAACAACAAAAAGTTAAGAAGGAGGGAGATGAAGTTAAGTAGTAGAGCTTTTATCAGTTTTTTGTTGTTGCTTTGCTTATGCAAATAGTGTTAAGTTGCTATAAGCTTAAAATAATAAATTATAAGATAGTATTTGCAAGCCTCATGGTAACTTCAAATAAAAAAACACAACAGATCCAAAAAATAAAAAGCATTAACTTAAATCATATCAGCAGATATATTGAACAAAATATTGAAATAATTAAAAAGAATCAAGAAGAAATTCTAGAGGTGAAAATGGACTAAAAAGAAAGACAAGACTAAAAAAAGACAAGAAGAAAAGAAAGAAGGAACACAAGAAGATTAATAATGAAATAGTGCAAGAAAGTGCATACTTATCAATAATAATATTGACTATAAATGATTTAACTCTCCAACCAAAAGACACAGAGTAACTGAATGGATTAAAATGAAACTAAACAGCAACAACAACAAAAAGGATCCAATGATCTGTTGCCAACAAGAATCACAGTTCACCTATAAAGACATACATGGACTAAAAAAAAAGGGATAGAAAAAAATGTTCTATGCCAATGGAAATGATAAAGGATCTTATGTAGCTATACTTATACAAAACAAAAGAAATTTCAAGGCAAAAGCTTTAAGAAGAGCCAAGCATGGTCACTATATAATGATAAAGCAGTCAATTTAGCAAGAGGACATAACAATTGTAAGTATATATGCACCCAACAGTGGAGCACTCAGATATAACAAGCAAATATTATTAGAGCTAATTAAAAAGACAGACACTAATACAATAAAAGCTGAAGGCTTCAACACTCCACTTTCAGGATTGAACAGGTCTTTCACAAAGGAATAACAAAAAAAATAGACTTTATCTCTACCACAGATAAAATGAACCTAATAGATATTTACACAACACTTCAACCAATGGCCACAGAATGGCTACAAAATACACATTTTTCTCATCAGCACATGGATCATTCTCAAGGACAGACCATATGTTACTTAACAAAACAAATCTTAAAAACATTCAAAAAATTAAAGTAATATTAAAAATCATCTCTGACCACAATGGAATACAACTAGAAATACATTATAGGAGGAATTTTAGAGCCTATACAAACACATAGAAATTAAACAACATGTTTTTGAAGGACAAAAGAGTAAATGAAGAAATTAAGAAAAACATTGAAAAAATTCTTGAAACACGTAATAATTGAAACACAAAATATTAAAAACTATGAGACCCAGCAAAAACAATCCTGAGAGGAATGTTTACAGTCATAAGCGACTACATCAACAAAGAAAAGAAACTTCAGTAAACAAATTAATGATTCAAGAGCAGACCAAAGACCAAGTAATAAAACCAGAGATGAAAAAGAAGACATTGCAACTGATACCACAGAAATTCAAGGGATCATGAGTGGCTGCTATGAGCAATGCTGCGTCAATAAATTGGAAAATTTAGAAGAAATGGACAAATTCTTAGACACATACAACCTTTCAGATTGACCACTGAGAAAATCCAAAATGGGAACATATCTGTAACAAGCAACAAGATCTGAGCCAAAATAAAATGTCTTCCAGCCAAAAAAAAAAAAAAAAAAAACAAAAAAAAAACCAGAATGTGATGGCTTCACTGCTAGATTCTACCAAACATTTAAAGAAGGATTAACACCAGCTCTACCCAATCTATTGTGAAAAATAGTGGAGGAGGGACTGTTTCCAAGTTTACTATATGAGGCCAGTATTATCCTGATACCCAAATTAGACAGACACTTCAAGAAAAGAAAAACTGCAGACCAAAATCTTTTATAAATATTGATGCAAAACTCCTCAAGAAAATATGAGCAAACCAAATTCAACAACATATTAGAAAGATCTTGTAATATATTGAGTGGTATTTATTCCAGGGATGCAATGTAGTTGCACAGTTAAATATAGTTGAACATGCACAAATCACTTATTGTGATATATCATATCAACAGAATGAAGGACAGCAACCATATGATCATTTGAACTGTTGCTTAAAAAGTCTTTAATAAAATTCAACATCTTTGTAGAATACCCTCAAAAAGCTGGATGTAGAAGGAACATACCTCAACACAATAGAAGTCGTATGTGACAGACACACAATTAATATCATGCTGAATGGGAAAAACTGAAAGCTTTTGCTCTAAAATCAGGAACACGACAAGAATGCCCACTGTTATTCATCACAGCACTGGAAATACTAGCTAGAGCAATCAGATAAGTGACACAAATAAAGGGCATCCAAATTGGAATAGAAGAAGTCAAATTATCTTTGTTTGCAGATGATGTATCTTATATTAGGAAAGTCCTTAAAAATACAGCAAAACGGTAATAGAACTGATAATCAAATTCACTAAATTAGCAGGATACAAAATTCACATACAAAAGAGCAGTAACATTTGTATATAACAACAGCAAACAATCTGAAATATAATTTGATAGTAATCCTATGTACAGTAGCTAAAACTAAAATAAAATACAAAGGAATTAATCTAACCCAAGAAATGAAATATTTTGATGATGAAAACTATAAAAATGTTGCAAGAAATTGAAGAGGACACCAACAAAAAAGGAAAATATTTCATGTTCACGGATTAGAATAATCAGTATCCCTAAAATGTTCCTACTAGGTGATATGGTTTGGCTTTATCTCTTCTTGAATTGTAGTTCCCATAATCCCCAAGTGTTGTGAGAAGGACCACGTAGGGTGGCAATTGAATCGTGGAAGTGGTTAACTCCATGCTGTTCTCTTGATAGTGAGTTATCGTGAGATTTGATGACTTTAAGGCGCTTATCCCTTTTTGCTTGGCACTTCTCTCTCCTGCTTCTCTGTGAAGAAGCTTGGCACTTCTCTCTCCTGCCTCCCTGTGAAGAAGGATGTGTTAGCTTCCCCTTCTACCATGATTGTAAGTTTCCTGAGGCCTCCCCAGCCCTATGGAACTATGAATCAATTAATCCTCTTTCCTTTATAAATTACCCAGTATTGGGTATTTCTTCGTAGCAGTGTGAAAACAGACTAATACACCACCTAAAGTAATTTGCAGACTTTGTGCACTCCCTATCAAAATTCCAATAACACTCTTCACAGAAATTTTTAAAAATCCTAAAATGTGTGTTGCTCTACAAAAGAGCCAGAATTGCCAAAGTTCTCCTGAGCAACAAGAACAAAACTGGAGGAACCATGCAACATGACTTCAAATTATACTACATTGCTATAGTAACCAAAATGCATGTACTGCCATAAAAATAAGATACATAGATCACTCAAACAGAATAAAGAACCCCAAAATAAATTCATATATCTACAATTAACTCTTTGTCAACAAAGCTTTCAAGAACGTTAATTGGTGAAAGGACGGCCCCTTCAATAAGTGGTTCTAGGAAATCTACATATCTACATACGGAAAAATGAAATGAGACCCCCATCTCTTCCTATATAAAAAAATCAAGACCAGGTACGGTGGCTCATGCCTGTAATCTCAGCACTTTGGGAGGCTGAGGCAGGTAGATCACCTGAGATCAGGAGTTCGAGATCTGCCTGACCAACATATTGAAACCCTGTCTCTACTAAAAATACAAAATTAGCTGGACCTGGTGGCATGAGCCTTTAATCCCAGTTACTTAGGAGACTGAGGCAGGAGAATCACTTCAACCCAGAAGGCAGAGGTTATGGTGAGCCCAGATTGGACCATCGCACTCCAGCCTGGGCAACAAGAGCAAAACTCCGTGGAGAAAAAAAAAAAAAAAAAAAAAATCAAAGGGATTAAAGACTTAAGTTAAATGCCTCAAACTATAAAACTACTACAAGAAAATGTTTGGGAAACCCTCCAGGACATTATACTTCTTGAGAAATGCCCCACAGGTAGAGGCAACAAAAGCTAAAATGAACAAATGAGATCACATCAAGTTAAAAAACCTCTGCACAGCAAAGGACACAATCAAAAAAGTGAACTGACAGCCCACAGGATTGGAGAAAATATTTGCAAACTACCCATTTGACAAGGGATTATTAATCCAAATATACATGAAACGTGAAAAACTCTATAGGAGAAAATTTAATAATCTGATTTTTTTTTCAAATGTGCAAAAGATCTGAATAGATGTTTCTTGAAAGAGGATATACAAATAGCAAAAAGGCATATGAAAATTTGCTTGATATCATTGATTATCAGATAAATGCAAATCAAAACTACAATGAGATATCATCTCACCCCAGTTAAAATGATTTTTATCTGAAAGTCGAGTAATAGCAAATGTTGGGAAGAATGTGAAGAAAAGGAAATCCTACGATATTGGTGGAATGCAAATTCATAAAACCGCTATAAAGAACAGCGTGGAGGTTCTTCAAAATACAGAAAGTAGGGCTACCATATGACCCAGCAATGTCACTGCTGGATATATACCCCCCAAAAAGCAAATCAATATATCAGAGAGATATCTGCACTTTCATGTTTGTTGCAACTCTGTTCACAATAGCTAAGATTCGGAAGCAACCTAAGTGTCCATCAGCAGACGAATGGATTTTAAAAATCTGGCACATATACAGAATGGAGCTCTATTCATCCATGAAAAAGAGTGAGTTTCAGTAATTTTCAACAATCTTCATGGAACTAGAAACCATTGTATTAAGTGAAATAAGCCAGGCAGAGAAGGACAAACATTGAATGTTCTCAATTATTTATGAGCTCTAAAAATAAATCAATTAAACTCAGGGAGATACAGAGTAGAAGGGTGGTTATCAAAGGAAGATAAGTGTAGTGGGGAGGGTGGAGGAAGTTGGGGAAGGTTAATGGGTACAAAACAATAGTTGGAAAGAATGAATAAGACCTACTATTTAATTGCACAACAGGGTGACTGTAGTAAAAAACAATTGAATTGTACATTTGAAAACAACTAAAAGAGTACAGTTTGATTGTTTGTAACACAAAGGATTCATGCCTGAAGGGATGGATACTCTATTATTTACACTGATGTGATCATTATGCATTCCATACCTGTATCAAAACATATTATGTAATCCATAAATATATGCACCTACTATATACAGAAAAAAAATTTAAAAATTTTAAAAATGCACAATTTTTAGACGTTGCAGCATTAATGAATTTCAAAGGCATTCTGCTGAGTGACAGAAGTCAGTCTCAAATGATTACATACTGTATAATTACATTTATATAATGTTCTGGAAAGCAAACATACAGTAATAAATTTTCAGCATTGTTGAAAGTGAGAGGTAGGGAGAGGATGGAATTTCAAAGGAACATCATAAGGAGGAGTTTTTGATTGATGGAATTAATCAGTGTCATGATTTTCATGGTGGTTACATAAATCTACACATGTTAAAACTATGTGACAGAAAGCTATTAAAAATTTTGCATTTGTTCATTTTAAAAAATTAATAATATAATTGGTTGGTCTTTTAAGTTGGACAAATACACAAGCCAGAGTTTATTCATAAATGAAATTAGAACACTGATATTATTATTACAAGCCTGTTTCTTTTAAAATATAAATTGTCTTTTTCCCTTATCCTCTATCTTCTTTGTTTATTCTTACTTATTCAATAAGTAAAGAGTTATACATTATTTATATTTCTCAGGAGAAATTCCCATTATCTATTAATTCCTGTTAACACAGTCTATGCATCTACTTTGATGTTGTCAGGAAACTAATTTTGTTGGCATCCTCATGATTTTTACATAGTAGGGTGGATACCTTATGAATAATTTATACAAATTAGAAGTTAACATATGTGCTATTTCTAATAAAAATATAGTGGCATACTAAAATATCCTAGTTGAATTTTTCAATGTAAAGATAATAATGCTTGAATAAGCAATTACAAAGTAAGTCAAGAAGTCTCCTAAAATTTAGAGGCTATATTGAATCATATTTTCCTCATTCGAGTTAATAAAATATACTGACTTTTAAAATATTGACAGTGTGGATATAAAAACCCCTTTCCAAACAATGATCCATAGTTGTTACATATCTGAATTTAGATAGATATCTGGCATTTTTATTCAGTCTTCTTGTAATTACAAGGAATCATGTGCCTTTTACCTATTTAATATGAAGGCTGTAGAATATCACTGCAGTGAAGGGTGATTATTATATTTCTTTCATGAGTAAGAAATTCTCATAACTCACAGACATCACAAAGTGCCTATGGAGTTTGTGAGTTATTAAGGTCAGTCATAGGAAAAAAGAAGATAATCACTTTTTACCGGTGAAATATTCAATTTATTTTAGGAGAAAACTTTTTTATTGATTACCAGTTCAAGAATAGAAGAGAACTAATAAAGCACCTGGTAGACTTTTCTTTCCATCTATCTATCACTCCAGGATCTATTGACCTGTACCCTTGGTTGTTTAGTGATAGTAATACATTCAAACTATAGTAGATATAAATAAAGATTTTTTTTTCATTTAAATGTGTGCAAGCTTTTTAACATTTAAAAAATAAGTGCTCTCTGCTTTACTCATTAATTTATCTTAAGGAAAGAAAAAAATATATTGGTTACTATCACCCTAGTCAGTGTGAAACAGGGATGTAATTTCTGGGCTTTCTGAAATAAGCTTTCTTTGAAAACAAAGGCAATATAACAACAACGACAACAACAAAACAACAAAAATCAAGGACTGCAGAGGAATTCTAGACTCAAATATACAAATGGCATATATAACATAATTGCATTATTTTTATATTTGGTATGTATAAAAATTTATGAGGAGAATTGAAGAGTTTCTCTACAAATGAAAAACCATAAAATATAAAGTGTGAAATAGTGATAACTTTAGTTTTTAAAAAATCAGTCTTGGTTAAGAAAGCTGTTTTAATTAAAGTTTCAGTTGTTTCAACACTTAGAATTCCCTGCTTCTTTTTCAAATAGCCAGAGAAATTCAGAGCACATTTTAATGTTTTAATGTAAAATTCATTTTGATAAGATTATGTTTATATATTCACCAAACAATATTTCAAGGCTCTGAATTCAGTCATAAAGTTGAGCAGGAAAAACCAATCTTGTTTCCTGAACAGTGAAAGATGTAGCATATGTGAGAAAGTGAGTGTGTGTGTGTGTGTGTGTGTGTGTGCGCGCATGTATCCTCTACCCAGTTATAGTGTAGAATATAAAAAATACTATACATCATACAGGAAAGTATGATACAGGAAAACGTTTAGGTAATTCAGAAATCAATGCCTTTCATATTTCTCTAATCAGTAAGCACTTATTACTTATGATAACTATTTTGTTATTTTATTTACTCATTTATTTTTGATATATTCAACATTTGTTTTTTGTTTCTGAGAAAGATGTTCATTTCACTAAGAAAAAAACCTTCCAGAAATGTTTGCTTTCCGAAAATAGTTTTTCTCCTTATCAATATTTCAGTAACTCATTGTTATTTCCTCAAATATTTAGAGATAAATATCATTTGCTCAAATTTACCTTTTTTATAGTAAAAAGACACAAGATCGTGCTTGCCTTATTTTACTTAGTTTGAAGTTCCCTCACCATCATGCTTATTTTTCTTCTCATTCATTTCAGTTTTTCTTCCAATTGTATTTTAAAATTTAAGTTTATGCATGGCATGGTCATATGATAAATATAAAGTTCAAAAGCAAAATATCAAATTATAATAATCAGATTGTAAAAGGAAATTGAATAGAGTTTCTTCCAAGACTCTTGAAGGCTCTTAAATTCCTTCGCTTTCAGAATAATAAAAACTCAGAAGAGTGGAGTAGGGGAAGTTTGTGACGACATCACATTATTGAGAGTATATGAGATTATTTTAGATTTTATATACTTAAGCCTACTAGAGCAAAGATGGGAGGTTAGCAGAATGAGGCTTAGTATGAACCAAGGCAAGTCCTAGAACTGAGGAAATAAATGTACACAACTGTATGAAGAAAGGAACCAAACTCTCAGGTAAAGGAACTGTTGGAGAGAGATGTTCAGTATAAGCAATTTCTTCAGAAGTTCTGAAAACTCCTTGAAGTAAAAGTTCGCATTAGGCATCCTAATGTGGAACATCCTATCAGATTTTCAGTGTACTAGTGCAAACAAAACTTTTTCTGCCCTTTTCATTTTACCTTTCCTATATTTCTGCTCCAAAGTGGTAAGAACACATACTGAGATGTGACAACCTGCTAGCAGCCCTGGCTCGCTCTGGGCACCTCCTTCACCTAGGCGTCCACTCTGACCATGCTGGAGGAGCCCTTCAGCTCTGGCTGCACTGTGGGGGCCCTTCTCTGGGGCTGGCCGAGGCTGGAGCCTGCTCCCTCTGCTCACCATGAGGTGTGGAGGGAGAGGAGGGGCTGCACCCTGCCTTAGGGGGTTCTAGGTGGGCACTGGCTCAGCAGGCCTCACACTCAGTGAGGCTGGCCAGCGCCTGCTGCGCTTGATCAGGGGAGGTGCACCAAAGTCCTGCAGGGACTGCCAATGAGAGGTGAATTTGGCTGGGCTTCTTGGTCTAGTGGAGACCTGGAGAACTTTTCTGTCTAGCTAAAGGATTGTAAATGCACCAATCAGCACTCTGTGTCTAACTAAAGCTTTGTATACGCACCAATCAGTGCCCTGTCAAAACGGACCAATCAGCTCTCTGTAAAACGGACCAATCAGCTCTCTGTAAAATGGACCAATCGGCTGTCTGTGGGTGCAGCCAGATAAGGGAATAAAAGCAGGCCAACCAAGCCAGCAGCAGCAACCGACTCTGTGAAAGGTTTGTTCTTTCACTCTTCACAATAAATGTTGCTGATGCCCACTCTTTGGGTCTGTGTTGCTTTTGTGAGTTGTAACACTCACTGTGAAGGTCTGCAGCTTCACTCCTGAAGTTAGCAAGACCACAAACACACCAGAAGTAAGAAATTCTGGACACATCTGAACATCTGAAGAAACGAACGCCACACACACCATCTTTAAGAACTGTAACACTTATCGCAAGTGTTCACGGCTTCATTCTTGAAGTTAGGGGGACCAAGAATCCACCCATTCCGGACACATTTTTGCAACCACGAAGAGATTCTCACCTATTGCCAAGTGGTGAGAGTATCACCTACCACCAGGTGGTGAGACTATCACCTGTGGCCAAGCGGTGAGTACCACTGGACCCCTTTCACTTGCTATACTGTCCTATTTTCCCTTATAATTCAGGGGCAAAATAATGGGCACCTGTTGGCCAGTTAAAAGTGACTAGCGTGGCCACCGGACTAAAGAGACAGGTGTCAGGCTTTCTAAGAAAGGGCTCTCTAACAACCCCTGACTCTTTGGAGTTGGGAACATTGGCTTGCCTGGAACCAGCTTCTGCCTTTTCTGTACTTCCGGGCTGAGCTGAGGGTCGACAGAGAGGAAAGCCATTCAGCTCCAGGGTCCCAATGACAAGTTGGTTGACCCTGCAGCCATAAGCGGAACTCTCAAAGGCATGTCACTCAAGAGAGACTCACCTATCCTATCTATCCTGACCTTTGCCCCCCTGGGTCCTAATGCCTGCCAGACAAACTTCCTCTCGCCTGTCTTCTCCAAGGTTAGTCCCACTTCTAAAAACCACTCCCTGTCTCTGGTGCTTTTCTAGTTTCTCCTATAAGAATGATTTCTAGTATAAACTACAGGACTCTGTTACCTTCTTTAGGCACCTGGACTCACCAATCAGAAAGACATAATTTTTGCCCAAAGCCACATTGTAGGGGGACTATCTGGAACCTTGGGATCCCTCCTATGACTAGCAGGCCTAACAAAAGCTATTCTTGGTGCTAGGTTATGGGGAGCCTCAGAAGTTGTATCCTTCCTATTCATGTAAGTGATGAAAAAAGGGGTCACTCTTCCAACCCTGGAGATCCCTTCCCTTCCTCAGGGTATGGCCCTCCACTTCATTTTTGGGGCATAACATCTTTATAGGAGATGGGTAAAGTCCCAATATTAACAGGAGAATGCTTAGGACTCTTAACAGGTTTTCAAGACTGTGTCAGTAAGGGCCACTAAATCCGATTTTTCTCGGTCCTCATTGTGGTCTAAGAGGACAGGCAATGGTGCAGGTTTTCGAGAATGCATCAGTAAGGGACACTAAATCCAACCTTCCTTGTTCCTCCATGTGATCTTGGAGGAAAACTACTGTTTCTGCTGCTGCATCAGTGATGCAACTGTTCTGATCAGCAGGGTCCAGGGACTGTTGCATGTTCTTGGGCACGGAGAGAAACAAACCAAAACTGTAGGCAATTTTGTCTTTCAGATGGGACACACTCAGGCATCAATAGGCTCACCCTTGAAATGCATCCTAAGCCACTGGGAATAATTTGACCCACAAACCCTTAAAAAGAGGTGGCTCATTTTTTTTCTGCACTATGGCCTGGCCCCAATATTCTCTCTCTGATGGGGAAAAATGACCACCTGAGGGAAGTATAAATTACAATACTATCCTGCAGCTTGACATTTTCTGTAAGAGGGAAGACAAATGGAGTGAAATACCTTATGTTTAAACTTTCTTTTCATTGAAGGAGAATACACAACTATGCAAAGCTTGCAATTTACATCCCACAGGAGGACCTCTAAGCTTACCCACATATCCTAGCCTCCCTATAGCTCCCCTTCTTTTAAATGATAATCCTCCTATAGTCTCCCCTGGCCAGAAGAAAATAAGCAAAGAAATCTCCAAAGGACCACAAAAACCCCCAGGCTATCGGTTATGACCCCTCAAGCTGTAGGTGGAGGGGAATTTGGCCCAACCGGGATGCACGTCCCCTTCTCCCTCTCTGATTTAAAGCAGATCAAGGCAGACCTGGGGAAGTTTTCAGATGATCCTGATAGGTACATAGATATCCTACAGGCTCTAGGGCAAACCTTTGACCTCGCTTGGAGAGATGTCATGCTACTGTTAGATCAAACCCTGGCCTTTAACGAAAAGAATGTGGCTTTAACTGCAGCCTGAGAGTTTGTAGATACCTGGTATCATAGTCAAGTAAATGATAGAATGACAGACAAAGAAAAGAACAAATTTCCTACTGGTTAGCAAGCTGTCCCCAGTGTGGAACCCCTCTGGGACCTTGACTTACATCATGGGGACTGGAGTTGTAAACATCTGTTGACCTGTGTTCTAGAAGGACTGAAGAGAATTAGGTAAAAGTCCATGAATTATTCAGTGATGTCCACCATAACTCAGGGAAAGGAAGAACATCCTTCTGCCTTCCTTAAGTGGCTATGAGAGGCCTTAAGAAAATATGCTCCCCTGCCACCCAAATCATTTGAGGGTCAATTGATTCTAAAAGATACGTTTATTACACAATGAGCCGCAGATATCAGGAGAAAGCTCCAAAAGCAAGCCCTGGGCCCTGAATGAAGTTTGGAGGCATTATTAAACCTGGCAACCTTGGTGTTCTATAATAGGGGCCAAGAGGAACAGTCCCAAAAGGAAAAGCAAGATCAGAGAAAGGCTGCAGCCTTAGTCATGGTCCTCAGACAAACAAACTTTGGTGGTTCAGAGAGGACAGAAAATGGAGCAGGCCAATCACCCGGTAGGACTTGTTATCAATGCGGTTTACAAGGACACTTTAGAAAGGATTGTCCAATGAAAAACATGCTACCCCCTTGTCAATGTCTGCTATGCCAAGGCAATCACTGGAAGGTGCACTGCCCCAGAGGACGAAGCTTCTCTGGGTCAGAAGCCCCCAACCAGATGATCCAACAACATGACTGAGGGTGCCCGGGCAAGTGTCAGCTCATGTCATCACCCTCATTGAGCCCCGGGTACGTTTAACCATTGAGGGTCAGGAAACTGACTTCCTCCTGGACACTGGCACAGCCTTCTCAGTATTAATCTCCTGTCCTGGATGACTGTCCTCAAGGTCCATTACCATCTGAGGAATCCTGGATCAGCCTGTAACCAGGTATTTCTCCAACTGCCTCAGTTGTAATTGGGAGAATTCGCTCTTTTCACATGCCTTTCTTGTTATGCCTGAAAGTCCCATACCCTTATTAGGGAGGGATATATTAGCCAAAGCTGGAGTTATTATCTACATGAACATGGGGAACAAGTTACCCATTTGTTGTCCCTTACTTGAAGAGGGAATCAACCCTGAAGTCTGGGCATTGGAAGGACAATTCGGAAGGGCAAAAATGCCCACCCAGTCCAAATCTGACTAAAAGACCCCACCACTTTTCCTTATAAAAGGCAATATCCCTTAAGTCCTGAAGCTCATAAAGGATTACAGGATATTGTTAAACATTTAAAAACTCAAGTCTTAGTAAGGAAATGCAACAGTCCCTGCAACACCCCAATTCTAGGAGTACAAAAACTGAACGGTCAGTGGAGACTAGTGCAAGATGTTAGACTCATTAATGAGGCAGTAATTCCTCTATATCCTGTTGTACACAACCCTTACCAGAGGAAGCAGAATGGTTCACTGTTCTGGACCTCAAGAATGTCTTCTTCTGTATTCCCCTGCACTCTGACTCCCAGTTTCTCTTTGCCTTTGAGGATCTCACAGACCACATGTCCCCCCAACTTACATGGACGGTCTTGTCCCAAGGGTTTAGGGATCGCCCTCACCTGCTTGTTCAGGCACTGGCCCAAGACCTAGGCTTCTTCTCAAATTCAGTCACTCTGGTCCTTCAGTATGTGGATGATTTACTTTTGGTTATCAGTTCGGAAGCCCTGTGCCAGCAGGCTACTCTAGATCTCTTGAACTTTCTAGCCAATCAAGGGTGCAAGGTGTCTAGCTCGAAGGCCCAGCTCTGCCTACAATAGGTCAAATATCTAGAGCTAATCTTAGCTAGAGGAACCAGGGCCCTCAGTAAGGAATGAATACAACCTATACTGGCTTATCCTCACCCTATGATATTAAAATAGTTGTGGGTGTTCCTTGGAATCACTGGATTTTGCTGACTATGGATCCCCAGATACAGCAAGATAGCCAGGCCCCTCTATATTCTAATCAAGGAGACCCAGAGAGCAAATACTCATCTAATAGAATGGGAACCAGAGGCAGAAACGGCCTTCAAAATCTTAAAACAGGTGCTCATACAAGCTCCGGCTTTAAGCCTTCCCACAGGACGAAATTTCTCTTTATACATCACAGAACGAGCAGGGATAGCTCTTAGAGTCCTTACTCAGATTTGTGGGACAACCCCACAACCAGTGGTGTACCTAAGTAAGGAAATTGATGTAGTAGGGAAAGGCTGGCCTCACCGTTTACAGGTAGTTGAGGCGGTGGCCAACTTAATATCAGAGGCTACCAAAATAATACAAGGAAAGGATATCACTGTCTGGACTACTTATGATGTAAATAGCATACTAAGTGCCAAAGGAAGTTTATGGCTATCAGACAACCACCTGCTTAGATACCAGGTGCTACTCCTTGAGGGACTGGTGCTTCAAATACGTATATGCATGGCCCTAAACCCTGCCACTTTTCTCCCAGAGGATGGGGAACCAATTGAGCATGACTGTCAACAAATTGTAGTCCAGAATTAGGCCGCCTGAGATGATCTTTTAGAATTCCCCTTAGCTAATCCTGACCCGTCCCTGGATATTAAGAACAGCATCACAGGTAGGTTCACACTTCCTGTGGAATTAGGAATAATAATATGATTATGAATCATCAATGATCGATTTTAATAATTATCAATGATACTAAAAATTCATAGTATACCATTGTTAATTATGGATAATGATTTTAAATACATGATTATGCATGCTTTCAATTAATTATTAATATTAATGTCATCAAATAATATTATTAGTTCCTAATACTAATTATTATTTGATTACCAGCATCACTGGGTATTGATTTAAGTCACATTAATTGCTAATATCATAATTTTATTATTAATAGTGATATTAATAATAATTATTATTACAAATCATTAACATTTTAAACCAGTATTAGTTTTTACTGTATTGTGATCATTAATGTCAATAATTATTATTAATATTAATATAATTATTAATATTAATGATTAATAGATCTGTTCCTGATATCCACCGGGGAGAGGACGATGTTAATTTCTATATCACAGACGGTGTACACCCCCCATGATAGTGTTTCGAACTTCTGCTTGGGAGAGGAGGATATGACAATCAGTATCACTGGAAGTAGAAACAACCCTGGGATACTGTTCTGAATATTCAGGGAGGAAGAGGCTGATATGACTCCTAATAGAGAGGGGGTTACTCCCTCTGAATATACTGAAGGAAGTTCATTTGTGGAGAATGGGATACAAAGGGCAGATTATGCCATAGTGATGTAACTGCAGTTGAAAGTAAGCCTCTTCCCCCAGGGACCAGCACCCACTTAGCAGAATTAGTGGCACTTACCTGAGCCTTATAACTGGGAAAAGGAAAAAGAATAAACGTGTATACAGATAACGAGTATGCTTATATAATCCTACATGCCCATACTGCAATATGGAAAGAAAGGGAGTTCCTAACCTGTGGGGGAACCCCCATTAAATACCACAAGGAAACCATGGAGTTACTGCATGCAGTGCAAAAACCCAAGGAAGTGGCAGTCTTACACTGCCAAAGCCATCAAAAGTGGAAGGAGAGAGGAGAACAGCAGCATAAGCAACTGGCAGAGGCAGGGAAAGACCAGCAGAAAGGAAAGAGAGAAAGATATAGAAAGTCAGAGAGAGAGAGAGAGAGGAAGAGACAGAGACAAAGAGAAAGTCAAAGAGAGAGAGGAAGAGACAAAGAAGGAGTCAGAAAGAGAGAGACAAAAAAACCAGAGAGAAGTAAAGAGAAATGGAAGTAGTAAAGAAAAAACAGTGTACCCTATTACTTTAAAAGCCAGGGTAAATTTCTAAATGTCTACCCAGCCAAGACATATTCTTCTTATGCGGAACATGAACCTATATCTGCCTCCACACTAATTGGACAGGCACCTGCACCTTAGTCTTTCTAAGTCACAACATTAACATTGCCCCAGGAAATCAGGCCCTATCAGTGCCCCTCAAAGCTCAAGTCTGTCAGCACAGAGCCATACAACTAGTACCCCTACTTATAGGGATAGGAATGGCTACTGCTACAGCAACTGGAATAACCAGTTTATCTACTGTACAATACCAAATATACTCTTTGACAGCAGTGACTCTCCAAAACCGCCAAGGCCTAGACCTCCTCACTGTTGAGAAAAGAGGACTCAGCACATTCCTAGGAGAAGAGTGTGGTTTTTACACTAACCAATCAGGGGTAGTATGCGGTGTCATCTGGTGTTTACAGGAAAAGACTTCTGAAATCAGACAACGCCTTTCAAACTCTTATAACAACCTCTGGAGTTAGGCAACATGGCTTCTCCCCTTTCTAGGTCTCGTGGCAGCCATCTTGCTGTTACTTGCCTTTGGACCCTGTATTTTTAACCTTCTCGTCAAATTTGTTTCCTCTAGAATCGAGGCCATGAAACTATAGATGCTCTTACAAATGGAACCCCAAATGAGCTCAGATAACAACTTCTACTGAGGACAACTAGACCGACCCACTGGCCCTTCCACTGGCATAAAGAGTTCCCCTCTGGAGGACACTAGAACTACAGGGCCCCTTCTTCGCCCCTATCCAGCAGGAAGTAGCTAGAGCAGTCATCGGCCAAATTCCCAACAGTTGTTGGTGTGTCCTGTTTAGAGGGGAGATTGAGAGGTGACAACATGCTAGCAGCTGTCGCTCACTTTTGGCACCTCCTTGGCTTTGGCATCCACTCTGGCCATGCTTAAGGAATCCTTCAGCCCACCGCTGCACTGTTGGGGCAGCTCTCTGGGGCTGGCCAAGGCTGGAGCTGATTCTCTCTGCTAGCGGGGAGGTGTGGAGGCAGAGGCATGGTGGGAGCCAGGGCTGTGTGAAGCACTCGTGGGCCAGTGTGGGTTCTGGGTGAGTGCAGGTTTGGCAGGCTCCACACTCGGCATGGCTGGCCAGTGAGCTCGACTGGGGGACCAACTCCCTCTGGGCTGCAGGAGTGCCTGGGCTATGTGCCTCAAAGTCCCACAGTGAGTGCCATTGAGAAGTGAAGCTGGCTGGGCTTCTGGGTTGGGTGGGGACCTGGAGAACTTTTCTGTCTAGCTAAAGGTTTGTAAACACACCAATCAGCACTCTGTGTATAACTAAAGGTATGTAAATGCACCAATCAGCACTCTGTGTCTAGCTAAAGGTTTGTAAATGCACCAATCAGCACTCTGTCAAAATGGACCAATCAGTTCTCTGTAAAACAGACCAATCAGCTGTCTGTATAATGGACCAATCAGCTCTCTGTGAGTGGGGCCAGATAAGAGAATAAAAGCAGGCCATCCCAGCCAGCAGTGGCAACCCTCTCAGGGCCCCTTCCAGACTGTGGAAGGTTTGTTCTTTCTCTCTTCCCAATTAATCTTGCTGTTGCTCATTCTTTGAGTCTGCACTGCCTTTATGAGCTGTAACACTCATGACAAAGGTCTGCAACTTCACTTCTGAAGTCAGCGAGGCCACAAACCCACCAGAAGTTAGAAACTCTGGGCATATCTGGACATCTGAAGGAAGAAACTCCAGATACACGATCTTTAAGAACTGTGACACTCACTGCGAGTGTCCGCAGCTTCATTCTTGAAGTCAGCAAGACCAAGACCGAGAAACCACCAATTCCAGACACAATACTTCATATGTTCTCCACTCGTGACACATTTTGGAAACATTTCTTAGATAGCTAAGTTATAATTTTAAGTTACTTTTTTCATTTATTAAGGGATGAGATACTTTCAGAATCCTTGAATATTTGTAAATTTGTTTTATTCTTTATTTTTTTGTATTATTCTTTATTTTATTGATTTGCCATTATAACTATTTCTTAAAATTTCTGAGTCCTGATGCTTTTTTTTTTTTTTTTTTTTTTTTTTTTTTTTTTTTTTTTTTTTTGAGATGGTGTCTGCTCTGTTGCCGAGGCTGGAGTGCAGTGTTTCAGCTCACTGCAAGCTCCACCTCCTGGGTTCATGCCATTCTCCTGCCTCAGCCTCCTGAGTAGCTGGGACTACAGGTGCCTGCCACCACGCCTGGCTAATTTTTTCTGCTTTTAGTAGAGATGGGGTTTCACCGTGTTAGCCAGGATGGTCTCGATCTCCTGATCTTGTGATCCACCCACCTCAGCTTCCCAAAGTGCTGGGACTACAGGCGTGAGCCACCACCACTGGCCGATATCCTGGATTTTTATAGTGCTATTTCTGTTCTTTCAGTGTTTATAATTGATAGTTAAATTATATGAAATCACTTTTTATTTTTTCCTTGTCTATCTTAGGCATTATGTGATATATTTTTATTTCTATTTTGTCTTAATATTGCATCTTTCATCTTTTAAATTATGAATTCCTCTTATAATGTGATGCAATATATAGCTTTTCTAACATTGTATGTGTCTTTCTTATATTTTGTCCATTTTTTATCTGTTCTCATCTACATATATATTTTTAAAATTCTAGTTTTCTAAATTTTTTGTTTTGCTTCATTGCTTCTGCATTAATATCATTAAATGACAGCAATATTACCCTTTATTCTTATTAGTATGGGTGAATGCAGGTGGTTTCTTTCAAAGATTTGATTACACTAACTTGAAGAAAAATAAATAAAAAACTATATCAAATATATTTACTTGTTAACTGTACAATTCTGAGAAAAAAAGCATTTTTAAATTATCAGAATTTTTGACTCTAATACTATGCTATTATCTAGTGTAGTTATTAATTTAAAATATGGCCTGGGCGACAGAGCGAGACTCCGTCTCAAAAAAAAAAAAAAAAAAAAAAAAAAAAAAAAAAAAAAAAAAAATATGGAAGAAAAAGAATAAAAACTAAAGTCCTTATTTTAAATCTAAATACTCTGGGAAATGTTTTTATTTTTGAAAAATCTCTGTTTTTGAAAAAATAGTAAGATCTTACTCTGGAAGGCAGTAGTCAAAGTGTACTATTGCTTCCGGAAGTATCTTAATAATTAGATAAACCCATGATTTTTCCAGAACAATCAGTTAAAGTGAAGATTCCATATTAGTAAATGCACATTTCAAAGGGAATTCAATCTACAATATTCAACACTAGCCACACTTATTTCTACTGGATATGGCTATATATGAATGTTGAGGATACAGAAAATAAAGAATATAGCTTTTAAGAAGTGATTTTCTTTGATACCATGGCCCCAATATAAAAGTTTCTGCTTTAAATACTTATGTATTTGGGCTTACATTGGTTGCCCTCCAAAGTTTCAGATTTGACATACAATATTTGATTAAATGGAAGAGTTTGATCATGTGTTCTGTACTAGACCCAATGATGGAAGAGGTGGTCCATCTGGAGTGGCACTGCCATCACGCTGCCTGCAGTGGAGAGGCACAGCTGGGGCTGCGTTCTTCACAGAGCCTATGGGAGCTCCCAGGGTGCAGCCCCAGCTGCCCAAGTTGTTGCTGTGGACCCAGGCCTCCCACTGCATGGAGCAGTAAGGAGTCCTGTACCCCCAGGCACAGCTGTAGTCACCCAAACCATGGCTGAGATCCCAGGAATCCCTGCATTCTTGGGGGTCCAGGAAGGACTTCTTGCCCTTGTAGTTTGGGAAGTGTCTCCTCCTCCTGCTGCCTGGTTTTCAGTGTCTGTTCCAATCTTGGGGCAAAATTGGCCAAGCCTGAGTGCTGTCACAGCTCTGTCAGGTGTGCATACACTGGGATCCGTGCTGAGACACCAGGCCCCTGCCACCTCAGCCCACTCCAGGCTTTGGATACCAAAGAGCATAGGAGGGAAGACTATGGGGGGCTTAGGGCAGCTCAGCCACTGGCCTTCAGGAGTTCCTTGGCACCTACAGCCAGGGCACCATGAATGGTAGAAGGAGTCATACAGGTTCCTGAGTGAAAGGGAATGGGTCCCCAGTGAGGCCCACCATAAGGCCAGGGAGGGCCTGAAAGCTGTAGGCCTGAATGCCAGTCCCACGCACCAGAGTGAAAATTTGTAGTGCCTTTTTTGGGCCTGCCCATGGCCAAATATGGACCAAATATGGATCAATCAGAATGTGCTTTCTCCCCTTGAGGCTCATAAAATCCCTGGACTCAGCCAGAGCCTGGCATACATAGGGACAACCAGCTGCAGAGGGGTACTACCCACTCCATTGCCTCCTCTCTGCTGAAAGCAGCACACATTGGGATGACCAGCTGCAGAAAGGAGCTACCCACTTGAGGGCCTCCTTTTTGCTGAGAGTTGCCCATGTCGGGACAACCAGTGGCATAGAGGAACTACCCACTTGAAGTCCTCCTCTGAGGTATACTGTCACTCAATAAAGCTTTTCTTTTCCTTGCTCACCCTCTGCTTGTCCATGTGCCTCATTTTTCCAGGACACATGACAAGACCTCAGGATCTGATGAATAGTACGGATGAATGAGCTGTCACACAAACAGGGCTGAAACAAGCCCCTTGCTTGCCATGTTACAGGTGAAGAGAAGAAGAGAAGAGCAGCAGCCCTTTGGGGAGCCCAGTTCTGGGAGCTCCCTGAGTCAGGGTTGTGACTCTCTTTTTGATCCTTCAATTCCTGGAGTTTCCAAAATTCTGGGCACCACTGCATTCCCTGATGGCAGCTGTGGAATCTGCTTGCAGTGCACCTGGTCTAGTCACAGCCTTATAGAGAACCAGTACCCATGCTGGCATTTGGAGCTGCCTCCCCAGCTACGACAGTTGATGTGCCTGACTGTGCTCAGTGGCCAGATCCCATGCCTGCTAGCTCACACCTCCCTTACCACTCCAGGCCTTGGCATGCATGGGATTCATGCCAGTAGCATGAGCTGAGTGCAGCCTGCTAGGCTGAGTGGGTGGAATGAGCCCAGCAGGTCCAAGCAAAATATTACTTGATTTTACATGTCTTAATATTTTTAATTATATTGCAATTATAGTTTTACTGCATTGTTTCCAATTCAACCTTAATATAAACAGTGGAAATGAACAGTATTTTTTAAAAATTTTTTCTTAGGATTAAGAAAATGATACAAATATTTAAATTATCATCATACATTTCCCAAATTGTTGTCCAAAATTTATGAACAGTATTAAAGCAAAAATATTTATATAACATTATAATTATAATCCTATTTTATTTTAAATATGTATCATCTCACAGAGATTATTGTATCTCTGAAAAATAGCTTATGAAGAGTAAGAATAACATTTGAGCTACCAGTATTAGTATTATTATTACTATTTTATGTATTTATTTTTTGAGTTGGAGTTTCACTCTTGTAGCCTAGGCTGGAGTGTAATGGTGCGATCTCAGCTCACTGCAACCTCTGCCTCCCAGTATCAAGTGATTCTCCTGCCTCAGCTTCCTGAGTAGCTGGGATTACAGGCATGGGCCACCAGGCCCACATAATTTTTGTATTTTTAGTAGAGGCAGGGTTTCACCATATTGGTCAAACTGGTCTCAAATTCCTGACCTTAGGTGATCCACTTCCTTCAGCCTCCCAAAGTGTGGGAGCTACCGCACCCGGCCGTGAGCTACCAGTATTATATCATAATTTTAGTAATTTTAAGGGAAAATAACAGCAACCTGGTCAAAATGAGTGGAAATTGTAAGACAGAAGAGTTGAGGAAAAGGTCAATGGCCTTCCACTTAATCATTTATTTTTATTAGAAAGCCAAAAACACTTTAGTCACAGAGGCTTTTTTCCAATATTGTGAAAGTCGTGGTATATTTCTGTTTAAAAACAGTCCTGTTTAGATGAAATGCTAAATATTCTGTTTTGCTTTGTTTTTTGACAGAGTTTTGCTCTGTCTCCCAGGCTGCATGCAGTGGCACAATCTGGGCTACTGCAACCTCTACCTCTTGAGTTCAAGTAATTCTCCCACCTCAGCCTCTTGAGTAGCTGGGACTACAGGCATGCATCTCCACCGTGACTGGCTAATTTTTGTGTTTTTTCTTTTTTGTACAGATGAGGTTTCACCATGTTGCCCAGGCCATTATCAAATCCCTGGCCTCAAGTGATCTGTCCAGCTCAGCTTCCCAAAGTGCTAGGATTATAGAGGTGAGTCGCCACTACTGACCTTTTTTTTTTTTTTTTTTAAGTTAGTTAGTTTTTTTTTTTTTTTTTTTAAGAAAATATGCCTCTAAGAGAGTAGCATTCTTTCTAACTGCTCTGTTAATGAGATAAGAGGCAAGATGCCCAAAACACAGGGTTCGCACAATGAATACCATTGCTTGCCAGTGGCTCAAGCAGTGAAGAGAAATAAAGAATGAGAAAATTGCTGATGAATCCTTTCAGTAGAGAAGAAAATCCAGGCAGAGGATAAAAGGGATCTTATAATCTTTATTTCTTCTGACCACAAGGGCCACAGAATTATTTTCCTTGTATAAAAGCTACTTAACCAATAGAAAAGAGGTAGTTTGAGCAGAAAATTCCCAAAGAGAAAATAATGTCCCAACAAGGCACTTACATTCTTCCAGATATTTACACAGAAAATTAAAGACTTCTCCTAATAGGGAACAGGGGATGGTGTAAGTACCTGTAAAAGTCTTTTATTGCCCAATTCTAAAACAATTGAAAACTCAAGCTCAGAGAAGGCACAATATAGTTCCTTTAAAGCTACAATTGCAGAGAAATACTTCAAAGTGAATTCTGCTTTAGACTTACTTTAGACCAGAGTTACATTTAACAATGATTCATAAGACAAAATTAATATTAGAAAGCTAATCAGGCATTTGATTTTATCAAATTATAATTTCTAATGCATCAGTTCTTGAAAAATGCATGCAAAACCAATATTCAGTAATTATAAATTCTACTAATTTTATAATAATATGTTTCTTGGAAAAAAAGAATGTTTTGTGTTAAACATTCTTCTTTTATTATTTCACACTAGCAGAAAATCAAATGTTGGAACCATACAACCAAAATATGTTACTTTATTTTACTTTGTATTAAATATCCAAAAATAATCAGAGTGTCTAGAATATAATTAGAAATAAACTAGTTATGAATAAATAATCTTGAAGGAAAAATGTAAAATGATGGCAAATTTTATGAAGTGAAGATGAGAATGGGAAAAGAAAAATTAACAGAATCATAGAATAGTCAACATTTTAGGTTTTCTAATGATTTCAGGTCAGTAATACCCAAAAATATCCTCTTACATTTTTAAATCTCAGTCTTGAGAAAGCATCTGGATTTTCATACAGGTATGGCCAAGGTAGATTACTTAATCTACCTTGACTCATTTTTCTCATCTTTAAACATTGGTAGAATGATCATACATACCTCACCAGACTGTCTTATGCAAAAGGTAAGTTAGTGCATATAAAACACTTACAATAGTATGTTCCACAAAGTAAATAATCAAATAATTTGAAATGTTAAGGAAAATATAAGATACTGACTGCCATATTTGATGCTGAATGTTTTTATTTCTGCAAAAGTGCACATACAGTAGTGGAATACTTTTTAATGAACTGCATATTTCCTGGAAACTAATAAAATTAATGAAACTAGTAATACTAATATTAATAAAACTAATAAGTAAAGCAAAAGCGTGGTTAAGCAAAGGAACCCAGAAAGAGGCAAACAAAAAGAATTAGCAAAAATCTATATGTGAAGAAAATCTACATATGAAAGAGCAGAAATTTTTAATGTACAGACATTTTACATATACGTAACGGTAATGATTGCTCACATTTCAGAAACCCAAAATAAAAGCTATCTCTATGTTATGAGTTTTCTGATGTGATATATGGCTTCAAAATACTCAAATTAATTATGATAAGATCAGGCAATATGTTAGAGTTGACCAGATAAGGTTCCTTTTGCCAACCATGATATTGAATATTCAATCTCACCATCACAAGCCATTCACATTTAATTTACATGTATTATGTGGTATGCAGGGCTTGAGTTAGAAGAGTAAGGCATGTCTGCTAATTAAAATGTCAACATCTACTTTTGATAAAATGACATTCCTTCCTTTTTTCCTTCTATCCTTCCTTCTTTTCTTCCTTCCCTTTTTTCTTCTGTTCCTTCTTTCATTTTATTTCTTATGTAATTTTTGTTCTTCAATGTTAAAAGAATGTGTCTGCCTAAAAAAAGTGACACTTCAAAGGTACTTCACATTAACATTTCATTAGCTCTTATGTAGACAACATTTCATAGGTAATTTAGCTTCATGTTTCCCTGATCCATGTTGACTTCTCTTGAATCCTAACAGTGGTTATTCTCCACATCTTAGCTCTTGGAATGTTGTCTTCTCCCTTCTTGGGTTACCTATTCTTACAATGTAAGCTTTTATTTTTACAGATTCCTTCATAATCTAAATCTCTACCATTCCAGTTAATTTATCATTTGCATCATTTAGCTTTCTACTTGGTGAGTAACTCACCATCACTTATAACTCAGTGTGTCACAAACAAAAAAGTATTGCTTTCCTCAAAAAACACTTTTCTCCTCTTTCTCTATTTCAGTTGGTTATGTCCTCATTCTTCCAATAATTTCAGTGTGAAAAAATAAAGTTGTATTTACTCATTACTTTCGTTTGCGCATCATATCTATTTGACGTCTGAAATATATATCTTATAGCCTTTCTTTTATCTCCATCTTAGTTCTCAAACTCTACCCTGGAATTTTATCTATGAACAATCAAATTTTGGAAAAAAAACCTCTTCGCTGATACTTTAACCTAATTGCACTTTTTAATTCTTGACTCCATGTCCACAATCATATTGTCTGCCACTCTCTGGAATTAGTTCAATTTTGTTCCATCCAAATCCTACTAATTTCTCAACATCTTCCTCCTAACAACTTGCCTTAAAATTTGACGCTTGCTGATGCTTGTATTGAATAGCTTGTCTCTCACCTATATTCTTGAGTTGTTTGTTATTGTATGGCATGTAGTATATAGAATATTAAGTTGGAAAGACATTTTGACAAAAAAAATGTCCAGATCTTTTATTTTACACTTATGAATTCTGGACATGCCACATTTAAGACTTGAAAGCTTCTTGAAGGAAGAACATATATATCATTTCCCTGTATTGTGCTTTCCCCATAACCTGTACATTTAATCCAGTGCAGGAAATCCACTAGGTACTAACCATTTCTGACATACAAACTGATTAAGTGGCTTGATGAATTCTATCCTAACAACAAAATCCTAAGCTTCTTGATGGTAGAACTGGTCATACCCTAAAATTCCTCTATAATCTTGAATAGACCTACTTGAGTAAAAAGAATACAGGAGGTAGTAGCTTGTTTTATTTCATGTAATTCTTTTTTTATATATGTAAATAAATGTGTATATATATAATATGTATTATATCTGTGATAACATGAAGATTATTCTATGTTACTGACATAGAAACAAGTCATTTACATGGCTGGTGAGTGACGAAGCCACATTTTAACATAAGTCAGATTCCAGAGGCCCCCAACTAATTTTCATATTATACTTCTTCCCTATTTAGTAACAAGGCCTAAATAATTAAATGTACTTCAACTAGGTTGATGTGGGGCATGCATTTAAGTTATTTGTGATACCAAACTAATATCATTGAATAGGTTATAAGATAAAATATTCTCTTGTGTAAATAGTTCCTTATATGAGTCAGACACTAAGGCTTTACTAAGAAACAACATGATAGTGGGTGTATAGGAATGTGGTGTTTTCCTTCTTCTGACACAAAGCACAGGGGAGGTATTTGGCAGCTTGGTGTCGGTTCTTTGAAAACAGGTAAGATTCTGCGACAAAAGTGTCCCACATATGTACAACTACATCAACATTTTGTTGCTACTAGGTAAGTCCCTGAGGTGCAAAAACTTCAGGATACTTCTTTATTTAAAAAAAAAAAAAAAAAAAAAAAAAGGCAGAGCAAGATGATCGAATAGGAGGAGCTCCAGTCTCCAACTCCCAGTGTTGGAGTGACACAGAAGACCGGCGATTTCTGCATTTTCAACTGAGGTACTGGGTTCATCTCACTAGGGAGTGCCGGACAATCGGTGCTGGTCAGCTGCTGCAGCCTGACCAGTGAGAGCTGAAGCAGGGCGACACATCATCTCACCTGGGAAGCACAAGGGGGAAGGGAATCCCTTTTCCTAGCCAGGGGAACTGAGACACACAACACCTGGAAAATTGGATAACTCCCACCTCAATACTGCGCTTTAAGCAAACGGGCACAACAGGAGATTATATCCCACACCTGACCAGGAGGGTCCCACACCCACGGAGCCTCCCTCATTGCTAGCACAGCAGTCTGTGATCTAACCGCAAGGCAGCAGCGAGGCTAGAGGAGGGGCACTCGCCATTGCTGAGGCTTAAGTAGGTAAACAAAGCCTCTGGGAACCTCAAACTGGGTGGAGCTCACAGCAGTCCAAGAAAACCTGCCTGTCTCTGTAGACTCCAACTCTGGGGACAGGACACAGCTAAACAACAACAACAACAACAACAACAAAAGCAGCAGAAACCTCTGCAGATGCAAACGACTATGTCTGACAGCTTTGAAGAGAGCAGTGGATCTCCCTACACGAAGGTTGAGATCTGAGAAGGGACAGACTGCCTGCTCAAGTGGGTCCCGGACCCCTGAGTAGCCTAACAGGGAGACATCCCCCACTAGGGGCAGTCTGACACCCCACACCTCACAGGGCAGAGTACACCCCTGAGAGGAAGCTTCCAAAGTAAGAATCAGACAGATACGCTTGCTGTTCAGCAATATTCTATCTTCTGCAGTCTCTGCTGCTGACACCCAGGCAAACAGGGTCTGGAGTGGACCTCAAGCAATCTCCAACAGACCTACAGCTGAGGGTCCTGACTCTTAGAAGGAAAACTATCAAACAGGAAGGACACCTACACCAAAACCCCATCAGTACATCACCATCATCAAAGACCAGAGGCAGATAAAACCACAAAGATGGGGAAAAAGCAGGGCAGAAAAGCTGGAAATTCAAAAAATAAGAGCACATCTCCCCCTGCAAAGGAGCGCAGCTCATCGCCAGCAACGGATCAAAGCTGGACAGAGAATGACTTTGACGAGATGAGAGAAGAAAGCTTCAGTCCATCAAACTTCTCAGAGCTAAAGGAGGAATTATGTACCCAGCACAAACACACTAAAAATCTTGAAAAAAGAGTGGAAGAATTGATAGCTAGAGTAATTAATGCAGAGAAGGTCATAAATGAAATGGCAGAGATGAAAACCATGACACAAGAAATACGTGACAAATGCACAAGCTTCAGTAACCAACTCGATCAACTGGAAGAAAGAGTATCAGTGATTGAGGATCAAATGAATGAAATGAAGTGAGAAGAGAAACCAAAAGAAAAGAGAATAAAAAGAAATGAACAAAGCCTGCAAGAAGTATGGGATTATGTAAAAAGACCAAATCTACGTCTGATTGGGGTGCCTGAAAGTGAGGGGGAAAATGGAAGCAAGTTGGAAAACACTTTTCAGGATATCATCCAGGAGAACTTCCTCAACCTAATAGGGCAGGCCAACATTCAAATCCAGGAAATACAGAGAACATCACAAAGATACTCCTTGAGAAGAGCAACTCCAAGACACATAATTGCCAGATTCACCAAAGTTGAAATGAAGGAAAAAATCTTAAGGGCAGCCAGAGAGAAAGGTCGGGTTATCCACAAAAGGAAGCCCATCAGACTAACAGCAGATCTCTTGGCAGAAGCTCTACAAGCCAGAAGAGAGTGGGGGCCGATATTCAACATTCTTAAAGAAAAGAATTTGAAACCCAGAATTTCATATCCAGCTAAACTAAGTCTCATAAGTGAAGGAGAAATAAAATCCTTTACAGATAAAAAAATGCTTAGAGATTTTGTCACCACCAGGCCTGCCTTACAAGAGACCCTGAAGGAAGCACTAAACACGGAAAGGAACAACCGATACCAGCCATTGCAAAAACATGCCAAAATGTAAAGACCATCGAGGCTAGGAGGAAACTGCATCAACTAACGAACAAAATAACCAGTTAATATCATAATGGCAGGATCAAGTTCACACATAACAATATTAACCTTAAATGTAAATGGACTAAATGCTCCAATTAAAAGACACAGACTGGCAAAATGGATAAAGAGTCAAGACTCATCAGTCTGCTGTATTCAGGAGACCCATCTCACATACAGAGACATACATAGGCTCAAAATAAAGGGATGGAGGAAGATCTACCAAGCAAATGGAGAACAAAAAAAAGCAGGGGTTGCAATACTAGTCTCTGATAAAACAGACTTTAAACCATCAAAGATCAAAAGAGACAAAGAAGGCCATTACATAATGGTAAAGGGATCAATTCAACAGGAAGACCTAACTATCCTAAATATATATGCACCCAATACAGGAGCACCCAGATTCATAAAGCAAGTCCTTAGAAATTTACAAAGAGACTTAGACTCCCGTACAATAATAATGGGAGACTTCAACACTCCACTGTCAACATTCGACAGATCACCGAGACAGAAAGTTAACAAGGATATCCAGGAATTGAACTCATCTCTGCAGCAAGCAGACCTAATAGGCATCTATAGAACTCTCCACCCCAAATGAACAGAATATACATTCTTCTCAGCACCACATCTCACTTATTCCAAAATTGACCACAATTTGGAAGTAAAGCACTCCTCAGCAAATGTACAAGAACAGAAATTATAACAAACAGTCTCTCAGACCACATTGCAATTAAACTAGAACTCAGGACTAAGAAACTCAATCAAAACCACTCAACTACATGGAAACTGAACAACCTGCTCCTGAATGACTACTGGGTCCATAACAAAATGAAGGCAGAAATAAAGATGTTCTTTGAAACCAATGAGAACAAAGATACAACATACCAGAATCTCTGGGACACATTTAAAGCAGTGTGTAGAGGGAAATTTATAGCACTAAATGCCCACAAGAGAAAGTGGGAAAGATCTAAAATTGACACTCTAACATCACAATTAAAAGAACTAGAGAAGCAAGAGCAAACACATTCAAAAGCTAGCAGAAGGCAAGAAATAACTAAGATCAGAGCAGAACTGAAGGAGATAGAGACACAAAAAACCCTCCAAAAAATCAATGAATCCAGGAGTTGGTTTTTTGAAAAGATCAACAAAATTGACAGACCGCTAGCAAAACTAATAAAGAAGAAAAGAGAGAAGAATCAAATAGACACAATAAAAAATGATAAAGGGGATATCACCACTGACCCCACAGAAATACAAACTACCATCAGAGAATACTATAAACACCTCTACGCAAATAAACTAGAAAATCTAGAAGAAATGGATAATTTCCTGGATACTTACACTCTTCCAAGACTAAACCAGGGAGTAGTTGAATCCCTGAATAGATCAATAGCAGGCTCTGAAATTGAGGCAATAATTAATAGCCTACCAACCAAAAAAAGTCCAGAACCAGATGGATTCACAGCTGAATTCTACCAGAGGTACAAGGAGGAGCTGGTACCACTCCATCTGAAACTATTCCAATCAATAGAAAAAGAGGGAATCCTCCCTAACTCATTTTATGAGGCCAACATCATCCTGATACCAAAGCCTGGCAGAGACACAACAAAAAAAGAGAATTTTAGACCAATATCCCTGATGAACATCGATGCAAAAATCCTCAATAAAACACTGGCAAACCGGATTCAGCAGCACATCAAAAGCTTATCCACCATGATCAAGTGGGCTTCATCCCTGGGATGCAAGGCTGGTTCAACATTCGCAAACCAATAAATGTAATCCAGCATATAAACAGAACCAAAGACAAGAACCAAATGATTATCTCAATAGATGCAGAAAAGGCTTTTGACAAAATTCAACAGTCCTTCATGCTAAAAACGCTCAGTAAATTCGGTATTGATGGAACGTACCTCAAAATAATAAGAGCTATTTACAACAAACCCACAGCCAATATCATACTGAATGGGCAAAAACTGGAAGCATTCCCTTTGTAAACTGGCACAAGACAGGGATGCCCTCTCTCACCACTCCTATCAACATGTTGGAAGTTCTGGCTAGGGCAATCAGGCAAGAGAAAGAAATCAAGGGTATTCAGTGAGGAAAAGAAGAGGTCAAATTGTCCCTGTTTGCAGATGACATGATTGTATACTTAGAAAACCCATTGTCTCAGCCCAAAATCTCCTTAAGCTGACATGCAACTTCAGCAAAGTCTCAGGATACAAAATTAATGTGCAAAAATCACAAGCATTCTTATACACCAGTAATAGACAAACAGAGAGCCAAATCAGGAATGAACTTCCATTCACAATTGCTTCAAAGAGAATAAAATACCTAGGAATCCAACTTACAAGGGATGTAAAGGACCTCGTCAAGGAGAACTACAAACCACTGCTCAGTGAAATAAAAGAGGACACGAACAAATGGAAGAACATACCATGCTCATGGAGAGGAAGAATCAATATCGTGAAAATGGCCATACTGCCCAAAGTTATTTATAGATTCAATGTCATCCCCATCAAGCTACCAATGAATTTTATTCACAGAATTGGAAAAAACTGCTTTAAAGTTCATATGGAACCAAAAAAGAGCCCGCATCTCCAAGACAATCCTGAGTCAAAAGAACAAAGCTGGAGGCACCACGCTATCTGACTTCAAACTATACTACAAGGCTACAGTAACCAAAACACCATGGTACTGGTACTAAAACAGAGATATAGACCAATAGAACAGAACAGAGTCCTCAGAAATAATAGCACACATCTACAGCCATCTGATCTTTGACAAACCTGAGAGAAACAGGAAATGGGGAAAGGATTCCCTATTTAATAAATGGTGCTGGGAAAATTGGCTAGCCATATGTAGAAAGCTGAAACTGGATCCTTTCCTTACTCCTTATGCGAAAATTAATTCAAGATGGATTATAGACTTAAATGTTAGACCTAATATCATAAAAACCCTAGAAGAAAACCTAGGAAGTACCATTCAGGACATAGGCATGGGCAAGGACTTCATGTCTAAAACACCAAAAGCAATGGCAGCAAAAGCCAAAATTAACAAATGGGATCTAATTAAACTATAGAGCTTCTGCACAGCAAAAGAAACTACCATCAGAGTGAACAGGCAACCTACAGAATGGGAGAAAATTTTTGCAATCTCCTCATCTGACAAAGGGCTAATATCCAGAACCTACAAAGAACTCAAACAAATTTACAAGAAAAAAACAACCCCATCAAAAAGTGGGCAAAGGATATGAACAGACATTTCTCAAAAGAAGACATTCATACAGCCAACAGACACATGAAGAAATGCTCATCATCACTGGCCATCAGAGAAATGCAAATCAAAACCACAATGAGATACCATCTCACACCAGTTAGAATGGCAATCATTAAAAAGTCAGGAAACAACAGGTGCTGGAGAGGATGTGGAGAAATAGGAACACTTTTACACTGTTGGTGGGATTGTAAACTAGTTCAACCATTATGGAAAACAGTATGGTGATTCCTCAAGGATCTAGAACTAGATGTACCATATGACCCAGCCATCCCATTACTGGGTATATACCCAAAGGATTATAAATCATGCTGCTATAAAGACACATGCACACGTATGTTTATTGCGGCACTATTCATAATAGCAAAGACTTGGAATCAACCCAAATGTCCATCAGTGACAGACTGGATTAAGAAAATGTGGCACATATACACCATGGAATACTATTCAGCCATAAAAAAGGATGAGTTTGTGTCCTTTGTAGGGACAAGGATGCAGCTGGAAACCATCATTCTTAGCAAACTATCACAAGAACAGAAAACCAAACACCGCATGTTCTCACTCATAGGTGGGAACTGAACAATGAGATCACTTGGACTCAGGAAGGGGAACATCACACACTGGGGCCTATCATGGGGAGGGGGGAGGGGGGAGGGATTGCATTGGGAGTTATACCTGATGTAAATGACGAGTTGATGGGTGCTGACGAGTTGATGGGTGCAGCACACCAACATGGCACATGTATACATATGTAACAAACCTGCATGTTATCCATGTGTACCCTAGAACTTAAAGTATAATAATAAAAGAAAAAAAAAGAGGAAAATAAATTTATCTGCATCCCTGATATCCTAAATCCTAGTGAGAGACTCATTCATTGTTTTTATGGCTTAGCTCTTAATGTGGAAAACTCCTGATATAATTTGTACATTAATTTGTATGAGTCCTCACATCTGCTGACAGTTTATTTCTGAAATTTTCATGAATGCCAATCCAGTGTTTTATTTGATATATATTGGTTATTTGACTAGATTAGACTGAGTAAGATATTAGAATATGTTACTTTTGAGTCAGCTTTGTACTTTTGTTCTTTCACACAAATCTTGTAACAAATGGCAAGGTGCAAAAATAATTTATTATAATAACAGTCACTTACGTGATGTTTACTTTGTGCTAGTCACTGTTTTACAAAATTCACATCTATAACTTTTAAATAGCATCAAACTCATTGTTATATGTGCTAGTATTATTTTTCTTTTACAGATGATATTAAGTAGCTGATTTAAGATCATACTGTTTGGAAACAGCAGTACCAATATTTGAACAGATTCAATCTAGCTTTGGCATCTATTTTTATAATCACCATATACTACTTCATCTCAAGAGTTTAGCAAAAGTGAAACTACATGTTTTTGACTATTCATGTTATTCTCGACTGCATGACATTTGAACTTGATGCTAAGTAAACATTGAGGACTACAGCTCACTGTTTTTGTTTTCAAGGTGGAAAAAAACAAATGATGTAAATGCTTTGTGATGGGCTAGCACACATAAGGGGCTAAAAATTTAGCAATAAATGTCATAATTCACATGTAATATTAGTACATTTCTGAAAAATATGTTTTATAATTTGTTTTTTCTCATGAGACTAAAAAGGGAGAATGAAAGAAATCTGAGTGTATGTAAGGCAGATTTATCCTTTTTACATTTTTTCTATAGTCGGTTTGGTTTCTCAATGAAATCCTTTGTTAAATTTCTTATTCATTTCTGTACATTTTCTTATGTAAGGATGGTTTTTTTTTTTTTTTTTTTTTTTTTTTTTTTTTTTTTTTTTTTTTTTTTTTTTTTTTTTTTTTGAGATGGAGTCTTGCTCTGTCGCCCAGGTTGGAGTGCAGTGGCATGATCTCGGCTCACTGCAAGCTCTGCCTCCTGGGTTCACGCCATTCTCCTGCCTCAGCCTCCCCAAGTAGCTAGGACTACAGGTGCCCGCCACCACACACAGTAATTTTTTGTATTTTTAGTAGAGACAGGGTTTCACCATGTTAGCCAGGATGGTCTCGATCTCCTGACCTCATGATCCACCCACCTCGGCCTCCCAAAGTGCTGGGATTACAGGTGTGAGCCACTGCGCCTGGCTCTAATAACTGTTTTATGTTTTCTCTCTGTTAACTCTAGAAGATATATTATTTATTTGATTATTTTTAACCACCATACAAAAACAAGAATAAACATTATGCTCAGTGTCAGAATTCAGGTATTTGGTGAGCAAATGTTTAAGCTAATACATGAAATATAATAGAATTTCCTACATAAAATATGATGAATAAGTAGCAAGTATTTAACCTTCAGAAAAAAATGTATAAATATCCCTAGATTGGATATAAGCCATTATATTTGGAGGGTGAAGTCAGAAGAGGAAGTGAAAATAGATGAGGCTGAAGACATGCGCCTGAATATAGGATCCTGAAAGTGTCTTTAATGGGGTGATACTTAACCCTTAATTCAATGTGAACCTCTTCAAAGGACTTGAGAATTATGTGATCCAGTACACATATGATGATTACTTTAGATTCTTCACAGAAAAATTATTTCAAATGAGGTAAATGTGAATTTATTAAGATTGATAAAGGGGGGCCTTATAGAAAGCTAGGTTAAGTTATGATAATCTGGACAATGCCTTGACATTTAGAATGAAAAGCAAAAAGCTAATTTAGAGAATGGCAGGCTGGGGAAGACAAGAAGATTTGGTGACAAATTGAAAGTGTGAATAAGAGAGAGGAAGGTGTCATGTGTGGCACTCTGAGTTGGTAGCTGGGAATGGTAGCATCCTTCATTATAACAGAGAATGCAGAATGGAAAATAGGTTTAGGAATTTTTAATTTGAGACACTTGTGAAGATGTTTGGCATATGATGTGGTGAGCAGAGATGAAAACTGGTTATCATATCTGTGTCAGATACATAGATTACTGAATACTAAATGTATGGTGATGCTAGCAAATACGGTACCAAAGAAGGATGTTTGAGTAAATGACAAGGTAATGATACTGAGTAAATCAGTTTTATGAGAAGAGAAGGCAATGAACAGTTGGCTAAAAAGGAACAGCCATAGACGAAGAATTAAAACCAGCAGTCTGGAAGAACAAAAACCAAGAAAAATGTTTCAGAGATCAAATGTATTTACCCTAGAGAAAAATAAATAAATAAATAAAACTCTGGTTGATCAATCTGGTGATGTTAAGAAGTTGCCTTCAGCAGTTCATATTACATAGGCGAAATCCAAATATATTTTGGTGCTATAAAAAATGTATTTTTGGTTTTTTTTTGTTTCAGTTTGGTTATTGTTTTTGTTTTTTTGCTGTATTTTGAAACAAAGCAAACTCCTGCCACTTATTTTCAAAGCTAATGTCTTTACAGCTTGAATTTTGAAACATCCGGCAACAGTCTAGCAAATTAAATGAAGAAATACTTAATAAAAACTATAATTTTTCCCTTTTCCTTTATGGGTTCAATATACATATTTTTTCCATGTATGGGCTCCAATAATGCACTTTGTTAGCTGAACATTACCACCTAAAGGACATTTTTCCTGGAACTCTCAAGATAGGATATGTTTGCATACTCAAGTCTCCCATAGCAAGCTTTGCTTCAATCTCTTAAAATTATCTTTGTTTTTTCTTTCTACTAAATATTCAGTTATTAAGTATGGAGCTTCGATAAATATAGAAATACATTTTTATTTATATGCATTCTAAAACTGAGATTGACTCTTCTGAACTATAAGAAAAAAATGATTTTTGCTGAACAAGAATTCTACTAGGAACAAACAAGTTGAAGGATATTAAAAGGAGAACTTTCTTCATCCTTCGCATGGAGGATAATAGGGCAAGGAAGCCAGGCTATAGGCACTATCTAGTGATTATCTTTTGTTCTTTTGGGGGAATATTAGGCTTCTATGGGGGATTGCTTCTCTTGGTGCTTATAAAATTATTTCCTTAATGCAACTCTTGAATTTTCTCTGTTTGATTTAAGAGTACAGAATTCTTCTTGTGAATGTCTCCTTAGAGGTTTCTGACAGCTGTAAGACTTAATTATTATCTCTTCCTCTCCTGTGTAAGAAATTTTCTCGGCAGTTGAAAGTGGTGAAATCTCCAAAATAAAGAAGGCGTCCCTTTCTAAATTCCTGTCATCACTCTTTCTTCCCTATAAACTGTATATTCATTTATTCATTTACTTTTAAAAAAAATTGCTCTATGAGTCTTCAGTTTTAACAAGAAGAAAATAGAATTATCTCATGTCAAAATTTAGATGATTACTAAGAGCTTTTATTAATGGAAACTAATATAATAGAGCAATGTATATTGCAAATTCTGCAAATTGTTTATTTGAGTTAAATTTAAAGACCATTTCTAGTCTGGACCAGGTGTACCGTGTTCGTTATATTTTTAACTATTTTAGCATAGTGGGGGAAAATTACTTAGACCCTCACTTGAAAAGTTTGTAATTATAAAATTGTATGCTATAATACTTATTTTATTATATTGGCTTCAAAATAATGAATATACACCAATTCACTGTTATGAAAGATAACATTTGTTTTTTATTACAACTTTACTAATATTTATCCATGGAGACTTGAAATCAGGTACCCTATTGATAGGACTTAGAAAAATAGACTTCAAACCCCTTTCTATGTTTTATAAGACAATTAGGGGCCCATTTTTTTTAAACTTCTCTGCTTTGAGATACTTATAGTTTTACATGCAGTAAAAAATAGTACACAGAGACCCCAAATCTGGTACACTCTTCTCCTAGTTCCCCAGAATGACAACATCTTAGGTAACTAGAGTATAGTACCACAATCAGGAAATTGACCTTAAGTGAGTACTAATAGACTTATTGAGATTTCACATTTTACATGCAAGTCTGAATGTGTTTATGTTTATGGTATTTCTGTGTAATTTTATTACATGTATAGATTTATGAGATCAGTACCACAGTTAAGACAGAGAATTCTTCCATCAAAAGGATTTTGTTGTTCTTTTGTAGCCACAGCCAATTATCGTCCCTCTCCAGTTTCCTAGCCCCAGGGTGAACCAGTTTCAACACTGATTTGATTCTAAATGTCCCTGCTTGCTGGCTTTGTCTCACCTTTGTTCATTTATTTCTTTCTTCCTTCTTTCCTTACTTCCTGTCTTTTCCTTTCTTTCTTTAATTTAAAGCGTCCTGCTCATTTTGGTTCTAAAGGGGGGAATTCTATATTGTTTCTCTTGTTTGTACAGTTTTGGTCCTTTGTTCTAATCCACAACTGTCTTGATGAGTGATTGGCATTTGCAATTTATACTTCATTTAATTAGTTTGAAGTTATAGAGACATAGTTATTAATAAGTGCATATTTTATATTGGGAAGGAATGGGGGAGGTAGTGAAAATATATAATGAAATAATGAATTATACTTTAAAACTTGAGTGGAGAAATCTGCATTTTTTATATCAAACCTTAAAATGAGAGAAGGGAGAAAGAGAATTGCTGACTTGCAGTTTACAAACAATCCTAGGAATGTCAAGCAACAAATTAAGCCACAATAAATAAGTACTCATACACATTACTAATGTAGCGCACACTAACCACTTTGAAGAATACTTTTGTAGTACGCACAATCAAGCATTAAAATTTGATTTATTCATTTTTAACTTTTATTTTTGGTTCAGGGAAACATGTACAAGTAAACTGTGTGTTGTAGGGGTTTAGCATACAGATTATTTCATCACCTAGGTAATAAGCATAGTACCTCATAGGCAGTTTTTCGACTTTCATCTTCCTCCCTTCTTGCACCCTCAATTAGCCCCAGTGTGTGCTGTTCCCTTTTTTGTGTCCATCTGTAACCAGTGTTTAGCTCCCACTTATAAGAAAGAACCTGCGGTATTTTTCTCTTCCTGTGTTCATTCACTTAGAATAATGGTCTCCAGCTCCATCCACATTGCTGCAAAGAACACAATATACTTCTTTTATGAAAGCATAGCATTTCATAGTGTATATGCATCACATTTCCTTTATCCGGTCTACCATACATGGGTATTTAGGTTGAATCAATGTCTTTGCTATTGTGGATAATGCTGTGATCAACATACAGGTCCATGTGTCTTTATGGTAGGATGATTTATATTCATCTGGGTATATACTTCATACGGGCACTGCTGGGTCGAATGGTAATTCTGCTTTGAGTTATCTGAGGAATTGCCAAACTGCTTTCCACAGTGACTGAACTAATTTACATTCACCAGCAGTGTATGAGCATTCCCTTGTCCCTGCAACTTTACCAGCAACTGTTATTTTATGACTTTTTAATAAAAGCCATTCTGACTCATATGAGATGGTATTTCATTGTGGTTTTGATTTGATTTCTCTAATGATTAGTGATTTTGAGCATTTTTAATTAGTTTGTAGGCCATGTGTATGTCTTCTTTGGAAAAAAAGAGAATGTTCATATCCTTTGTCCACTTTTTAATGGGATAGTTTCTTTTCTGCTTATAAATTTGTTTAAGTTCCTCATTGTTCTCCTTACAATATTGTTTGAAGAAGAACTTGGTATTTTTGTTTTCAGTCAACCTTCTCTCTAACTTCATTGTGGAAATCAGAGAACATTGTGTCTAATCATGCTTATCAACCAATGTACAATAGATTTATTTAATAAAAAGGAGCATATAAAAGTTATTTCTAGTAAAATTCTTTTAGACTTTTTTCTATTTTTTGGCAGACAAACCATATGGCTCATGTTGTAGAATAATTTGGTGAGTTGATTCCCATGTTCAAGCTCATGCTTCTCAAGAATTATGATGATGTTTTTGTGAACTTCTAAATATACATTGAAAGTATTTGAAAATTTTGGAAAATTATAATATTGAAATAAACAAGTTTCCCCAATTTTTTTAAATCTCTTTTCTTCTATTACTTTTCTCCTTCTACTTATTTCTGTTCTTCTGATAAACTAACAGTATTAACTTTTAGATGAGTAACCTTTTTGTAGTAACAGATTTTTTAAAATAATGCAACTGTAATTTTCTTACAATATTAGTGATGTAATTGTAGCCAGGTCTTGCTGGTTAAATTTTACATATAGAATTCTTCAAATTTGTAGAGAAGGAGTAAAAGTCACTATCTATGCAAAATGAGCATCAAGATAAGAGTCATTTGATTCATGACAAGTTGTCACTCAATAATAATAATATGGAAAATTAATGTTTGTAAATCTATATTGATGTTTAATCCATATTCATATATATATCCCTTGTATCTACCTACTTACTCTGGAAGTAGACTATCTGTGTTTACATATCAAATTAGTAACTGTGTAGCTTTTCAAAACTTCAGTTTATACACACTAACAATATTCTTTGCAATAATAATAAGACAATGTCTATATATGTATATTGCTATCTACTCTATATTCATATACATACCTCTTTTATCTACTTACTCTGGAGGTAGACTATCTGTGTTTATATATCAAATTAGTAACTGCATAGCTTTCCAAAACTTTGGTTTCTTTATTTGCAAAAATGAAAAAAAATAAAATAAAAGATGAATAAAACGAAGAGGAAGAAGAGAAAAAAGAGAGAAAAGGGGGCAATTATAGGGTATATCTTTAAGTAGTAGTCATCAAACGGGATTAATCTTGTTCCCCAGAAAATATTTGGCCATGACTGGAGATATTTTGGTTATCATAATGATTGGGAGTTTGAGATGGGGGATGCTACTGCCAAATAATGGGTAGAGGTTAGAGATTCTGCTGATAAATATTCTACCACTTATTCAAGAGCCCCACAAATAATTATCTGATTCGAAGCGTAAATGATGTCTCATTCAAGCATTAAAAAAACCCACTTAGCTTCTGAGATTAGAGGAGATTGAGCACATTGAACAATAACAAAACAATGATATGAGCTGATGGATATGTTAATTAGCTTAGGTGTGGTGATCGTTATCTTATCTATACATATATCAAAACACAAAGTTGTACGCCTTAAATATATACAATTTTTGTCAATCATCCACTAATAAGCTGCCAAAAAGGCCTAGCATCAAGGTTAAGAAACCCTAGTTTAGAAAGTTACATTTTTGATGATATGAAAGTAACACTTCTAAAAAGGCTTCTAGTGGTATACTAGAGCCACCTCATACCAGCTTGTGAAATAACGTTGTTCACATCGCTGCTCAACTTTCATTGAGTGGAAATTCATTAGTAGGTTTAAATTGACTACACTGAGTGTATTTCCACTACAAAATTTGACAAACTATAAATCAGGTATTCTACTCCACATACACTGTATGTCCCCGGAGAGCTGGTTGTTAAACATGTACTATCCTCCATTGCTTAGCACATTGATTGGTATATTGAAACTACTGTATAAATATTAGTTATTATTATTTCTATGAAGCCCTCTCAAGTAATCTGGAAAAATCACTCTGCATTTTATTTTTTTCTTTCCTTATTGCTTATTTATTATTAAGCTTCCATTTCTCCTGATGATTTTATGATAGACTTCTAACTATCCCTAGTCTTAACCAAGTCCTCCTCTATTTTTCATGCTTCAGTAATATTCATTATTATAAAATGCAAATTTAAACCTGCTGCTACCATATTTAATATTTTCCAATGACTTGTCATTTTTAATGATATTAATCTGACCTCCTTAGTGTGGAGTTGCGGGCCCTTTAACCTCACGCCAGAGGGCCCTGCAATTCACAAGCCCTTTATTCAGATATATGTACAATTGTGAGTTCTCTATTGATCTTGTTATATTATATTTTCCTTTCTCTCAGTCAAACTAATTTGAGCTATTATTCAAAGGTAAGGAAAACAAACTCTGTCACAACTTAATGATTCAATATTTTTTTCTTATATATGCCTAGACCTTAGCTTACAAACTGTTAAGACCAACCATCTTACTCTTTTTCTTCTGGGGAGTGATGCTATACGGGAGAGAAGTGAGCATAGGATGTTACAAATATTTCCTAAGTAAAAACAGGTCACAATACTTAATATATCAAACTTTGGCTGCCTCATATATCACAACTTGAGTATCTTTACATTTTAAATTCCATAGTCTGAATATCTCTACCACACATTATATATAATTACATTATTTCAATTCGCCAGTACATTCTGGAAGCCCAGTAAATGTTATGTATCATAGTTGTCATAGAAAAGATATCTGACTAGAAGCAGCAGCACTCGGAGGCTTCCTTCCACAAAAACCATAATAGGCATGTCAATCTTTCACCAGCAAGCAAGGTATCCAGGTTCTCTCATCAAAACTGATGTGAAAGCTGGCATGACCCACAGAGAGAAGGAAGAGCAGTGGAGTGTGACCCACCTGAGAACCACATGGGGAAGGAGAACACCTACCCTTCAGCCAAGGGAGGTGGTGAGTGTGCTACCCAACTGGGGAAACTGTGCAACCCACGGATGGGAAGATCCCACTCATGAAACCATGCCACCAGGGCCTAGAGTCCCAACCCCAGAACATGCAGATTCTTACAGCCTTTCAGCTGGAATCTGCTTAAGCCTACCAAACTCCTGGGGGTAGGAGCGACCAGCAACTGCTGCAGCTGCCTGCTGTCTAAGCCATTTGAGCTCCTTGTAGGAGGGGCTGTAGCCAACACTGGGACTCCCAACAGCCTAACATGCTAAGGGGTAGGGGGAAGGGCAGTACAATTTTGTATGCTCCCCAGGTAGGTGGAAGGGCAGTACCCATTTTGTATAGCTCCAGGCTGTGCTTTTCCCCTGCTGGAGTCAGGAGGCTTGACAGCTTGGTCCCAAGACTTGTTCCCACAGCCCAACACACCTACTGTGGCAGTCTGCAGCCAGAGTGCCTCTTCAGGTCTAACCTTGACCCAACCTTCCTCAGTAAGTAGGACTTCCTCCTGCAGGATCTCCAATAGCTCCAGAGGTTCAGAGACAGAATTCAGATCTCCCTGGGTCTGAGCCCCTAGGGGGAGGGGTGACCATAGTCTCTGTTGACCAGCAGACTTAGCCTCTCCTCCTGGTAGTTCTGAGGAATCTGGGCAGCCCAGATGAGTGGGTTTCCTCGCAGTGAATCACACCTTCTCCACCAAGGGACAAAGTGCTTCATTAAATGAGTTGTTCTCCCTGTGCCACCCAACTGGGTGAGACCCTCCAATAGGGATTGTCAGATGCCCTATACAGGAGTGATCGTACTGGCATCAGGTTGGCGACCCTTGAGGTCAGAGGTCTCATAAGAAGGAGGAGGCACTCATTTTTACTGCTCTCCGGCATCCTTGAGTGACACCTTCAGGCACAAGAGCAAATCAAAGAATAGGACTTGAAGTGAACCCCCAGAAAACTGTAGCAGCCCTACAGAAGAGGAATCTGGTTATTGAAAGAAAAACAAACAAGCGGAAAGTAACAACAACAGCATCAACAACAACACAACAACAACAATAAAGGCCTCCACAAAAGCCCCATCCAAGGGTCAGCAGCCTCAAAGACCAAAACCAGACAAACCCACAAAGATGACAAAGAATCAACAAAAATATTGCTGAAAACGCAAAAGGCCAGACTGCCTCTTCTCCTCCAAATGATTACAATGTCCGTCCAGCAAGGATGCAGAACTGGGCAGAGGATCAGATGTACAACTTGACAGAAGTAGGCTTCAGAAGATGGGTAATAGAAAACTCTGCTGAGCTAAAGGAGCACACATTAACCCAACGCAAAGAAGCTAAGAGCCTTGATAAAATGTTAGAGTAATTCCTAACTAGAGTAACCAATGAAGAGAGAAACCTAAATTACTGGATGGAGCAGAAAAACACAGCACGAGAACTTCATGAAGCATATGCAAGCATCAATAGCCAAATCAACCAAGTGGAAGAAAGAACATCAGTTTGAAGACCACCTTACTGAAATAAGACTTGCAGAAAAGAATAGAGAACAAAGAATAAAAAGGAATGAACAAAGCCTCCAGGAAACATGAGACTTCATAAAAAGGACCAAACCTATGATTGATTGGAATACCAAAAGGAGACAGGGACAACAGAAACAAGTTGGAAAACACAGGTCAGAATATTATCCAGGAAAACTTCCCCAACCTAGCAAGACAGGTCAACATGCAAATTCAGGAAATACAGAGAACACCATTAAGATACTCCATGAGAAGATCAACCCCAAGACATTTAATCATCAGATTCTCCAAGGTTGAAATGAAGGAAAGACTGTTAAGGGCAGACAGAGGAAAAGGCCAGGTGACCTATAAAGGGAAGCCCATAAGACTAACAGTGGACCTCTCAGCAGAAACTCTATAAGTCAGAAGAAATTGGGAACAATATTCAATATTTTTAAAGAAAAGAATTTTTTTTTACCTATTATATTCCATGCCTCTAATATGCTTTTATTTTTTATTTTATTTTTTATTTTTTTAAAAATTTATTTATTTTTTATTATTATTATTATACTTTAAGTTCTAGGGTACATGTGCATAACGTGCAGGTTTGTTACATATATATACTTGTGCCATGTTGGTGTGCTGCACCCATCAACTCGTCAGCACCCATCAACTCGTCATTTACATCAGGTATAACTCCCAATGCAATCCCTCTCCCCTCCCCTCTCCCCATGATAGGCCCCAGTGTGTGATGTTCCCCTTCCCGAGTCCAAGTGATCTCATTGTTCAGTTCCCACCTATGAGTGAGAACATGCAGTGTTTGGTTTTCTGTTCTTGTGATAGTTTGCTAAGAATGATGGTTTCCAGCTGCATCCATGTCCCTACAAAGGACACAAACCCATTCTTTTTTATGGCTGCATAGTATTCCATGGTGTATATGTGCCACATTTTCTTAATCCAGTCTGCCACTGATGGACATTTGGGTTGATTCCAAGTCTTTACTATTGTGAATAGTGCCACAATAAACATACGTGTGCATGTGTCTTTATAGCAGCATGATTTATAATCCTTTGGGTATATACCCAGTAATGGGATGGCTGGGTCATATGGTACTTCTAGTTCTAGATCCTTGAGGAATCGCCATACTGTTTTCTATAATGGTTGAACTAGTTTACAATCCCACCAACAGTGTAAAAGTGTTCCTATTTCTCCACATCCTCTCCAGCACCTGTTGTTTCCTGACTTTTTAATGATTGCCATTCTAACTGGTGTGAGATGGTATCTCATTGTGGTTTTGATTTGCATTTCTCTGATGGCCAGTGATGATGAGCATTTTTTCATGTGTCTGTTGGCTGTATGAATGTCTTCTTTTGAGAAATGTCTGTTCATATCCTTTGCCCACTTTTTGATGGGGTTGTTTGTTTTTTTCTTGTAAATTTGTTTGAGTTCTTTGTAGGTTCTTGATAGTAGCCCTTTGTCAGATGAGTAGATTGAAAAAATTTTCTCTCATTCTGTAGGTTACCTGTTGACTCTGATGGTAGTTTCTTTTGCTGTGCTGAAGCTCTTTAGTTTAATTAGATCCCATTTGTCAAGTTTGGCTTTTGCTGCCATTGCTTTTGGTGTTTTAGACATGAAGTCTTTGCCCATGCCTATGTCCTGAATGGTACTACCTAGGTTTTCTTCTAAGAAAAGAATTTCTGACTCAGAATTTCATTTCCAGGCAAACTAAACTTCACAAGTGAAGGAGAAATAAAATCCTTTCCAGATAAGTAAATGCTGAAGAATTTTGTGACCACCAGGCCTGCCCTGCAAGAGCTCCTGAAAGAATAACTAAATAGGGAAAGGAAAACCGGTACTAGCCACTGCAATAACACACCAAAATATAAAGACCAATGACCCTACAAAAAACTGCATCAGCTAGGGTGCAAAATGACCAAATAACATCATGATGACAGAATCAAATACACATAATATTAACCTTAAATGTAAATGGGCTAAATGCCCCAATTAAAAGACACAGACTGGCAAATTGGATAAAGAGTCAAGATCCATTGGTGTGCTGCATTCAGGAGACCCATCTTACATGCAAATACACACACAGGCTAAAATAAAAAAAATGGAGGAAAAGCAAATGGAAAGCAAAAAAAGAGGAGGGGTTGCAATTGTAGTCTCCAACAAAACAGATTTTAAACCAACAATGATCAAAAAAGACAAAGAAGGGCATAATATAATTGTAATGGTAACAATTCAACAAGATGAGCTAACTATTCTGAACATATATGAACCCAATAGAGAAGTACCCAGATTCACAAAACAAGTTATTAGAGATCTACAAAGGGACTTAGACTACTACACAATAGTTGTGGGAGAATTTAACACCCCACTATCAGTATGAGACAGATCAGCGAGATAGAAAATTAACAAGGATATTCAGTACTTGAACTCAGCTCTGGATCAAGTGGACTTGGTAGGCTTCTACAGAGCTCTCTATGCTAAATCAACAGAGTATACATTCTTCTCAGGACCACATGGCACTTACTCTAAAATTGACCACATAATTGGAAGTAAAACACTCCTCAGCAAATGCAAAGGAACTGAAATAATAACAAACAACCTCCTAGAATACAGTGCAATCAAATTAGAACTCAGAGTTACAAAACTCACTCAAAACCACACAATTTCATGGAAATTGAACAACTTGCTCCTGAATGACTCCTAGGTAAATAATGAAACTAAGGCAGAAATCAAGAAGTTATTTGAAACCAATGGGAACAAGGAGACAACATACCAGAATCTCTGGGACACAGATAAAGCAGTGTTAAGAGGGAAATTTATAGCACTAAATGCCCACATCAGAAAGCTGGAAAAAATCTTAAATTGACACACTAACATGACAATAAAAAGAGCTAGAGCGGAAAGTGCAAACCAATCCAAAAGTTAGTAGATAAGAAATAAGTAAGAACAGAAAAGAATAGAAAGAGGTAGAGACATGAAAAACACTCCAAAAAATTAACATATCCAGAAGTTTTTTTAAAAAAATTTAACAAAATACATAGATTACTAGCTAGACTAATAGAGAAGAAGAAAGAGAAAAATCAAATGACACAATAAAAATGGAAAAGGAGATATCACCACAGATCCCACAGAAATACAAACTACCATCAGAGAATATTATAAATACCTCTATACAAATAAACTAGAAAATCTAGAAGAAATGGATAAATTCCTGGATGCATGCACCCTATCAAGACTAAACCAGGAAGAAGTCGAACCGTTGAATAAATCAATAACAAGCTGTGAATTTGATGCAGTAATGAATAGCTTACCAATCCAAAAAAGCCCAGGACAAGATGGATTTACAGGTGAATTCTACCAGAAATGCAAAGAGGAGCTGGTAGCATTCCTTCTGAAACTATTTAAAACAATTAAAAAGGAAGGACTCTTCCCTAACCCATTTTATGAAGCCAGCATCACCCTGATACCAAAACCAGGAAGAGACACAACAAAAAAAGAAAACTTTAAACCAATATCTGTGATGAACATTGATGCACACATTCTCAGTAACATACTGGCAAACCAAATCCATCACCACATCAAAAAACTTATCTACCATGATCAAGTCAGCTTCATCCCAGGGATGCAAGGCTGGTTCAACACTTGCAAATCAATAAACATAATCCATCACATAAAAAAAATCAAAGACAAAAACCACATTATTATCTCAAGAAATGGAGAAAACATATCTGATAAAATTTAATATCCCTTTATGTTAAAAACTCTCAATAAACTAGGTATTGATGGAACATATCTCAAAATAACAAGAACTATTTATGACAAACCCACAGCCAATATCATATTGAATGGGCAAAATTTGGCAGCATTCCCTCTGAAAACGGGTACAAGACAAGGATGACCTCTCTCACCACTCTTATTCAACATGATTTTGGAAGTTCTCGCAAGAACAATCAGTCAAAAGAAAGAAATAAATAATATTCAAATAGGAAGATAAGAAGGCAAGTTGTCTCTGTTTGCAGAATATATGATTTTATATTTAGAAAACTCCATCATCTCAGCACAAGAACTTTTGAACCAATAAGCAATTTCAGCAGTCTCAGGATAAAAAATCAATACACAAAAATCATATGCATTCCTTTACACCAACAATAGACAAGCAGAGAGCCAAATCATGAATGAACTCCCATTCACAATCCTTACAATGAGAATAAAATACCTAGGAATACAGCTAACAAGGGATGTGAAGTACCTCTTCAAGGAGAACTACAAACCACTGCTCAATGAAATAAGAGAGAATACAAACAAATGGTAAAACATTACATTCTCATGGATAGGAAGAATCAATATCGTGAAAATAGCCACACTGTCCCAAGTAATTTATAGATTCAATGCTATTTCCATCAAATTCCATTGATATTTTTCAAAGAATTAGAAAATCTATTTTAAATTTCATGGAATCTAGGAAGACTCTGAATAGCCAAGACAAACCTAAGCAAAAAGAACAAAGCTGGAGGCATCAAGCTACCTTAATTCAAACTACGCTACAAAGTTACAGTAACCAAAATAACATGGTACTGGTACTAAAACATATATATGGTCCAATAGAGCAGAACAGAGACCTCAGAAATAACACCACACATCTACAACCATCTGATCATTAACAAACCTGACAAAAAGAAGCAAAGGGGAAAGGATCTCCTATTCAGTAAATTGTGCTGGGAAAACTGGCTAGCCATATGCAGAAAACTGAAACTGGACCCCTTCCTTATATCTCACACAAAAATTAACTCAAGATAGATTAAAGACTTAATTGTAAAACCTGAAACCATAAAAAACCTAGGAAAAAACTTAGGCAATACCATTCGGGACATAGGCAGGGGTAAAGACTTCATGACAAAAATGCCAAAAGCAATTCCAAAAAAAGTCAGAATTGAAAAATGAGATCTAATTAAACTAAAGACCTTTTTCACAGCAAGTGAAACTATCATCAGTGTGAACAGGCAACCTACAGAATGAGAGAAAATTTTTGCAATTTACCCATCTGATAAAGGTCTAATATCTGAAATTTATAAGGAACTTAAATATACAATAAGAAAAAACAAACAACCCAATCAAAAAGTGGTCAAAGGATATGAACAGACACTTCTCAAAAGAAGACATTTTTGTGGCCAACAAAAGTGATAAGAAGTTAAACATCACTGATCATCAAAGAAATGCCAATCAAAACCACAGTGAGATACCATCTCATGCCAGTCAGAATGGCTATTATTAAAAAGTCAGAAAAAATAGATGTCAACAAGACTGGGGAAAATACGAATGCTTTTACACTGTTATTCAACCATTGTGGAAGACAGTATGGTGATTCCTCAAGGATCTAGAAGCAGAAATACTGTTTGATCCAGCAATTCTATTACTGTACTGGGTATATACCCAAAGGAATAAGAATCATTCTTTTATAAAGACACACACACGTATGTTTATTGCAGCACTATTTACAATAGCAAAGACATGGAACCAGCCAAAATGCCCACCAATGGTAGACTGCATAAAGGAAATGTGGTATATATACAACATGGAATACTATGTGGCCTTGAAAATGAATGAGATCATGTCCTTTGCAGGGACATGGATGAAGCTGGAAGCCACTATCCTTAGCAAACTAACACAGGAACAGAAAACCAAACACCGCATGTGGGAGCTGAACATTGAGAACACATGCACACAGAGAGGGAAACAACACACACCAGGGCCTGTTGTGGGGTGGGGAGTTAGGGGAGGGAACTTAGAGAACAGATCAATAGGTTCAGCAAATCACCATGGCACACGTATACCTATGTAATAAACCTGCACGTTCTGCACATGTATCCCTTTCTTTTTTTTTTTTTTTTTTTTTTTTTTTTTTAGAAGAAATAAAGGGAAAAAAAAAAGTTGTCAGCAAAATACTGGAAAATTTGTTCACATAAATCTTAACATTATTTGTAACAAATTTTTTTTACACTACAGCATTATTATAAAATCTTTATATAAGTATCAGCTAATATACAAATTATTTTGAGCAACATTCACCACAAAACAAGGTAAACATATCCACCTACACTTTTTAAAATAGTATACCTTATGAATTTCCAGCCATAAACACAAAAATACAAAAATAATCACAGATTTAATGGAAAATGTTTCTTCCACAGCAGGATTCCACTACTCAGAATTGTTAAAAATGGGCTACATGGAGAAGAAAGCCATAAAAAAGGTGGAAAATAACATAAAAGTAAAGATGCAATATATGAAATTAAATGTCATGATTGAGGGCATTAAAATGCATTTAAGAATACCAGGAATATCTCCTAATTCAGCTCAGCACATGTAGATGGGTATGCATGATTCCTAGTAAATATTCTATGATTCTCCTCTCCAGAATATCTTTCAATTTAACTTTTTAATACAAGTATACCAAAATCAGAGACACATAGTAATCTGTCTTTGTTGGTAACCTAATCATAAGAATGTTGTGCACTGGTTATCACATAAGAAACAAACTAAAAGCCTGCACTACCATCTCCAAGAAGTTTATGACTCTCAGTCTTGAGCAATTTATTGAGCATCATAAAATGTCAGCATAGATAGGTGGAGAAAGATGGCTGAATAGAAACCTCCTCTGATCATTGTCCCCTCAAGAATACCAAACTGAACAACTCTCCACATTCAAAAGCACCTTCATGAGGTTGGGCGCGGTGACTCACTCCTGTAATCCCAGCACTTTGGGAGGTTGAGGAGGGCGGATCACGAGGTCAGGAGATCAAGACCATCCTGGCTAACGCGGTGAAACATCGTCTCTACTAAAAAAAAGAAAAAAAAAAAAATTAGCCAGGCGTGGTGGCGGGCACATGCAGTCCCAGCTACTCGGGAGACTGAGGCAGGAGAGTGGCGAGAACCCAGGAGGCGGAGCTTTGCAGTGAGCAGAGACCGCGCCACTGCACGCCAGCCTGGGCAACTGAGCGAGACTCTCTCAAAACAACAAAAAAAAAGCACCTTCATAAGAACTGAAAGCCAGGTAAACAATCAATGTACCTGGTATTAACTTCATATTACTGAGAAGGCACTGAAGAGAATAGGAAATAAAGCTTTGAATTGTTCATGCCACCCCTCCCCTAGCCCCAAACAGCGGCCTCCTGAAAGGAAAGATAATATGCATTCTTGGGGGAGGGAAAGTACAGTTGCTGTGGGACATTGTATTGGAACTCAGTACTGTTCAGTCCCAGTAGAAGCACCTTCAGTCCCAGTGGAAAGCCACATGTGCCCGTGGAGGGAGTATTTAGACCAACCCTAGCCACTGGGAATTGCTCCCAGTTGTCAGAACCTGAGTTATGGTAAGCCTCTCCACAGTGCACCAAGCAGAGTCCTGAGGCCCATTCCAGGACCTAGATCCCAGATGGCATTTCTAGACACACCCTGGACAAGAAGGGAACCTGCTGCCTTGAAGAGAAAGGCCAAGTTCTGGCAGAATTCATCGCCAGATGACTAAAGTGCCCTTGAGACCAGAAAAATCAGGAGTAAAACTCAGGCAGCACTTGTCTTGGGCTTTGGGTGAGAATCCAAGGTACATTGGCTTCAAATATAACTTAGCAAATTCTCAACTGTCATGGCTATGGGGAGAGACTCCTTCTGCTTGAGAAAAGCAAATGGTAGAGTAAGGGGACATTGCCTTGCAGCTTAGGTGTCAGCTTGGCCACAGTGGATAGAGCACCAAGCGGACCCTAGACCTTAATACCAGGCCTTACCTTTTAGACAGCATATTTGGGACTGCCCTTGACTAAAAAGGGGACCATCTCCCTGAAGGAATAGTACCAAGCCTAGCAATATTCATTGCAAGCTGACTTAAGAGTCCTTGAACTTTGAACCAACATAGGTGGTAACCAGGCGATACTCTCCACAGGCCTGGGAAAGTGGTGATCACAGAGAGACACTCCTTTGCTTATGGAAAGGAAAGGGAAGATTGGGAAGGACTGTCTTGTGTCTTAGGTAGCAGCTAGCTATAGTAGAATAGAGCACCAGGTAGATTCCTAAGGTTCCTGACTCTAGGTGCTGTATCCCAGATGGCATCTCTGGACCTACCCAGAATCTGGAGAAAATTGGAACCCTGAAGTGAAGGACACAAGCCTGGCTAGCTTTGCCACCTGCTAATTGTGGAACCATAGGGCCTTGAGAAAAAATAGGCGATAGCCAGGCAGTGGTTATTTCAGGCCTTGGGCAATACCCAGTGTTATGCTGACTTCAGGTCTAATGCAGCACAATCACAGTGATGATAGCCACAGCGGTGCTTCTGTCACCCCTCCTCCAGCTCCAGGCAGCTCAGCATATATAAATAGATGGCTTTTGTAGTGGAAAAAGTAAGGGGAGAATATAAGAGTCTATGACTTATAATTCAGATAATTCTTCTGGCTCTTATCCAAGACCACCAAGGCAGAACTTCTACTACTTCTGCAAGTCTGTCTGCAACAGCCACAACATTACTAATCTTGGGGTGTCCCCTAGTATAGACATGCCTGCAGTAGACAAAACTTAGATCACTACACCCAAGTTACTTTGAATATGTGGAAAGTTTTCTCAGGAAGGATGAGTACAAAAAAGCCTAGACTGCAAAGCCTACAATAAACACCTAATTCTTTAATGCCTAGACACTGACAAATATCCAGAAGCATCAAGACCAACCAGGAATACATGCACTGGCCAAGTGAACTAAATAAGGGACCAATGATCAATCATGGAGAGATAAGGACATGTGAAGAACTTTTAGCCAGACTATCTTAAAAAAAAAAAAAAAAAAAAAAAAAAAAAAGTGGGAAGACTAACATAATTACAATCAAAGTTTAAAAATGAGACATTAAAAATGATACTATAGAAATGCAAATGATCACTAGTGGCTGCTATGAGCATCTATATGCCAATAGATTGGAAAACTGAGAAGAAATGGATAAATTCCCAGACACATACAACTTACCAAGATTGAGATATGAATACATGAAAAACCTGAGTAAACCAATAACAAGTAAAGAGATTAAGGCCATAAAACTTCCCCCACAAAAGAAAACCAAGATAATGATAGCCTCACTGCTGTATTTTCCCAAACATTAAAAAAAAAAAAAAATACTACCAATACTACTCAAACGATTCCAAAAAATAGAAGACAAGTGAATACTTCCAGACTACTACTACAAGGCAAGTAGTACCTTAGTACAAAAACCAGATGAAGACACATTAAGAAAGGAAAATTACAGGCCAATATCCATGATAACCACAGATGCAAAATTATTATCAAAATACTAGTAAAGTGAACCCAAGAAAACATTTAAAAGATCATTCATTATGATCAAGTGGGATTAATCCCAGGGGTGCAAGGATAATTCATCATATGCAAATCAATCATTGTGATACATCATATCAATGGTATGAAAGACAAAAAAATAATAATTCCGATCATTTAAATTGATGCTGAAAAGCGTTTGATACAAGTCAACATCCCTCCACATAAAAACAGTCAAAAAACTGGGTATAGAAGGAACATATGTTGACACAATTAAAACCATATATGACAGACACGCAACTAGTATCATACTGAATAGGAAAAAATGCAAGCCTTTTCTCTAAGACCTGAAACAAGTAAGAATGCACACCTTCACCACTTTCATGCAACATAGAACTGGAAGTCCTAGCTAGAGCAATCAGACAAGAGAAAGAAACAAAGGGCATCCAAATGGGAAAGGAATATGTAAAATTATCCTTGTTTGAAGATTATTTTATATTTTTTAAAAAACCTAAAGACTCAACCAAAAAAAGCTATTAGAACTGATAGACGAATTCAATGAAGTTGTAGGATAGGAAATCAATGTACAAAAATCAGTAGCATTCTTATATGACATCAGTGAAAAATCAAAAAAACAAATAAAGAACATAATCCAATGTACCGTAAGTACAAATAAAATAAAATGCATAAGAATAAAGTTAATTAAATAAGTGAAAGACTCCACAATGAAAACGATAAAACATTAATGAAAGAAGTGGAAAGAACACAAAAATTAGAAACATTGTCCATGTTCATGAATTGGAAGAATCAATATTTTTAAATTTTCCACAAAATTCAATGTAATCTACAGGTTCACTGTAACCCCTGTCAAAGTTTCAATGCCATTCTTAAAAGAAATAGAAAAAAACAGTCCTAAAATATATGTGGAACCACAAAACATGCAGAAGCCAAATGGGTTCTAAAGAAAAAGACAAAACTAGAGGACTCAAATGACCTGATTTCAAGTTATAGAACAGAGCTATAGTACCCCAAACAGCATGGTATGGGCATAAAATCAGACAAATAGAGCAATGGAACAGAATAGAAAACCTAGAAAGAAATCCAAACATATACATTGAACTAATTTTTGACAAACGAGACAAGAACACACACTTGTGGAAAGGCCAGTTTCTTCAATAAATGGTGCTGGGAAAACTGGATATCCTTAAGCAGAAGAATACAACAAGACCCATATGTCTTGCCATAGAAAAATTAAATAAAAATGGATTAAGGTCCTAAATATTAAGACCCGAAACCATGAAATTACTAAAATAAAACGTTGAGGAAACTCTCCAGAACATCAGACTGGGTCAATAATTTTTGAGTAATATCACCAAAATACAGATAATCAAAGCAAAAATAGACAAAAGGGATCATATTAAGTCAAAAATCTTCTGCATAGCAAAGAAAACAATCGATAAAGTGAAGATAAAACCCACAGAATGGGAGAAAATATTTGCAAAATATCCACCGGACAATGGATAAATAACTCTAATATAAAAGAAAATCAAACAATTCTATAGGAAACAATTCTAGTAATCCAATTTTTAAAAATGGCAAAGGACTGAATAGACATTTCTTGAAAGAAGACATGAAAATGCTGAACAGTTATATTAAAATGTGTTCAACATTATTGATCATCAGAAAAATGCAAATAAAATCTACAATAAGATATCATCTCCCATTTATGAATGAGAACATATGGTGTTTGGTTTTCTGTTCCTGTGTTAATTTGCTGAGAATGATGGTTTCCAGCTTAATCCGTGCTCCTACAAAGGACATGAACTCATCCTTTTATATGGGTGCATAGTATTCCATGGAGTATGTGTGTCACATTTTCTTTATCCAGTCTATCATTGATGGGCATTTGGGTTGGTTCCAAGTTTTGCTATTGTGAACAGTGCCACAATAAACATACACGTGCATGTGTCTTTATAGTAGAATGATTTATTATCCTTTGGATATAAACCCAGTAATGGGATTGCTGGGTCTAATGGTATTTCTGGTTCTAGATCCTTGAGGAATTGCCATACTGTCTTCCACAATGGTCAAACTAATTTACACTCCCACCAACAGTGTAAAGTGTTCCTATTTCTCCACATCCTCCCCAGTATCTGTTGTTTTCTGACTTTTTAATAATCGTCATTCCAACTGGTGTGAGATGGTATATCGCTGTGGTTTTGATTTGCATTTCTCTAGTGACCAGTGATGATGAACGTTTTTTCATATTTGTTGGCGGCAAAAATATCTTCTTTTGAAAAATATCTGTTCATATCCTTTGCCCACTTTTTGATGGGTTTTTTTTTTCTTGTAAATAGGACTTTGTTAAGTTCTTTGTCGATTCTGGATATTAGCCCTTTGTTAGATAGATAGACTGCAAAAATTTTCTCCAATTCTATAAGTTTCCTGTTCACTTTGATAATAGTTTCTTTTGCTGCGCAGAAGCTGTTTAGTATAATTAGATCCCATTTGTCAATTTTGGCTTTTGTTGCCATTGCCTTTGATGTTTTAGTCATGAAATCTTTGCCCATGCCTATGTCCTGAATGGTATTGCCTGGATTTTCTTTTGGGGTTTTTATGGTTTTAGGTATTACCTTTAAGTCTTTAATCCATCTTCAGTTAATTTTTGTATAAGGTATAAGGTAGGGGTCCCGTTTCAGTTTTCTGCATATAGCCAGTTTTCCCAACACCATTTATTAAATAGGGAATCATTTCCCCATTGCTTGTTTTTGTCAGATTTGTCAAAGATAACATGACTGTAGATGTGTGGCATTATTTCTGAGGCCTCTGTTCTGTTCCATTGGTCTATATATCTGTTGGGTACCAGTACCATGCTGTTTTGGTGACTGTAGCCTTTACTGTAGTTTGAAGTCAGGTAATGTAATTCCTCCATCTTTTTTCCTTTTGCCTAGTATTGTCTTGGCTATACAGGCTCTCTTTTGGTTCTATATAAAATTTAAATTAGTTTTTTTTTTTTTTTCTAACTCTGTGAAGAAAGTCAATGGTAGCTTGGTGGAGATAGCATTGAATCTATAAATTACTTTGGGTGGTATGCCCGTTTTCACAACATTGATTCTTCCTATCCATGACCATAGAATGTTTTTTCATTCTTTTGTGTTTTCTCTTATTTCCTTGAGCGCTAGTTTGTAGTTTTCCTTAAAGAGGCCCCTCACATCCCTTGTAAGTTGTATTCCTAGGTATTTTATTCTCTTCGTGGCAATCGTGAATTCACTCACAATTCAGCTCTCTATTATTGGTGTGTAGGAATGCTTGCTATTTTTGCACATTGATTTTGTGTCCTGAGACTTTGCTGAAGTTGCCTATCAGCTTAAGGAGATTTTGGGCTAGGATGATGGGGTTTTCTAAATATACAATCATGTCATCTGCAAACAGAGACAATTTAACTTCCTCTCTTCCTATTTGACTACCCTTTATTTCTTTCTCTTACCTGATTTCCTTGGCCAGAACTTTCATTACTATGTTGAATAAGAGTGGTGAGAGAGGGCATCTTTGTCTTGTGCTGGTTTTCAAAGGACTATTTGCAGCTATTGCCTATTCAGTATGATATTGGCTGTGGGTTTGTCTTAAATAGCTCTTATTATTTTGAGATACATTTCATTAATAGCTAGTTTATTGAGAGTTTTTAGTATAAAGGGGTGTTGAATTTTATTGAAGGCCTTTTATTGAAATAATCATGTAGTTTTTGTCATTGGTTCTGCTTATGTGATGGATTATGTTTATTTATTTGCATATGTTGAACCAGCCTTGCATCCCAGGGATGAAGCCAATTTGATCATAGTGGATAGTCTTTTTGATGTGCTGCTGGATTCAGTTTGCCAGTATTTTACTGAGAATTTTTGCATCTATGTTCATCAGAGATACTGGGCTGAAATTTTATTTTTTTGTTGTGTCTCTGCCAGGTTTTGGTGTCAGGATGATGCTGGCTTCATAAAATGGGTTAGGGAGGAGTCCCTGTTGTTGAACAGTGAGAGTACATGGACACAGGGAGGGGAACGTCACACACCGGGGCCTATCAGAGTACTATTCAGTCATAAAAAATAATGAGATCCTGTCATTTGCAACAACATGGATTGTCTGAACTAAAGGTCATTATATTTAGAGTAATATGCCAGGCACAGAAAGATGAACTTTGCATGTCATCACTTATGTGAGGGAGTTAAAATTTAAATCAACTGAAGTCATGAAAATAGAGCATAAATGAATGGCTACCACATTTTGGGAAGGGTATTACCGTGAAGAAAGGGTGGATGATTAATGAGTATAAAAACATAATTAAATAGAATAAGAGCTATTATTTGATAGCAGAGCAGGTGACTACAGTCAAAAATAATTTAGTGTACACTTAAAAATAAGTAAAAGACTATAATTGGATTGTTTTAGCACCAAGAAGGGATACATTTTTGAGGTAATAGGTCACCTATTTACACTGATGTGACTATTAGGCCTATATTAAAATACCTCATGTAACCCATCAATATATATACTTGCTATGTATGCATAAACATTAAAAGTATAAACATAAATCATCCTAAGGTAAAATAAATGAATAATACATGGCCTTTGCCCTTGAGGATCTCACAGGCTACAGAAAATATGGTAATATAAACTAATCACAGCAACCTGATATGATAAATGTTATTAAAATAACATATTTTGCACCTTAGGACTTTAAAAACATATCTTAAATATAAAAGCCTAAAATGTAAGATAGGTGACTGATGACAGATTGATAAATTTGATATTACTTTGAAACCATATGTATATTAACAGGAAAACTTTAACAAAAAATGATAGCCAATAACTTGGAGAAAATACTTGCAAAGCATGGAAAATATTAACAATGAAACATATTTAAAAATATTTCATAAACACTGACAGAAAAATATCACAGTAAAATAATAAAAACTAAACAGGCAATTTACAGAAGAAAAAAACAGAAAATGGCTACAAACATATAAAAAAGTGTTTAATCATACACTGATGAGATGAAAATAAAAGCACAATAAAATATCATGTTACCTTCATTGCACTTGATAAATAAACAAAACTTTTAGTAATAGAAAGTGATTATGAACATGAGAAGCCATGGAAACTTTTATGCATCACTGGTTGGGTAAAATTGGTACAACACTTCGAAAAACCGTTCGGTAATATCTATCAAGTAATGTAAAGATATACATGTTCTAAATCCTAGCAATTTCATTCCATGGCATATAACCTACAGAAAATATCTCAATATAATATGCAAGCAGAATTTCATGTAAAAGTTAAAAAAGTACAAATATACAAAATGTCTATTATCAGGATAATAGTTAAACTGTCTACTATATTAGATAATTAAAATGATTAAAGGAGTTATTGTACATAAAATGCTTAATTTTTCTACTACAAATATTACAATAAAGACAGGCACTCAAATAAAATTAGCTGTAAAGTAGGTGCCTGTTTTTACTGTAATATCTGTAGTAGACCCAGTTCCATTGGTACTCTGTTAAGATGTCAGAAAAATTATTACTTTATTGTTTTCAGCTGGGGAGATGAACAGCAACTGTTCTTGACTGCAGGACCTGTAGAATGAGCTTTCCCTAAACTTAAATAGAGAACCTTTACAGGCTAGTTATTATGAAACGAGTCTCTCGGTATGATTGTTTCTGCATTTATTAGACATTTTTTTCGAGTTTGGGTCCAGCATTTAATTTATCTTTTCCCATGTGTTATCATCAAACTTTTTATTTTAGAATACTTTCATTGTTTAGAATGTTTTTAATAAAATTTTAAACATATAAAATTGGAGTTTTACAAAAATAATATAAAGATGGTACAGAATTTCCATATACCGCTTACCCAGTTTCTTCTAATGTTGACATCTTACATTACCATAACACAACTGTTAAAACTAAGAAATTATTAACTCTACTTTATTGGGATTTCATTAGTTTTTCTATTAATGGCTTATTTCTCTTCAGCATTTCATCCAAGATACCATACTACATTATGTTTCTATGTCTCCTCTGGTCTGTGACAATTTCGCAGCTTTTCCTTATTTTTCACGAGCTTGGCAGTTTTGAAGAAGCGTGCAATAGCTGTCCTGTTATGTCTGGCTGTTTCACTTAGCATAATATTTTCAAGGTTCATCAACGGTGTAGATATATCAAAACTTCATTCCTTTTTATAGCAGAATCATAGTCTACTGTATTTGCCAAATTAAAGAAAAGATTGGATTAAATTAAAATTCCTACCAATTTTAATAAACCCATATTTATATATATAAATATAATTAGATAAATTGAAGTAATTATTACCAAAGTAGGAAATGTTACTTTAATGTATTAACTAATATGTTTCATGCTTGTGGTAATGTCCTTCTGCTCTATAGCCCTTCCCTCATCTAATTTATCATTGTCTCAAGGATGGAATGTCACCCAAGGAAACCAGAAAAAATGATTCTGAGTTTATAATTCATATGCTGCCTTAATGTTGTATGTTCTGCAGTTTTGAATTACACTCTGTATAGGAGTCAGCATAAATTATATTCCGTAATAAAAAGTACAATGGATTTTTAAGAATGTATGATAGGGAAAGCCCACATTTTTTACCTTTTCCTAAAGCTATAGTGGATATTCCCCTTTGCCTGTCCAGGCATTCTTCACCTTCTCTGCTCAAAAGACAGAACAGTATGTAGACTTTATCAGTGATCTCATCTGTCCTCTGATAGAATATCAAAGTGTGAGAGGAGAGTAGGTCAGTGTATTAGTCAGTTCTCATACTGCTAATAAAGATATACCTAAAACTGTGTAATTTATAAAGGAAAGAGGTTTAATTGACTCATGGTTCCGCATGCTTGCTTTCCTCACATTCTCAACTCATTGGTAGGTTCTTAACAACCTAGTCTTATTCTGGAAAACCTATTTTCTCTTACCAGTAAGTGACTTACAGAAAGGCAGGCTTAAGAAAATTTAATTAATTAAACCTGAGGACAAATTTGACAGAGCCTCCCTGGAAAGGGTGCTTCTTGCTATGAAACTATTTCTTACCATGAATACACAGCCTGAGGACAACAGCCTTTCTTGTTCACATGTACCAGTGGGGAAACATAGCCCAAACTGTTGTTGCAGCTCTAAGGGAATCCAGTCTCAAGATGTAGCAACATGTTGTGCAGAGCAAAACAAGGGAGACCACTGGGTTATTGTGGCAAAATTCTGTCCTTGGATCAATTATCTATCTGCTTTTTCTTTAAGACTCTGATTCTGTACACTGGGGTGTGTGTGTGTGTGTGTGTGTGTGTGTGTGTATTTTAAGTTAATTTAAAACTTAATTTGCTTCACTTTTTAGTTCATTAATGATAAAATCAACCTCAAATAAAGAAGTACTGTTTGTAGGTGAGTTCTCCAAACAAACGGAAAAGGATGAAGGATTTGGGGAAGAGAAAAAGAGTGGAAAGGAAAGAAAAATATGACAAGTGATATGGGATCAAAGGAATGTATGACTGAAGCTGAAATTAAAGTTAGGGGCAGTAGTTTAAAATGTCAGGAAAAAATAATGTTCTACTCCTGAGAAATAATATTACATTTATAAATGTAAATATACATAAGTTTTATTAACCACATAGGTTTTCTGACATAGAGTTCAGTGACAAAAGTGAGAAACAGAATATCTAAAGAGTAATAACAGTTATGAAAATTTTAAGTAAAATGCATAAACATGTATAGACAAAAACATCTATAAAATGTTATGAGGCAGCAAAATTCACATTAGGGTATGTGCATTTAGCAAGAGAAAAAATGGGACTGGAGATGAATAATTTGGGACAGATGAAAATGAGATGTGCTTATATTAATTGATATTGATGATATACTTAATTAAGGAACATGATTATCTAAATTCTATGTACCTAGTCTAAAAAATGTATGTGTGTTTCTGTGTGTGCTACCTGTATGTATAACTATTATATATACCAAGACATATTAAACATAATAGTAAGAAAAAGTCACAACCTATATTGTCAGATAAAGTGAGCCACCAAGTCCGGCCTCTTAGTGATATTTTTAAACTTACTAGGTTCATTGACATTTTCCATTGTGTTAATCTTATTATACTTCTTTTAACAGTGGTCAATGATATATGTCTTTTTCTTCAAAACAGAATGCTCTCATATATTTCTGTAGACATTTATGCAAAGGAGGTGTGCATATTTATTTACAATAATATACCCCTATAAAACATAATTTTGAAGTATTTTTTGTATATTTAAAAGCTGCAAATAAAATATTTCATAAAATAGATGTATTTGGTTCAGAGTCACATATGTGTGGATTATATTTCTGTAGGAAATATGGCAATACTTCTGCTTTCAGAGAAAATATTATTATTTCTTAGTTTAACAAGACATTGTCAAACATCCATCAATCTTATGTCTTTTAAAGAGCTAAAACTATGATGGACGTTACATTTGGACCTAGTAATCTAAAGAAAGCAAACATGTGGAATGGTGGTTAGAAAGGTGACCATATTTTGGGGAAGCAACAAAAATGTGAATTAAGTAATTACAATTGGAGTTGCATATATTATATATTAAGGGCAGGTACAAAATGCTAAGAGAACATACAGCAGGTAGCAGTTAACAGTTAATAAATAATCTATGTGTTTATACATTCTTTCATAAGTTTAATTTCTTGCTAAGTTTAATTCTTTCTTAAAGTTTCTAATAATCAAATAAAATTATTTTCAGAGTTCAGGCAGTTTCAATCATAACAACAGTCAATAAGCCATTAAAGTAATTTTTATATATTAAGGTATTATGCAGTTGTAAACATAACCTAAAATATGTATGAAAGCAGGTTTATATTACAGAATATATAATTGTAGTAATATATGTAGTCATCACCTTTAGTATTTTCAGAAGAAAGGGGAAAGAAGAAAAGATGGGTTTAGAGTTTTATCACGGTATTACTATTACAACTTACAATAAAAACCTCTGCAAAGCAAAACTGTGTTTCAACCAGATTTGCCATTTTCAGTGTGTTTCTGAACTTTAGTGTCTTTGCTTAAAATGTTTACTTTTTCTTCTCTTGTAACCATAGCATGTGTTGATGTTTCACTCATTTGTAAACTAGCCCTTATAAGACTTGTCAGAATACGTAAGTCAAAATTAATTTCTCCTTCATAGCATTTATGAATCTATTTCTATATATAAATATACATCATTATTATTCATTATAATTTTCAATGTGTTTATTTGTGCATGGATCTTTTCACATTCACCTTTGTAATACTCATTGGCTAACATGGGTCACAAATGCTCCCTATATATGGTTGTGGCTAGTTTTGAACATGTATTTTGTCCATGGTAAGAGATAATGATGACTGATTATGATCAGGTTTCAGATGGATTATAAAATTATTTGACAGTAAAAGTCAAATTAATCAATCTTTGGTAGCAGGATAATTTTTAAAATAGCTTGGTTTTAGGGCCATAAAGACTTGCATTACAATCCTGGCTTATCAACTTGGTAGTTCTGTGAATACAGATCAAGATTATTGCTCTTGAACTACATTGTCCTCCACATTTGTATAACAAGGATACAATCACATACATTTTACAGTTGGTCTGACAATGAGAAATTATTTTGTGAACAGTTAGATTAGCATCTCTCACATAGCAGACGCTAAAAAATGGTAGCTAGTCACAGGAAAAGTGGCACTAATCAACATCATCTATCAATCATCTAAGGAATGGCTAGAATCAAGTACCAATAAGTCTACCATATTGGAATTAAGAAAATTGTTAATTCTGTTAGAGTATATATAGGTACATAGCCTTTGCATTTTTATACTTATGAATTTCAATTAGGTGTCTCAATGATCTTATGTTGATATTTATCAAATCCTAAATGTTCCAAGCCCAGAAAATAATACAAATAGATAAGTATAGTTCCATCTTTACTTTCTTTACTTCTTAAGTTAAGAAAACTTTACTAAAATATGTAATTATAGATGATATAAAATATGTGCTGTTATTTGACAAAATAAGCTTGTTTCTTTTTACTCAATGAACAGAGCTAAAATACTTTTTTTTTTTTTTTTTTTTTTTTTTTTTTTTTTTTTTTTTGAGACGGAGTCTTGCTGTGTAGCCCGGGCTGGAGTGCAGTGGCCGGATCTCAGCTCACTGCAAGCTCCGCCTCCCGGGTTTACGCCATTCTCCTGCCTCAGCCTCCGGAGTAGCTGGGACTACAGGCGCCCGCCACCTCGCCAGGCTAGTTTTTTGTATTTTTAGTAGAGATGGGGTTTCACCGTGTTAGCCAGGATGGTCTCGATCTCCTGACCTCGTGATCCGCCCGTCTCGGCCTCCCAAAGTGCTGGGATTACAGGCTTGAGCCACCGCGCCCGGCCAGAGCTAAAATACTTAATTGGTTTGGAAGCATGCCAATGCTGCTTTGTAGAATGTGAAATACAATTGTAAAAAAGTCAAAAACAGTAAATATAAGAGTATATGTGTATATCTATTGGACTTCTACATTATTTGTCAAAAATGTTGAATATGCTTATGGGCAGTTCGTGTTTGTGTGTGTGAGAGAGAGGGGAGAGAAAACAAAGAGAGAAGAAGAGAGAGGAAATGACAATATGTTCTAAATCCCAGCAATTTCATTGCATTTAAAAGTAAATTTTTAAAAATAATGAAATAAAATTTTTTAAAGTGGTAGAGAATGCATCAAAAGTACAGCACTAGTAAACAGCATGTAATATTAATGCAAAACTAGTGTTGACTTGCCCCTGAGATTTAGATGTTGAGGGAATTTTATTAAATGTTCCCATAGTGATATTTAACAAAAAGTAGAGTATACTTACATTAAAAAAAGAACTACTTTGATCTTGAAAACTCATTTCTAAAACAATCATTTCCTAAGAATGGCTTTTGTGTTGTCAGATTGGAGTTAGCATTCATGCTCTTACATTCAATTCCTCAGGAGCATAAATCTTTTCAAATGCAAAGGGATCCTAAAAATAGTAACTGGCCAGTAACATCAGACTTCGCTCATGTTGTCAGTTATTTATACACCATTTTCCCAACTGAGCATCCCTACTGCCATAATGACCTGAATGCATGCAGTGCTCAGCTGCTGAGGCAAAGCTTACAAGCTGATTTTATTGATTTAGACACATTGAACAACAGAAGAGCCCATCAGCACAGGAACATTAGGATACCAGAAGTGTTTTCAAATCATTTGCAATAGGAAATCACTCTACAGTATGAATATATATTAAACCTGTGTCATTGTTTTCTTCAAAGAAGTCTACAGCACATAGTATACTGCACTTTAGCAGCAGTGATAAATTTATTCTTCTAACCAAATTGCAAAGGATTTGATTTGATATTTAAGTTAAATGATCACCATTCCCCACTAACGGTTTTATGTTTAACCTCTTTGTCTACCAAAATTCAGGGCATATTGAATTATCTTCTCTTGACTGAGAATAATAACCTTCATATCCATGGATACAGAATAATACTTTTATTTTTTGGATTGGGTCCCAGACCTCGCATAGAGGCTTCCTATTCTTATACCACAGTAATTGAATTTGTGTTGCCTCTGAGTCATTGAGTTAGACAGTTATTTATGTATAACTTACCTGCCCTTGAAAAACAAGATGGCTTTTACACACACACCACCCCCCCACACCTATAATACATCGATTCCCGAAGCCAAAGTAATTATAGAATAATTATCTCTAGCTCATAGATTTTAGTCCAAAACTTTTCTCTCCTTAGAAATTTCACATATGGTAATTTATATTCACTGTGTTTGACTTTATATTGTGATATCCTTATCCAATGCAGAATACAAAATATGTCCAATGCCATGCCATAATGGTTGACAGAATTGTCATAAAATGTGTAATTACAAATACTTATTTTCATATATTATTTTCCTAAATATAAAATCTCAATTTGGTCTTTTAAAAAATTCTAAAACATTTACTTATTGTCATAACCTATTGTAGAGAATGGTGCTTTAATGAAATTTTAGAGTTGCTTTAAATCAAAAACCTATTGTGCTTAATTCTATGTTTATGGGTTCAAAAACAATGAAAAGCTTTCAAATATTTGATAAAACAATTGCAAAGCAAGCAAATCAGCAAACAAATTTTTAAGTGTCATTATGTTCTTTACACTGTGATGATACTAAGCACATTTATATAATTCATGAAACATCATTGTTCATAGATATTTCTTAAGTTAATAATGTCAATGTTGTCACTCTGAGTCTATCACCATCTTTCAACCAGTTTGCCAATACAGAATCAAATCTTGCTTTTATATTAATTATTTAACAATGCATTGCAAGAAATTGTTGATAAAAATAAAGGCTAAACTGTATGTTGTGTGTAAGTATTCATTTTCTCAATATGGAGTGCAGTTTAAACACATTAAACATAAATCTTAGAGTTGTGATAAATATAAACTGTGAAATCTCCTACTTCATGAAATGATCTGCTATGGTATCCAGTTGCATTCACAATTGTTTGGTCTTGAAATGCCTTCAATCATTTTAGGATAGGCTCTGAATTAGTTTCTGAGTCTGCTTCTTAATATTTACCTAATATGCAAACCAAAACCTGGTATAATTTGAATCACTATAACTTATTCCTCATGTGCCCTTCAGCAGGCAAGCTAAAAAAATATGTACTGCTTCTTTAAATTACTGAAGCAGTTTTTGTTTTTTTGTTTATTTTTTGAAATGTATTAGTTTCTGAGGTATTTTTAATATTGATATTTATGCTTTTTCTCTCATTCAAGAGAAAGAACTCCTAAAAGGAAAGAATTGTTTCTCTCTGAATTTATAGTGTGTGTCAGTGGCTGGCAAACAAGTTGTAACAGTCTGTTGAGTCAATTAAAAAATGTTAAATTTCAGACAATATTTAAATCAATGGAAAAATGTCACTTGATAAAAATATTTATATTTATTCTTACCTCAAATATACATGAAATACATAATGTAAAAGCTAATAATCATAAATAGAGTTTTAAAATAACATGTAAAAATTTCAAAAGAGAGCATATTTCTGCTTTTTAGTATGTGCTCACTTAACATTGTTGATCGATTTCTGGAAACTGTGACTTTAAGCAAAATAATGTACAGCAGGTTCTCAAATAATATTTTTTCCTGTGTATTAGTTCATTCTCATACTGCTGTGAAGAACTGTCAGAGACTGGGCATTTTATAAATAAAAGAGCATTAACTGACTCACAGTTCCGCATGGCTGGGGAGGCCTCAGGGAACTTACAAACATGGCAGAGGGGGAAGAAACACATCCTTCTTTACATGGCAGGAGAGAGAAGTGCAGCGTGAAGAGGGAGAAAGCCCCTTATAAAACCATTAGATCTTGTGAGAACTCAACCATAATCTAATATCCTCCCACGAGGCTCCTCCCATGACACATAGGGATTAGGAGTACTACAGTTTAAGATGAGATTTGAGTAGGGGCACAGCAAACCATGTCATCATGTAATGTTATTTTTATAACATTGATTAAAAAATGGTTTTATTATACTTTGTTTTACTTAAAGTTTCAGTTTCCAAGAACCTATCTAGGTTGTGAAGACTTATTTTATCAATTGCTGGGTATCCAATAAATATGACTGCTGCTTGTATATAGCATATGATTTTTGTTGTATTTTGTAACCGATTCTCCAAAGTAATGCATTCCAAAGCTATGTATAGAAAGAGGAAAAAAATGCCAGTTTGAAAAGTTGCTTTAGTTTTTTTGTTTGTGTGTTTAATTTATTTCATTAATTAGATCTAGTAATCTAAAAACCCAATAAATATAACAATATTTCAAATTTTAATTTTCCTAAATCTGTACATGGCATCTCTGGAGAGATAGTAAGTATTCTCAGAGTTCATTCCTGTTACCCCTTGTATAAACTTATGTGGAATTAGTGAAAACTTCTTTTAAGAATCAGTAAGCATGGTGCATACTGTGTTTTAGAATTATTCTGAATTTTTTATCTATTTTCTATATAAGTAAGCAATAGTAAATGTATACCTTGCAGAAAGATAGAAGAGACAGTGTGTGTTAACATAATATAAAATTTGAAAAACAATTTGTTTCAGCATGCATGAAGTAAAATGTTTACTTTGTAATTTCCATCTATTATCTCTGATCATGAAACCTATCTTTAAATTCTTTCCTTTATATTCAAATATTTTGCTATTCAACATTTACTTTACAAGAGAATTGAAGTTTACTTAATTCATTAATATCATACCAAGGATATTTCGTTTTAAGATGTTTCCACTGCTAAGGATGCCTAATGAATTGGAAAACTGTATTCTCTGTTTATACATAATCTACAAATACAGGTTATGATATTGGGGTTCTAGATATTGAATAAATGTTTAAGTATTACAGTATTCTTATTTCTTGGAACTTTAATAGAATTACACTGACAAAAATAATTTAAAATAATGTATAATTAAATAATATTTAGATACATTATTTTAGGTAATAAAATTGTATCACATGCAGAGATGGAATTGTTATCATTAGGGCATGAGTGAGGCATGGTAGGCAAGGTGAAGTATGGGTGGAAAGTAAAGAAATCTGTCATACTGAAAGGTTAAAGATTAAAATTGATTATAAACTCCAATGTGATATTCATTTTAACATTCAGTTCAGAAGATGATGTGATCACATGTGGATGACAATTAAATACATTCTCTACCTATAATTTCACATTATGTTGACCAAAATTTTTGGATATTTCTACTTAAGAGTTCTGGGTTGATCAAAAAGAAAAGATCTCGAATGGTTTATCAATGCAGAAAATATCAACTATTAGTTGGTGTATTAGTCTTTTCTCGCACTACTAATAAAAACACACTGGAGACTGGGTAATTTATAAAGGAAAGAGGCTTCATTGACTCACAGTTCTGCAGGGTTTGGGAGGCCTCAGGAAACTTACAATCATGGTGGAAGGGAAAACAGACATGTCCTTCTTTTTGTGTCAGCAGGAAGGAGAATGAGAGTGAAAAGGGGCAAAGTCCCTTATAAAACCATCAGATCTTGTGAGAACTTACTATCATGAGAAAAGCATGGAGGTAACCACCCCCATGATTGAATTACCTCCTACTTTGTCCTTCTCATGACACATGGGGATTATGGGAACTACAATTCAAGATGAAATATGGCTGGTGACTCAGCCAAACCATATCATTTAACCCCTGGCCCCTCCAAAATCTCATGTCCTCACAATTCAAAACATATGCCCTTCCAACTGTCCCCCAAAGTCTTAACTCACTTCATCATTAACTCAAAAGTCCAAGTCTAAAGTCTCATCTGAGACAAGGCAGGTCCCTAATGCCTATGGGCCTGTAAAATCAGAAGCAAGTTGATTACTTTCTGTATGCTATGGGGACACAGGAATTTGGTAAATACACCCATTCTAAATGGGATAAATTGGCCAAAACAAAGGGGCTACAGGCCTCATTCAAGTCTGAAATTCAACAGGACAGTTGTTAAATGTTAAAGTTCCAAAATAATATCCTTTGACTCCACGTCTCACATCCAGGTCACATTGATGCAAGAGGTGGCCTCCCACAGCCTTGGGCAGCTCCATCCCTGTGACTTTGCAGGGTAAACCCCCCCTCCTGGCTGCCTTCATCAACTGGCATTGAGTGTCTGTGACTTTTCCAGGTGCATGGTGCAAACTGTTGGTGGACCTTACAATTTTGGAGTCTGGAGGATGTTGTCCCTCTTCTCACAGCTCCACTAGGCAGTGCCCCAGTGGGAACTCTGTATGGGGGCTCCGATCCTACATTTTCTTTCTGCACTGCTCTAGCAAAGCTCTCCACAAGGGCTGCATTACTGCACAAACTTCTGCCAGGACATCCATGCATTTCCATACATCCTCAGAAATCTAGGCAGAGGTTCCCAAACCTCAATTCTTGTCTTATGTGCACCCACAGTCCCAACACCACCTGTAAGCCAACAAGACTTAGGCCTGGTACCCTCTGAAGCAGTAGCCTGAGCTGTACATTAGCCACTATTAGCTACAGCTGGAGCTGAAGCAGCTGCAATGCAGAGGACCATGTCCCAAGGCTGCATAGAGTAGGGGGGCCCGGGCCCGGGCCCTGGCCCAGGAAACAATTTTTCCCTCCTAAACCTCTAAGCCTGTGACAGGAGTGTCTGCCAGGAAGGTCTCTGACATAGCCTTAAAACATTTTCTCCACTGTCTTGGTGAATAACATTTGGTTTCTCATTACATGAAAATTTCTGAAGCGGCTTGTATTTCTCCCCAGAAAATGGTATTTTCTTTTATTATTGTATCAGCAGGCTGTGAATTTTCCAAACTTTTATGCTCTGCTTCCTCTTGACACTTTGCTGCTTAGAAATTTATTCCCCTAGATACCTTAAATTATCTATCTCAAGTTCAAAGGTCCTCATATCTCTAGGTCAGTGCCAAAATGCTACCAGTATCTTTCCACACTAAGAATGATCTTTAGTCCAGTTCCCAACAAGTTTCTCATCCCCATCTGAGACCACCTCAGTCTGGACCTTAGTGTCCATATCCCTATCAGCATTTTGGTCAAAGCCATTCAACATGTCTCTAGAAGTTGCAAACTTTCCCACAATTTCCCTTCTTGTTCTGAGCCCTCTAAACTGTTTCAACCTCTGTCTATTACCCAGTTCCAAAGTTGTGTCCACAATGTTGGGTACCTTTACTTACAGCATCACCCCAACCCCAGTACCAATTTACTGTATTAGTCTGTTTTCATGCTGCTAATAAAGATATAACTGAGACTGAGTAATTTATAAAGGAAAAAGGTATAATTTACTCACAGCTCCAGAAGGATGGGGAGGCCTCAGGAAACCTTCAATCATGATGGAAGAGAAGCAAACACATCCTTCTTTCATGGTGGCAAGAAGGAGAAGAATGAACGTGAAAGGGTCAGGGGAGAAACCTCTTTTTAAAACTACCAGATCTCACAAGAACTCACTCACTATCATGAGAACAGTATGGAGGTAACTTCCTCCATAATTCAATTACCTCCAATTAGGTCCCTCCATTACACATGGGAATTATGGGAACTACAATTCATGATGAGATTTGACTGGAGGCACAGCCAAACCATATCAGTTCAGGAAGTAGCTAAGTAACTATCATCTAAAATGGTTTATTTTGACTATTTTTCCTAAATAAGTGAATTTCTGTATGCAGTGCCCTTAATGGAAAAACTCATTAAACAACTATGTAATTTGTAGAAAATAAGAAAATTGAAATATTCCCTATGGAAACATTACTGTACATTATTTTGCCATCAGTAATTTGTGAGTGACAGGCAAAATATATAGAATGTATTTGTGCAAAATATTCAAATAATCCAAAATAAGTTAGAGAAGCCAGAAAAATAGTACAAAAGTGGATGATACAAATAAAAAACAAATATAAAAAATAGTAGATCTAAATTAAAAAATAAAATTAAGACATAAATAATAAAGTTAAATATATAAGCTCTCTAAACAGCACAAGAAATTGCAGATTGTCAGATTGGACCAGAAAACAAAACACAACTCTATGCTGCCTACCCACAAACAACTTGAATTATAAATATACAGACAGATTAAAAGTTAAATAATATAAAATAATATGTCATGCTCATATTAACTAAAAAAGGAAAAAATTCATAGTGACTTTATTAGTATTAAACAAAGACTTCAGATAAAATAATTATAACAGCAAAAAGGTTACATCATATTGATAAAGTATTCAATTTATCAAAAACCCCTAATAATTTGAATCATTCACACATCTAATTATGGAGCTTTAGGACACCTTATCTTATATTGTTTAGTTCATGTATCGTATTAACATGAAATTTTTGATAATTACACAATGGCTATAGAAGATGTTAACATTAGGTGGAGCAAGATGAAGGGTGTATAGGAACTCTACATTTGTAAGTTTTTTGATGTCCTTAAATTATTTTTAAATAAGTTTAAAAATGCCTTCTTCATTTCTATATACACTACACTTGGTAGCCTATTTCAAAAAGAAACAAATAAATCCACCTGGTATAGTTTCAATAATTTGTAATGTTTTTTAGTTATTGGAAGAACAAAAAGACAAAAATTGGTAAGAATGTAGAAAGCTTGAACAACGCTATCAAACCTATTCCTAATTGACATTATAGAACACTGTATCTAACAACACTAGCCTACATAGTATTTTCAAAGAACATGTATATTTATCAAGAGAGTGTATTCTAGATCACAGAAGTCTTAATACATATAAAATATTCAACACACAAAGTTTATGTTCTTTGACAAGCATATAATTCAACTAGAACTCAACAATAGAAATGTATGTGAAAGTGCCCAAATATTTGGAAACAAAAATAAAAACTTGTAATTAATGTTCTAAATAATGCTAGGGCCAAAGGAAAATAAAATGAAAAATTAGAGACAAGAAGTGCCTCAAATCAATATTTTGTTTTCCATTTAAGAAAATAAAAAAAGAAGAAATGGAGGTCAATGTTTAGAAAGAGAGAAAAATTTTAAAATATATCACAGCAGAAACTAGTAAAGCATAAGACAAAAGAAGAGTAGAAAAAATGAAGGAAGCTAAAAGGTGTATTTGAAGATCAGAAATTGATAAAGCCATAGCCTGACTGATTAGGTAGAAAGAGAAAAATGCCATGCTACCAATATCAGAAGTGAGAGGACAATATCACTACAGTCTACAGATATTAAAGGATACTATGGAAAAGTTATGAACAACTATAGTTTAGCACATTCTAAAAATTTGAAATGTCTCAAATCAATATTTTTAAGTTGTCATTTAAGAAAAAAAAAAAAACAAGAAGGAAAGAAGGTCAATGTTTAGAAAAAGAGAAAAAAAACTTTAAAAATATCAAAGTAGGAACTAGTAAATATAAGACAAAAAAAAAAAAAAAAATGGGAAAAATGAAGGAAGCCAAAAGGTGGATCTGAAGATCAAAAATGGATAAAGCCTTAGCCTGACTGATTAGGTATAAAGAGAAAAATCTCATATTACCAATATCAGAAGTGAGAGAGTCAATATAACCATAGAGTCTACAGATATTAAATGATACTGTGTAAAAGCTATGAACAACTATAGTTTAATACATTATAAAATCTTGATGAAATGAGCCATTTTTTTGAAAGACAAAATGATCAAAGTTGTTTCCAATAGAAAAAACTGTGTAACTCCCTATCAAATAGTTTGAATATGTACTTAAAAATCTTTTCATGGAGAAAACTTCAGGTCCAGATGGCATCAATGGTAAGTCCTACAAAATGCTTAATTATAAATAAAATGAAGACATACATGCTTTTACAAAAATGTCAAGAGGTGGGAACATCTCCCAACATATATTATGAGGCTCTAATTTCTCTGACAACAAAACCAGTTCATGATACCACAACAAAAGATCATTACAACTCAAATCAGTCCTGAAAGCCAAGGCAGCAGTTATTCCTAATGAGGTAACAAATTAATTACTACAATATATTTTTTAAAATTAGGAATTCCAATTTCTAAAATTATCTTAGTGTTCATCATTACCATCCTCACAAGAAAATAAAATTGAACAAACTGAAGAGCAGCAACTCATTTTATATCCACCAGATAACTGAAGTGATAGGGAAAATCACTGCTCTGAAAAGTGAAATTACATATGGATCCTGACAGTTACAGATTACTAGAAGCAGAATCCCAGGAGTAGAGCCTCAGGGGCAGAAGACAACTCCCGGAAATAATACTGGTAGAAATATTCAAGTTGCAATTGATCCATTTCTAGCAACATATTGTGGACTAATTTGAGAGTTAAAAATACTGGAGGCCCAATTTTTAGGGACAGTGGGGCAGGAGAGGGGAGAGCACATTTCTCTGAGTTTTACCTCCAGCAGCTTCATCAAGTTCTCAGGGTGAAAATCAACAACAACAACAAAACACTCCTCTCTTGCTTCTGGCAGCAGAAGGGAAAACATAACCATTTCACTATATGTCTCCAACATTCTCTTCTCCTTTAAAAAGAACTGATCTTAAAATGAAGTATTTTTACTACATTTTAACCTACTAGGGTTTTACCGGTGCCTAACTAGTCTAGTGTGAGGAAAATATCCAACTTCAGTCCTGCCTTTTATGTGGGGAAAGAAAACAGCCAAATCTAGCTCCATCTAGCTTTTGATGTAAATGAAGGTATATAGATAACTTAAGCCCCCTCTATCCTCCTTGTCTCACCTAAGGAAGAAAAAAAACAAAGCTGATAAGCACTTGTGAAGGTTACACCACCATGATGCTGGCTCACTAAAGGACTGAGACTCAATGGAAACATTATAGAATGCTTCCTTTCCTCGGCAGGGTGCGGTGACTCACGCCTGTAATCCCAGCACTTTGGGAGGCCAAGGCGGGCGGATCACAAGGTCAGGAGATCAAGACAATCCTGGCTAACACGGTGAAACCCCGTCTCTACTAAAAATGCAAAAAAATTAGCCAGGCATGGTGGTGGGCGCCTGTAGTCCCAGCTACTCGGGAGGCTGAGGCAGGAGAATAGCATGAACCCAGAAGGCAGAGCTTGCAGTGAGCGGAGATCATGCTACTGCACTTCAGCCTGCGTGACAGAGCAAGACTCTCAAAAAAATAAAAATAAAAAATAAAAAATAAATAAAAGAATGCTTCATTGCTTCCTTTCCCCCCATACCTTGCTACCACATTAAATCAAGCACCTGTATTATAACAGTGGATAAAGAACTGTAAAACTAAGATCCTATTTAAGAAAGAGTTTCCAGGGAAACTCAAAAACAATGAGGAGACCAAAGAGGGCACTAGAGGAAACTGAAGCATCTGAGACATGCAGGTATAGCAAACATATATCCTAACTCATAGGCAGATAAACACAAAAGCTCATATTAAAGGATTATTTACCTCAGTTTCTTTTATCCAATACCTGATGTCTGATTTTCAGCAAAAAAAATACTGAATTTTTGTACAAGATTTTTACTGAATTTTTGTACAAAAATCACTGAATTTTTGGACAAAAGTATCTTTGTCCTTTTGGACTGCTGAAACAAAATGTGATAGACTGGGTTGCTTATGAATAACAGAAATGTGTTTCTCACAGTTCTGGAGGCTGGGAATCCCAAGATCAAGGTGTTGGCCGACTTGGTGCCTGATGAGGACCTGCTTTCTAGTTTATAAAACAGTGCCTTCTAGCTGTGTCTTCCATTGTAGAAGGCATAAATATGCTCCGTTGGGCCGATTTTATGAAGACATTAATCCCGTTTATAATTTAATCACTTCCTAAAGGCCCTCTCTTCCTTATACTATTGGGGACTAAGTTTCAACGTATGAATTGTGAGGTGACACAAACATTCAGACCATGGCACATGCTAAAAGGCAAAAAAATAGTTTGAAGAGACAAACACAATCCAAATATGTCAGAAGTTTTAGTATAATGAGACAGGGAATTTAAAATAACTATGATTAATATACGGAGGGCTCCAGTGGAAAAAAGTAAACAACACACAGGAACAAATGGGTAATGTGAGCAGGAGAAAGAAACTACAGTAGACTCAAAAGGAAATGCTAGAAGTTAAAAATATAACAGAAAGAAAGTGTTTGACGGGCTTTTCAGTAGACAGGATACTTCTGAGGAAAGCAGTGATCTAGAAGTTATGTCAATAGAAATGTCTCTAACTGAAAAGCAAAGACAGTAAAAAGAAAACAGCAAAAAAAAAAAAAAAAAAAAAAAAAAAAAAGTAACAGAATATGCAAAAACTGTGGGATCACAGTTTTTATAATCCCACAAGGATTACGGAGACATAATGGGAATACTAAAAGAAGAACGAAAAAAACAGAAGAAATATTTGACATAATAATGACTTGGGACTTTTCAAAACTAAAGACAGACACTGAGCCACAGATTCAGGAAGCCCACAGAACACCCAGCAGGATAAATACTAAGTAATCTACACCAACCCTTCGGTATCTTATCTGTAGAGAAACAAGGATAACAAACTGGATTTCTCTTAAAAACCAATATGACTAAAAAAGAGTCAAGTGAAATATTTAAAGTGTTGAAATAAAAAGAAATTAAAATTATGTATTTAAGGAAAAATTATATTTCAAAAACTATGCCTGCTTTTAAAACTACCACTGACTAAATTTATTTAGACCACCCTGTGAAGCATTTATGCACCAGAGCATTATTTAAAATAATATGGCAATCAGCCTGTAAATAGTTGAGCTGATGTGGCAAATGTAATACCAAAGAGGTCCATGGCTCAAAACAGGAAAAAGGAGAAGAGACAATCAGAGGTAAGCTTTCTGGCCAAAAAACATTGTTATCTCAGAGCGACTGTGTCCAATCCCAAGGCTGAGTAGCTACACCAAAGGCTTCACACCACAAGCTTCATACTCTAAGTGTAATAGACATCAGTAATATATTTCATTCATGTTTCTAAGAAAACAAACAAACAACAACAAAAAGTTGTTGTTTGAGGATACAAAGTTGTTTGAGGATGCTAGGTTTGAGGATGCAAAGGCATAAGGGTGGTACAATGGACTTCGGGGACTCGGGAGAAAGAGTGGGAAGAGGGTGAGAAATAAAAGACTGCAAATTTGGTACAGTATATACTGCTTGGGTGATGGGTGCACCAAAACCTCACAAATAACCACTAAAGAACTTACTTATGTAGGCCAGGCGCGGTGGCTCACGCCTGTAATCCCAGCACTTTGGGAGGCCGAGGAGGGCTGATCACGAGGTCAGGAGATCGAGACCATCCTGGCTAATATGGCGAAACCCCGTCTCTACAAAAATACGAAAATTATTCGGGTGTTGTGGCAGGCGCCTGTAGTCCCAGTTACTAGGGAGGCTGAGACAGGAGACTGGCGTGAACCCAGGAGGCGGAGCTTGGAGCTTGCAGTGAGTGGAGTTCGCGCCACTGCACTCCAGCCTGGGCGACAGAGCAGGACCCTGTCTCAAAAAAAAAAAAAAAAAAAAAGAAAAGAAAAGAAAAAAAGAACTTACTTATGTAACAAACACCACTTGTTGCCCCAAAGCCTATGGAAATTATAAATAAATAAATTGCATCATACCCTACATCCATAAGGAAAAAAACCTAAGATTGGAACAGGAACTAGTATCCAGAGTTGGTACAACACTTTTCTTAAAACACCCAGGTTTTTTTTTTTTCTTTTTCTTTTTTTTTTGAGATGGAGCGTCATTCTGTCACCAGGCTGGAGTGCAGTGGCACATCTCGGTTCACGGCAAGTTCCGCCTCCCGGGTTCAAGTGATTCTCCTGCCTCAGCCTCTCCAGTACCTGGGACTACAGGCGCCCACCACCACGCCCGGCTAATTTTTTGTATTTTTAGTAGAGACGGGGTTTCACAATGTTGGCCTGGATGGTCTCAATCTCTTGACCTCGTGATCCACCCGCCTCAGTCTCCCAAAGTGCTGGGATTATAGGCGTGAGCCACCGTGCCTGGCCCAAATATCCAGTTTTTAACAACAACAGCAACAACATGTTATGAAACATGTAAAGAAATAGGAAAGTATAACCCATACACAGAAAAAAAAAAAAATAGTAGTCAACAGAAAAATAACCAAATAAAAATTATGTGGTTAAAATATACTACCTGGTAGAAAAACAAGGAACATAAAAGTAGATTTCATCAATACTATGTACAAACTAGGCCTGTCACACATCCATAGAACTCTCTGCCCAACAATAGGAGAATGCATAGTTTTCCTAAATGCACATGAACCATTTTCCAGGATGGATTATATGGAAGGCCATAAAAGAATTCTCAATAAATCTAAATTAATTGAAATAATGAAATGTACGCTGTTCGTTCACAATTGAGTGAAATAAGAAATTGATGACAGGATATCAATTTTAAAAATTCACACATATAAGAAAATTAAAAAACACTTTTAGATAACCATTTGGCCAAAGTAAAAAGATCACAGAAAAGTAAACAAATAAGCCAAAAATCTTTTAGATGAATGAAAATGAAAACATCAATATAGCTAAAGTAAAATATAGGTGGTAGTGTATACCTAACATTGTCTATATTTTTAAAAATAAAATATTTCAAATCAATACTCCTTATTTCCACCTTAAAGACCCTGGAAAAAAAGACAAAAAGTAAGCAGAAAGTCATAATAAGCACTGGAACAGAAATTAATAAAACAGAGTTTAGTAAAACAATAAAGAAAATCAGGAAACCCCAAATCTGGTTATTTGAACTATCAGCAAAATTGTCAAACCTAGATTAATCCCACTGGAATGACAAAAATTAAGAGAGAACACCCAGGCTTGATGGCTTCACTGGTAAATTCTACCAAATGGTAAAAACAAAAGACAAACATAAAAAACAGAAATTCTACCAAAACCCTTCCAAAAAATTGAAGACAAAAACATTTTTCTGTTCATTCTTTGAGGCCAGTATTATACTGGTACCGATACCAAAGATATCATGAGGAGAGAAAGAAAAATAAATAAATAAACAAATAAAAAATAACACAGACCAGTATTCTTTAGAAATGTAAACAAAGTAAATCCTCCACAAGATACTAGATGCAAGCAAACTGAATAAACTTAGAGAGATTGATCAATAAATAGACAGATAGAGACAGAGGTTTATGTACACATGTAATGCCCAGGTTGGTTTAACAACTGAAAATCAATTAATGCAAATAGAGTATACCATGTAAATAGAATAACATGCAAAATCCACATGATCATTTCAATAGATGCAGAAAAACACTTGACAAAATTCAACACACTTTCATGAGAAAATGCTCAACAAATTAAAATTAAAAATAAAAATGCAATGCTCAATCTGATAAAGGATATGTATGAAAAGCTAATGCTAACATCTTGTTTAATTGTGAAAGACCGTGTGCTTCCCCACTAAAATCAGAAACAATGCCATGAAGCCCAGTCTCTGTACCTCCCTGCAACATTGTACCAGAGGTGGTAGGGCAATTAAACAATGAAATAATAGAGCATGCATCTGCATTCAAAGCAAGAAGTGAAAATATTTCTATTTTTAGGTCTATATAGAAAGCTTCAAGGATTTTACTAAGATGCTATAAGAACTAATAAATTCAACCTCTCTGCAGAATACAAAATCAGTGTACAAATACCAACTGCATTTCTATACAACAGCAATGAACAAACTGAAAATGAAATTAAGAAATCAATTCCATTGACAATAATATCAAAACAGAATAATTTTTAATGGAATACATTTAACAAAAGAAATCCAAAAATATACTTGGAAAACTACAAAGAATTGTTGAAAAGAATTTTAAATATCCAAATAAAAAGAAAAAAAAAATCTTAGGTTTCTGGATTAAAAGAATAAATATTGTTAAGACAGCCATTAACCTAATAATTTCACACAATCTTTATCATAATTTCAGCTAACTTCTTTTTAGAAATTAATAAGCTGATCTTAAAGTTTATATGGGAATTCAAGGGACCCAAAATAGCCAAAATAACATTGAAAAGAAAGCACAAAGTTGAAGGACTTACATTTTCCTACTTTCAGACTTGCTGCAAAGTTACAATAATCCTGACAGAGTGGTATTAGCATAAGAGTAGATATAGAGATCATTGTAATAATATTGAGAGTCCAGATATAAACCCTCACATTTATAGTCAATTAACTTTTATCAAGAGTACCAAGAAAACTCTATGGCAGGTAGTCTCAGCAAATGGTATTGGGACAATTGGATATCCATATGCAAAAGGGATGGATTTACATCTCACATCATATTAGAAAAATAACTTAAAATTAGATAAAAGATCTAAGAGGTAAGAATCAAAGTAGAAAGCTCTTAGAAGACAACAAAAGCATAACTTTTGTGTATTAAACAATTTTTTAAAGATATGACATCAAAAGAACAAGCAGCAAAAGGTAAAAATAAATAAGACATCATCAAATTAAAAACTTTTGTGATTTAAAGAACACCATCAGAAAATTAGAAACTCACCCACGAAATGAGTGAAACATTTTTGTAAATCATAACTTAGAAAAGACTTTTAGCTACAATATATATGGAATTCTTTCCACTCAATAACAAAAAAGGCAAATAATCCAGTTACAAAATGGGGAATTGATCTGAATAAACATTTTCCAAAGAAGAAATACAAATGGCCAATAAGTACAATAAGATGCTCAACATCATCAGGCATCAAGGGAAATGCAAATTAAAATCTTAATGAGGTACCACTTCACACCCACTAAAATGGTGGTAATGAAAAAGGGAGATAATTTCGATTGCTGTTAAGGATATGAACAAATTAAAACCCACTACACTACTGATACAAATGTGAAATGTTATAGACACTTTGGAAAGCAGTTTGGCAATACTTGAAAAGGCTAAAAAAAAATAGAGTTATTAACTGACCCACAATTCAATTCCCAGGTATGTACTCAGAAAAAATAAAAATTTGTGTACACACAACTTTTCATGAATGTCCACAGCAGCATTAGTCATAATAGCAAAAATGTGGAAAAACTCAAATGTCCATCACCTGAGGAATGAATAAACAAAGGGAGGCATATCTGAATTATGGAATACTATTTGACAATAAAAGGAACAAAGAACCGATGCATGCTACAAAATGAATGAACTGGGAAAACATTATGCAAGGTGACTGCAAGAAGCCAGTCACAAAGGACCACATATTGTATGATAAAAGAATACCCTTAACTAAATAAAAATGAAGAACTATTCATCAAGAAAGAAAAAGGTGAAAATTAAAAGGTCAACCACAAAATAGAAAAAAAAAAAATGTAATAAATGGCTTAAAAGGATCCTTCAGTGAATTATGTTTGTCTATCGTTTTTGATAGAGCTCCCCCAATATCCAGATTTAGGGATGACAGGATGAATGTAACACATTCCCAAGACCATACATATCAATTTATGGGTAAACCTACATCTCCAGCCAAGTCACCGAATTACTGTTAAGAAATATGCGGAAACTATTTTTAAGAAATGATGTGAATTTTCTGGGATAACTGACTATGGAATGCAGAGTAATTTAGGGCCATCAGCAGAACCAAATAAAGAAAAGAGGCAGAAAAAAACCACAAAGATGGGGAAAAAGAAGGGCAGAAAAGCTGGAAATTCAAAAAATAAGAGTGCATCTCACCCTGCAAAGGAACACACCTAATCGCCAGCAACGGATCAAAGCTGGACAGAGAATGACTTTGACGAGATGAGAGAAGAAGGCTTCAGTCCATCAAACTTCTCAGAGCTAAAGGAAGAATTACGTACCCAGCACAAAGAAACTAAAAATCTTGAAAAAAGAGTGGAAGAATTGATAACCAGAATAATTAATGCAGAGAAGGCCATAAACGAAATGACAGAGATGAAAACCATGACACGAGAAATAAGTGACAAATGCACAAGCTTCAGTAACTAACTCGATCAACTGGGAGAAAGAGTATCAGTGATTGAGGATCAAATGAATGAAATGAAGCGAGAAGAGAAATCTAAAGAAAAAAGAAGAAAAAGAAATGAACAAAGACTGCAAGAATATAGGATTATGTAAAAAGACCAAATCTACGTCTGATTGGGGTGACTGAAAGTGAGGGGGAAAATGGAAACAAGATGGAAAACACTCTTCAGGATATCATCAAGGAGAACTTCCCCAACCTAGTAGGGCAGGCCAACATTCAAATCTAGGAAATACAGAGAACATCACAAAGATACTCCTCGAGAAGAGCAACTCCAAGACACATAATTGCCAGATTCACCAAAGTTGAAATGAAGGAAAAAATCTTAAGGGCAGCCAGAGAGAAAGGTCGGGTTACCCACAAAGGGAAGCCCATCAGACTAACAGCAGATCTCTTGGCAGAAACTCTACAAGCCAGAAGAGAGTGGGGGCCAATATTCAACATTCTTAAAGAAAAGAATTTTAAACCCAGAATTTCATATCCAGCCAAACTAAGTTTCATAAGTGAAGGAGAAATGAAATCTTTTACAGATAAGCAAATGCTTAGAGATTTTGTCACTACCAGGCCTGCCTTACAAGAGACCCTGAAGGAAGCACTAAACATGGAAAGGAACAACTGGCACCAGCCATTGCAAAAACATGCCAAAATGTAAAGACCGTTGAGGCTAGGAAGAAACTGCCTTAACTAACGAGCAAAATACCCAGTTAATATCATAATGGCAGGATCAAGTTCACACATAACAATATTAACCTTAAATGTAAATGGACTAAATGCTCCAATTAAAAGACACAGACTGGCAAACTGGATAAAGAGTCAAGACCCATCAGTCTGCTATATTCAGGAGACCCATCTCACATGCAGAGACATACATAGGCTCAAAATAAAGGGATGGAGGAAGACCTACCAAGCAAATGGAGAACAAAAAAAAGCAGAGGTTGCAATACTAGTCTCTGATAAAACAGACTTTAAACCATCCAAGATCAAAAGAGACAAAGAAGGTCATTACATAATGGTAAAGGGATCAATTCAACAGGAAGAGCTAACTATCCTAAATATATATGCACCCAATACAGGAGCACCCAGATTCATAAAGCAAGTCCTTAAAGACTTACAAAGAGACATAGACTCCCGTACAATAATAATGGGAGACTTCAACACTCCACTGTCAACATTAGACAGATAAATGAGACAGAAAGTTAACAAGGATATCCAGGAATTGAACTCATCTCTGCAGCAAGCAGACCTAATAGACAACTACAGAACTCTCCACCCCACATCAACAGAATATACATTCTTCTCAGCACCACATCACACTTATTCCAAAATTGACCACATAATTGGAAGTAAAGCACTCCTCAGCAAATGTACAAGAACAGAAATTATAACAAACTGTCTCTCAGACCACAGTGCAATCAAACTAGAACTCAGGACTAAGAAACTCAATCAAAACCGCTCAACTCCATGGAAACTGAACAACCTGCTCCTGAATGACTACTGGGTACATAACGAAATGAAGGCAGAAATAAAGATGTTCTTTGAAACCAATGAGAACAAAGATACAACATACCAGAATCTCTGGGACACATTTAAAGCAGTGTGTAGAGGGAAATTTATAGCACTAAATGCCCACAAGAGAAAGTGGGAAAGATCTAAAATTGACACTCTAACATCACAATTAAAAGAACTAGAGAAGCAAGAGCAAACACATTCAAAAGCTAGCAGAAGGCAAGAAATAACTAAGATCAGAGCAGACCTGAAGGAGATAGAGACACAAAAAACCCTCCAAAAAATCAATGAATCCAGGAGTTGGTTTTTTGAAAAGATCAACAAAATTGACAGATCGCTAGCAAGACTAATAAAGAAGAAAAGAGAGAAGAATCAAATAGACGTCATAAAAAATTGATAAAGGGGATATCACTACCGACCCCACAGAAATACAAACTACCATCAGAGAATACTATAAATACCTCTATGCAAATAAACCAGAAAATCTAGAAGAAATGGATAATTTCCTGGACACTTACACTCTTCCAAGACTAAACCAGGAAGAAGTTGAATCCCTGAATAGACCAATAACAGGCTCTGAAATTGAGGCAATAATTAATAGCCTACCAATGAAAAAAAGTCCAGGACCAGATGGATTCACAGCTGAATTCTACCAGAGGTACAAGGAGGAGCTGGTACCATTCCATCTGAAACTATTCCAATCAATAGAAAAAGAGGAAATCCTCCCTAACTCATTTTATGAGGCCAACATCATCCTGATACCAAAGCCTGGCAGAGACACAACAAAAAAAGAGAATTTTAGACCAATATCCCTGATGAACATCGATGCAAAAATCCTCAATAAAATACTGGAAAACCGGATCCAGCAGCACATCAAAAAGCTGATCATGTTGGCTTCATTCCTGGGATGCAAGGCTGGTTCAACATACACAAATCAATAAACGTAATCCAGCTTATAAACAGAACCAAAGACAAAAACCACATGATTATCTCAATAGATGCAGAAAAGGCTTTTGACAAAATTCAACAGCCCTTCATGCTAAAAACTCTCAATAAATTCGGTATTAATGGAACGTACCTCAAAATCATAAGAGTTATTTATGACAAACTCACAGCCAATATCATACTGAATGGGCAAAAACTGGAAAAATTCCCTTTGAAAACTGGCACAAGACAGGGATGCCCACTCTCACCACTCCTATTCAACATAGTGTTGGAAGTTCTGACTAGGGCAATCAGGCAAGAGAAAGAAATCAAGGGTATTCAGTTAGGAAAAGAAGAAGTCAAATTGTCCCTGTTTGCAGATGACATGATTGTATATTTAGAAAACCCCATCGTCTCAGCCCAAAATCTCCTTAAGCTGATAAGAAACTTCAGCAGAGTCTCAATATAAAAAATCAATGTGCAAAAATCACAAGCATTCTTATACAACAGTAACAGACAAACAGAGAGCCAAATCATGAACGAACTTCCATTCACAATTGCTTCAAAGAGAATGAAATACCTAGGAATCCAACTTACAAGGGATGTAAAGGACCTCTTCAAGGAGAACTACAAATCACTGCTCAGTGAAATAAAAGAGGACACAAACAAATGGAAGAACATACCATGCTCATGGATAGGAAGAATCAATATCGTGAAAATGGCCATACTGCCCAAGGTAATTTATAGATTCAATGCCATCCCCATCAAGCTACCAATGAGTTTCTTCACAGAATTGGAAAAAACTGCTTTAAAGTTCATATGGAACCAAAAAGGAGCCCGCATTGCCAAGACAATCCTGAGTCAAAAGAACAAAGCTGGAGGCACCACGCTACCTGACTTCAAACTATACTACAAGGCTACAGTAACCAAAACAGCATGGTACTGGTACCAAAACAGAGATATAGACCAATAGAACAGAACAGAGTCCTCAGAAATAATACCACACATCTACAGCCATCTGATCTTTGATAAACCTGAGAAAAACAAGAGATGGGGAAAGGATTCCCTATTTAATAAATGGTACTGGGAAAATTGGCTAGCCATAAGTAGAAAGCTGAAACTGGATCCTTTCCTTACTCCTTATACGAAAATTAATTCAAGATGGATTAGAGACTTAAATGTTAGACCTAATACCATAAAAATCCTACAGGAAAACCTAGGTAGTACCATTCAGGACATAGGCATGGGCAAAGACTTCATGTCTAAAACACCAAAAGCAATGGCAACCAAAGCCAAAACTGACAAATGGGATCTAATTAAACTAAAGAGCTTCTGCACAGCAAAAGAAACTACCATCAGATTCAACAGGCAACCTACAGAATGGGAGCAAATTTTTGCAATCTACTCATCTGACAAAGGGCTAATATCCAGAACCTACAAAGAACTCAAACAAATTTACAAGAAAAAACCAACCCCATCAAAAAGTGGGCAAAGGATATGAACAGACATTTCTCAAAAGAAGACATTCATACAGCCAACAGACACATGAAAAAATGCTCATCATCACTGGCCATCAGAGAAATGCAAATCAAAACCACAATGAGATACCATCTCACACCAGTTAGAATGGCAATCATTAAAAAGTCAGGAAACAACAGGTGCTGGAGAGGATGTGGAGAAATAGGAACACTTTTACACTGTTGGTGGGATTGTAAACTAGTTCAACCATTATGGAAAACAGTATGGCAATTCCTCAAGGATCTAGAACTAGATGTACCATATGACCCAGCCATCCCATTACTGGGTATATACCCAAAGGATTATAAATCACGCTGCTATAAAGACACATGCACACGTATGTTTATTGCAGCACTATTCACAATAGCAAAGACTTGGAATCAACCCAAATGTCCATCAGTGTCAGACTTGATTAAGAAAATGTGGCACATATACACCATGGAGTACTATGCAGCCATAAAAAAGGATGAGTTTGTGTCCTTTGTAGGGACATGGATGCAGCTGGAAACCATCATTCTTAGCAAACTATCACAAGAACAGAAAACCAAACACCGCATGTTCTCACTCATAGGTGGGAACTGAGCAATGAGATATCTTGGACTCAAGAAGGGGAACATCACACACCGGGGCCTATCATGGGGAGAGGGATTGCATTGGGAGTTATACCTGATGTAAATGACGAGTTGATGGGTGCAGCACACCAACATGGCACAAGTATACATATGTAACAAACCTGTACGTTATGCACGTGTACCCTAGAACTTAAAGTATAATAATAATAAATAAATAAGAGAATAAAAGAAACTATAAAAAAAAAGAAGATATACAAGCAGCCAACAAACATATGAAAAAAAAGGTAACTATTACTGTGACTTATCAACAGGGAAATGCAAATGAAATCTACAATAAGACATAATCCTATAGCAGTCATCATGGTTATTGTTAAAAAGTCAAAAACACCAGATTTTGTCAAGGCTGTGGAGAAAAGTATAGACTTATACACTATTAGAGAGAATGTAAATTAGTTCTGCCTCTCTGGAAAACAGTATAAAGATTTTTCAAAGAATCAAAAATAGTAGGACCATTCAACTCAGCACTCCCACTACTGGGTAACTAAAGAGAAAAAAAAAATCATTTTATAAAAAAAAAAAAAAAAAAAGAAAGAAACACTCCTGTCTATGTTTATCACAGGACTATTCATAATAGCAAAGTCATGGAATCAACCTAAGTGTCCATCAAGAGTTGATTGGATAAAGTAAATGTGGTATATATACACCATGGAATTCTATTTTATCATAAAACACAATAAAATTATGTCCTTTGGAGCAACACTGACGGAGCTGAAGGCCGTTATCTTTAGTGAAATAACTCTGAAAAAGACAATCAAATACCACATGTTTTCACTTGTAAGTGGGAACTAAACAATAGGTACACATGAGTATAAAGATGACAGCAATAAACACTGGAGACTCCAAAGTGGGAAGATTAGGATGTGATGAGGTTCAAACATTATCTACTCGGTACAGTGGTCACTATAGGTACACTAGAAGCCCCAAATCCACCATTACACCACATATCCATATAACAAACTTGCACACATACCCTCAAATCTACAACAAAATAAATTTAAAATAATAAAAAATCACAAAGTGCTAAGATAATAGCTGTAATTTGAACTTCAGTGGAACTCTTGTTATGTTACCAGGCAAGAATATGGCCTTTGTGGAAACCAGGACTCAACCAGAGTTTCACGGACAGGGAAACAAAGTTCTCTGGTAGGTCATCCGTAGGGATGATAAGTAGGATTCTTCTTCTTCCCATTTTGGTTACCAGAACCATGTGTCCTTTCTATTGTGGATTCACACTGAGTCTGTGTTTTAGCGTATGTATCCTAAAGTACAGTAATTTCTCCTTTTTTGATATTTCCTCTGAGCTAGCACTTCATCTGCATTGTCAGTAAGACATTCCAATGAGTTATCAGGCTGGTTGCTTCTTTTTTTTTTTTTTTTTTTTTTTTTGAGAGGGAGTCTCTCTCTGCCGCCCAGGTTGGAGTGCAGTGGCCGGATCTCAGCTCACTGCAAGCTCCTCCTCCGGGTTCACGCCATTCTTCTGCCTCAGCCTCCCAAGTGGCTGGGACTACAGGTGCCTGCCACGGGGCCCGGCTAATTTTTTGTATTTTTAGTAGAGACAGAGTTTCACTGTGGTCTCTATCTCCTGACCTTGTGGTTCGCCTGCCTCGGCCTCCCAAAGTGCTGGAATTACAGGCGTGAGCCACCGCGCCCGGCTGGTTGCTTCTTTATAGTATGTCATGTGATGCAATCAGTAGTTCACAAGTCATGGTCTCACTCTGTGAAGTGTGTTTCTTGGTTGGATGCTATGGTCTTTGAGATTTTATAGCTATTAGTAAGACATTTGGTAAGTGTGATGGTTAGTATTGTCAACTTGATTGGATTAGAGGATGCAAAGTATTGTTCCTGGGTGTCTGTTGAGGGTGTTGCCAAAGGAGATTAAACATTTGAGTCAGTGGACTGGGAAAGGCAGACCCACTCTTAATCTGGGTGGGTACCATCTAATCAGCTGCCAGTGTGCCTAGGATAAAAGCAGAGAGGGCAACATGGAAGTACTAGACTGGCTAGGTCTACTGGTTTCCATCTTTCTCCCATGTTGGATGCTTCCTGCCCTTGAACATCAGACTCCAAGTTCTTTAGTTTTTGGACTCTTGAACTTACACCAGTTGTTTGCCAGGAACTCTCTGGCTTTGGGGTACAGACTGAAGGCTGTACTGTTGACTTCCCTAATTTTGTGGTGTTGGAACTCAGACTTGCTTCCTTGCTCCTCAGCTTGCAAATGGCCTGTTGTGGGACTTCACTTTGTGATTATGTGAACCAATACTAATACTCCTTAATAAATTCCCTTTCATATACACATCTATCCTATTAGTCCTGTCTCTCTAGAGAACTCTGACTAATATAGTATGCTCCCATTTAGTGATGCCAGATGAGACTTTACAGGTAAGGAAAGAAAACCCAACCTCAGAAAATATATTTATCCCTGTGACCATGAACTCATAGCCCTTCCAGTTCAGAAAAGGACCAAAGTAATCAACTTACAACCAAATGGCTGTTTTCTTTCCATGAGTGATAGTGACAAACCAGGGGCTCAGTATGGGTCTCTGCTACTGACAAAATAGACATTCATAGGAGAAAATAGCTACATTGGGATCTGTAGGTGGGAATTTATGCTTTGGGGCCCAAGTGTAGCCCCTATATCTGTCACTGTGACTAGATCATTCATGTGCTCATCATTCTAGTCTCGCTGATGATGAAGGCTGGTTAGTAATGATGAGGCAATTCATTTTATATACTCGGTACCTCATTGTATCTACAATAAACATGCATTAACATGTAATTAAAATGTTTGTAATTCTTAATCCAGTGTTTTATGCTCATTTAAATGATTCTACTCTAGACTTCTTTTTCTTAGATCTTTTTCTCATTTCAGAACCTGAAAGAAGACTAAGCCATCAAACACAGTCCAGACATCTGTATGTATTCTCACCTCGGAGCACTTTTTTTGGCAGTATGGTGAGTTTTATAGAGGACTGAGATACATGCATTCTGGTCCTGTTTGGGCTCAATACTATATACACCGTTTTGATCTTATGATGGACTAATGCTCTGCCGATCTATCTTTATTACTTCATAGGTCCAATAAAACTCACCTTCTAAAGGAGCAGCCCCAAATTCCCAGGCGTTTAGTGAGAATAAAGAGAAGCATTTGTCTCTGTGAGAGACCTAGACCTGTAATGTATCAGAGGCTGTTTCTTAAAAAACATACAATATAACAGTAAAGTGGAATTTTCAGTCCTACTTAAATCTGGCAGGCACCTATTTCACAGAGAATATGGGCAATAGCAGTATTCCTAGTTGTAGAATGCATTCACTCCTAAATGCAGAAAAGTTCATGAGGCATTATGGTCTTTTTGCAGTAGGTAATGCAAGATACAGCAATGTATTTTTTTTACGTTGGAGGAAATGTCTTGGCATGTTCTGCTTAATGGATCGCTAAACATTTGTAGAAGTGGCAGATCCTTTCATCTTAAAAGGTTTATCAGCTACCTTCTGGAGTATATGTAGCTTGCCCAAAGTGTCTGGCAAGCCAGACAACTCATGTTTATTGGGCTTAATCAGCATGATGTCATTGATGTAACGGATTAATATGATGTTCGATGGATATTTCAGATAGTCTAAAGCACTTTGAATTATATTATGACAGAAGACAGGAGTGTTCACCTAGGCCTGGGTAAAACTGTATATGAATATTAGTGTAGTATCCAGGTGGATATAAAATGGTTTGGATCTTCTTTCCTGATTGCAATGAAGATAAGTGTATTTGCCAAACAAATGACTGCATAGTATGCATCTGAGCTTGTATTAATCTCTAGGAACAATACGGATGACTAGTATGACTGCTGCAACTGGGGCTACTTGTATGAGTTACAGTGATCTCCAAGAATCATCTGATTTCAGCTGAGGGCATACTAGTTAATTAAAGGGAGCTACAATTAGGACCACCATGCCTGAATCCTTTGGAACTTCAAGAATTGCACCATTGTTTGAGTTTATTCTCTCTCTTTCTGCCACTGCTTCCTCAAGGAATGTTATTCTGATTTATTGTCTTGGCTTGTAAGGAACAATTTTGGAGGCTTTCATTTGAGCTTTCTTCAATTATAGCTCTACTTTTCAGGCCAAGGACCCTATTTAGCAGTTACTGATTTTGTCTTAATTGTAACACTCAGGGGATGAAAAATGCCATGGAAATTTAAGTTTTTACTATCTTCCTTCTGCATATCTCCACTCAAATATGGGGTTTTAATGGCACTTTGTCCTTCCAGATGTAAATCCCAATTTATGACCCTATGTCCAAAAGTCCTCATATACCTGAGTGCTTACATTCACACAGTGTACAGTCACCTGGGTAAATGTTCGTAGACCCTTATGGAGAAGAACTGAAGGAATGATTAAATACTTGCTTAAGTCAATGGATTCTGGATCTGAACATTGGCTCATGTCTAGTAACTGATGAAGAGATCACAAGATTTTATTGGGAAAGTCACCCAAATACTCTTGTTTCTTCTGCTTGTAAATATTGAACAACATCTTCATTCACTATCTATTTTTCCCTTAGGAAACAATAACAGTAACATATTCTTCTATTAACTAACGCATCAACTTATTAATAAAGTCCCCTGTACTACCCTTCTGATCTGGCTGAACTTTACAGCAATTTGTGACTCCCTGGCTTTAAGAAACAACACCTGGCCTCTATTCCTCTAGCAATCCATAATTTCCTTCACTATTAACAGACAAACTCTGTGGCGAAATTGTCTACCATTATCAGCAACAGTCTGTAGAAGAGAGTCACTTTCTAGCAAGACCAGTGTTCCTTTCATCAGTACAATTATTAAGTCTTTGGCTAAAGGCGAAGGACTCTGGGTCTTTCCATGGAACAATGTCCTTTAGCAGTTCTTCTGACCTTACATTATGTAATCATTTTATGAACACTCCCCTGAATCCTTTTATTTCTTTTATCTACCATCTGCCACAGTAACTGAGGTACTTCAGCTTTACTTAATACAAGCCATCAGCCTCTCCAAGGTTTTATTTACAGCTTTTTTGAAATATTTTTACTTAATTTACAAATAAAAATTTCATATATTTAAGCTATACAACTTGATATTTTTATATGCATATACACTGTGAAATGATTAACATAATCTAGCTCTTTACTACATCCATCATCTCACCTTTTCTTTCTTTTTTGTGAGATGAAGACTAAAAGACTTTAGCAAATTTCAAGTTTACAATACAGTATTAACTACAGTCACATTGTTGTACGTTAAATCATCATAAATTATTCATCTTGCATAACTGAAACTTTGTACCCTTTGACCACTCTATTTTCATTTCTCCGACCCCCAATCCATGATAACGAGCATTCTACTCTTTCTATGAGTTTTACTATTTTAGATTTCACATGGAAGTGAAATCATGCAGTATTTTTCCACCTTAACAAAAGAAAATTCTGCCATTTATGAAAACATGGAAGAGCCTGGAGGACATTAAACTAAGTGAAATAGACCAGGCACAAAAAGACAAATATGATCTCCAGGTTTTAAAAAGTCACCCTAGCAACTAGTTTGCATGATTCCCTGGGATCCCTGCCAGGGTATTAAATCTTGTGTTCCATAAAAGTGACCCTAAGTCAATGAATTCTTACCTATTTAGCTTCCATTCCAGATCCCTTGAAATAGAGCAGTAGTGTCCAGGTGGTATTGCTGAACTATTGCAAAAACCAGCAAGGTCAGAGCAACAACCAAGGGGGCTTTTACTGACAGAAGATTGAAGAGTTATTTAACAAACCATGGTGTTGCCAGGAATAAAATCCAGTATCAGGGCTACTCCGTTGGATCCTGTTACATACTAGCTCATTTTGCAGCTCCCAGGGTTGTAATTTTCTTCCTCTTATATTAGACTTTGCATATTGTCAGACTGGTTATGATGGGACTTAACTATAATTATCAGCCCAGGTTAGCTCCTGAGGGTTCACCTATTAGCTTTGGGGGTGAATATCTCTGCAGGTTTTTCTCAAACAAATATACTAGCTCTTTATAAGGTAAGATAGGATACCTCTGTAGGTTTTGAGGGTTTAGAGGAGTCTGAGAAGGTTTAATGATGTTCTCAGGAAATCCACCCTGATGACTGTTAGTCATTCCTTCCCTGTATTAGGTAAAAGATTGTCCTTGGCTGAGAATTATGTTCTCAGTGGGACAACGTTATGGCCTCCATATTAGGTTGCATTGTAATAAAAGGTTGCTCTCTTGGTCAAGATGCATTAATATTAAAGATTCAATATTATTTACCATAAAAGTTTACATATACACATACAAAATACGCAGACACATATTTCGAGGTTCATGAAAAGAATAACTAAGATTGATGGGCACTGATGAATTTAATGTGTAAGGAGTTTTCTTTTTCCTCTTCTCCCCACAGAAAACCATGATTTTCCCAGGCCTAATTTTAATCTATTTATTGTCTGATAGGAGAAAAAGTAGAATTAATGCTACAAGTTTAATGCATCAAAAGAGTATCTATGACCAGATTAATATATTAAATAAAATAATGTTTTCATTTTTGTAGTTTTTTTAAAAAAATATTTATCTTTACTTTACATTCATGGGGTACATGCACAGGTTTGTTACAAGGGTATGTTGTGTGATGCTGATGTTTGGGCTTCTATTTACCCTGTCACCCAAACAGTGAACATAGGACCCAACACTATATCCAACTTCTTTAGCCATTGTATTCCTCCATCCCTCCCCACATATGGAGTCCTCAGTGCCTACTGTTCCCATCTGGATGTCATGTGAACCTAATATTTAGGTTCTCACTTGTGAGAACATGCAATATTTTGTTTTCTGTTTAGATGTTAATTCATTTAGGATAATGTTCTCCAGATGTATCCATGTTGCTGCAAAGAACAAGATTTCATTCTCTTCTATGGGTGCATATTATTCCATGGAATATAGTACCACATTTTAAAAAATTCAAATCCACTATTAACAGGCAATTAAGCTGATTTCATGTCTATGCTCTTGTGAATAGTGCTGTGAAAACAATATACAAATGGAGGTTTTTTTAAAAAATATAGTGGCTTATTATCTTTTGAGTACATATCCAGTAGTGGGATTTTTGGGTTGAAAAGTAGTTACACTTTAATTTTTTTGAGAAATCACCAAACTGCTTCCCACTGGGGCTGAACCAAATTACGTTATCACCAGCAGTGTGTAAGTGTTCCTGTCTCTATGCAACCTCACCAGCATGTTTTAGTTTTTGATTTTTTAATAGCCATTCTGACTGGTATGAGATGGTGTCTCCTTGTAGTTTTGATTTTCAGTTCTCTGATGATCGGGGATGATGAGCAGCTTTTCATGTTTGTTGGCCACATATATGTTTCCTTTTAAGAAATGTCTGTTCATATTCTTTACCTATTTTTTATTGGGGTTATTTGTTTTATTGCTGTTGATTTGTTTACATTCCTTATGGATTGTGAATATTAGACCATCGTTGGATTAATTTTTTGCAAGTATTTTCTTACATCCTGTAAGTTGATTATTTATTCCATTGATAGTCTCTTTTGCCATACAGCTCTTTAATTTAATTAGGCTTCACTTGTTAATTTTTTGTTATTGCTGCAATTGCTATTTTAAAGACTTAGATGTAAATTATTTGCCAAGACTGATATTAAGAAGGGTATTTGCAAGTATTTTTTTTCTAGCATTCTCATAGTTTGAGGTCTTACATTTAGATAATTAATTCACCTTGAGTTAATTTTTGTATATTGTCAGAGGTAGGAGTCCAGTTTCTTCCTTCTGGATATCATTAGCCAGTTTTTCCAGTAGAATTTATTGAATAGAGGATTCTTTCGCAATTACTGATTTTTGTCAACTTTGTCAAAGGTCAGTTGATTGTAGGTGTATGGCTTTATTTCTGGGTTCTCTATTCCACTCCAGTGATCTATGTGTCTATTTTTGTACTAGTACCATGGTGTTTTGGTTATACTACACCTTGAATTCAGGTAATGTGATTCCTTCATCTTCGCTCTTTTTGCTTAAGATTGTTTTGGATATTTGGGCTCTTTCTGGTTTCATATAAATTTTAGACTACTTTTTTCTAATTCTATAAAAAATGCTGTTGGTAATTTAATAGAAATACTTTTGAATGAATCGATTGCTCTGGGCAGTATGGCCATTTTAACAATATTGATTTTTTTTTAATCCATGAGCATGGAATGATTTTCCATTTTTTTGTGTCATCTATCATTTATTTCAGCAGTATTCTGCAGTTCTCTTTGTAGAGATCTTTCACCTTCTTGATCTTGGTTAGATGTATTTCTAGGAGTGTTTTTGTTTGTTTGTTTGTTTTTGCTACTGTAATGCAATAATGTTCTTGATTTGTCTCTCATCTTGAATGTTACAGATGTTTAGAAATGCTATTGATTTTTGTACGCTGATTTTGTATCCTGAAACTTTGCTGAAGTTATTTATCAGGTCTAGGAGTCTTTTGACAAAGTTTTTAGGCTTCTCTAGGCATAGAATCATATTATCAGTGAAGACAAATAATCTGACTTCCTTTTTTTCTTTTTGGATGTCTATTTCTTTCCCTTGCCTGATTTTGCTCTAGGATTTCTGGTATTATGTTGAACAGGGGTGCTGAGAGTGTAAATCCTTTTCTTAATCCAGTTCTTAGGGGGACTGTTGTAACTTTTCCCCATTTAGTATAATGTTGGCTGTGGGTTTGTCAGATGGCTCTTATTATTTGAGGTATATCCCTCTGATGCTTAGTCAGTTGAGGGTTTTTATCATGAAGAGATTTTGGATTTTTTTTTTTTTTTTTTTTTTTTTTGAGACGGAGTCTTGCTCTGTAGCCCGGACTGGAGTGCAGTGGCCGGATCTCAGCTCACTGCAAGCTCCGCCTCCCGGGTTCACGCCATTCTCCTGCCTCAGCCTCCGGAGTAGCTGGGACTACAGGCGCCCGCCACCTCGCCCGGCTAGTTTTTTGTATTTTTAGTAGAGACGGGGTTTCACCGTGTTAGCCAGGATGGTCTCGATCTCCTGACCTCGTGATCCACCCGTCTCGGCCTCCCTAAGTGCTGGGATTACAGGCTTGAGCCACCGCGCCCGGCCGAGATTTTGGATTTTATCAAGTGCTTTTTCTGCATCTACTGAGATGCTTGTATGTTTTTTTTTTAAATTTTAATAGTGTTTATGTGGTGACTCACATTTATTGATTTGCATATGTTCAACTAATCTTGCATGCCAGAAATAAAGTCCACTTGATTATGGTGAATTAACATTCTGATGTGCTGCTGGATTTAGTTTGCTATTATTTTCTTGAAGTTTTTTGCATCTGTGTTTACCAAAGATATTGGCCTATAGTTTCCTTTTTTTTGCTGTGGCTTTGCCAGATTTTGGTGTCAGGAAGATAGTGGTTCCAAAGAATGACTTAGAGAGGAATTCTTCCTCCTCATTTTTTGGAATAGTTTCAGTAGGGTTGGTACCAGCTCTTCTTTGTCATTTTTGATTGTGCTTATTTGGATTTTGGTCTCAGTTTCATTTAGTCCTTCTGTGACTTAATTACTCATTTCCTTCTGCTATCTTTGGAATCAGCTTTCTCTTGTTTATCTAGTTCCTTTAGTTATGATGGTATAATGTTACTGCTCTATCTTCTTGACATAGGTGCTTAGTGTTGTAGATGTTCTTAACACTGCTTTAGCTGTATACAAGAGTTTGCATATGTAGTGCCTCCATTTTCATTCATTTCATGGATTTTTAAAATTTCCTCTTTTATTTTGTTGCTTATCCAAAAGTCATTCAGGAGCAAGTGGTTTAGTTTCCATGTACTTGTGTAGTTTTGAGAGTGCCTCTGGGTATTAATTTATAGTTTTATTCCACAGTGGTCCAAGAGATGTTTGGCATAATTTTGATTTTTTGAATGTATTGGAACTTGATTAACGACTGAGCATGTGGTAAGTCTTAGAGTATGCTCTGTATGCAGATGAGAAGAATGTACATTATGTGTTTGTTGGATGGAATAGTCTATAGATGTCTATTAGGTCCAATTGATCTAGTATCAAATTTGAGTCCAGAATTTATTTGTTGGTTTTCTGACATCAGAATCCTCCTAATACTGTCAATGACGTGTTTAAGTTTTCCACTATTATTGCGTGTCTGTGTAAGTCTTTCCCTGGTCTTAAAGTAATTGTTTTATGAATCTGGTTGTTCCAATATTGAATGAGTATATTTAGGATAGTTAAATCTTCTGGGTGAATTTAATCCTTTATCTTTATTTAATGCTCTTTTTGGCTTCCAAAAAACTATTGTTGGTTTAAAATATGTTTTATCTGATGCAAGAATAGTGATCCTGCTCCCTTCTTTTCCCATTCAAGTTATACATACTTTTTATGTTTTTATCTTGAGCCTATGAGAGTCATTACATATGAGATGGGTCTCTCAAAGAAGGCAGAAGGATCAGTCTTTTTTTCTTAATCCCATTTGCCACTCTGTTATTTTAGTGGAGAATTTAGACAATTTACTTTAAAAATTAATATTGATATGCGAGGTTTTAGTCCTGTCTTAGTGTTGTTTGCTAATTGCTTTCTAGTCTTGATTGTGCAGTAGTGCGATCAAGAGTCTGTGGCCTGTGTGCTATACATGTGCTCTGCAACAAGTTTCATTCTTTCATTTCATGTTTAGAATGCCCTAAGCAACTCTTATGGGCTGTTTACTGGTGACAAATTCCCTTAATGATAGTTTGCCTGGGAAAGACTTTATTTTTTCTTTGCTTATGAAGGTTAGTTTAGTGGGATAGGACATTCTTGGCTTTTATTTCTTTCCTTCAATAATGCTAAAAATGGGCCTCCAATCTATTCTGGCTTATAAAGTTTCGGCTGAGAAGCCCGTTGTTAGTCTGATGGATTTTCCTTTATAGGAAATATGGTCCTTCTCTCTAGCTGCCTTTAAGATATTTTATCTTTCATACTGACCTTGGATAGTCTGATGACGATGTGTCTTGAGGATGATTGTCTTGCATATTATCCCACAGTAGTTCTCTGTATTTCTGTATCTTTCTGTCAATCTCTCTACCAAGATGGGGGAAATTTTCCTGAATTTTATCTTCATGTATGTTTTTCAATTTGATTTCTTTCTCTTCTCTCTCAGGAATTCCAATAAATCATAGATTTGTTTGCCCCATCTAATCCCATATTTCTCTAAGGTTTTGTTTTTTTTAATTGTGTGTTTTTGTTAAAAAATTTTTGTCTAACTGTGTTGATTTTAAGGACCATTCTAGGAACTCTTAAATTCTTTCATCTGTTTGGTCTAGTCTGTTGTTAAGGTTTCCAATTATATTTTGAAATTCCTGTAATGAATTTTTCAGTTCCAGAATTTCTGTTCAGTTCTGTCTTTATATAGTTGTGTCATCTTCCAAATCCTGGATTTTTTTTTTTTTTTTTTTCCATTTCCTTTGTGTTGGATTACAACTTTCTCTTGGATTTCATTTATTATTCTTGCCATCCATATTCTAAGTTTTATATATGTCATTTAGATATTTTATTCTGGTTAATATTCATTGTTGGGGAGCTATTGGGGTCCTTTGGAGGTGACAAAACTCTGACTTTTTGTATTGTTGGAGTTCTTGCACTGATTCTCAAACGAGGGAACTGGTGCTTTCTTTTTTGAATTTGCTATTGCTTTGATTTTTTATTGTTTATTCTTTCTTTTCTCAGGGGCATGACTGCGGTGTATTTTGTGAATGTTCAAATAGCATCATTTCTAAATGCTTTCACAGGTACAAGGCTCTGTGCAGGGTCCTCGGTTTCAGATGGCTTTCTCAAGATTGCTTGGTGTAGCGGTGGTATAATTCAGGCTGATTTCCAGTAGATGGCGCCTCAGAGTAAGAGCCGGCAGGTAGGCTTCTCGTCAGTTTGCCTTCTGCAGGAGTAGAGTAAAGGGAGAAGCACGAAAAATATTCGTCCCCAGCTACGTGGGTCTTCGGGAGGGGTGGAACGCTGGAGAAGCCTGCGAAGCACCTCTTTCAGCCCATGCTCTCTGGGCCCCAGTGGAAGAGCTGCTACCGTCTTCAGCAGTTACTGGGGACAGCGGGGAGGGGGCAAGAGATGACCCCGACTACAAGTCCTTACTGTGGCCTTATTTTCTCTGTCAATGACTGGCACCACATTCACATTTCCTTTAACCCAAGGGTGGCTTTGTCAATCTGTGCTACCCTCTTCTTAGTGGCAGTCCACACCAAAGGTTAGATATCTAAGAGAGTAGATTTCACCTCCTACCCTCTTCTTAGAGCTGATGGGACACTATCCCCAAACTGACCAAGGGGACTGACTGGGGCACTCCACAACGAAACACACAGACTGGATCCAGGTTGCTAAGTTGTCACTAGTTACAAGCCATTCCACTCAGAAGAAACCTAGGTTTCAGCAACTTTACTTCTGCTCAAGTTCTGCAATGGGAGAGAACTTGATTCCAGCACCTGTTTCTGTCATGCTCTCCACATTCACTGCTCAATTCGGACTGTGGGGCTCTTACCCTACCCAGAGCAAGCACTCCAATCTCCGGCCTTAGACTGGCCAGGCCAATGTCTGCAGTGGCCATGGTTGTCAGGTTGTCAAACAATGACTGACTTTTTTGAGCTCTGATTGAAGATTGCCTCCTCCTCTCAGTTCTGGATCTGAGAAAGTGCCTGAACTTTTGCCAGTGTCTTTTCTTCTCTGTGTCTCTTTGTGTCTCCCTGATCTATCTCCTGGGCTTGGGAGAAACAGATACTCTCCCTTGGCCTGGGTTGCAAAGATCACTACTGAAAAGATGATACACAGAGGGAGACTAGCTACCCTTCTCAGATATTGAGGCTTCAACCATTTTATCAGCCAAACATCATCGTGAGAACTACTTGCACACCTTCTTCTCCTCAGTGTCTGGCGTGTCCTTCACTCTTCCGGTGAATTCCCACTTTCCTTTTTGATTTAAAGCTCACTGAGTTGAATTGTTTTGCTATTTCTAAGTGGCTGAGGTATGCTGACGGCCTCTAATCTGTCATCTTGGAAACAAACAAATGAAATAATCTAAAGTTCTGTAGTGGGTTTTAGTAGTGATTTGTTTGCAGCATCCAGTGATAAAAGTTTAACTTATTGGAAATAATTTACATGAAATAATTACTGATTTGCAGAAATTAGGAGTATTTAAGGAGTTGAAACATAATGCCTACTGATATTTTGCATACCAAAGTTTCTGAGAAATTTGTGTCTGCAATGTTCTCCATTCTTTGACAAAACGTAAGTTCCCATTAGTTAGGAAGTACCTATTTGTTATTTCTTTAATCATATGTAATACTAATTGGTAAAAATTTGATTTACTAATATAATAGAATGACATGTTTAAAATCATATAAACAGATTTGAAATATTATCATTAACAGAAAATCATATTGTTATATGAGTCATTTCACTCACTTGTTTGTAAATTTGTTTACTACATCATAAATATAAGCCAATTAAAACTGGACACTAAAAAACGGGAGCATAAAACATTATTAGAGATATAACCATAATCCAATTATATTAATATCATTATAATGTAAATACCTCCTATTATAGCATTACACTATAATTATATAAATTTCAAAGCTGAATGTTTCTTAAGTTTGCTGGTAGAAAGTGAAAAACAGAGAAACCAAAGAGAAAAAACAAATGAATCAACAAATTTGGATGAATTAGACTCAATTGAGCCATCAGTTGATCCATTTATCTGACAGACTTGCATTTCCTTCTTTTATTTTGTAGCACTATTGATGGCCTATTAGATGTTAGTAGAAAGACATTATACTTTATTTACTATAAAATAAATATATATTTTTCAACCATATAAAATATTTGTTTTTAAATTACATATTTTATAGCTAGCACTATATTTGATAGGCTATGGAAAACCAGACGTGCAAAAATTAAACAATAGTGATTTCTTCAAATAAAACAACATTTAAAACTATTTTTCTTTATTCAGTAGTACATAAAATCAAACCTCCCTACCTCATCCCCATATAGTTAACAATATTTTTATGTATGGGATTATTTTCCATAAGGTCAATCACATTATGACTAAAATACAAGTGACAGAATTAAGATGGATAGAAAACAGGACCTTCATATAAATTTATCTCTTGGATTGTTTAATGTTCATGATTTTTAGTGTCCATTTTTAATTATAATCAAAATAATTCTATAATTTTAGGTGAGACCAATAATATGCTATGACAGAAATAATAGATTGTAATGTTATTGAAATGTTAATATCTATTTTCATGGTATGAGTAAACAGAGAATTTAATTTATAGTTAGATTGTCCAGCTTATTTCTGGTCAGAAAAAAAAGATCATGAAGAGCAATAATTTTTGTCATGAAAACATCAAATGCATGTGGAATGGTTTTAAGTTTTAGGACCTTCTAACTTATTAGCAAAGACCCATTTCCAAGCTGATTTGTATTTATATGTATGCTCCTTTTCTGCAAAAGTTTTAAGGCTGCTGGCTTATCATAAAAGTTATAGAAAATGAGATAGTAAAACAAAAATAGAAAATCATAGTCAAAGGAGAAAATAGCACACTCACACAACATACATCTCAATGCCTTTTTTATGCATGAGCTTCAAATGTGTCTCTAAGTTTCACAGAAAAAAGACACAAAAGGATAACTTAAGCGGTTGTCTAGTTTTCATTTTTTGTAGAGATGATGAATACCAGCTCATTAGGAGAAAAACTATCATTGAAATTTTGAATCGTATTTTTCATCTGCAGCATTATGTAAAGGAAGAGTGATGTAAGGATAAGGTATATCCTTAATACTTTCAGAAAATGTAAATCATCTTCACTTAGTATTTTTTATTTTCTTCTAACAATATTAGGTAAATGTTGAGAAAATGGCATTACTATGTAAATACATAAAGAGCATGACTTCTGTTACTCCTTACTGATCTGTTGTAGGAGCATAGAAAACCTTAAGATCTGGAAAACCTTTATTTTCATAAATACTGGTTAAGTAATTTGTGTGTGTGTGTGTGAGGGATCCAGAATGCTGAGCTACTTATTTTAAGATAGGGGAAAAGTCAGTGTTAGACTAGACTGACTGTTAGAATGAAAAGTCAAATTTATTTATTTGGTTCCTCTGAGACATGTACCCTTTTAACAATTACAGACTGCAGGTAATTTACTCAATTTCCTGGGAACATTTTGTAACTTGTTTTTAAATTACAGATACAGATACAAGAAAGAAGGTAACAGTTCAGATGAAGAGACAGGCAAATTGTGAGAATAGAAGGAGCAAGTTGTAAGAAAAGAAAAGAGAAGAAAAATAAACTAATGCAAGGAGTAAAATGAACAAGGACTGAAGAAAAATAAATAGATTTTGACAGCAAGTGAGGAGAAAAACAATAAAAAAACAAATAAATGAACAACATGATTCACGTGCTACTGTATTTCCAATGTACTGAGCAAATTCAGAGTAAATTTTATACCTAAACTTTCTAAGATAACGATTTCCCTGAAACAGCAGAAATAGGTCCAATAGACTTATTGCAATCATCAGACATAAACATAAAATAAACATGTTTAGTACAGCTGAAGTATTAGTATATAAGGTTAAAATTCTGAGAATAGAGCATGAATATATTTTTAAATGGAATAAAAAATAATGATGCAAAGTTTAAAAATCAATGATAGATTAGCTAGCAGATTAGACACAGTTAAAGAAAAAAAACACATTTATGAAAGATAAAATAAATTGTATAGAATACAGTTCACAAAAACAGAAAATATGGAAGAAGTTTACTGGAAGGATAGTGTGATATATTTTAACATGTTCTCAAATCAACTTTAAACAGAGATATAGAAAGGGAAAGAAGAAATGCTCAAAGAGATAATGGTTGATTTTTTTTTCATTTTCATTAAAAAAGGTATTAATCTTAAAATCCAGAGGCATTCAAAAGATCCAAGTCATCCAAAGCTGGTATCTAGAGACAAAGGAAAACATATATATCCTCACCAGTCATATGCACCATCCTATATTTCCCATTTACTCTTTTGTGAGGTCACTCCACTTTCCTGGTCTCTAGGCAATGCTTTCTATCATTGCTGCTTCCAATAAAACTGCATACAGTTATTGTAATTTGTGGCCTTTTATCTGGATGTAGTCTGGGCCCATTAGTCTTCCAATCTATCCCCTCTGTTTCTCCCTCATTCTGCAAATACTATTTTCCTTAGTTAAGTGTTCTATTAATGTATACTTCCTAGTTAAGTTGTACATTCCACAGATTCTGACTTCAGGTCTTCTCATTTCTAACTTCACTATCATTTGAAGATCAACTCTCTCTCTCTCCCATATGTGAGCTATGTTTTACCTCTCTTCTGAGAAACCGGATTCCTTGGGAAAAAATGAGGAGCCAGAATCTCTTAATCAGTCTCTGCCTAAATATGCCCTTCTTAATTTTTATAATGCCAAAGTTACCCTGTGTTGGTATAGGTTCCCAGGATTTCTCTGGGAAATAATCTTAAATTTCTCCATATTGGCTTTCTTCTCATTTTCTTTGGTGTAGAATGTCTCATACCCCTTGTTTCTAGGGAGCACAAACAAGATCTAGAAAGAGAGAGCCTACATATGTGAAGTAATTAAGTAAAGCTCCATGATTCAGTCTTATTGTTAAAGAGGTTTCAAAGAGAAAAATAAGCTGATTCCCAAGAGAAAAACGTAAGAAGAAATGTGACAAATATTTTCCATATGGGAGAAACATTGGTGAGTTCATTGTTCTCTCTTTGTTTCTTATTTAAGTGTGTATTTTACATAGACTTCTTCTGTTTGGAAGCTAACACAAATGAATTTCAAATTATCAGAAGTTTCATAAGGGATATGTGCAATAATTGTCCCCTATGAATTGAAGTCAGTCACTAATATGATATAAATTAAGGCAAATATTTTAGGGAAAATATATTTTATTAACTCATACATTTTATTATGTAATTCTTATACTTATTGCGTTCTTAATATGTTACTAAGTGCTCTTCATAAATGTTTGATGTTTTCAAGAATTCATAAAATGGTATCTTGTTTACTTGATTTATTTATAATCTATTACTGATCTGAAAAAACATAGAAATAATATTTTATGCTATCTCAAACCTACAATATTCTAAGTTTACAAAATATTAGCATAGATAGTAATTTACATATTATTACATAAAATGAGGTTTTTCATCATAATAAATCAAATTATATGAAATTTATGAATTATTTTATTAAAAACTAAGATATAATTAACGGAAAAAACTTGGTAAAGTAACAATTCAAATATATGAGGAACTAACCTTTTAGAAAGTCTATGAAATTTAAAATTATTTAAAGTATTATTTATTAACACTCATAACCAGCAACTATTTTATGTATACCAACATATTTCTATTTTTCAAGCATCTTAAGCTAATTATTGGGATATGACATTCTAATCTCAGAGACTTTTTAAAATTTCATAAAAATCACATTTTTGTTACTAAAATTGAAATCCCTGAATCCTGTTCTGGCTTTGAGGTAATATTCATCATTTTCCTGTTTAACATTTTGTCTTTATAAAAAATGTATGTGATGCCTGAAATATTACTTACTAAATTCTAAGCAGTGTTATTTTATGACAAATAATAACTATTTAGAGCCTAAAATAACTAATACATTCTTATCAGCTTCAAGAAACCTTATAACAAAACTGAAGTCCTATAATTTCAGATATAACTCTCCTTTCCAGCAACAAGAAAAATATCATTAAATTTTTACCACTGGTTTATTCTCTATATAATGAATGGATATTTTACAAGAAACACGTTGCCAACTACAAATTATGACTTCTTTTCATCGGGAGTAGGGCATTATAAGGGAGAAGGATGTGAAAAGGTGATGGGAGTATTGGAAAAGAGAATGAGTACGATGAGTAAGGAAGACAATACAATACAATTTTGTAAGTGACATTCTATTATGCACAGTACCACAATTCAATGGTTCTTGACATCATTTTCTTTATGGTAATAAAGTCACAGATTTTTATTTTTACAGAACTTTGTAATTCTTTTGATTCTGCATCTGAGAAGATTCCTGCTTGTATGGGAAAATGGATGTTTATACTCTGAATAACTACCTAGGGTGACTGTATTGAGATTAATATCTACTTACCACAGCCTCTGTTCTCAGGAATGCCAAAAAATATTCTACTTTAAAATAATAAAAAGGCATTTTTTTAGTGTACAACACTAGAGATCCATATCAACCATCTAATATACTTGAAAGTTTAAAAATGCAAAAAATAATTATTATTGCCATCAGTTCTCATGAGTATCGTTATGATGACACTGGGGATGAGATGCTTATTTTCTCCAATAGTATTATTCTCTCTCTCTCTCTCTCTCTCTCTGTGTGTGTGTGTGTGTGTGTGTGTGTATGTGTGTGTGTGTGTACCTCTCCCTCTCTTCCCAAAGCTATGATTTTCATTCAGATATAAAGTTCTGTGTTTCCAACTTCAATGGAAGTGTGTTCCAAATGAAAGGCCTGTAGGTTTAGAGATTGACTCTAAATACATCTAGTTTAATCTTTAACTTTAAATTTAAAACTTTATGAATTAATTATATGTACAACCTCAAAATGAATCATATTTAGCAAAGAAATTTCTTGTGTTCATCTGCATTTGATTTTCAGATTATTCGACTGATAGATAATATATTGTTTTTAAAAATTGAGCATATATGAAATATCTTCTAAACTCCTCAAAGAATCTAAAATACTGAAAAAAATAATGCAATATTTTCTCTATTTTAAGCAATTCTATTATAAAGTATTAAGTCTTTCTTAATTCTTTATAAGCTGTACATCATATTTTGTCTCTTTATTAGATTTCTTATAGTTTCTTAAATCTTAAATTGTGGGAATTATAATGTTAACTAATGTAAGATCTCAATTGTTAATCCAAAATTTAGTGGAGAATATTGGCACATAGAAAACATAAGTTTTATTTTCTATGTTCAAACACATTTTTTTGATCTCAAATATTTTATCTGAAAAAATTGTAATACCTTTTGCATAATAAATTATAAGTGAATAAGTAAAATACTTAAACATATCAGATAATGTGGATGAAGGTAAGTTTCATTTTTTGATATTCAACTTTTGTTCTTAATTAACTTAAAAGTATTCCTTTTGTTTCTTAGATAAATATCTCAAACCTAAGAATCTTTTAAAATGTGCTTATAGTTTGATTAAGGCCTGTCAAAATTACTATTTTGTGTCTAATGTTTTTATTTCCCCTCACTCACACTAGAAACTATCATTAATAATGGGAAGTACTGCATTTATATAACACAGATAATAAAGGTTATTAATTGGATTCCCAGCTTTTTATACACATATGCCACAATCCAGAGTATTCATCTCTTTAAACAAAATATTATTTTAAGATTCAATACTGCATATTCACTGTGATAATGTATATGCACTGACAAAACTCCTCATTTTGTAACAAGTATATTAATATAAAATATTTTAATAGTGTATGATACACATAACCATATGAAAAGACGATATGTTTGCTATCTATGTATTCAATTCTGACTTTTTTTAGGAACAGATAAATTAGGAGGTCCAGTAACAAGTTTCCCTTTGGTTTTAGTCTCCCTTGCAATTAGTTGTGGCCAAAAGAGTAAGCCTTGGCCACTGACATATGCAGATAAGTGATGTAAGCCTTTTTCAGGACTATTCTAACACAACTTGACACATCTCAAACTCTATATTGTCTTTGCAGTTCCCCCTACCTGCTGAATTGAGGATCACTCTCGGGGAGATATTGGAACACAAACTTAAAGAAGAAGCATAGTCTTCATTCATCAGTCAATGAATCCACAAAGGGCAATACATCAAGCAGCACAAACCTCTTCCCACCAGCAATTATAATTTAGTGAAAAATAAAATTATATTAAGCTCTTGATATTTTGGTGCTATCTGTTATGTGAGCTAGTTTTAACCTAACATGAATACAAATTATAAATTGTTTACCTTATTTGTATCTATGTTCCTTTCATGTTTTATGGTTTCAATGGACATTCCTTATTTGATCAATTATTCTAGAGGAAAGGGTAGCTATTTTGTGTTACGACCTTATCTAAGAATATAGACAGTAGGGACATAGTTTACTATGAATATAATCATCTTTGGAGTGGTGGATGTAGTTGTGATTTTTTATTTTTCTCTTATGTTGACTACATGAGTTACAATAGAGGAACATAAAAAAGCAGCATTTACTTCTGTGTGCCATTTGGTTTGCCTGATATTAAACACTTATTATTTTGTTCATTCTCATAGAAATCCACTTACATGTGAATAACCTGAGGTTTCCAGAAACTTTAAATAAATTGTAAATGGAGGGCCAGAGTGGAGTTACATAGAAGACTCAATTATATGGTCATTATAATCTATTCTGAAAATGTAAAAGTTAAAGATACATAATACTATTTTATCATTTGTAGATTTTTAAAATGTGTTGTAATGATTTTGCTTGTAAAAATTTCCTTTCTTCTTTAGTTTTCTATTTTAACATATATAAAAGAGTTCTAGACATTTTCTTTTTCTTATAATATTTGTAAAATATCTGCTCTTTAAATATCTTGCTGCTTTCTGCAAAACTTATAGGTTTTTAATTGCTGGCTGCCATTATTCAGCTGATAAATAGTTTCAGCATCATTTAGCTTGGTAAGCATTTGAGTTTTATTTATTTTATTTATTTTATTTTTGGTATTGCATAAAATGTGGAATTTGTAAAGCTCATTATGTAGAATGATTCATTTCATGTAAATTTCAATTTGCATTTCTCATCTTTAATTTGCATCTAGCACAAGGACTTGAGAACATACACTGGATATATTCTGCAGGTCAGAGGCTACATTTTCAGTGATTATTTTTAAAGTTTTAATTAATATTCACATGAATAATATATTCTCTTCACAAAATAGTATCCTAAGGGAAACTGACTAAAGATAATATTGGTACTCAGTTTCAATATCTAATTCCAACTTAACACTTCATTTTTAGACAGCTATCTGTATATATATTTATTGTCTACATACAAGAGAAAGGACACTAATAAATATTTATTTGACAGTAATTCTGAAATTCAGATAGAAGCCCTGAGGACCTTGGTTTCAGAGTCTATCCTTATCTTCCTACTCCACCCTCTTCCCATTACCATTTTGAATTATTAGGTTGTTCAACAAATAAGGCAAATGCTTGAAAGTTTGACACCAATCCATACTAATGACTGCAGTTGCACATTGGAATCCACTCGACTTGATAGTTCCTTTGTGTTGACACTACTGTACACAGCCTACAGGCCTGGCTGGTAAATTTTCAAGTAGGTCATTCTTCATCTGCATCTGTTTCAGATTCTCTGTCATAATTAGAAAACAAAGAGAGAAGAGCAGACTCAGCAAATTGAACAAACTAATTAAAAAGCAAACATAGAGATTATTTTCCCCATTCATGTGAAATTACCAAATTTCTCTAAAAATGCAACCAGTTTAATAAGAACATGAAACTATAAGAAAACAGATTTTTCAAAATTATCAAATGATTTCTGATTTTAATTTTCTTTGGTTATTATGAAGAAAGCTTTAAAGCAATTTCATTCTCATGAAGAATTGAATTCTTATACATTTAAACATAACCAAGTTATTATAGTTCCCAGAGAGATGCCAACTACTTACAAATTGAGAAATATTCACATATAGGTATACAACTTGATGAATTGTTATGCTTCAAATTAAATCAGTTAACATGAATGTGAGATCAGTCTGTGTTTAAAGAGACAAGAAGCTGAATTAGAAAATTTAATTTAGTCAAATAATTCAATAAATGTTTATTGAACATTTATTTTTATTATATACCATGTATTGTGTATATACAATTTCCTTTTATTTCTATTAACTAAATATCTGCCCTGATCTATTTAGTTGGTTTTACTTTGCAAGGATCTCAAATATGTATGCTGCATTTTCAATTATGCTCTGCATATATAATTCACTTCAAATCGTGTTTGTCGTTTTAAAATTTTATTAAGATTATTTTCCCTTTTCATTCTCTATTTACTGCACTTGTTGTGGTGTGCATTTTGTTCTTATGTTTTTCTTAAGTTAGGCTTTATTTCTGAAGTTGGTTTTTATTTGTAAAGTGGCTTTTTTCCTAGTATTTTCTGATTTTTGTCAGTTCTTATTTTTTCTGCCTCTTATTTAGCTGTCTAATTTCGAAGCAATCTTATTTTTTTCTTTTTTATTATTTTGATGTTATATTGTTTTGTTAATTTATTTTATTGCATTTTTAAAAATAGATGATCATTTATATATGATTTGTAGCCCCTATTCTTCTAATGTTTTTAGTTTTTCTTGTAAAAAGTTTGATTAAATTTTATTCTTTCTCAGGATAACTTTGAATAAATCAAATTTCTTCCTCATGTTTGGATAATACCGGCTTCATGTGAAGAGAGTGGTAAAGCCAGGGTACTTTCCAAATTTTACAACTTCAGTGTTTGCTTACCTGTTAGCACCATGAACAACTCAAAATGTGAACTTTCTGGGTAGCTACTTCACGATCTTTTAGTTTTACCCTCACTCCGAAGATTTTTGTGATAGTTTTTATTGTCTTTTGTTTTTATTTCTACCTAAGGATTTATAGTTATTACCTTTTTGGAGGGTCCTTTTAAATTTATAGGTGGTATTTCACTGTCACTATATATTCTAGTATATGCTTTCTTTTCACCCAGTCCAACTTTTACCTTGGCCTCCTCCTTCTTTTATCCCAGGTTTTTCACATGCTAAGTTTGAATGTTGTATGCAGGGTAGATTTTCAGCCTTTTAAAATGAGAATTTGATGGCTATTTCTGAGCTTCTTAAGAACTCTAACCATTACAGTCTTATTTGATCACTTACTGACTCTTATATGCATTTTGGGCCCTTTTTGGCCAAAACTCAAAGGCTGTGAGTTCTCCCAGTACTTAAAATCATTTTCAATTCCATTTTCCTATGTTCTTATAGGAATTATTCTCATAGCTCTTAACATTTAGTAGCATTTTTCCATCAGCCCATGCACACAATCCCTGATGCTGCCCAGATTTTTCTTGCTGTGATGGCCTGGACAACATGCCACTAGATATAGGTAAGACTTTGTACTGGGTAACTGTAAAATAAAATATGTTTTCATTTAATAACTGCATTTTCCCTGAAAATTGGAAAGCAAAATAATCTTCTGAGAATGATGGGAAAAGTTAGAAGTAGAATGAAAGAAAATATTTTATTTAGCCATTGAAGAGAGTTGTAGAATAATTAGGTGAAAATATTGCCTGGTGTTTCTATCCCTTGATTTTTGTTTTTGTCCTTTATGAATTTGTGGTAAGAAACAATATATGCTTTTATATGACTTTGTTTAGCAACACAAGTTTGCTTGGGTGCCAGTGTAGAGAATATCCAAAATTAGATTCTTTCAATATTGGAATATTTCCAGAAAGATTCATAAAATTAAAGCTAGAAAAAGTAGCTTAGTAAATTAGCAACCTAAACCAGACTATGAAGACATTAAAAATAAGGGGATAATTAAAAATAACATCAGCAAAGTGGAAAAAGTAGAAAGATGAATTCCGTATCTTGAAGACACTGAAATCACAGAAGAATGAGCAAACAGAAAGGAACCAGGGTTGGTTCAGAGTGGAATGCTTTAATTAATACTTTATATGGTTTAGCTGTGTCCCCACCCAATCTCATCTTGAATTCCCATGTGTTGTGGAAGGGACCCAGTGGGAGGTAATTGAATCATGGGGGATAAGTCTTTCCCATACTGTTCTCATGATAGTGAATAAGTCTTAGACGATCTGATAGTCTTATAAGGGGGAGTTTCCCTGCACAAGCTCTCTCTTTGCCTGCTGCCATCCATGTAAGATGTCACTTGCTCCTCCTTGCCTTCCACCATAATTGTGAGGCCTCTCCAGCCACGTGCGACTGTAAGTGAATTAAACTGCTGTCTTTTGTAAATTGCCCAGTCTTGAGTATGTCTTTGTCAGCAACATGAAAACAGAGTAATAAGATGATTGTGGAATTGGATTGCTTTTATGTGTTGACAGAGTTCAAGGTCTGAGTATGACAGTGGCTGAATTGAAGTGGAATAGAGAAGATGTTGATAAACATCTTCAGTGTCGATAAACATATCAGGAACGTGATTAGACAGATGAATTGATGGAATGTTTGGCTGCTCATACAAGTTGCTCAAGTAACATAGCAAAGTTTGGAATTTAAATAAATAGTACAAGTCACATGCCAATATTTGATAAATTGTGGGCAGTGGAGGTTCAATGAAGGGCAACCAAAAGGATCAGAGGAGAGTTTGGAAGGGTTTGATTAAAATGTTGACATTAGTAATAATTTCTGAATACTATCTGCAGAGATAATGGAAAATATTGACCACAGAAATAAAAAAAATCTGCAAAAATCAATACACAGAACATGATGAAAGTGCCACCACTAAGTGGTGTTCTTAATAGCGAGTTATTCAGAGAAAGCATGGAGGTGGAGAGAATGTTTACATTAAATATATGGGGGAATTTCTTTGTTATAGTGCTTAATTCTTATAACACAATGGACAGGTTAGGAATTCAGGTAGCAAGAAAGTTCAGAACTTTAAGGGTGACAGATGGTAGATGGTCAGGGACACACATATTTTAGCATGAACTGGTGAAGGTTGGAATAAATAGCGTGGAGAATTCAGTCTCTTTAAGGAGAGTGAATCCTGAGCCAAGTATCTGGAGGTCCTACTCCAATCTAAACTGATGATTAATAATGTATCTTGAAATAAATACAACACTTTACTAATGTAGAACCTATGTAAGATTAGACAGTTACCCAAATGGTATGAGCTTCAAGTTCTTCATTTAAAAATATGATAATAATGTCTACCACATAGAATCATATTATGTCTTAATAATAAGTAGCTATATTATTATTACCTGGTACATAGAATGTGCTTATTAACATGTGTGCTTAAGTAGATCATTAGTCATTTTTTTTTATTCCATACATATTAAGACCTCATTCAAGTTATATGGAAATAGTGGGCTGTTTATGTGAAAAGACATGGCATTTCATTTTTATGCAAGTCTTTATTTTTCAGATTATAGGTACTAGGGAATATAATTTTTGATGATTTTGTATTAAAAAGGAATTCTTCATTGTGGCCTAAAAGACAGATTGAGGTGAATCTCATGTATCATTACTGTAAGCTGTCCATTAAAGTTTATAATCAGAAACTTGATTATCTAATTGCTAGGACATTCAGCATATGTATTGTTAAAATATTTGTGAGTATCTTTTTAGGATATGATCATCAAAAGGATCCTTATGGATATGATCCAATGCAAGCAATTTTAGAAAATTTTACCGACTTTACTAATCAATATCAAACAGTGTAATCATGGGGATACATATGAAAACGAATTTCTTTTCTAACTCAAATTTATTAACTCCCTTGTCAGCCTAGTTAGAAATTTTCCAAGCAGAAATGCTAATATTAAATGTACTAGCTTTCCTACTGAAAGCCACTCAGGGCCCTCTTACAACACTAGCATCAATTTTTAACAAGCATTGGCAGAATTTTTCATTATTGTGAGATGGGTAGCAGATGATCTACAAATGTTTTTCCAAATTTGCATACCTAGAGAAGTTTCAGTACAGTAATTTGTAAACAATGTTGATACATATAGTACTTCACAATACTTTGCATGATAAAATCATTTATTCAGTTAAACTAATTGCATGGCTTTAGAACAAAGGTACCATGAGTGGGAGGAAACTGGGAAAACAGAGTATGAGAAATTGCTCTCAGTTGCAGAATAATTCATTTATCAGGCTGAAAGTCGAGTGCAAATAATGCAGGGACTTAGCAGATGATATTCTATATTCCACAGCACAAATTCCTTCCTTAATTACTAATTTTTCTCTCATGTTCATTGAAGCATTCCTCATTCCAGAAAATTATTTTTTTATGGCTTAGTCACATAAGCCTCAATTCTCATCAGATGTTTAAAATACAATTAATACATAATTGATTGAAATAAAGCTGTTGACTTCCAATTTATTTTGCATTTTGGAGACATTTTCTTTTTTAAAAATCTCCATTGCCTTATTTTTAAGTGGACAATTTTGTATTTATTTACATTAGGTTACAGGAAACCTATATTTGCATTAAGCCCTTATACGCTCACACACATACACACTCACAAACACACACTTTTGAAATCTAAGTTCATACTTATGCAGAATCACTAGTAAATGTTGTGCCTGGCTAGATGAAAATTCTTATTGACATTCATTTTCTAATTTCAGATATGCTAAATTGCCAACATTACATAGTACCTAAAGTGACTAAGACTATGCATCTAAAGCACATAATGTTCTACAAATTCTAAATGAGGAATCAAGAGTCTAAGGATCTTGATCTCATTTTACCAATAACTATGCCATTCTGAACAGATTTTGTTTGTCTGGGAACTCAGTTTTCGAATTGGCAAAATAAGATGGTTAGAATAAATGATCTCTAAGATTGACCCAAACTTTGGAATATGTTTATGTTTAGTGGGAAATTGGTTTGGTACATGGCATGATCTCATCACTTTGTATGCTGCATCTAGTTATTAAAGATTTAGGGCTAAAAAATGCTTGTAAAAATGTGTAAATATAAGCATCTGTTATTACCCCCTCTACCAAGGGAAAAAACTCAGTGTACAGAAATAAGTTGTTTAAAATGCTGTTTGTTTTCATCTAGATAAATAATAAAGTATTGAAAATTTTATTCCTAAGTTATCTTGAAAGAGTTCACATACACTTAACCAGGTAAAATTATGTTCTAAGTCTAGTTTCAAATTCTTTCTATTAGAAATTTAACATACAATTGATATTAAAATACTTTGGTGGATGAAATAAGAAAGACCAATCTATACTCTTTTTCAGTTGCTAATTCATAGAAGACTTATTTTTAAAACATATTTGCCTTACTATAAAAGATGAAGAGTCTTATTCCATGTTTTCCCTTTTATCATTAATCCATAAATGAATTAAAATGGTTTTGAAATCTAAAGCTGGAAGTTTCAACAAATTTTTAACTTCATCTATTATTTATTGTTTTATTTTCTTTTTCTTGTGTATTCCAATGATTCATTTTGCCAGAGGGTTAGTGCAAACAAAGTTAGGCATTACTTAAAACTAAAATATGAATTTGAATGTTGCTTTATTTCTTTCAATATCTGGATGAACAAAGAACTGACTTGATTCTAAGTAATGCAGGTTAACCCAACCAGTGGAAATCTTGGCAAAGTTACTCATTAATTGTTCCGCCTGCATGATTCAGTTGCCTTAAGTATTACATAATGATCTTTAAAAAAAAACAAAGAAGTCACTGTTGATTAAAAGAACTTTATATTTGTGTAAAGTGAACAGCGAAAAAATGTCTCTGGCTATTTGTTTTATTTAACCCTAATTAAGAAATTAATAATTAGGCAAAAGTACAAAAGAACTACAGTAGGTAGTCTCTGAAAGACGATCTACAAAACAACACTAAAAACTGTTACTTACTGAAGTTTAGTATTCTTTTCTGGCCTTTCTTGATGTTGACTTTGAAGAACTTACACAGAACATGAAAGAATCAAAGTTAAAAACAAATTAGGAAACAATACTTTTGACAAATGTATTTTATATTTTTAATATTTATATACATAGTTTTTTGTTGTTGTTGTTGAGACAGAGTTTCGCTCTTGTAACCCAGGCTGGAGTGCAATGGTATGATCTCAGCTCACTGCAACTTCCACCTCCCGGGTTCAAACGATTCTGCTGCCTCAGCCTCCTGAGTATCTGGGATTACAGGTGCATGCCCCAACGCCCGGCTAATTTTGTATTTTTTTATTAGATATAAGTGTTTCACCATACTGGCCAGGCTGGTCTTGAACTCCTGACCTCAGGTGATCCACCCACTTTGGCTTCCCAAAGTGCTGGGATTACAGGCATTAGCCACCACACCCTGCCTAGTTTTGATGATATTTTACATGAAAAAATTATATTCAGTGTAAAATATACCATATCTTTTCTTTTTGTGGATAAATTTCTCACAAGTAAAAAATTGTAAATCTAAACCGCAAAAATCTCAGATCTGTATCATTCTGTAACTTGTTACCCAACCCAATCTCTATGTCGTAAGTTAGCTATAAGATATAATTAGGCTATTTCTTGTGAACCCTGTTAAAGATGCCTTTCTTTATCAATACATTGATTGGTTCTTTTAATTAAAATATTTATAAAAATATAAGATCTCAGTTAAGAAAGATAGAACTTACAATATAGAATAAACAAATATAGCTTTATAAGTAGTTCATATAAGCATTTAGGCATACCTTTATGTCTTTCTAATAGAGTAGAAATAGCCCTGTTTTTAACTTTGAATGCATACCTAAAGCCACATACACACACACACACACACACACACACACACACACCCCTAAACAGTGGCACTACGAAGCTTATGGCCTGGCACTCTTTGCTAGTTCCTACAGAATTGCCTCACATATGAGATCAATAATGATATAAAGGCTGTTCTCTGTAGACTGAGGCTCAAGACCCCAGAGATTTGATACAACTCAATATGTCTCCTGATGTAGTTAAAGTTTCAAATTTTAAATATATCAGTTATTGTAGTTTACTAAGTTAGAAAGCTAACTCCAATTTCTCAAAATTTCTCAAAATTATCCCATGCTATTCTACACAGCAAATGACTTTGAGGGATGTAGTAATGTCCCAAAAGATTGATCAAAAATAAACTGCCTAATATTTTAAATTATAACTACTGTTATATCTTTATATTACTATAATTTGGGGTAGGAGTATGCACTCACAATGAGAAACTAAATTTTTGTAGAATGGAATTCTCCAGTTCCACTTTTTGCTAATTCTAGCCTTGTTCAAAATTATGAATTTAATAATTTATTGATTACATTTTTATGTGTACATCTCAACTCATATTCTTCTGTAGAGAATTCTTTGTATTTTTGTTTGTTATTGTCCAGAATTTTTTTTCTTAAAATATGGGAATATTCTACCTAAAATAGCTTGGATTTCTTCTTCAGTGATTTTATTATTACAGCCATTACATAAGTCATGACAGAACATAAAATGCTAAAAGAATTTGAACGTTAACATTGTGTGATTGTGGACATGTTAAATATTCTGTCTCTTCAAAATGCTCTATGAAGGTGTTCTGAAAATTGTCTTTTCAGTGTCAGCGAGATTGTTTTAATGAAATCCTTTGATACAGATAGGGAAAAGATGTCTTCTGGGATTTAAGATTTAATATTCACGTTTAAACATTTCTCTGCACACATGAAAAGACTTGCATGGCTGCGTTAAAACACTTACATGGTTACTGAATTCAAGTCAGTAATTTTGATTCTTAGGATAGTTCTTATGAAAACTACTTTGAAAGCTTTGAACACTTAAACTAAAAGGATGCTTATTATGCTATTGATTATAAGAATGAGGAATGATATAGACAATTAGAATGTGAAACAGTAGTAACAAAGATTAGTTCATAAGTATACATTAATGAAATACCATAGAATCATTAAATGTTAAATGTTTGGAAAATATTTTCTCTATTATTAAGTAACCTAATTCTTAGACTATTTTATTGACATGAAATATATATGTAGAAAAATGGTGGATAGTCTATGAAATACACATTTTAATTGGCTGTGGCAGATTAAAGATGGCCCCAAATTCTTTGACATTTCTCCCGTTGAGTGATGTTATCTATTTGCCTCTCCTCTTGAATCTGGGAACACTTTGGGCCTACTTTGATTATAGAATATTAGATGATTATATATCTGTTTTCCATTCCAGACTTTAAGATACTGACAGCTTTTTCCATTTCTTTTTTTGGAATGCTTGCCTTGAGGGAGATCACCTGTATCACCTGTCACCTGCTATGTATATAGTTCAACTACCCTGACCACCCTGTTGTAAAGAAGCCCAACTAGCCATTGGGATACACTACATGAAAAGACAACACACAGACACACACACACACACACACACACACACACACACACACAGAGAGAGAGAGAGAGAGAGAGAGAGAGAGAGAGAGAGAGAGAGAGAGAGAGAGAGATGCTCAGTTAGCCCTCAATCCTTCCAGACATCCCAACAGGAGCAAGACATGTGAGTGAAGCAGGCTTTAGGTGATTCCAGACCCAACTACCATATAACTGCATTGCATGAAGGACTCCAAGATATAATCAGCCTGCTGATTTGGATGTGTCTTTTTATGAAAAGAAAGATAGATAAATAAGTGTATGGATATTTACCTTTTAAAAAATCAGTTCTTTCTAAATTCTCACAAATAAAGTACTTTTTAATAGTAAACATATTATTTAAAACATCTCCTTAGTTATCAGAGAAGTTGACAGTTACAATATATTATTGCCTCACTTTGAGTTTTAAGTGTAAGTCTGTCCGACTTACTTCATGTCAGTTTTATGTATTGAAAACTGGACTCATTATAGACATAACTCAGAGTTTGACATGATATTTCCTCTATGGCCACAAGCTATTATAAGGGACTAGTTAAGGTTAGTGTTGACATACCTTTGATTCTTTTTAAAAAGTTCATATGTAATTTTACTGTTTACTGTTACTGGATATATGAGAGATACTGATTAAAAAGATCTATTAAAATAGATATTTATTAAAACAACTAATTCTCTTCCAGGTACTTTTCTAAGCACATTAAACATATTTAATTAATATAGACATCTGTTAACTTAAGTACTATTACTTCGTTCATTTTACAAATCAAAAATTGGGGCTCAGAGTAATAAAGTAACTTGGAAAAGATCACACAGCTCATAGATAGTGATTTCAACTCATATGAGTGTGGATATTCTGCAGTTCATTCGCCTAATTTTGAATGCTGATTAAATCTCTATGTCTTACTTACTCATCTCTAAATAGGGAAAGTGACAATAATCTACCTCACAGGATTGATATGAGGTATGAGAGCTTTGTAGAAATCTACCTTTAAGTAGCATTTTTCATTTGTGTACTATTGCAGGAAGGATTAAATTAGTTAGAAATAATGCATGTAGAACAGATTCCAGGAGTAGATCCACAGCTGATAATGTTAATAATAATGAGAAAAAATGCTTTAAACAAGGTATCAGAAAGGGTCAGAAGAAGAAAATAGCACTTCAATGTTCACTATAATTGTTTCTTAAGTAATTGCAAACTAATACGATGGGAAAAATCTACTGAACTAGTTACAGTGATAACTGAGTCCTAGGTCAACCAGTTTCTAGCCATGTAAACTTGGAAAAGCCACTTCCCTTTTATAGTTTTTATTCTCTTATAAACAAAACACAAAACTTACATTCGCTACCACACAGGTTGACAATACAGAATATGTACATGTATACACATACATGTACACACACATACTCTACATAATGTATATTATATACAGTTATATAATACATAATAGAGCAAATTATGAGAATATAAACATTTATAATAAATACATAATATACTATTTTAAATATAACTTAAATAGAATATATTTCTATAATATATAAATACAATAAAATATAAAGTAATCATATGTTATATTAGACTTCATTTTATATATGGAATATTCTGAAGGTAGATATTTTATATAATTATTTATTTTTGTTATATTCATATACTGAATATTATTAGAGGATAAACCACTATAGAAATATAAATAATTATTCTAAGTTTTTACTGTAAATTTGAAGAAGTTAAATACATTTACCTAGAGGAATAGATGAAATATTTCCAAAAAAAATGTAAAACCTGGAATACAAATTTTGAGAAAGACTAAATTTAAATATACCTGTCTTTCAAATCACTCACTATTAGATTCCTCTATGCTTAAAATTAGCAGTGTAGAAAACTGTCCGGGTATATAAACCAGCTTTATTTTCATAGATAACTATTAATATTTCTTTAGATAGAGTGCAATGTCAAGAATATTATGCAAGAGTGAATGGAATATTCTCAGAATGAAATCAAGACACCTAGATTAGCCAAATTGTAGAATAATTATACTTTCCTGGTCCTTTGCAAAATGCCAACTATATACTTATTCTGTACAATTTTTCCTGATCAATTTTTTTCTGCTGAGACTTGCTAATTTATCCCCTAGATTTTTTTGTAATCCTGAAAATAAGACTCAGTAGTCATTTGATGAGAGTTGCAGCACGCGTCAACAATATCCAAAATATAAAATGCAATCCTAGCACTTTGGGAGGCCGAGACGGGCGGATCACGAGGTCAGGAGATCGAGACCATCCTGGCTAACATGGTGAAACCCCGTCTCTACTAAAAAATACAAAAAAAAAAAAAACTAGCCGGGCGCGGTGGCGGGCGCCTGTAGTCCCAGCTACTCGGGAGGCTGAGGCAGGAGAATGGCGTGAACCCGGGAGGCGGAGCTTGCAGTGAGCTGAGATCGGCCACTGCACTCCAGCCTGGGCGACAGAGCGAGACTCCGTCTCAAAAAAAATTTAAAAAATAAATAAATAAATAAATAAATAAATAAATAAAAAAAATAAAATGCAACTTTTGACACATATTCTTCACAAACTCATCTACTTAGTTTTATTGGAAGTAAGAATTGTTATAAAGGATTTAATAAGTAAAGTAATCTAAATAAACACAGGGTGTGAGAAAAATAGATACAAGACAAAGATGATATAAGATGGTTTAAAGAGCCAATTGCCAGGCAAATTGAATTTTATACCTACCAATTTATCATTAGAAAAGTGATTTTACATTGTTTACTTATAGCTCTTACCTCCAATTTTTACATTTATATGAAAATGGAATTTACATATTTTTTTCCAAAAGTATTTATTGAATGCCAATCTTTGCAAGTTTTAAAATTGAATTTGTAGAGATTGCAGCAGTGTAGTGAAAGCAAACATGTACACACTGCCTACCATAGAAGGCAGGATGTGGTATATTGGATATATGCACAATGCTGCAAAAGAAGAGTAGAGGAAGAGCTTCATTCCCACAGGAGAAAGCTTCATGTGGATGTGTCCTTAGCTGGCCTGCAGGGTGAAGCTGTGATTTATTTTTAGGTTGAGATGATGTCCTGTTATTCTAGGTATTGTCCAGAACATGTGCTGAAGCCCAGTGGAGAGAAAATTATTGTCTTTTCAGGAAACAAAAGAATAGAGCAGAGAGTAAGAATACTCTGAATCGTTTGTGGGAGTGGGTGGAAATAGGGCGCAGAGAATAATCCAGGTTGATGACTGCCAAAATGACACAGAATCACAAACTAATCAATGTGTTAAATCTCCTGTTCTAGATGTGAAACTTTCACTAAGCATTAGTTAATTAAAGCTACCAAACAGTTCATTAAGCCTGATACAGAATCCTGGGTGGAATCCTCTCTCCAAGTGGGAAAGAAAAACAGTCACACTAAGTAATTTTGTTCAGAACTCAAAGCAATTGAGCATTCTAATAGCTATCAATAAATTAATTAATTTATTTTTTAACCAACAAACTTCCTTTGTAACATTATCGTTAAAAGAAGAAAACTTCATGTGTTTATTTTGGAGGGGATATAAAAATAATTATTTGAAGTAGAAAGTGTAAGTCCTGCAAATATGAAAATTAATGTTACATATTGGTTTTTTGTTGCTTTATGAGAAGTGATACAGGAAATAATACTTTTCTCTCTAATTTAGAACACTTTATTAACTAATATTTATCAGAGAAGATTGCTTTTCAGAAATAGTATAATACTTTAAAATGTATATTTAATACTCATATATATCTAAATTCATCATAAATGCATTGGGATTGTAAATGACAAAACACTGCAAAATACAAAACAGTTGCATGTGTTTATAATTAAATGGATGTATAGCATAATGATTATAAAGTGAAATCTATAAATGCATACATATGTATATGATTCCTATTTCTTCCTTGTCATACATGAATTTATTTACTTTGTAAAATTCAATTTTCAGATATTTGGGGTATATGTACACGTTTGTTCATGGGTATATTGTATGATGCTGAGGTTTGGGATACAGATGATCCCATTACCCAGGTAGTGAGCATAGTAACATGTAGGTAGTTTTTCAGCACACATCCCCCTTCTCGCCCCTTCTAGTAGTCCCCAGTGTCTATCATTCCTATCTTCATGCCTATGTGTATTTGGTGTTTAACTGTCGTTTATAAGAGAGAAGATGTGGTATTTTATTTTCTGTTCCTGCATTAATTTGCTTACAATAATGGCCTCCAGCTTTATCCATGTTACTGCAAAGGACATGATTTCATTGTTTCTTGTGGCTGCATAATATTTCATGGCATATATTTACCACATTTTCTTTATCAGTTCCATCATTGACAGGCACCTAGGTTGATTCCATGTATTTCCTATGATTGTGAATACCGCTGTGATGAACATACACGTCAGTGAGTCTTTGGTTAAATGATCTGTTTTCCTTTGGGTATAGACAGAGTAATGGACTTTCTGGGTCAAATGGAAGCTCTGTTTTAGGTTCTTTAAGAAATCTCCAAAATACTTTCCACAGTGGTTGAATTAATTTACATTCCCACCAACAGTGTATAAGTGTTCCCTTTTCCCCGCAGTTTTGTCAGCATATGTTACTTTTTGACTTTTTAATAACAGTCATCCTGACTGGCATGAATGGTATCTCATTGTGGTTTAGATTTGCATTTCTCTGATGATTAGTGATGATGAGCATTTTTTTTGTGTTTTTGGCCACTGATATGTCTTCTCTTAAGATGTGTCTGTTCATATCCTTTGTCCATTTTTTGATGGAGTTTTTTTTGTTTATTTTTTCTTTTGCTTGTTGATTTAAATTCCTTACAGATTTGGGGTCTCAGACCTTTATCAGATGCATAATTTGCTAGTATTTTCTCCCATGGTTTAGGTTATCTGTTTACTTTGTTGATAGATGTCTTTTGCTGTGTAGAAGTTCTTTAATTAAGTATCACTTGTTAATTTTTGTTTTTATTTCTATTGCTTTGAGGAAATTTGCCAAGAGTTCTTTGCAAAGGCCAATGTCAAGAAGAGTATTTCCCCAGATTTTCTTCTAGGACTTATATAGTTAGAGATCTTACACTGAAATATTTCATCCATCTTGTGTTAATTATTGTATATGGTAAATGGTGGGTACCCAGTTTCTTTATCCGCCTATGGCTAGCCAATTATCTCAGCCAATTATCTATGTATCATTTATTACATAGGGAGTTCTTTCTTCATTGCTTTGATCAGGTGGTTGTAGGTGGATAGCTTTATTTATGGGTACTCTATTTTGTCCGTTTGGTCTACATATTTGTTTTTATGCCACCACCATGCTGTTTGGGTATAGTCGTAGCATACTTTGAAGTGGGGTAATGTGATGCCTCCAGCTTTGTTCTTTTTGCTTAGGATTGTTTTGGCTACTCTGGCTCTTTTCTGGTTCCATATGAGTTTTAGAATACTGTTTTTATAATTCTGTGACACATGATCTTGGTAGTTTAATAAGAAATAACATTGATCTGTAGATTGCATTGTAGTTCTCCTCGTAGAGCTCTTTCACCTCCTTGTTTAGTCACATTCCTAGGTATTTCATTTTCTTTGTGGCTGCTGTATATGGGACTGTATTCTTGATTTGACTCTCAGCTTGCAAGTTATTGGTGTATAGAAAATGCTAATTTCTGTGCATTAGTTTTGTATCCTGAAATATTATTGCTGGCTTTAGTTTGCTCATATTTCCTTGAAGATTTTTGCCTCTATGTTCGCCAGGGATATGGGTCTGAAGATTTCCTTTTTTATTTTATTTCCACCAGATTTTGGTATCAAGCTGATGCCGGCTTCTTAAAATAAGTTAGAGAGAAGTCCCTGTTTATCAATTTTTTGAATAGTTTCAATATGATTGATACCAGCTATTCTTGGAACATCTGGTAGAATTCAGCTGTGAATCCATCTAGTCCAGGGCTTTTTTAGTTGGTAGTTTTTCTATTGCTGATCCAATTTCAAACTTATTATTATTTTTTTAAATTTTTTCTTTCAAATTTTTCTTTCAAATTTTCACTTTCTTTATGGTTCAATGTTGGGATGTTGTGTGTTTCCAGAAATTTATCCCATTTCCTCTAGATTTTCTAATTTGTGTGCATAGTGGTGTTCATAATAGTCCCCGAGGATCTTTTTCATTTCTATTAAATCTGTTGTAAATGAAATCTGTTGTAGTGTCATCATTGCCATTTCTCATTGTCCTTATTTAGTTCTTCTCTCACTCTTTTTTTTTCCTAATCCAGTTAAAGCTATCTTGCTCTAAAAACAAAAACAAAAACAAACAAACAAACAAACAAAAAAACCTAATCTAGTTAAAGCTACCTATTCCTGATGTGCTGTTATAATTGCAAGAAAGAAAATACTGTACATTAACTTCTAAGTTGATTAGCTTATTAGAGAATGTAAGGATTTATAACATTATGTTATTATTATTATTATATCCAATTGTGTTCCATCCTGAGAGTTGTGGTAAGAAGCCTTTACAGTAATAATATTTTGGCTTTTTCTGGTGTTCTGTTTTGTCTTCTTATTTCTTGCATTGCTTTGTGCTGGCAGACAGAGAGAGAACGCCAATAAACTCCAGGGGTTGATGCCATTTCATAACTACAAGGCATGGTTCATTACAGATAGGTTATTATAAAAGCAGAAAACAAGTGCCTTCCAAGAAGCTAAGTATAGATAATTACATTTTAAAACTGCTTACAGTATGTCACTGCAATGGAAATGAAAAGCCAAATGGTAGTTAGAAATGGTTGCTTGGACCCCAGGCAAAGACACATTTTAAAACTTTCATAATATACAAAGTATTCTCAAAGTATGATAAATACACCTTTGTTCACTTGTAACTTTAGTGCTTGGTGTGAAAAGTTTGTTTAAACATTTAGAGTGTTCTGTAGACTAAAGGGGAAAACGTTAAGGGCATAGATCAAATTAGTGAAGATGTAAATTTGCGAAGCTGAGAGCTGTTAATAATAGAAGACTGCTGAATCTGGGCACATCGCCAACTGTTAGCATTTGTTCCAAAATTTTTTTAATATATAAATAGCAATCTAAACTCAACATTACTTATAAGGGAGTCATCCATAAAAATTCTGTTAGTTAGAAAACAGAGGTTTCTGCCTGAACAACTTAATTTAAGAAAATAATTCATTATTTTCCTATATCTTTATAACTTCTACTTCATAGTGGTTACTTAATAAATAATGAATGATAATGATAAAGAAAATCATTAATGATAAAATTCATCACAACAGCTACTTTTTATTGTTCACATACTGAGTGCCAGGAACTCCAAGGACATTATCTTATTTAATTCTAAAAACACATCTCCTGCTGGGCACGGTGGCTGGCACCTGTAATCCAGCACTTTGGGAGGCCGAGACAGGTGGATCACGAGGTCAGGAGATTGAGACCATCCTGGCTAACCCGGTGAAACCCCGTCTCTACTAAAAAAAAAAAAAAAAAAAAAAAAAAAAAACTAGCCGGGCGAGGTGGCGGACGCCTGTAGTCCCAGCTACTCGGGAGGCTGAGGCAGGAGAATGGCGTGAACCCCGGAGGTGGAGCTTGCAGTGAGCTGAGATCCGGCCACTGCACTCCAGCCTGGGAGACAGAGCGAGACTCCGTCTCAAAAAAGAAAAACAAAACAAAACAAAAAAAAAAACAAAACAAAAAAAAAAAAAAAGAAAGAAAAGAAAAACACATCTCCTAAAATGATATAACTTCTTTCTTTCTTATAGATGAGAAAAGTAAGGTATAAAGAAGTTGAGTACCATACCAAAAGTCAAACAATTATCATGCTAAAATTGCAAGATTTAAAAAAGAAACGTGTCTCTACACCCGTTTCTTCCCCTACCAAATAAAAAAAAGTAAACTGATTCTTTCGAGTGACAGAGTAGATGGAGGGATGGATGTATGAGTTCTGAATGTTTATTTAGGCTAATGTGTGAGTTCTATTGTTTACAGATACACCAAACACACACACACACACACACACACACACACACACACAGTGTTACAATATAATACTCAAGAAGTATCCAGGCTGGGCGTAGTGGTTCACGCCTGTAATGCCAGCAATTTGCGAGACTGAGGCGGGTGGATCATTTGCGATCAGGAATTCGAGGCCAGCCTGACCAACATGGTGAAACCCCAGCTCTACTAAGAATACAAAAAAAAAAAAAAAAAAAAAAAAAAAAAAAAAAAAAAAAAAAGCTGGACGTAGTGGTGCATTTCTGTAGCCCCCGATACTCACGAAGCAGAGGCAGGAGAACCACTTGAACCTGGGAGGCAGAGGTTGCAGGGAGTCGAGATCGCACCACTGCACTCCAGGATGGGCAACAGAGCAAGACTCCATCTCAAAAAAAAAAAAAAAAAAAAGTGTCCATAAGAAGCACCACAATATAAGAGAGAAATATTAGTCATTTCCAGATCTTTTCACACGGCAATATTTTTGTGTGTTATTTGTGACTTCTCTATTCAACCTCTACCAACACAATAGTCCACTCCACACAGATTATTTTTGTCTGAGTAGCAGTGCCCCTCTAGGTGGGTTTCACGGAAAAGCTTCTTTTAAGAAGTCACTACACAAACATTTGTCCATGTTGTCTCTTGTGGTCCGCGCCTGGTCAATTAGAAATAGGCATGCACTTCTACCTCATTTCAAAAATACAATAATTCATTTTTGTGTTCGCTTATAATTTATTGTAAAACTTTGAAAACACTGCTTTAGTTTCAATAAAATTTTGTCTTAATTTTCATTTTACCTAAAAAAGAATATCACAATGAAACTTTTGTTAGCCCCAACTAGTCCTCACGTTTATCCCTGCCATCACCCAAATCATTTTAGAAATCATTCCTTGCATTACTTCTACCCAGGTCATGGTTAAAGAGAGATTAGTGCTGCTTAAGTTAAAGGTCCTCAGGTTTTGAGACAGTCGATTGCTTTATGATCAAAATTTTACCCAAACTGGACTAAGTGAAATTCCTTTTAGAGATTCTGGAATGGGGTTAAAGGATTATAGTTTCTCTGTGGCTAGTTTTACATACAGAAGTGTGAGACTTGGTCATGTTAATTGATCTGTTTTATCATGAGATTTGGAGGAATGAAAACATCTTACAAATAGTACATATGATTTATGAGAGGAACAGAGAAAAGTGGGACCAGGAGGATGAAAGGAAGAGAGAAGAGCCCAGTACTCAAGTTACTAGTTTCAGTTCCATCCTGAAGTCTTTCTATCCCAAGCTACTTCTTTTTATTTTTCTATTTTTTCCTTGTAACTAGGCTTTTAACTAAGTTAATAAAAATGTGTTCCTGTATTTTCAACCAAAGAAGCCATACTGAATATGAGAGAAAATACTTAGAACATGAAACAGAGAACTAGTTTTAAAGAAATACATGTTAAATAATACAAAATATAAATACATTGTATCGAAGCTTTAAAAATAATGTAAATGCTTCAACTCACACCTTGGAAGATAATTTACAAAATTCTATATTTAAATATGGAACTAATATTTTCTCTAAGCATCAATTTTTACCTATGCAAGTTAAATGAAATACAAACTAACATTATGGCAATATAATTAGCATTTGGGGGATAGAAAAAGAAACATGAAATATCCAAGTAGTATTTCACATAACCAGGGTGTAGTAAGAAGATTTTTTTTTTAATTACAACTTTAGAAGAACCTAAGGAGAGAATATACCTTAATTGATAATTTGCTGAATTAAAGACTATTGAGAAGATGACTTTAGTTTCTTAATCATTTCTCCACTCATATTTAATTATTTTACATTTCTTCAGCCATAGAATGATGTTATAATGAAATTTATCCTGTCAGTAGAAAAATTTTTCATTCTTAAACTGAATTCTAATAATTTCTATTTTCAAATCTCCCTTCATACTTCCACATAAAGATCTTATTATTCCTGGTAATACCCTTTATTTTTGGCATTTCCTTGAGAGTAGATTCCACTTTAATAATCAATTTCTGTCTGTCTTTCCTTTTTCTGGCCTCGTATTGCCTTTCTCTTTCTGCCAAGTTTAGTTCCTTTTATCTTTCCCTGATGAAAAATTGTTGCTCCATGGTTTTGCTGCTCAGATTAAAAACTTTGGTGTCATCTTTGACCAGTATCTATCAATCATTTTTTTTTCTCTCTCATCTTTTTCTCTCTTACTCAAACGCTAACCTTTTGAGCTTTTCTTTGAAATATAGCTGGAATATATTCTGGCTGCTTCTCACACTTTCTTCACTATCACTTTGGCCAAAACACCATTATCTGTCACTCGTGCAGATGATCGGTGCAGCATCATCTTCTCACCCTTGCTTTCATAGCTGCCTTCTTATAATCTGTTTTCTACACAGCAGTCTTTAAAATAAAATTCAAGTTTGTTTTTAGTTCAAAATGTAACAAACTTGGAAGTTGCCACTTCTTTAAGTTGGACACTCAGAAATAATTTATATCAGACCCATCAGAAAACAGGTGTTGAACAAACCACCACTGCAAAATCTTGAAAGACACGTGAATCAGAGAGTCAAGCTAAAATTTATGTAACTGGAGTAAAAGCCAATTAAATAGTAATATTAATGAGTTTTTGGACAAACTTGAAAATGGGAAACTCCTAAAATCTACAGTCTAAAGAGAGGGCCCCCACATATCTGTGGGCTCTATTTCCAGGAACTTCATTAGGTTCTGACAATGAAGAGTTGAAAAGATCCCATTCTGTGTGACTCTGGAAGGAGTGGAATACTCCCAGAGTATTCCCAAAACAAAGGCTTGCTCTATAGGAGAAAGGCATTACCAAAGCCCTGTCTTACTGGGGACAAGGGCATTTCTAGTACGCCAGTCTAATAAAGCATTCCCGTCTCATGTACGGGGGAAAATAAAGCTAAGAAACGTAAGTAAACATAAGCAAACACAACAACTCAGGCACTTAAGCACATCTAATTATAAGATTATGTAAACCATTACCACATGGAATATTTGTCTTTCTCCCTTTTCTTAGCACATGTCCGGAAGGTTACTGATAAGCAAAGAGAGAAGGCCAAATGTTCCAGGTGGTAACGGTTTAGATTTGAAAACACCAGCATGACCTCATGTTGTTTTAATACAGTTATATATGAATCCATGTGGAAACATTTACACCTATACACATATATTACCTATGTTAGTTAACGGGACCTAGAAGAAATGGCACTCCAGTAACAAGGAACATACCTAGTTTCTAGATATTGGCTTCTAATACTACACTTCACATAAAGGAACTAGGGCTTTTTGGAGAAATGGCTGATGCTAGGCTTGGATGAGGAATTATAAAATGTGAGCTTGGAGCATATTCCTTCTTATAGTGGCAGAAAGTTGGGACACATTAAAACCAAACAAATGACAACAAAAGTACCATCAAAAACAAGCACACATTCACACATACATACCTGGGGATATGTCACAGGAATGCAGAAGCCTACTGAAAGAGCTTCCAATAGCCAATGCTGGAAAATTTTAAGTAAAATAAAATAATATTAGATTTTTATTTAAATTATAAAATAGATATTTGTGAACCCATACAGATACAAATGGCTGAATAAATAAACAGGGGAGAATAAACAAATTATTCCTGCAGAAAAAAATCCAAACAATTCTTGCAGATGATTTGTGTGCAAGAAGATTTACATCTCAAGCATGGACATCTCGTTGCAACTTCTCTCTAAAAGTTCAAAAGACAAAGCAGGGAAAACGGCTACCTTTACATGGAGAAATCTGACAAACACCACTTCAGCCAAGTGATCAAGGTTAATATATACTGGGATTAGTCATGTTGATAGTATGTACCCTTTATATGAAAATATCAGTTGACCTCTGAACTTTCTTCAAAAACCGTAATTTGGTCTAATCATGAGAAAAACATCAGACAATCTTAATTAAGGAGCATTCTATAAAATATCTGACCAAGACCTCTCTGAATTATCAAGGTCATCAAAGTAAGGAATATCTTACAGTCAAACCAAGAGAAACCTGAGGAAACAGGATTATTAAATGTAACGTGGTATCCTGGATGAGATCTTAGGACAGAAAAGGGGCATCAGGTTATGATTAAGAAATCTTAAAAAAAGTATTAAACTTAGTGATGTTATTAATGTGATTATTGTATGTATCAACATTAGTTCATTAATTATAACAAATGTATCATACTAAAGTAAGATGTTAATAATAGGAGGAATTGCATGTCAGGTACATGGTAATTCTCTGTATCCACAGCACTATTTTTCATAAAATGTAAAGCTATTCTAAATAAAATGTATGTATATGTATCTATATATAAAATATATATTATATATATGTATACATAACCATACTGTTTGTCCATTCAAAACCTTCCATAAATCTTACCTCTACTGATAAAACCCCCATGTGATCAGACCCTACACTATCTGAGAAATCAGTAGATTAACTCCACATTGGTCTGGTTTCTGTTTTTTGGACATGCTCAGAATAGTCCTACCTCTAGATCTTTCTACGTGCTTTTCCTTCTTATTTAAAAACTACTCAGAAACTTCTAAATAGCACCCTATCAGAGAGATACTCTATGATCATCTGATGTAAAATAGACCTTGGCACCATTCCTCATCATTTTCCCTGCTTTGTTTTTTGTCATAATATGTATTCCCACATGGTATATATGTGTATGCATATGTACATGTGAGTGAGTGTGTGTGTTTGTGTATTCATATCTGTCTCTCCCAAAAATTACTATGTAAGTTTTATAAAGAATTTTTCCCAAGTCTTTGCTATTGTGAATACTGTCGCAACAAACGTAGGTGTGCATGTGTCTTTAGAGTAGAATAATTTATAATCCTTTCGGTATATACCCAGTAATGGGAATGCTGGGTCAAACGGTATTTGTAGTTCTAGATCCTTGAGGAATCACCACACTGTCTTCTACAATGGTTGAACTAACGTACACTCCCATCAACAATGTAAAAGCATTCCTATTTCTCCACATCCTCTCCAGCATCTGTTATTTCCTGACTTTTTAATGATCGCCATTTTAACTGGCATGAGATGCTATCTCATTGTGCTTTTGATTTGCATTTGTCTAATGACCATTGATGATGAGCATTTTTTCATGTCTGTTGCTGCATAAATGTCTTCTTTTGAGAAGTGTCTGTTTATATCCTTTGCCCACTTTTTGATGTTTTTTTTTTTCTTGTAAATTTGTTTAAGTTATTTATAGATTCTCGATATTAGCCCTTTGTCAGATGGATAGATTGCAAAAATTTTCCCCCACCCTGCAGTTTGCCTGTTCACTATGATGGTAGTTCTTTTTGTTGTGCAGAAGCTGTTTAATTTAATTAGATCCCATTTGTCAATTTTGGTTTTTGTTGCCACTGCTTTTAGTGTTTTAGACATGAAGTCTTTGCCCATGCCTATGTCCTGAATGGTATTTCCCAAGTTTTCTTCTAGGAAAACCTATGGTTCCTAGGTCTTAGGTTTAAGCCTTTGATCCATCTTGAGTTGATTTTTGTTTAAGGTATAAGGAAGGGACCCTGTCCATCAACAATAAACTGTATAAAGAAAATGTGGCACATATACACTATGGAATACTATGCAGCCATAAAAAGGGATGAGTTCATGTCCTTTGCAGGGACAATGATGAAGCTGGAAACCATTATTCTCAGCAAACTATCACAAGAACAGAAAACCAAACACCACATGTTCTCGCTTGTAAGTGGGAGTTGAACAATGAGAACATGGACATAGGGAGGGGAACATCACACACTAGGACCTGTCGAGGGTGGGGGCTAGGGGAGCGATAACATTAGGAGAAATACCTAATGTAGATGGCAGGTTGATGGGTGCAGCAAACCACCATGGCACATGTATTCCTATGTAATAAAACCACATATTCTGTACTTGTACCCTAGAACTTAAAGTATAATTTTAAAAAAAGAATTTTTTGACTATTGTGAGAACTGCTTTGATTCTAGTTTGTGGACCAGTGCTGGCATATCATAATGCTTAAAAATATTTGTTGAATAATGAATGAATAGTGAATTGAACTGAATTATTTCTGTGAAATAGCACAACTTTCCCTAGGAACTGTGATGAAAAAGCTAGTATCTATAGCTTGAAATATATTGATCAACATGGGTGTTAAAAGTAAAATAAATAAATATCCAAACCAAATATTGGTACTTTTAAGTAACAAATTATATGTATTCACACAAAATTATGGAGGATTAATGATCTAAATCAATACTATGTACTTTAAAAGTTATAAATAACTAATCTTAATTTCATCTCTTATCACATACTAGTCTATTACTAAGTTTTTTTCAACTTTGTTATGCCAGGTAGCTTATTGATACATAAAGCATCCAGCATTCAATAAAAAAATTATAAATTTTCTTCTGCAATATACATAGCATTCTCAAAATAGATTTTTCTGATACTTAAAGAGATTTCTGACAGAAATGCTAGCACTGACATACATAGTATATATTATTTCAGACTCTGCTGTGATTTATATTGACTTTAATCCAACCTTATTTTGATCTATGTTTAAAGTGTTAGAAATGAAATTCAATGATTTTCTCAGATATAAAATTTATTAACTACCTTCAAACTCAGGACAAGTTATTTGTTGGACTTAAATGCTGCTAGCCACAATCTTTTTGAATTGTTATGATATGTGACTAGGAACTACTTCAGGGCATAATGCACCCAAAAAAGTAGAAACTTACATTGAATTAGAAGTAGAAGTAGGAGAAGCAAAAGTAACTTTAATGCTATGTATTTACATTTTATATTGAATAAGGATCTATAATACTCCGATCTATAATACTCCAGCTAAAAGATTTAATTACTGTCAATAGTTACACATATGGTTCACTTTATGATGTAACTTAAACCCCACTGGTAGAGTGTTGCTAAAATGTAAGGCCCATTCAAGAGGTACTTGTATTGAAATGACTCTTTAATTTTCTGCATATTGGAATGCTTTGACATCTTAAAATACCTTTATGTCTGGGAAAAGACTGCCTTCCTGGGACTAGACAATCCTTAAAAGTAGCAAAAGGTTTAACTGGGAGTGTATCTCTGATATGCAAACTAACCAATCTAGAGCCATATCTCCTCTCTCTGGACCATATTCATTAGCCTCTATCATCCCCAGCACATTTGTTATAATTAATAAATGACATTGACACATGATTATCACCCTAAATCCATAGTTTACATTAGGGTTCACTCTTGGTATTGTAGATTCAATGGGTTTTGACAAAGACATGACATGTATCCACCATTATAATATTATACAGAAGAGTTTCACTGTCCTAAATATTCCCTGTGCTCCTCCTATTTTCCACCCCTTTCAACAAACGCTTGACAACTAATGATCTTTTTACTGTCCCCATAGTTATACCTGTTCCAGAATGTCATAGATATGCAATCACACAGTATGTAGCATATTCGGTTGATTTCTCTCATTTAGTATAACGCATTTAAGGTTCCTCCATATATTTTCATGGCTTGCAAGACCATTGTAACTTAACGCTGAATAAACATTTCATTGTAAGGATATATTATAGTTTATCCAGTTATCGGTTGAAAGACCTCTTGGTTACTTCCAACTTTTGGCAATTATGGATAAAGCTGCTATAAACATCTGTTGTAGGTTTTTGTGTGGGCATAAATTTTTACCTTATGTACGTAAATACCAAGGAGTGTGACTGCTGGATCTTTTGGTAAGTGTATGTTTAGCTTTGCAATAAATTGCCAAATTATCTTTTAAGGTGTGGTATAACCCATCATCAATAAATGAAAATTACAGTTTTACATTTTTTGGTACGCATTTGGTGTTCCGTGTTTGGTGTGTAAAGTATCTTGTTTTAATTTGCAATTTCATAATGATGTATTACATTGAATATTTTCATATACTTATTTGACATTTGTATGTCTTAAATTGTAAGGTATTCAGATCCTTTGCCCATTTTTAATATTTTTACATTAATTTGTCCATAATTTAATTTCATTTTTGAATTTTAAAAGCTTTTTGTATATTTTGGATAGCAGTCATTTTCAGATGCATTTTGCAAATATTTCTCCCAGTTTGTTGTTTCTCAGCTCATTGTCTTAATGATGTTTTTTACAGAGCAAAAGTTTTTAATTTTAAAGTAGTTCATGTTATCAATTATTTATTTTATGGGTAATTATTTTGGAATTGTATCAAACCATAGTCACCTACTGTTTCTCCTATGTTATCTTCTAGAAGTTTCACAGTTTTGCTTATTACTTTTAGGTCTATAATCCCTTTTAAGGTGTTTTTTTTTTTTTTTTGGCAAAAGTTAAAGGTCTCTGTCTGGATTCATTTTTTTTTTTATTTTATTTTCAGTGTGTTTTTTTTTTGTTTTGTTTTTTTGTTTTTTTTTTTTGGCATGTAGATATCCAGTTGTTCGACCACCATTTGTTGAAGAATCTACCCTTTCACCATTGAATTGCCCTTTCACCATTGTCAGTGATCAGTTGGCCATATTTATGTGGGTCTATTTCTGAGCTATCTATTCTATTTCATTGATTTATTTGCTTATTCATTCACCAATACCTCACTGATTTGATTGCTGTAGATTTATAGTAAATCCTGAATTTGCATAGTGCCAGTCCTTTGACTTTTTCTCCTTCAGTATTTTAATACTGACTATTCTTAGTCTTTGGCATCTCCACATAAACTTAATTTTAGATTGTGGATATCCACACAATAACTTGCTAGGATTTTACTGGGATTGTGTTGAATCTCTACAGCATGTTTAGCAAATTGACATCTTTTTCTTTTTTTTTTTTTTTTTTTTTTTTTTTTTTGAGGTGGAGTCTTACTCTGTCGCCCAGGCTGGAGAGCAGAGGCGCAATCTCGGCTCACTGCAACCTCCACCTCCTGGGTTCAAGCAATTCTCCTGCCTCAGCCTCCCGAGTAGCTGAGACTACAGGTGCGTGCCACCATGCCCAGCTAATTTTTTGTATTTTTAGTACAGACGGGATTTCACTGCATTAGCCAGGATGGTCTCCATCTCCTGACCTCATGATCCACCCACCTCGGCCTCCCAAAGTGCTGGGATTACAGGCGTGAACCACCTCACCCGGCCTCTGACATCTTGACAATATTGAGTCTTCCTATTTATAAATATGGAAATCTCTCAATTTATTTTATTTTTTGTTAATTTCTGTTGTATAAGACAGTAATTGACTTTTTAAATATTAACTTTGTATCCTGGAATCTTGCTATCATCATTTATTAGTTCAACAAGTTCTACTGTAGATTAGATATTCTACTAAAATAATCCTATAACTTGTGAACAAAGACAGTTTTATATTTTCCTTCTGAGTCTGTATATCTTATATTTCTTTCTCTTGTCTTATCACATTAGCTAAGACTTCCAGTATAATGTCGAAAAGGGATGGTGAGCAGTGCCATTCTTGTCTTGCTCCTGATCTTAGTAGAAAAATTTCTAGCCTCTCATTACTAAGTATGCTGTTATCTGTAGGGTTTTTGTATATGTTCATCAATTTGATGAAGTTTCCCTTTATTCCTATTTTGCTGATAGATTTTATCATGAGCGAGTGTTAAATACTGTCAAAGGCATTTTTCTGTATTTATTACCTAATTTTTCTTCTTTAGCTTATTGATGTGATGAATTATATTAATTGATTTTTGACTGTTTCCCCAGTCCTGCATACCTAGAGAATCCCACTTGGTCGTGATGTATAATTGTTTTTATGAGTTTTTGAATTTGACTTGTTAATATTATATTGAGGATTAATACATCTATATTGTTGAGAAATTGTAGTCTCTAGCAGATTCTGTTTTGAAGCAATAATATGAGCAGTTGTAGGCCACGTTATATAATTGGTCTAAATTAATTATAACAATCATATGTCTTATTTTACTATCTTGTTTTGCTAATAGACATTGTCAAGTCACTTATTATTGGTTATTAAGACAAAAAAATTACTGAGGAAATTTCTTCTAGAGACTTTAGTTATCAAAAGAACATATGTGACCCCCCCTCAGACCTTGGTCTTGCCTGCTTTCACATTCTTCTCACTGAACGCAGGTATGGTGCTTTCAAGTAAGGTAGCTATTTGGGGTCATGAGGAAAAGGCCAACAAATGACAGACATTAGTTCTGTCATTTTTAATACATTGATAAAATGTATTTTTAAAAAATGGATTAACTCCAGATTTCATTATTCCAACAAAATAAAAGTGTATTGCTAAGCTACTGTTAGTTAATTTACCTGTTTACTGTTGGATAAATGCATTTCTAATAAAATGTGCTTTATTAGAAATCTAAGCTTCCTAAAAACATCAGTTCCTTTATTTTGAGGGAACTAATGATTTTGAGTTATATCTGAGAGTGTGTGTCTGTGTGTTTTACAAAAGAAGACCAGGGAATAATAACTTTCTAGCATACATTATTTTTAACAATACATTATGTTATTCAGCAAGTATTTATGTAGTACTTACTCTACACAGTATTAGCACATTATCTTGAACCTGGAGTGAGAAATCAGATTTTTTTTAATATTAGTATTAGTATTCCAATTTTAGTATTTTTAGAGCGGCACTTTCAGATTTTCTTTTTAATTTGCTAATATTTTAAGCCAACTTACAGTCATGCTTTAGAATCAAAGTAATTTCTATTTAAGTAATTACATTAGAATAAGCCTGGAAGAAGACCCATTAAACCACCAAAGCTATTCATTTGTAGAAAGATATATATTACGTGCTAATCATATTCACTATTTTAAGTTATGGGTTTACTGCAACAAACAGAGCAGGCAAGGCACATGTATTTTACCAAACTTACAATATACTAGGTGGAAAGAGGAGATAAAAATAAAAAAATATTAATAGATAATTTCAAATAATATTGAGCGATAAGAAAAATATTAAGAAAACGTTTTAGAACTGACAAATTAGAGTGATTTTAGTTAGTATGAAGAAATATGAAACTATATTGTAAGAGTAAATTAGAACCGTCTTTGATGTCACTAAAAGGTACTCAAATTTCAAAAAGATGAAGATATTCTCAGCTAGTTGCATGTTAATGAGCCTCGTCAAACTGGTTGCTCACAGATGAAATATCTTGCATTCTTACATTAAATCATCTAATTTGGAGTGGAAATTTTATGAAATATTTTTGGAAAACTTACTAAGATACAGGATTATTTATAGTTCAAGACTAGGGAATCAGGTGGTATGAGCTCAACTCACAGCCTTGCAATAATGAGGTGTCGCTCCTTAGGAAATCTTCTGCTCAGTTTTACAAAGTTTTGGAACATGTGCAAAACTAAAGAATTGGGCCAATGATCTTTAATATCCTTTATGTTCAAATTTTGAAGCTTCCTTTAGCTCATGATTTAAAAATAATGATTCTGCTGAGAAATTCAGCATCTGACTATCAAAATATCCCCTATATAATTTATGATATAAAGCTTGAATAATTTCCCATCTGTAATACTTGAAGGATGTGTTTATATCTGTATAAACTCTATTACATCTCATCTATTTCCTTAAAAATATTAGCCATTTTAATTGTCATTTCTATGTCTCTTTCTATCAAAAAATATTTTTAGAACAGTTATCTTTACTGTATCACCTGAAAATAATTCAGCAATGTAATGAATACTACTGAGAAATCAATCTTGCATGGAAAATGAAAGGCTTGCTTTTGTATTTTGCTTAATTATTTTGCTAGTCAGCATTCATATATAAACCTGGCCAATTGTAGTAGAAAAATCTGGATTCTTATAAAAATAACTAAATTGGCTCCCATATTTGCAATTATAAAAAGGAAAATGTCTGTTTTTCTGTTCCTGTGTTAGTTTGCTGAGATTGATGATTTCCAGCTTCATCCATGTCCCTGAAAAGGACATGAACTCATTCTCTTTTCATGGCTGCATAGTATTCCATGTGCCACATTTTCTTTATCTAGCATATCATTGATGGACATTTGGGTTGGTTCCAAGTATTTGCTATTGTGAATAGTGCTGCAGTAAATATACGTGTGCATGTGTCTTTATAGTAGAATGACTTATAATCTTTTGAGTATATACCCAGTAATGGGATTGCTGGGTCAAACAGTATTTCTGGTTCTAGATCCTTGAGGAATCCCCACACTGTCTTCCACAATAGTTGAACTAATTTACACTCCCATTGGCAGTGTAAAAGCATTCATTCTTCTCCACACCCTCTCCAGCATCTGTTGTTTCCTGACTTTTTAATGATCGCCATTCTAACTGGCATGAGACGGTATCTCATTGTGGTTTTGATTTGCATTTCTCTAATGACCAGTGATGATGAGGTTTTTTTCATTTGTTTCTTTGCCACATAAATGTCTTCTTTTGAGAAGTGTCTGTTCATATCCTTTGCCCACTTTTTGATGGGGTTGTTTGTTTTGTGTTCTCACTCATAAGTGGGAGTTGATCAATGAGAATACATGGATATAGGGAGGAGAACATCACACACTGGGGCCTGTTGGGGGGTGGGAGACTAGGGGAGGGATAGCATTAGGAGAAGTACCTAATGTAGATGACAGGTTGCTGGGTGCGGCAAACCACCATGGCATGTGTATATACCTATGTAACAAACCTGCATGTTCTGCACATGTATCCCAGAACTTAAAGTATAATTTAAAAAATGAAGATGTCATTTTAAATTTGGATCAAAGTGTATAAGAATCATCACTGGTTTTTGCAAACCTGTAAAAGAATGCCTTAACAATTGTATAAAGTTAACTTTAAACAGTAGTCAAAGATTTTAGTCTGCACACATAAAATGACCCCAAGGTAGAAACTTAAATTATTCCAAATTACCTCGGCTGTCTTCTTTTTCATAGCTAAATGATCAAAATCTTCTGTTAATTATACCTCAGCAGAGTATGTCAAATACAGCTTGTCCTTAAAATGCTCTTTGTCTTTAACTTGGTTCAGTCCTTCAATTTCCCTTACAAGAGTGATCCTTGTAGCCTCCAGTTCTACTCCTACACCCTTTTTACAAAGTCCTCCTCATTGATGTGGTTTATGCTCCTTTATGTCTCTAGATTAAACTTATTACAATATAGGAAGCTGTATCAGAACAGAGAGAATTCATTTCTATCATCAACACATTATGAGAAAATATATCACCTAGTAGACAGTCTACTCATAGCAGATTACCAAAAAGAAACTGTTGAATGAATAAAAATAAACGGATAGAGAATAATTCTAATTTTGAAACTACAATATTTAAAACTTATAGTAACTTCTCTATTATTTTTCAGAATACAATTGATATTATTTAGCATACTTCCACCATCCATGTCCATGAAATCTACATTTTCATTTCACCTACGATGAGATTAAGTCACAATGAAATTATCATGATATCCCAAACATAGAAACCCTTTTTTTGTTTTTATCACTAAGTTCTTTGGTATACTTTTTTGTATCTTCTCAATAGAATCCCCTTCTGTTCTCCCCTAATAGATATATTACTACATACATTCATCTTCCCAGCTATATGCTACCTCTTCTCTTAAGACTTTCTGACTAGCACTAGGACAACACACAGTTGTACACACACGCAGAGAGATGCATATACGTTTTATAAGTGTAGGTACATATACATTTATAAATAACATATCATGAAACACATGCAAATAAATTCTGATTATAATGCTTAAAATGGTATTTGGAAAATCATCTATGATTAAGGATTATTTATAACTAAAATAAAAAATATATTAAGGAACTAAATCAATTTTGTTGAAACAAAATGAAAGAGATTTTAAAGTGCCATTAGCATGGAGTTTAACACTTTTTAAAATAATCTCTACAAGTAGTAAAAACAAAATATTTAGGAAAAGGAAAGCATGAGGTTTACTACAAATCAAATGATTACAGGAGTTATCAAGAATACTGACCCTTCTGAAACAGTACTTTATCAGCTAATAAGAAGTGCTAAATGTTTAACTACTAATAATAAGTAGTTTACCTACTACAAATATTGAGCTGATTATTGGTATGTTGACAATACATGCTTATTTATTTTTCTTCTCTTGAAATCCCACTAAGATAAAGGTCATATATTATTGTAGTAGGTATAGTCAAAGGAAAAGAATTTGAAGTATACATCACTATAAATGACAGATTTTTAAAAACTTTGGAAAGACCGTACATGAACTGACAAAAAGTATCAGATTTAGAGATATGTGAAACCAAACAAGAAAAATGACAAGAGTTCCAATGAAGAGTAGTAGCAGTGAGGTAAAGAACAGAAAATAGGAAATTACATGATTCCATATACTGAGTTTTTGGAACCCAAATCCATTTCCTCAATTTCTTCAGCCCAGTGTATTTCCTTAAGCAGAAATTTGGAGCATTCTTCATTTAAAAATCTGCACTACCCCAGATACAAGATCTTCATGTATTTATCTATACTTTGGATGTCACCCAACAAAAATGTCAGGTCACTCTTTGACCACCTTAGAGTAAAGACCAAAAGTAGACAAGTCTTTTAGTTGAAACAAATACATTTCAGCAGTTCTCTTAACAGTTAATTTTTACACTGAAAAGGACAACCATATTACACTTGTGGAAAATTCTAGTGGAATTATCAGAGAGCAAAGTAGGCAGATAAAGATGTCTGAGGGAACACTGGCAATTAAAGTATACAAGAACATTTAAATCAGTAAAACCAAAGACTACTTTTACTATCTTTAGTTAGAAATATTGCATGAATAACATCCGTTAACTGAAGAGAAGTATTTTCCAAATAACGTATAGTCAAAGAACAAAACGCTTTAGGAAAAAGGACCAGAAACCAGATTGAAAGACAATGAGAGAAAAATGTTCAAATACAGGCATACCTTAGAAAAATTGCAGGTTTATTTTCAGATCACTGGAATAAAGCAAATTTCATAACCAAGCAAGTCATACGAATTTTTGGCTCCCCACAGCATATAAGTTATGTTTACACTCTAGTCTATTAAATGTAAAATATAATTATGTCTATAAAACAACATAAGTGCCTTTATATAAACTATTTTGTTGCTAAAAATGCTAATGATCATTCGAGCCTTCAGCAAGTCATAATATTTTGTTGGTGGAGGGTCCTGTCTCAGCTAATGACCACTGAATGATCAGGGTGGTGGTTGCTGAAGGTTGGAGTGACTGGCAATTTCTTAAAATAAGACAACAATAAAGTTTGTCACATGTATTTATTCTTCCTTTCACAAATGGTTTCTCTGTAGCATGCAATGCTATTTGATAGCATTTTATCCACAGTAGAACTTCTTTCAAAATTGGAGTCAATCCTTTCAAACCTTGCTGCTGTTTTGTCAACTAAGTTGATGCAATAGTCTAAAGTCTTTGTTGTCATTTCATTAATGTTCATAGCATCTTCACCAGGAGTGCATTTCATCTCAAGAAGCCCCTCCTCATCCACTAGAATTTTATAATAAGATTGCAGCAAATTTATTCATATCTTCAGGCTTCTCTTCTAAGTCTAGTTATCTTGCTGTTTCTACAACATCATCAATTACTTTTTCCATTGAAATTCTGAACCTCTCAAAGTCATCTCTAAGGATTAGAATCAATTTCTTACAAACTCATGTTAATGTTTCTATTTTGACCTCCTTCATCCTTGAATCAGGAGTGTTCTTTATGGCATCTATTCATTATGGTGAATCTGAAGATTTTCAATTTACTTTATCTAGATTTATTAGAGGAACCAGTACTTACGGCATTTATAGCCTTAAAAATTGTGTGCACTATATGTGGAACACAATAAAGTAGGCACAATAAAATGAGGTCTGCCTATAGATACAACCTCTGTATGAAGACCAGTGATTATTGACAATCAAGAGGAGGGAATTATCAAAAAGTCACTGTGTTAGTCAGAGTTCTCTAGAGGGACAGAATTAGTGGGATATATGTATGTACTAAAGGGAGTTTATTACGAAGAGTTGACTCATATCATCACAAAGTAAAGTACCATGATAGGCCATCTGCAAGGAGCAAGGAAGCCAGTGGTGGATCTGTCCAAGTCCCAAAAACCTTCAAAAGTAGGAAAGCTGACAGTGCAGCCTTCAGTCTGTGGCCAAAGACCAAGAGCCCCTGGTAAACCACTGGTGTATGTCCAAGAGTCCAAAATCTAAAGAACCTGGAGATCAATATTTAAGGGCAGGAAGCATGCAGCATAGGAGAAAGATGGAGGCCAGAAGACTTAGCCAATCTAGTTCCTCCACTTTCCTCTGCCTGCTTTTATCCTAGCAGAGCTGGAGTTGACTAGATTTTGCCCACCCAGATTGAGGGTCTGCACTCCCAGTCCACTGGCTCAAATGTTAATCTCCTTTGACAACACCCTCACAGACACACCCAGGAACAATATTTTGCCTCCTTCAATGCAGTCAAGTTGACACTCAATATTAAGCATCACAGTCACATCAGAAATAAAGGATAGAAATTTTCCATTTGAAAGCATAAACCATGTACCTAGAATAATGAATAAAAAACATCTAGAGAACATCCTAAAAACTTCAAGAGAAAAGACATATTCAAAGGAATACAAAGAAATACAAATAAAATGTAATACAAATCACAGTGACACTTGTCTTCTAAATAACAATACTAGATGCTAGAATGTACAGTTGTAAGGAAACACTATTTTTCATATACATTCCAACATATTCATTGCATATGAGAACACAATCAAATTATTTTCTCATATGTAAAAGACAACTATTCAATATTCCCAGTACTTTTTATTCATAAGCAACTGGAAGACATGTCCATTTGCACAAGAATGTAGAAATAAAAGAAAAGATGGCTTGGATACCAGGGAAAAGTGCAATGGATTCTGACTGATGGACACATTCGTGCAGTCAACACTCCAGTGAAGACTCGGAATATTTGTATCATAACTGGACCACTGCATCTAAAGCAAAAGTGGAATAAAAGTGAAAAATAATCTCAGGCAGTCTCAGGGGGTGACTAGAGAAAAGTGAAACAGAGAAACTGGAATTTAGTGAGGGAAAAGGCTCCAGACATTAAATAATCGTAGAAAATCAGACTTTGAGGGAAAGCAAGCAAACAGAAATGTATTTATTTACTGACAGCTCTAATGGAACAAGCATTTGTGTTTGGGAAATACTAAAGATGAAAATTAGGTAATTTTAACATCAAAAAAACCCCTCAAATATTAAACACAAGGTAAAAATGATGGTAAGGAAAACGAATCATATTATAGTACTTGGATAGTACACTGTAAAAGTTATTGCTGACTTGATCAGAAAGTATGTTACGGCTGGTCACAGTGGCTTATGCCTGAAATACCAGCAGTCTCAGAGACTGAGGCAGGCAGATTGCTTGAGCCCAAGAGTTCGAGACCAGCCTGGCCAACATGGTGAAAGTCTTTTTCTACTAAAAATACAAAAATTAGCTGAGCATAGTGGCCAATCCCTGTAATCCCAGCTACTCAGGAGGCTGAGGCAGGAGAATCCCTTGAGCTGGGGAAGTGGAGGTTGCAATGAGCTGAGATTGAGCCACTATACTCCAGCCTGGCGACAGAGTTAAACTCTGCCCACCCCCGCAAAAAATAAATAACTAAATAAAAATTAACCAGTTGTAGTGGAGCTCCTGTAGTCACAGCTGCTCCGGAGGTGAGTCAGAGGAGGTTGCAGTGATTCCTGATTGCACCACTGAAAAACTAAAATGTGTTATAACCAACTGGTAAATTAGAAGAGAGAAGTGTGCTGTTTTGTGTAAGGAAGCTAAATATTCATCTCAAATTGATCAATCACATAATTACTATACAAAAATATTACCAAGAAATATCAAGAAAACTATCAAAATAAATCATTAGAAGTTGGCCCTTGTCATAGTAGGACTGCGAATGCAAGTAGTAAAGTGATACATTGTTTTCTTTTAAGTCTTTTAGTATTCGTCGTTTTTGTTTGGTTTTATTTTGCTTTTTTGTTTTGTTTTGTTTTTTTGTTTTGTTTTGACACAGTTTTGCTCTGTTGCCCAGACTGGAGTGCAATGATGTGACCTTGGCCCACTGCAACCTCTGCCTCCTGGGTTCAAGCAATTCTCCTGCCTCTGCCTCAAAAGTAACCGGGATTACAGGCTCCCACCACTATGTCCAGCTAATTTTTGTATTTTTAGTAGAGACGGGGTTTCACCATGTTGGCCAGGCTGATCTCAAACTCCTGACCTCAGGTGATCCACCTGCCTCGGCCTTCCAAAGTGCTGTGATTATAGGCATGAGCCACCACACCTGGCTATATTAATTGTATTTGAATGTCTACAACATGGATGAACCTGGAAGATATTATGGAAAACAATCACAGAAAGACAATTGCCGCATAATGCCATTTACATGAAGTACTGAAATAACTTCATAATATTAGATAATAGAATAGTGATTACCAGGGACTTTCTGTTCAAGGGGTATAAAATGTCAGTTACAAAGACGAATGAACTCTGGAGATTTGCTGCATAACACTGTGCCTATTGTCAACACTACTGTATTGTTAAGAAGGTAGATTTCATGTCAAGTGGTCTGTTAACTATTTTTTAAAACGTAATAAATTTGTATTTTTGATAAATACAGATAGATAAAAAGAGATATATAGACCTGTAGAAGATTAGTATAGGTTTACCCAGTCATTTTTCAGCACATTGGCTACAATCAGAAAATAGTTCAGTTTGATATTAGCAGCATTTTTTTTTTTTTTTTGGATTCAGTGACTTTTGTTAATGGCTTCTAGGTCCAACTGTGACTTGCTTTCCTAGCACCGGCTGTCAATCTTAATATTATCACTTTTGGCAATATTTTCCTCTCCATTTTGTTTCAATCATAGATGTCAATGAATGATAAATAGCTGTTAAATAGGAAAATATAACCCGTCTCTCAAGTACAGTGGCAAACACTTTGTAAAAATAATCCTTCAATAAAATACTATTTATACCAAAAAACCTGGAAAATATAGATTATTTATTAAGTGAAACTTCATGTTATTTAAATTACTTAGGATAAAATTTGTGAAAATTGCTATTTTAAAAAAGTTATAGTAACAATAAAAAACTGTTTGAATGGACATTGTTAAAATACTGTGAATTAGATTTGATCTTATAATTAATTACATGGAAAAAATCAATAGTGGCTACAGCCTCAAATCAGAAATATTCCAGTTTTACTAGAAGCCACAAATATAAATCAATCTATTTTACTGAAACACAGATGTAAATCAGTCTACATTAAAGTTTGAGATTATACTACACAAGCTTCTTTTTCTTTAAATCTGATTTGGTGTCTGAATTCTTTCAGCAAATACCAAGAATCCTTGCTGGGTACAGTGGCTCTCGCCTGTTATCCCTGCACTTTGGGAGGCTGAGGCAGACAGATCACTTGAGGTCAGGAATTCGAGAACAGCCTGGTCAACGTGGTGAAAACCTGTCTCTACCAAAAATACAAAAACTAGCTGGGCATGTTGGTTCATGTCTGTAATTCTGGATACTTGGGAGGCTGAGGCAGGAGAATCACTTGAACCCAGGAGGCAGAGGTTCCAGTGAGCTGATATGGTGCCATTACACTCTAGCCTGGGGGACAAGAGTGAAATTCTATCTCAAAAAAAAAAAAAAAAAAAAAAAAGAAAAAACCTTGATATTGTACTATAACTAGAATTGGTATACACAATATAAAGGCAAAAACAACTTAATAATTACTACAAAATAAACAAAACCCAAAGCCTGCAATTATTTTATTGCAAATCGTTATCAAAATATCTGTAAAGCAAAGAGTAAATACTCATTTGTATTACTTGAATGAAAAAGGAGATTTATCCCTTGTGTCTAAGAACAACAATAAAAAATAATTTCTCAGAAGAAATACAAACAATATATTTGTATTTGCTTGTGCTTGTAAAATTTGTCAGACTGAATAAACTTATACAGTGAAACAATACATATGGTATGATAAATTTTAATAATATGCTTCTTTGTTTCAGTCCTGAGATTTCTATATAATTGGCATTTTTAAAGAATTAAGAATTGATTATTTTCCCTGTAAACCAAAATGCTAAATTCTAAGGTATTAAAAAAAATTATAACATTGAACTCTGTCAAAACTCTAAGAGAAATGAAAACATATACAGAGGATTTTTTGGTCTTCTCTAAGGTAATGATTATTATAACAATTATTTTTCTTTTCTTTTTTTTAATTATACTTTATGTTCTAGGGTACATGTGCACAACATGCAGGTTTGTTACATGTGCCATATTGGTGTGCTGCACCCGTTAACTCATCATTTATATTAGGTATATCTCCTAATGCTATCCCTCCCCACTACTCCTACCCCATGACAGGCCCCAGTGTGTGATGTTCCCCTTCCTGTGTCCAAGTGTTCTCATTGTTCAGTTCTCACCTATGAGTGAGAACATGTCGTTTGGTTTTCTGTTCTTGCGATAGTCTGCTGAGAATGATGGTTTCCAGCTGCATCCATGTCCCTACAAAGGACACAAACTTATCCTTTTTTATGGCTGCATAGTATTCCACATTAAGAATATGTGCTACATTTTCTTAATCCAATCTATCATCGATGGACATTTGGGTTGGTTCCAGGTCTTTGTAAAATCTACACGAGATCTACAACCAAACAAGATATTAAGAATTTCCTACTGTGTAGTAGATTCCCAATTACCCTTAATTGGTTAAACAGTGGCACACTTATGAATTGTCACTGCTCTCCAATCTTTTAATCTACATATTGGTATATATATAAATGTTGAAATATCCTTATCCACATCCATATCTTGTCAAGTTCGCATATACCCAGTTTGCTTTCCCAGTCATGCTCAAATCTTCCTGCTTCCTTTCAGATGTGAATTTCTGCTCTTAGAAATTTTCGGCAATTTCTGAAACTTCTGGAAGTTCAGGAAAGGACTTGTTCCAGTCATTTTAGACATGTTTAAAGTTAGACGTATCACCATTGAAAACTTTTAACAGTAGGGGTAGTTTCAATGTTTTCTAACGAGCATAGAACGCAGGTCATAACTATCAATGTTGTTTTCAACATCATCTACCCTGTTCTTCGTATTTCTTAGTCATCTTGTTCTATCAAAAACAAGTAGCTTCTTAATAATGTTTTTTACATAGAAATCCACGTTTTAGCCATACTTATTATCTTCAGGGCAAAGACGTCCTTGACAAATCTTCTCTTTGACCAAGGATTCTACTTTCATACCTGTGCACATGGTGGCTAATGTGCAAAGTTCTGCAGCCAATGTACTGTCAATCAATATTTACATTTGTAAGATATTCCAGGGGTGTTCATTTCCTGAAGTGGCTGGCAAAAAGCTTTATTTTAAAAGCTAATGCAGATTAATACTCATATTTAATGCCAAAATTTTGAGCAACTTCTCATTTAAAATTAAAATTCAAATCTACTAAAAATGCATCTTACAAAAATAACAACACATTTTTAGTATTCACTGCTGCATGGGCTTTCATGCAAAATATTCCTTTACTTTTGTATATGAAAAACTGTAAGAAACAAATTATTTAAAAAATGTAAGCATTCATCATTGACAAAATTAACATAACAATGTTTTAAAAAGAAAACTGACATAATTCATCAGTAGCAAAATTTCACCCACTGAAATGCTAAATAAACTCAACTCTTCAGGCTCAGGAATGAATAAAAAATATTAAAAACAGGTGTGAGATGGTATCTCATTGTGGTTTTGATTTGCATTTCTCTGATGGCCAGTGATGATGAGCATTTTTTCCTGTGTCTGTTGGCTGTATGAATGTCTTCTTTTGAGAAATGTCTGTTCATATCCTTTGCCCACTTTTTGATGGAGTTGTTTGTTTTTTTCTTGTAAATTTGTTTGAGTTCTTTGTAGGTTCTGGATATTAGCCCTTTGTCAGATGAGTAGATTGCAAAAATTTTCTCCCATTCTGTAGGTTGCCTGTTCACTCTGATGGTAGTTTCTTTTGCTGTGCAGAAGCTCTTTAGTTTAATAAGATCCCATTTGTCAATTTTGGCTTTTGTTGCCACTGCTTTTGGTGTTTTAGACATGAAGTCTTTACCCATGCCTATGTCCTGAATGGTACTACCTAGGTTTTCCTCTAGGATTTTCATGGTATTAGGTCTAACATTTAAGTCTCTAATCCATCTTGAATTAATTTTCGTATAAGGAGTAAGGAAAGGATCCAGTTTCAGCTTTCTACTTATGGCTAGCCAACTTTCCCAGCACCATTTATTAAATAGGGAATCCTTTCCCCATTTCTTGTTTCTCTCAGGTTTGTCAAAGATCAGATGGCTGTAGATGTGTGGTATTATTTCTGAGGACTCTGTTCTGTTCCATTGGTCTATATCTCTGTTTTGGTACCAGTACCATGCTGTTTTGGTTACTGTAGCTTTGTAGTATAGTTTGAAGTCAGGTAGCGTGATGCCTCCACCTTTGTTCTTTTGACTTAGGATTGTCTTGGAGATGCGGGCTCTTTTTTGGTTCCATATGAACTTTAAAGCAGTTTTTTCCAATTCTGTGAAGAAACTCATTGGTAGCTTGATGGGGATGGCATTGAATCTATAAATTACCTTGGGCAGTATGGCCATTTTCATGATATTGATTCTTCCTATCCATGAGCATGGTATGTTCTTCCATTTGTTTGTGTCCTCTTTTATTTCACTGAGCAGTGGTTTGTAGTTCTCCTTGAAGAGGTCCTTTACATCCCTTGTAAGTTGGATTCCTAGGTATTTTATTCTCTTTGAAGCAATTGTGAATGGAAGTTCATTCATGATTTGGCTCTCTGTTTGTCTGTTACTGGTGTATACGAATGTTTGTGATTTTTGCACATTAATTTTGTATCCTGAGACTTTGCTGAAGCGATCATTAAAAAGTCAGGAAGCAATAGGTGCTGGAGAGGATGTGGAGAAATAGGAACACTTTTACACTGTTGGTGGGATTGTAAACTAGTTCAACCATTATGGAAAACAGTATGGCGATTCCTCAAGGATCTAGAACTAGATGTACCATATGACCCAGCCATCCCATTACTGGGTATATACCCAAAGGATTATAAATCATGCTGCTATAAAGACACATGCACACGTATGTTTATTGTGGCACTATTCACAATAGCAAAGACTTGGAATCAACCCAAATGTCCATCAGTGACAGATTGGATTAAGAAAATGTGGTACATATACACCATGGAATACTATGCAGCCATAAAAAAGGATGAGTTTGTGTCCTTTGTAGTGACATGGATGCAGCTGGAAACCATCATTCTTAGCAAACTATCATAAGAACAGAAAACCAAACACCGCATGTTCTCACTCATAGGTGGGAACTGAACAATGAGATCACTTGGACTCGGGAAGCGGAACATCACACACTGGAGCCTATCATGGGGAGTGGGGAGGGGGGAGGGATTGCATTGGGAGTTATACCTGATGTAAATGACGAGTTGATGGGTGCTGACGAGTTGATGGGTGCAGCACAGCAACATGGCACAAGTATACATATGTAACAAACTTGCACGTTATGAACATGTACCCTAGAACTTAAAGTATAATAATAATAATAATAATAATAATAAATTAAAAACAGCAAATATCTGTATATATGTAAACACTATTTTTCCTGAACTTATTTAAAAATACTAAATATTATTGTGTTGGAGACTTCATACTGCACATAGATATATTAGATATAAAAACTGTAGCATAAAGTGTGGTGAACTTGGGGGGTTTATACACCTATATCCATATAGTTTTAATATTGTCCTTGAAATGGCAGAACCCTAATTCTATCTAAGTGGTAAAAAATTAAGAATATGTATTATATTTAATAGATTAAACATAAAAGTGATGCAATGAGGCACTTATCTAAAAAGCCATTATAGGGACATCAGGACTTCCTGAGGCTGTGTCACAGGTGCACAATTAAATTTTTAAAAAGTCATTATATAAATTAAGTATAGTTTAGAAATAGTCAAATAATCTAAAAGAAGACAAAAAAGGGAGAGGAAAAGAATTGAGAAGAGATACAGAAATAGAGAGGAAAACCAAAAATAAATATTAATAAATATGTAGTTTTTAGGGAAAAAAATAGTTATATTAACATATTGGAAGAGTCATTTGTATTTAAATGTTTATTATATATGTTTAATATATAAATTCAATACTATCACAATTCAAAATCCCACAATTAATCAGTAGAAATTGAATGCTAATTCTGTTATTTTTATGGGATTCTAAATGGAGAATTCTCCATCAGTTTGTGTTTTCAGTGACAGTCATGATTTCCTTGAAAAGGACAGAATGAAGGTGCCACATTCCCAGGGAAACATTATAAGTCACAACAAACAAACACCAACCTGAACTGAAAGACTGACTGCATAAAACTTATTTTTGATTTCTGTTGTAGGGTTTTTAAAAATATATATTTGGTTATGTATATTTAAGGTATGCAAAATGATGTTATAGAACACATATAGATAGTAAAATGGTTACAAATTGCTTTATTCATCATCTCACATAGTTACCTTTGTGTGTGTGGCAAGAGCAGTTATAACCCACTCATTAGCAAAAAAAGATAATCTTTGGGCCTACTCGACATCTATGAACAAGGATTGGGCCATTAAAGATGCCCATCCAATAGAGTATAAGATTTATAAAGAATATGTTGGATTTATATAAAGAGCTTATTAAAAAGGAAGGATTTCAAAGAAGGAGCCAGGTGCCACGGAGGTTATTAAATAAGGAACAAACACTGAGAGATAAGAATCAGGTCTTAATTTAAAAAAAAAAAGTTTTTTTCCAGCTTCAGGTTGAAGTCTTTAAAGACTTCTGTACACCGAGACGGGCAGATCGCGAGGTCAGGAGATCGAGACCATCCTGGCTAACACAGTGAAACCCCGTCTCTACTAAAAACACAAAAAACTAGCCGGGCGAGGTGGCGGGCGCCTGTAGTCCCCGCTACTCGGGAGGCTGAGGCAGGAGAATGGCGTAAACCCGGGAGGCGGAGCTTGCAGTGAGCTGAGATCCGGCCACTGCACTCCAGCCCGGGCAACAGAGCAAGACTCCGTCTCAAAAAAAAAAAAAAAAAAAAAAAAAAAAAAAAGACTTCTGTACAATGGAATTGCAAGATTTTGATGATCAGTAACTGCTCCAGTACCCCTCCCTCTTTCAAAAGGAAGTTTATTGCCATTGTTTTGTGTTTTCTGTATAATTATATATTGGCTATATGGTAAGTAGATAACATGATTGTTTTTGTTTTGTAAATCTTTGCCTTAAAAAAACAAAAACCATCAAGTTTATTTTTTACAGAGACTCTAATATCTTCCTTAGAAATACACAACTTTCGACTGAATGCCATGTCTAAATTAAACTTTCAGATTTTCTCACTTTGAAGATGCTTAGCATATTTATCATTCAGAAAGGAGAATGAGACATTTAATTATAAGAGATTTGAAGAGTGATCTGGACACAAATACTCCAATTTTCTTCTTCAGGGCGTGTGGGTAAGATTGCACTCTCTTCTGCTAGTCATTGAATTTAGGCATGGTCTTATGACTTGGTTTGGGGAATGAAATGTCAAGAAAGGCTTTAAAAGTTAATTTTCTACTTGCCATTTTCTATCTTACTAATGAGATAATACTTCCATCATTCTAGTATTTCTAAGTAATTACAATGGACAGAGTCCCCTCTCTAACCTATGCTGTACATGTAGCATAAAGAAGAAATGTGCTTGGTACTGTATGTTGTGTCATCAGATTTTCAGGTTTTTTTTTCTTTTTTTCTGTAAAATAACGTATCCATCTTGGTACTGAATTTGTTAAAGATAAAATTAATATTAAATATTAAAAATGTTAAGTAATATATGTTAAAGATCAAATAAACAATAATTATATAAAATAAGCCTTGTTTTAGGGAAAGTAATTTCTTTTACTAAGCCACAAACACATAAACCATAAAGAAAATAAAATATTTAACTACACTGTAATTTGAAAACTTAACTGCAGACAAATGGACAGGTAACAGGCAACTTACAGTTTAAGGGGGTATATTTACATCTAAAATCAATCAGGAACTAATGTCTAGAATGTAAAGATAGGAAACTCAATAGAAAATTTGTCAAATCATACAGACTGGCAATTCACAGAACAGGAAACCCAAAGAATAACTCATTACATGAGTTATTACATGTTCTCTAAACTCATCAGTAACTAGAAAAATGGAAATCACAGCAACAAGAAAATGTAATTTTTTACTCACTTGATTAGTTGCTTAAAAATGAAAAATAATTATTTTGTTCATGTTTAGTTACGGAAATGTTGCTTAGAATCTAGGTCTAGATAAATAAACGTGGCATGTCAAATTTCACAAGTGATGCGATGATTCAGATAGTTGCAGTCAGTCTGAAGACAAATCTGTGAATACTGAATCAAATTAAATATAGTACAATCCCTCCAAATTCTTACATCAAAGAAAGTCACACATGTGTCCATAAGGGAATATATTTGAGGCTGTTCATCATAGCACTGCTGTGCTATAAGGAATAAGAGGCAATATAGAAGCACATTAGATATCTGTCTTGAAAGATCAATGCATTTTTATTTTCCTTGCTGTTGTTTCACTGTGACCAAAAAAAAAAAAAAAAAAAAAAAAAAAAATCTTTAGCCTGTAAACATTCTTGGTAGCCTGCCCTAGTAATTTGTCATTTCCCTCCCCAAAATTATTTGTGTTTAATTCAATATTTGTTTCTGTAATTAAAAGCATTTTATCTTGTGTTAACCTATGTTAGTCTAAGAGGCAGTAATCAGATAAATAGATTAAAATAGTGTTTTGAGAATTTAAATAAATTAAGAAAACAATGACTTTTCTTTGTTTCTCTGTGCATATTTAATTTTTACTATTTATTATTACATGCTATTTGTGGTCTTGTGTTTGCAAATCTTTTTAAAATTTTTTCTTAACTCTTCTCCACAGAGAACATACATTTATTTTCTTTCTTCTTTATTCACAATTCTTTTGCTTCATCTCCTCGTTTTCATCTCCCCGACCTACTTTCTCATTGTATTCTTGAAAGTTGCTACTTGCTTAGTGTAATTAAAATCTCTCACAATTCAGACAAAGATATTCAAGTTACTAAAAAGTGAAAAGCACACCAGGTAGACAATAGGAGCTTTTTGAATACTAGTTAAGAGGACCTTCTTGCCAAGATAGAAGAAATATAAACAATTCATTTATAAAATCTTTCCAATACATCACATTCACTGATTCTTAAGTAAATAGATATGTCACAATAACCCAATAACGAACTTGAAGTAGATTGCTAAGCTCTAGTTATAGAAATGTACACATCAAAAAGAAGTTGTGCAATTCAAAGGATAACATGAGAAATAGAGAAGAAAGAGAAATAGAGCAGAAAGATCTTACAAACATCTAGTTTGTGTTTGTGTATATCTATCATCTATATATCTATCTATCTATCTATCTACCTATCATCTATCTATCTATCTATCTATCTATCTATCTATCTATCTATCTAAACTAAACTATACAAAGCACCTAACACCTGTTGAAATGTAACATAATTTTAATGTAGCTGGGAAGGAGTGTAAATTATTTGTCAAAAATTTCATAACACTAACTAATCAAGTTAGCTTTTTAAAACTGTGTATACAGTGAATGATCCCCTCTGGAAGTGATACTTTAATTGAACCTTAAGGTGTATAGATTACATAAGGGAAGGGCGCATTTCAGGAAGATGGAAAATGTGTGTCTGAAAGTAGAGGTCATTAAATACTGCTGTAGTTTTAGATGTTAGAGAAAACAATGAGGTAAAGATTGGGAAGGTAAGAGAACCAAATCATAAGGATTTTTTTATTCCACTTCTAGCAGTTTAAGATTTATTTTGTAGTTAAACTGCTGAATGATTTTAAGCATGTAAATAAAATAACTCAATTTACAATTTAGCGAGATGCCAAGTTTGCAGTTAGAAAGATCATTTGGTAAAGCACCCCTGGCCATATGTACTTACTTAATAATGCTAGATACTATTATATTAGATACTAATATCCAAGATTTTATGAGATCAAAAACTGCAGAGGTGGAATAGTAATTATATTAAGTTGAATACATCAAAATTAATGACAGATCTGAAAAAAGAGATAAGAAGTACAAGAGTGTCTAAGTTGTTTATTTAATTTCTAGATTGGGCAAGTGGACAGTTTATGGCATCATAAATTAACGTAAGAAGTAATGAAAACAGGCCGGGTCCTGTGGCTCACGCCTGTAATTCCAGCACTTTGGGAGGCCGAGGCGGGTGGATCACGAGGTCAGGAGATCGAGACCACAGTGAAACCCCCTCTTTACTAAAAATACAAAAAATTAGCCGGGAGCGATGGCGGGCGCCTGTAGTCCCAGCTACTCAAGAGACTGAGGCAGGAGAATGGCGCGAACCCGGGGGGCAGAGCTTGCGGTGAGCCGAGATGGTGCCACCGCACTATGGCCTGGGCAACAGAGCCAGACTCCATCTAAAAAAAAAAAAACAAAAAAAACAAAAAACAAAAAAAAAAACCACACACACACACACAAAACCTAAGTATGTTTCATTTTTGGTATATTTATGTCCACATATTTATGGGAAAGCTAAGAGAAAATGTACAGTATTTAGTTATCTGTTTGTCTGGAACTCAAGAAAGTACCCAGTCTGGAGCTATAAATTTAGGACCCTTTAGAGTAAAACTAGTAAACCAGCGACTAAATGAAATAATACAGAAAGTCAATTTAGAATGAGCAGAGAGAGAGAAACAGACAGACACACAGAAACAAATACAGACACAGAGAGAGTCAGGGACAGAGAAAAGGAGATAAAGAGAAAGAAAGGGAAAGAAGGGAAAATCAGATATGAAGATTGAGGAGAAATTTTCATATGCAAATGAGAAAAACTACACAAAATGTATTTTGTATAAGCCAAATACGAGAAAGTATCAAGAAGCTTGTGAAAATAAGTTTCAAATGTGCAGAGAGCAAGTGAAACATAAAGATTAAAATAATTCAGTATATTAGGTCAAATTTCAATTGTGAAAGATGTCAGACTATAGTAACTTGGAGCAGAAATTACATAGCAACGTTATTGTTCATAAGCATCAGATATTTATTTGGTAAGGGCAATTTACCTTCGCTAGATACCTAAATCAATCTAACTGTATTTTTCATTCTGTTTAGCAGGAATTGCCTAAATGGCATCTCAGTTAGTTTATACAGTTTCAGGATCAGAAGGTCTCTGATCATGGAGGTGATGAACAATAAACAATCAAGAAGAACTAAATTAGAAATAAGTAGTAAATAAATATTTTGGTTCAAAATAAATCACATAAAACAGATTTCATACTACTATTTTTATGGAAAATAAAACAAATAACACTCAAACCTATTGTAACATTCTAGCCTTTCTTCTTTATCTACTCTTTAATTCCAGATCACAAAAATAGATCCTAAAAAAGGGAAAGATAACCACATATGAAGCCCCTAACATTTACAAACTTACTGTATGACTCACAATAATTTATTGTTTCATATGTCAACAATTTTACATCTTCTAGAGATGTTTCATATACATGACCTCATTTGCTCCTAATGACAACTAAATAATTAAAGCACCACATTTTCTTAAGTTTTAGGTGAAGCACTTTTAGTTTCTTCTATGGGTCCCAGGGAATTGATTAAGATCATTATTCTAGAGTTCAGGCCTGAAGATTACAAAAGAACAATAAAGCAACAAACATGACTAATATTGTCTCCCAATTTACTCAAGTTTAAGAGAAAAAGGAAAGTAAGCAAAAGTTGTCTTAGCTTTTAGCTTAGTATGAGTTTTCTCAGCACACACTTCTATTAGTTTAATGACTTTTAAAATGGGCATTTAAAGCAAGACAAAAATGAATATGCAGCAAAGTAGACTATGTGGGAGTTATTTATGGGAGTGGGCATGGATGATGAATCAAGCTCACGACATTCAAAATTGCTGCTGAGCCTTTGCAATACTCTGTGCAATTAGTTTATTGGTGGCTTTTGCAAAAGCTGTGTGCATTTCTGCTCATACTCTCCAAGATATGATTTAATATTAAAATATATTTTCTTAAATATTTTTACCTTATAACAAAGGAAATGGTCATAAGAATTTGAGTAAGTCTTGACTTATGCCTCAGACATCTTCAAATACATTCTATCCTGTTAATTTTATAATGATGTAGTTGAAAGAAACCTGGAATTACACTTCAGGTTTTCCACTCTGGATGCCATTTATACCTCTTCCTTTTACATCACCTTAAGGAAAACACTTGACTGTCTCTGAGCTAGGTCACTTTTATCCTTAATGTAGAGAGTATAATTGCTATCCTGACTACTTCACTGGCGATAGCAACAAGAGACAGCTAAATGTGTAGGAAGATAGGTGCGGGTCTCCAGTGAAACCCCACTTCCAAGCCAAACACAGTTTAAAGCCTGAAAAGCTTTAAGCTACAAGTTACAAGTTACAAGCTGCAAGTTAAATCCTTGGACTGGATTGAGAACTTATCTTCCCATTTGGCATGCTTTCTTCTGATTGACCCTCTCCACTCCAGTATTAGTCTGTTCTCATGCTGCTAATAAAGACATACCAAAGACTGGGTAATTTATAAAGAAAAAGAGATTTAATGAACTCACGGTTCCACATGGCTGAGGAGACCTCACAATCATGGTGAAAGGTGGAAGAGGATCAAAGGCATGTCTTACATTTTGGCAGGCATGACAACATGTGTAGGGGAACTGCCCTTTATAAAACTATCAGATCTTGTGATATTTATTCACTATCACAAGAACCACATGGGAAAAACCCACCCCCATGATTCAATTACCTCCCACCAGGTCTCATGATGCATGGAGCTTATGAAATTTACAATTCAAGTTGAGATTTGAGTGGGGACACAGCCAAACCATATCATTCCACCCCTGCCCCCTCCCAAATCTCATGTCCTCACATTGCAAAATACAATCATGCCTTCCCAACAGTTCCCCAAAGTCTTAACTCATTCTGGCATTAAACCAAAAGTACAAGTTTAGAGTCTCATGCAAGACAAGGCAAGTCCCTTGCACCTACGAGCCTGTAAAACCAAAAGCAAGTTAGTTACTTCCTAGATACAATGGAGATACAGGCATTAGGTAAATACATACCTTCCAACTGGAAGAAATTGGCTGAAACAAAGGGGCTACAGGCGCCATGCAATTCTGAAATCCAATAAGGTAGTGTCTTTGATAAAGCATAACCAGAGTCACCTTTGCTCCAGTTCCAAAAAATTTCTCATCTCCATCTGAGACCTCAGCTTGGTACACAGTTTGTATGATCATAATAGTTCTGACCTTGTATGACTATGAGAATTAAATGAAAAATATAATGTTTTTAGAAGAGTGACTAGAAAATAGTAAATATTATTAAAATGTATTATTATTGTGATGATGAGAAAGAGGAAGAGAATGATGACAGGGCACAAACAAGCACACAATATTGAAGAATTTACAATCATTTCCACAGATTTACAACTTGTAGAGACATATCAGTTCAGTATTATAATACTGAATTTTATTTATGAAACATGGTAATTCTGAAATTTAACTCATATAACTTACAGATAAAGTTAATCTTCCTCAAATTATTTGCATGCTAAATTAAAATATAGTCATGCTGAGCCTCCTTCAGTTGTTTTGTTTTGACAGCATGGTCTTTCTATCCAAGACTTTAACTCTTTATGAGACAATGGGATTCCTGTACAAAAAGGTCTTGGATTGGCCTCAAACAAAACTGGTGCAGAAATCTCACTATAAAACAAACACAGTGAATGAAATATTTTCTATCATCTATTACAGAAGTGAATGGTAATGCTCTAGTGATTCTTCAATCTATAATTCTACAATTAGGAACATAATATTTTTGACTAAAGATGTTCAAATGAGGCAACAAGTGGCTATGAATTAAAATTTTAACACTTGACCTACTGAACAATGAATATATTTTTTAAACTACTCATACATCAAAATAAAAAAAGAGAAGCTCAGTTAGACTAATTATATGGGACTGTAGAGAACTCTAGTTTATTCATTATGAGTGGGTTGACCTGATATACTGGTTTGGTGGGATATTCTCACATTATTCCTGCTGTTCTCGGCATATTTATTATTAGTGACTCTTTCACCCTCAAAAGAGTTTTAGTTTGCATGTAAAATATACAGACATCTAATTCACCATTTGAGTGTAACTGTTATATAAATACAAATTAAGTCAAACCAAGTATATTTTTCTTGATGTGATACATTTTTGGAGTAAACATGCATTTTAATAAAATCGTATCTAGCAATGGGCGATTTATTTTATAAAATGAACGTGAGTAAAATTTTGAGGATAATGAAGCTATAAGATAAAAACTGAATACAGAAAGTCCTTGCTAACTGTTGTAATTAGATATTGGCAGGGAAATTATAATTCAGCAGAATTCTGTATCTTAAAGTAGTAATATGGATCTTTAAATATTAGTTTAATCTTGGCTCCTGTTTGAGACTTTAGTTTGCGTTTCTTAACTCTCATAGCTTGGCAAAATTAACTAACCCCTTGACCTCAATTTTGTAATCTATAAAGCATATAATAGCAAAAGCCATCTCAAGGGATTGCTGTGAAGATGAAATGACATAATGCGAGTATTTAGCAGACTGACTGATATAAGCGTTCAGAAATTATGAGCCATTGTTGCTACTAATTCTGTGATAACTATTACCTTGCAAAATACTAATTTCACTACAACCATTATTATTTATTATAGGTATAGGATAGCCAAAGGAGCTACCACACAAAAACATTATTTAAAATCAAAGTGAACATCCATTTCTTTTTAAATAATTTTTCTGGAGGAAGTTAATAACAGGTTTTTTAAAAAATAAATTCAAATATTAAAATGTAGGAATTATCTCTACATATAAATTCCAAGAGACAAGCTATTTCTCAAGAACCATTTATTGAATGTTTATATATATATAAATAAGAAAAAATAAACTATGAAAATATTTATCACACAGTATTCCAGAAGAGAGAAATACTGTGTGAGTTATGGTGTTATAAAGTTGTACAAGGGCTGGGTTTCATGGCTCATGCCTGTAATTTCAACATTTTGGGAGGCACAGGTGGTAGGATTGCTTCTGTCGAGAAGTTTGAGACCAGCCTGGGCAAAAAAGCGATACCCTGTCTCTTGTCTCTACAAAAGTGTTTTATAAAAAACTAGGTGCATGCTAGGTGGGGTGGCATGCACCTGTAGTCCCAACTACTCAGGAGGCTGAGACAGGAGGAGTGCTTGAGCCCAGGAGCTGGAGGCTACAGTTAGTAGTGATGCTGCCATTCCACTCCAGCCTGCACAATAGAGTAAGACCCTGCCTCATTAAAAATAAATAAATAAATAAATAAATAAATAAATAAATAAATAAATAAAATTAAAAAGTTAACCATCTCTGCCTGTGTGTATGTAGGACTTTCAAAGTGATTTATTGAAAATTTTTTAGATATCATATTTTGTTAAAAAAATTGCCACCACCATAACAACTTCAAAGCTCTATAGTGTCCCAGTGGCATGTGTTTCCACAATTCGCAGAACCTTTCCACAAACATTTCCTTGGAGCCTCACAAAAATCCTGTGGTTTAGGCAAGTCAGCTGTTCAATCTCTAGCCTAACATTCTTTCCCATATTCCTATCCCTTCTTTAAAAAGATAATGTGACAATTTTGCATTATTCCAACATCATAAAAATAATCACATAGAGACTACCTTTTTAAGTCTAAGGTGTGGCTTAATTATAATGTTTTAGGCAAATGACTGAAGATTTCCTTTGTCTGCAGAAAGCAGTACTGGCTCTACTGAATATTTATAGAGTAAAACTCAGTTTCACCATTTGTGGAATCTGAATAAAAAATTACGTCTCAGGACTGTCATAAAAATTCAATAATACGCTTACAATTTTTCACATAACCTGCACAAATTAAATGTTTCTATATACTTATGTTGTTTTCTCTTCTATAAAACACCAAAAGATTTCAGGTGTTCACTAAGAATCACTTCAAGGTCAATAATTTTAAATTAATATTCTGCAAATAATTGTTAGGAGAGGTTATTGAGTTTTCATTGCTGTTAAAATTCTGATGATACTACCTTCTGTATTGCTAATACTAGTTAGTAATAGTAGATGTAGTATTTTCATAAGCAATAATAATAATAATGACAAATAAAACAAAATTTGTATGTAGAGATAATTCCTAGATTTTTAATTTTTAGATTTTATAAAATGCTTATTTTTTTTCTGATGTAATCATTTCTATTTTCCCAATAATCTGATGAGGTAAGCTCTACTATTATCCTATTTTTTTTAATTTATTTATTATTATTAAACTTTAAGTTGTAGGGTACATGTGCACAACGTGCAGGTTTGCTACATATGTATACTTGTGCCATGTTGGTGTGCTGCACCCATCAACTCATCATTTACATCAGGTATAACTCCCAATGCAATCCCTCCCCCCTCCCCCCTCCCCATGATAGGCCCCGGTGTGTGATGTTCCCCTTCCCGAGTCCAAGTGATCTCATTGTTCAGTTCCCGCCTATGAGTGAGAACATGCGGTGTTTGGTTTTCTGTTCTTGTGATAGTTTGCTAAGAATGATGGTTTCCAGCTGCATCCATGTCCCTACAAAGGACACAAACTCATCCTTTTTTATGGCTGCATAGTATTCCATGGTGTATATGTGCCACATTTTCTTCATCCAAACTGTCACTGATGGACATTTGGGTTGATTCCAAGTCTTTGCTATTGTGAATAGTGCTGCAATAAACATACGTGTGCATGTGTCTTTATAGCAGCATAATTTATAATCCTTTGGGTATATACCCAGTAATGGGATGGTTGGGTCATATGGTACATCTAGTTCTAGATCCTTGAGGAATCGCCATACTGTTTTCCATAATGGTTGAACTAGTTTACAATCCCACCAACAGTGTAAAAGTGTTCCTATTTCTCCACATCCTCTCCAGCACCTGTTGTTTCCTGACTTTTGAATGATCGCCATTCTAACTGGTGTGAGATGGTATCTCACTGTGGTTTTGATTTGCATTTCTCTGATGGCCAGTGATGATGAGCATTTTTTCATGTGTCTGTTGGCTGTATGAATGTCTTCTTTTGAGAAATGTCTGTTCATATCCTTTGCCCACTTTTTGATGGGGTTGTTTGTTTTTTTCTTGTAAATTTGTTTGAGTTCTTTGTAGGTTCTGGATATTAGCCGTTTGTCAGATGAGTAGATTGCAAAAATTTTCTCCCATTCTGTAGGTTGCCTGTTCACTCTGATGGTAGTTTCTTTTGCTGTGCAGAAGCTCTTTAGTTTAATTAGATCCCATTTGTCAATTTTGGCTTTTGCTGACGTTGCTTTTGGTGTTTTAGGCATGAAGTCTTTGCCCATGCCTATGTCCTGAATGGTACTACCTAGGTTTTCCTCTAGGATTTTTATGGTTTTAGGTCTAACATTTAAGTCTCTAATCCATCTTGAATTAATTTTCGTATAAGGAGTAAGGAAAGGATCCAGTTTCAGCTTTCTACTTATGGCTAGCCAATTTTCCCAGCACCATTTATTAAATAGGGAATCCTTTCCCTATTTCTTGTTTCTCTCAGGTTTGTCAAAGATCAGATGGCTGTAGATGTGTGGTATTATTTCTGAGGACTCTGTTCTGTTCCATTGGTCTATATCTCTGTTTTGGTACCAGTACCATGCTGTTTTGGTTACTGTAGCCTTGTAGTATAGTTTGAAGTCAGGTAGCGTGATGCCTCCAGCTTTGTTCTTTTGACTTAGGATTGCCTTGGAGATGCGGGCTCTTTTTTGGTTCCATATGAACTTTAAAGCAGTTTTTTCCAATTCTGTGAAGAAGCTCATTGGTAGCTTGATGGGGATGGCATTGAATCTATAAATTACCTTGGGCAGTATGGCCATTTTCACTATATTGATTCTTCCTATCCATGAGCATGGTATGTTCTTCCATTTGTTTATGTCCTCTTTTATTTCACTGAGCAGTGGTTTGTAGTTCTCCTTGAAGAGGTCCTTTACATCCCTTGTAAGTTGGATTCCTAGGTATTTTATTCTCTTTGAAGCAATTGTGAATGGAAGTTCATTCCTGATTTGGCTCTTTGTTTGACTGTTACTGGTGTATAAGAATGGTGAAACCCCGTCTCTACTAAAAATACAAAAAAAAAACTAGCCGGGCGAGGTGGCGGGCGCCTGTAGTCCCAGCTACTCCGGAGGCTGAGGCAGGAGAATGGCGTAAATCCAGGAGGCGGAGCTTGCAGTGAGCTGAGATCCGGCCACTGCAGTCCAGCCCGGGCTACAGAGCAAGACTCCGTCTCAAAAAAAAAAAAAGAATGCTTGTGATTTTTGCACATTAATTTTGTATCCTGAGACTTTGCTGAAGTTGCTTATCAGCTTAAGGAGATTTTGGGCTGAGACGATGGGGTTTTCTAAATATACAATCATGTCATCTGCAAACAGGGACAATTTGACTTCTTCTTTTCCTAACTGAATACCCTTGATTTCTTTCTCTTGCCTGATTGCCCTAGCCAGAACTTCCAACACTATGTTGAATAGGAGTGGTGAGAGAGGGCATCCCTGTCTTGTGCCAGTTTTCAAAGGGAACTTTTCCAGTTTTTGCCCATTCAGTATGATATTGGCTGTGGGATTGTCATAAATAGCTCTTATTATTTTGAGGTACGTTCCATCAATACCGAATTTATTGAGCGTTTTTAGCATGAAGGGCTGTTGAATTTTGTCAAAAGCCTTTTCTGCATCTATTGAGATAATGATGTGGTTCTTGTCTTTGGTTCTGTTTATATGCTGAATTATGTTTATTGATTTGCGAATGTTGAACCAGCCTTGCATCCCAGGGATGAAGCCCACTTGATCATGGTGGATAAGCTTTTGGATGTGTTGCTGAATCCGGTTTGCCAGTATTTTATTGAGGATTTTTGCATCGATGTTCATCAGGGATATTGGTCTAAAATTCTCTTTTTTTTGTTGTGTCTCTCCCAGGCTTTGGTATCAGGATGATGTTGGCCTCATAAAATGAGTTAGGGAGGATTCCCTCTTTTTCTATTGATTGGAATAGTTTCAGAAGGAATGGTACCAGCTCCTCCTTGTAACTCTGGTAGAATTCAGCTGTGAATCCATCTGGTCCTGGACTTTTTTTGGTTGGTAGGCTATTAATTATTGCCTCAATTTCAGAGCCTGCTATTGGTCTATTCAGGGATTCAACTTCTTCCTGGTTTAGTCTTGGGAGAGTGTAAGTGTCCAGGAAATTATCCATTTCTTCTAGATTTTCCAGTTTATTTGCGTAGAGGTGTTTATAGTATTCTCTGATGGTAGTTTGTATTTCTGTGGGGTTAGTGGTGATATCCCCTTTATCATTTTTAATTGCGTCGATTTGATTCTTCTCTCTTTTCTTCTTTATTAGTCTTGCTAGTGGTCTGTCAATTTTGTTGATCTTTTCAAAAAACCAACTCCTGGATTCATTGATTTTTTGGAGGGTTTTTTGTGTCTCTATCTCCTTCAGTTCTGCTCTGATCTTAGTTATTTCTTGCCTTCTGCTAGCTTTTGAATGTGTTTGCTCTTGCTTCTCTAGTTCTTTTAATTGCGATGTTAGAGCGTCAGTTTTAGATCTTTCCTGCTTTCTCTTGTGGGCATTTAGTGCTATAAATTTCCCTCTACACACTGCTTTAAATGTGTCCCAGAGATTCTGGTATGTTGTATCTTTGTTCTCATTGGTTTCAAAGAACATCTTTATTTCTGCCTTCATTTCGTTATGTACCCAGTAGTCATTCAGGAGCAGGTTGTTCAGTTTCCATGTAGTTGAGTGGTTTTGATTGAGTTTCTTAGTCCTGAGTTCTAGTTTGATTGCACTGTGGTCTGAGAGACAGTTTGTTATAGTTTCTGTTCTTGTACATTTGCTGAAGAGTGCTTTACTTCCAATTAAGTGGTCAATTTTGGAGTAAGTGCGATGTGGTGCTGAGAAGAATGTATATTCTGTTGATTTGGGGTGGAGAGTTCTATAGATGTCTATTAGGTCTGCTTGCTGCAGAGATGAGTTCAATTCCTGGATATCCTTGTTAACTTTCTGCCTCGTTGATCTGTCTAATGTTGACAGTGGAGTGTTGAAGTCTCCCATTATTATTGTATGGGAGTCTAAGTCTCTTTGTAAGTCTCTAAGGACTTGCTTTATGAATCTGGGTGCTCCTGTATTGGGTGCATATATATTTAGGATAGTTAGCTCTTCCTGTTGAATTGATCCCTTTACCATTATGTAATGGCCTTCTTTGTCTCTTTTGATCTTTGATGGTTTAAAGTCTGTTTTATCAGAGACTAGTATTGCAACCCCTGCTTTATTTGTTCTCCATTTGCTTGGTAAATCTTCCTCCATCCCTTTATTTTGAGCCTATGTATGTTTCTGCATGTGAGATGGGTCTCCTGAATATAGCAGACTGATGGGTCTTGACTCTTTATCCAGTTTGCCAGTCTGTGTCTTTTAATTGGAGCATTTAGTCCATTTACATTTAAGGTTAAGATTATTATGTGTGAACTTGATCCTGCCATTATGATATTAACTGGTTATTTTGCTCTTTAGTTGATGCAGTTTCTTCCTAGCCTTGATGGTCTTTACATTTTGGCATGTTTTTGCAATGGCTGGTACCGGTTGTTCCTTTCCATGTTTAGTGCTTCCTTCAGGGTCTCTTGTAAGGCAGGCCTAGTGGTGACAAAATCTCTAAGCATTTGCTTATCTGTAAAGGATTTTATTTCTCCTTCACTTATGAAACTTAGTTTGGCTGGATATAAAATTCTGGGTTTAAAATTCTTTTCTTTAAGAATGTTGAATATTGGCCCCCACTCTCTTCTGGCTTGAAGAGTTTCTGCTGAGAGATCTGCTGTTAGTCTGATGGGCTTCCCTTTGTGGGTAACCCGACCTTTCTCTCTGGCTGCCCTTAAGATTTTTTCTTTCATTTCAACTTTGGTGAATCTGGCAATTATGTGTCTTGGAGTTGCTCTTCTCGAGGAGTATCTTTGTGGCGTTCTCTGTATTTCCTGGATTTGAATGTTGGCCTGCCCTACTAGGTTGGGGAAGTTCTCCTGGATGATATCCTGAAGAGTGTTTTCCAACTTGCTTCCATTTTCCCCCTCACTTTCAGGCACCCCAATCAGACGTAGATTTGGTCTTTTTACATAATCCCATACTTCTTGCAGGCTTTGTTCATTTCTTTTTCTTCTTTTTTCTTTTGGTTTCTCTTCTCGCTTCATTTCATTCATTTGATCCTCAATCGCTGACATTCTTTCTTCCAGTTGATCGAGTCGGTTACTGAAGCTTGTGCATTTGTCACGTATTTCTCGTGTCATGGTTTTCATCTCTTTCATTTTGTTTATGAGCTTCTCTGCATTAATTACTCTAGCCATCAATTCTTCCACTTTTTTTTCAAGATTTTTAGTTTCTTTGCGCTGGGTACGTAATTCCTCCTTTAGCTCTGAGAAATTTGATGGACTGAAGCCTTCTTCTCTCATCTCGTCGAAGTCATTCTCCATCCAGCTTTGATCCGTTGTTGGCGATGAGCTGCGCTCCTTTGCCGGGGGAGATGCACTCTTATTTTTTTAATTTCCAGCTTTTCTGCCCTGCTTTTTCCCCATCTTTTTGGTTTTATCTGCCTCTGGTCTTTGATGATGGTGATGTACTGATGGGGTTTTGGTGTAGGTGTCCTTCCTGTTTGATAGTTTTCCTTCTAACAGTCAGGACCCTCAGCTGTAGGTCTGTTGGAGATTGCTTGAGGTCCACGCCAGACCCTGTTTGCCTGGGTATCAGCAGCAGAGGCTGCAGAAGATAGAATATTTCTGAACAGCGAGTGCACCTGTCTGATTCTTGCTTTGGAAGCTTCCCCTCAGGGGTGTACTCCACCCTGTGAGGTGTGGGGTATCAGACTGCCCCTAGTGGGGGATGTCTCCCAGTTAGGCTACTCAGGGGTCAGGGACCCACTTGAGCAGGGAGTCTGTCCCTTCTCAGATCCCAACCTCCGTGTTGGGAGATCCACTGCTCTCTTCAAAGCTGTCAGACAGAGTGGTTTGCGTCTGCAGAGCTGCTGTGTTTGTTATTGTTTACTGTGCCCTGTCCCCAGAGGTGGAGTCTACAGAGACAGGCAGGTTTCCTTGAGCTGCTGTGAGCTCCACCCAGTTCGAGCTTCCCAGCAGCTTTGTTTACCTACTTAAGCCTCAGCAATGGCGGGCGCCCCTCCCCCAGCCTGGCTGCTGCCTTGCCGGTAGATCACAGACTGCTGTGCTAGCAATGAGGGAGGCTCCGTGGGTGTGGGACCCTCCCGGCCAGGTGTGGGATATGATCTCCTGGTGTGCCTGTTTGCTTAAAGCGCAGTATTGGGGTGGGAGTTACCCGATTTTCCAGGTGTTGTGTGTCTCAGTTCCCCTGGCTAGGAAAAGGGATTCCCTTCCCCCTTGCGCTTTCCAGGTGAGGCAATGCCTCGCCCTGCTTCAGCTCTCGCTGGTCGGGCTGCAGCAGCTGACCAGCACCGATTGTCTGGCACTCCCCAGTGAGATGAACCCAGTACCTCAGTTGAAAATGCAGAAATCACCGGTCTTCTGTGTTGCTCACGCTGGGAGTTGGAGACTGGAGCTGTTCCTCCTATTATCCTATTTTAATGCTGAATAAGCTAAGAGACAAGATTTGCCCATGATTAAACTTCTGCTTAGTAGGAGGTTTAAATTTGAACCCAGTAATTTCACCTCCAAGACGTGTGCTCTTCACAATTATTCTATTGATAATTTATGAAGGATCTATAATAGAGTTACACTGGTGTGTTTAGAAAAATTGACTATTATTTTATTGTTTATACAGATTATATAAATTACCTGTTTAATCATTTTTCAGTAAAGCATAATGTGAAGTAAATAATTAACTGACATAAATCTGAGCTCCTTTTTTGTTAATGTGTTTCCTATTTTCACTGTAAAAAGTAACGATCTTATTTCTTAAAGGACAAACGTGTTAACATTGATAAATAATTTGCAATTATTAATAATGTGCCATTTGAGTGCCTTAATTGTATAAAGAGAATTTGTGGTTTGTGAACATTCTACTTTATTTTATCATTTAATATGATTCAGAATATATGAATACATTAAAAATTGTGAGACATTTTGCAATTTTGTAGAGGACATTAAAATTCAAATTATCAACATAATAATTCAAAATTTGTGAAGTATTATGCTTTCCGAATTCTTCATTTTCTATAACAGAACTGTTTTCTATGTGTTTCAGGATACACAGACTCAATATTTCTTTAGATCGATTTTTCTTTGATTAGATCACTGTAAAGAGAAATTCAACTGACCTTAAGGCATTGCTCTCCCTAGTCATTCTTGGATAGTTTGTAGCTGGCAGCAGAAGGTAATAATATATCTTGAATTATTAAGCTAAAGATTCATTTTTAACAATAATGAAAAATTCAAAGACAGATTTTACTCCAAGAACCATTGTGAGAAAAAAATGTGATGCTATTTTGGGCTGCACTATATTTTCATACTAAAATAAATATAACATTAACACTAATAAATATGGCATTATAGACACTGAAAAATTTATTTATTTGTAACTTTGACAATTTTTCACATTTTTCTTACAAAAATATACTTTTGGGGGAAAGTAGAACAAAGAAGCAAACAAATATTTTAAAATATTCTAACCAAAGTAGTTATTATCTCATAACACATACCAAAATAATAAAATTTAGTGATTTTTTCTTCTTTCCATTTGCATTATCTAATACATTCCAAAATATTATATTTTTATATTTAGGAATGCCAACATTTGTGTCTTGATTTCTAGACATATGTTTGTTATAAAATTAGTTTGCTTCAACTTGAATTTTTTACTCAACTAATATTGTAATTTATTTTATATCAGTAAATACTCTTAAAAAGTTAAATTTATAGATCATCTTAATCATTTTTTTTCTAAAATTTGAGTGTCAGTTTCATAAATTTCCCTCTGGATGTTTCAACTGATTTTCACTCCCAGTCATAGTTTGTAAGGACTGCTTTCTTCATGCCAACTAATAATTTCCTCTATTATTAAGATTATCAATTATGAGGAAAAAATAATGACTCTGCTCCACTTCTTCATAATCTTTTTTGAATTATCATATGAAGTACAAATCACACTATAATTGGCGATTAACAGAAAGCAATATTTAAATTAATATTTATAAAGTACTAATTTGGTGGTACATGTTCCATTCATTAATATTGTTAGTAAATACTTTAACTATTATTTTAATATCAAGGATAAAATAAAACAAAATGCATATATGTATTTACATGTAACTGTACATATCTTTGGAATAAATATAGTCTGTAATGTTAACCTTATTTGCATTTGATATGAATCCTCTTTTAATTTCATTAAAGTTATAGATTTTTTGTGAGTAGCTCTTTGATGGGGATTAAACTTTGATAAACTATTAGAAAAAATAACTATCAAGGTAGAAATTTTGCTTTTTGTGATAGAAATGGCCCTTTATTATATATAATTTGATCATCAAGGCAATTCTATTAGATCAATTATGGGTTTCTCTTTTGCTATGGTGTACTGAAGAACAGAAAAAAAAAAAAAAGAAGTGTTTTGTCTTAAATTCACAGCTAATATGCTCCAAAACTTTGGCTGGATTATAAAACATTCAACCTAACTTGCTACTGGCCCTCTTCTACTAGAATGAGAAACACAGATTTGTTCATATTTCTATCCCTAGCACCTAAAAGAGTAAGCTCTCAATTCATACCTATTAAATGTTTAATGTTGAAATCCACAGTGAAAACACACAATTTCTAAAAAACATAGTATTTAATTTTTTTGATATTTAACTTTTTAAATAATTAAGCTGTGGTGAAGCTCTAGATGGAGCCTGGAAGTGAATTTCAAAGCTGTGAATATTTCTTTGGTGACAGCTGACATGGGATAAGTGCCCGTGCTATGGAACTTGGAATGTAGGATGAAGGAACCACAGGAAATGGGACCTGAGGATTCTAGAGGCTGACTCCAAGAACCTTAGGACCACATAAGATGTCTTGACCTGCAGAGTCTAGACAGGGGCTGTTTCCTTCACCTTGGAGGACCAGATAATTTTGTTTGAACCTTGTGAACTAGAAAGGATAGCACAGGTATGCAATTCAATCTCTGTGAGAAAAAGACTGTTCTATGTTTAATAGCATTAGAATATGATCCAAGCTAAATAAAATTAACTGTTAGTATGTAATACCCCTAAATATCCTCTCTCTTTAAAGTTTTAGTTGTCTGATAATGTGTTAAAAATCATAATGAAAATAAGATCCTCATATTAGCCCCTATGTCTTAGAGTCATTTTTATCTATAACCACCTCCATGCCTCCTCACCTTCATCTCTCTCTCTCTTTTTCCTCTGTTTTAAAATTCACTTATGGAAGACAAAATTTGCCTGTCCAGAGAGTTTTCCACCATCTGGATATTGCTGATTGCAGCCCCGTGGTGCAATGTAGCATGCCCCTCTATCCTCTTTAGGTCCTGTAAAATTCTGATAGATCTAAAGTTTTATTTATTTATTTATTTATTTAGTTAGTTAGTTAGTTAGTTCTATTATGTACTAAGCACTGTTGTATTCTTCCATAGAGAAGTTCAAAATGTGCTATTGTCTTTTGTTTTATATTAAAAGCCATTGCTGATCAATTAAGTTATTACATGTTTGATTTGTGATGTTATTCTAATTCTGAAAATCAATTTTGCAAATGCTTGTTTAATTACATTTTATTCATATCAGAATGGTGTGTTACAGTTTTACTTTGTTTCTTAGCTTTTTTTGAGAATGTTTTTGTTTAAAAATATATACTTCTCATGCTTTCTTTTATTCTTGTAGTAACTTTAATGAGTTCAGCATTCACAATTGTTTTTTATTTTCGTGTTGAATTTTCTTGGACTAACAGTAGAAAAAGAATCTAGGGTGGTAAAATTTGATGACTTTCTTTATTTCTAAATTCAAGCATTCTTTCCTGTCGCTACAGGGGTTTCTTCAACAAATAGAAATAAATGGACCCTTCTCTGGTTTAACATCCCTTAAAGATTTCTTTTTCTACACCATTTTTAAATTTCAGTAAGCCTTTGTTTCTTTGCTATTTCTGCATTCCAATTGCTACCAAGCCTCCAAGAAGCCTCTATCCAAGGACCCTCCATTGCCTCCAGAACTCATATTTGCATGATGCTGCCATACTTTGCACTACACATTTTAAATTTATTTTTATTTGACTCCCTATTCAGTGTTCTATGTGCTTTTTTACCCTGTTTAGGATATTTTACTTCTGAATATAAATCACTAGAGATATATATATATATTTTTTTGTCTGTGGTCTTCCCTGATTAGTATCCTATGGCATTCTTTTAGGTTCATCGTAATTGCCTTTGATACCTCTATGTCACAACTTCTGTGCAAATAAGAAGACCTCACATTATGCCAGGCAATGTAATCTAAAATATATCCACAAAAAGACATATGTTGTTAAAATATTTGAGTTATAAGGAACATGATAAGATTTAAAAAGCATTTTAAATTTGAAGGAAGGAAAAATGATGCACATTAGCCATAAACATACAGCAAGCAGACTGACCTCTTTATTTCCTTTTCCTTCATAAGAGAATCCTTACTTTGTGCAAGCATCCATCTACAGGTTGGTTTGTCAATAAATGACAACACTCCCTAAAATTGCTATTGTCATAACTACATGCACATGCCCAGGGTAGTATATTTAAATCAAAAAGGGTAATTACAATTCCCAATTAGGAAAGAGATTTCTCAATCTCCTGTTGCAGATGAACAAAGAAACATTCATCCACAAATGTTATTGGAAGACACGTTGACATCACAGGGAATATGTTTAGAGATTAAGTTTAAAGCTGAGAATTGTAGAATTAAGAGGCAGAAAAAATATAGCAATCCTTAAGTAAAGTATTTATAACAATTATGCCTGTAATCTTTTATGTCTAAATGTCCATTTATATGAGGCATTATGTTAACTTACTAAGTGAAAATGTTTGCAGCTTTTTTCAATGAAAAGTATTTCAACTCAAACAATTAGCGCTGGTATTTATTTTTAATTGTAAAGTTTTTGGTGAAGAAATATTGCCCAATCAAAGAATAATAAGTAACCGAGATAGAATCCAAGATACATAATGACTTAGAAAATATCAGAGTGAACAGGCAACCTACAGAATGGGAGAAAATTTTTGCAATCTACTCATCCGACAAAGGGCTAATATCCAAAACCTACAAAGGACTCAAACAAATTTATGAGAAAAAAACAAACAACCCCATCAAAAAGTGGGCAAAGGATATGAACAGACATTTCTCAAAAGAAGACATTCATACAGCCAACAGACACATGAAAAAATGCTCATCATCACTGGCCATCAGAGAAATGCAAATCAAAACCACAGTGAGATACCATCTCACACCAGTTAGAATGACAATCATTAAAAAGTCAAGAAACAACAGGTGCTGGAGAGGATGTGGAGAAATAGGAACACTTTTACACTGTTGGTGGGATTGTAAACTGGTTCAACCGTTGTGGAAAACGGTATGGCGATTCCTCAAGGATCTAGAACTAGAAATACCATATGACCCAGCTATCCCATTACTGGGGATATACCCAAAGGATTCTAAATCATGCTGCTATAAAGACACCTGCACACATATGTTTACTGCAGCACTATTCACAATAGCAAAGACTTGGAATCAACCCAAATGTCCATCAGTGACAGACTGGATTAAGAAAATGTGGCACATATACACCATGGAATACTATGCAGCAATAAAAAAGGATGAGTTCGTGTCCTTTGTAGGGACATGGATGCAGTTGGAAACCATCATTCTCAGCAAACTATCACAAGAACAGAAAACCAAACACCGCATGTTCTCACTCATAGGTGGGAATTGAACAATTAGATCTCTCAGACTCTGGAAGGGGAACATCACACACGGGGGCCTATTATGGGGAGGGGGTGAGGGGGAAGGATGGCATTGGGAGTTATACCTGATGTTAATGATGAGTTGATGGGTGCTGACGAGTTGATGGGTGCAGCACACCAACATGGCACAAGTATACATATGTAACAAACCTGCACGTTGTGCACATATACCCTAGAGCTTAAAGTATAACAAAAATAAAAATAAAAATAAATAAAAATAAATAAAAAAAGAAAATATATCACTCTTCGGGAAAATAAAATGAAGATAGACCTTAATATATGAGATATAAAGAACAAAAGTAAGAGCTCAAAAATGAGATATAGGTGCTCTTGATGGGCATAGAATTAACTTTCCTTAGTCAAATAGATTCAGGATTTTTATTTATTCTAGAATTAATTGTGGCAATTTACATCTTTCAGGAAATTTATACCTCTAAGTGGTTCAGGATATTGTTGTAATATATTTCATAATCATTCTTTATTCTCATTTTAGGATTTGTAAGAGGAATATTGATGATGCCTAGATTCATGTCTAGCCTTACTACTTTATATTAACCATTTAAACTTTTGCTTTTATAAATCTAGGTAAAATAATTTTATTCTATTATAACTTTATAAAGAAGCAGTTCTTGTTTTCATTGATACTTTAATGTTGTTTTCTGTTATCTCTTTCATTGATTTCTGCTCTTATCTCTATTTAATTTCATCTTTTTACTTGGGCAAATACAATTCATTTTCCAGGCTTTTTTCCCTCCTGACTTAAACAAAGCAAACAAAAATACCTAGATACCTTAATTTGGGGGAGAATGTTGCTCATGTATTCATATGTGTATATACATCACACACACACACACACACACACGCACATACTCCCCCCGACTTTCTTGAGTAATAGTTTTTTCTTACCCAATGTTTCTCTTCCCAAAGAACGTATAGATTGTTGTATTTTTCTATTTATACCTGACGTTTTAAACTAAAATTTGATTTTAAAATAAAGCTTTTGGCCTGGTTAATGTGTAAAGCATATAATTAAAACAATTATGTTTTATTATCATTTATTTAATGTGAATATTTGCATCTTCTAATCATGAGAAGGATAATTCGCTACTTTATTCTATTAAGCTGTCTACATTATTCTAGTGTCAGAAACAATGAATAATATAATAAGTAAAATTATTATTATCATTATTATAAACCAAAATCTCTATAATGCCACTCAGGAACTTTATTAATATAGTTGTTTCTTTAGTTTTCTACAAACTGATGAGTATAATTTTCATCCTCTCCATACTGTTTCATTTCCAGTTAAGCCATATTGCTGAGAATTGTATAACTAGAATTAGTTACTGACTTGATAAAAACTATGTGCAAAAAGTTTCTGAAATCAGGTTGATGGGACTACCTGTGAAATAATTTTTCAAATTAATTTTTACATTTTATTTCCATGTGTTTGTGTAATAAATAAATTAGAAAAAAGAAAATTTTATATTGTACTTCAAGAGGAAGAAATGAGGAAAGGCAAAAGCCAACAAAATTAATATACTGCATTCTATGTCACATTCTTCCGTAGTTCCAACGATATATAGACAAACAATCTAGACAACTACTCAGCTCCTAAGATTAACAAGTCTTTTTTTTTTTTTTTTTTTGAAGAATTAATTATTTTGGATACATAATAGTTTTACACATTTACGGGATATATGTGAAGTTTTCATACAAGGATACAATGTGTAATGATCAAATCAGGGTAACTGAGGTATCCATCACTTCAAGAATTTATCAATTATTTATTTTAGAAATATTCCAATTTCACTCTTTTAGTTATTTGTAAATTTACAATAAATTATTGTTTACTATAGTTGCTCTATTGCACTATCCTTTTTGTCTCAGTCTGGTATGGAATAGAATGTCCAAAGCTCCCTCTGCTCGCTTGTATCTATTATGATTCACCATATTTATAATGATCTTTATTCCTATTAATGTATTTGCTAGCTTTATAGCTTTATAGTCCTTTACTGGATTAACAAAGTGTTTACCATCTATTTCAAAAAAAATATGTAATCTAATGTGGACAGCGTGGTCCACTGGTAGTAACTAAAATATGAAATATTTTATATTAAAATTACTTTTATTTAATCTCATTTTGCTTAACGTTTGTCTTGATGTTACAGAAAAGTAAAATAATTATACTAAAATAATAATGGATCTTGACACCTCTAAGTTTTTTAAATGACTATCAGTGATTAAACTTGAAAAGACATTTAGGATATTTAATCTTTTATTAGATAGAATTATAGAAAATTATGCACATCCACTTAACTAAGCAAAAATATTTTTTGCCTTAAAATTATAATTTTAGGACCATGTATTAGGGATTTGTATAAAAGATTAGAGAAGAACTTTGAATTTTCTATTCTAAGTTGGTTATAGACTGAAACTTATTTAATTGCCTTTTAAGTACTGTGTTAGCTTGTGCAACCACATGATTTATTGTTCCTGACACAGCCATTTGAGAACAAAAGTAATATTAAATCAACAGGATGTTGATACAATAAAAATAAGCCTCAGTTATCACGGGCAAAGTCACATTTATGAATATGTTACTGCTATGGACTGTAAGTTTGCGTCTCATCCCCAAAATTCTTATGTTGAAATCCAAAACACCAATGTGACTGTATTAGGAAGGAGGTAATTAGCTCATGAAGGTAGAGCTTTCATTAATGGGATTAGTTCTCTTACAATAGACAGGAGACAGCTTGCTTCCTTTCTCTGCTTTCTCTTCACCATGTGAGGATACAAGGAGACATCCAACCAGAAGGTTCCTCGCCAGACACCAGCTTTATCTACTAGAGCCTGATTTTGGATATCTCAGGCTCCAGAACTCAGAGATATAAAGTGTTGTTGTTTAAGCTACCATCTACGGCATTCTTCTAGAGTAACACAAACTTAGAGAGACAGTTATTTTCAACTCAACAGTACTCATCTACTAATTTCCAGCCCCGTTTTCTTTCTTAGGTTTCGTCATTAGAATTCAAATGGGTTATCTTTCTATTAATATGTATTTCCTTTCCTCCCCGTTTCTCTTCTTGTCTTCCTAGCTTCCTTTCCCTCTTCTTTCTGTCCCCTCTTCTTTTTCTTCTCCGCTTCTCTCTTTCTCTTTCTGATATTTGTTCCATTTAACTTAATTCAATATTTAGCAATGTCAGACTTCTATAAAGGTTTAGAATATATTGAATAACTATTCTAGCTTCTTTAGGAATGCAAACAATGCTTCAAATTGCCTATTAATATTAATATATTTATTATTTATACTAATATTTATTATTTACATCTTGAAAGTAAGCATATTTTAGATGAGTAGATTATATCACTAAGCTTTTAATTTTTTTCCACTGGATGAATCCACAATAAAGACAGAAGAGTAGGAATATTAAAAGATTAATTCAGTGTACAGTGAAAGGCAAATGTACTGGCTTAAGTTTTTTGCTGAACTGACGTGCATTACTAATTTTCATATATCTTATTTCTATATCTGATTAATTTGCTCTTATATGAAAATTCAATAACTTAGTAAACAAAATTAACTAAAAGGAGCCAAAGTCAATTAGTGAAGTTATGAACTTCACTCATAAAGAATATTTTGATTTCTTAATCACATGTAACTTCCCACACCAACACCACCCTACTACACACAGTTTTTGTGAAATTTCCAGACTAGTTTCCATTTCCAAGATTTGAAACAAGATATTTATATGATAACACATCTACCAAAGTAAGAATTAATAAATTTTTCACCAAAGAGAATGGAAAAGGCTGCAATATTTGGAGCAGATGGATGGCATGGCTATTCATACCTCGAAAAGTTTTTGTAATTGTCATTGGAACATTAATAGAAATGGAGTGAGATGGATACAGGGAGCCAGATACATGACAGTTGTAATTACTCAGAAAAATAAAGATCAGGCTAATCCACATCAGAGCAATGTTGCTGGATGAAGAGGGGTATTTAATATGAACAGTGATAATATTGATAGAACTTGCTGATTTTTTTTTCATGTGGAAATATGATTGAAACAGAAAAGTAAAATAAACTTGTTTCTAGATTCCTGGCTTGGGAAACTGAGTAACAACTGGATAAATTTCTAAAATAAATAATTCAGGAAGTGAATCCATTTCTAGAATATCTGCATTTACTTTCTTTTCCTGTAATCATTAATTCACAATTGTTTATTAAGCGCTTCTTGGAAGTAGGTTTAGGTCCATAAAGGCAAAATAAAATAAAATAAAATATGTTGTTCTTTGATTCAAGTTGTTTTCTATTTAATTGCAGAGATAAAGTAAATAATAAAATAGCATGTTTTATGAAGTAAATTGTAAAAAATGTTATTTTGAAAGGTCAGATAAATCCTTTTAAGAGTTCAGAAGAGAAGTGGTACTTTAGGGAAACACTTTGTAAACTTACTCTGTTTCTGGCAAGGTACTAAGTGTTTTGACTTTGTAAGCCAAGAAGCAAAATTAAGACTGTTATGTAGACCTGTATATATCAATTGAAAAAAACAAATTTCCACAAATAACTTGTTGTTAAAAATCCAAAAGCATCATTATATTAGTCATTTTAGGCTGCCGTAACAAAATATCACAGACTGGGTGGCTTAAATAATAGAAATGTATTTTCTCACAGCCTGGAGTCTGGAAATCTAATGTAAAGGTACTGGCAGCTTTGGTTTCTCCTGAGACTTCTCTCCTAGGCTTGCAGATGACTGCCTTCTTGCTGTGACTCCACATGACCTTTCCACTGTATGCTCACCCTTCTTTTACTTAAAAGGACACAAATGCTTTGACGTTAGAGCTCTATCTTTATTACCTTATTTAATCATAATTACCTCTTTAAAGACCTTACCTTATCTCCAAATACGGTCACATTGGGAGTTACGATTTCAATATGTGAATTTTGGGGGAAACACAATTCAGTACGAAACAACAGCAATGACAGCAATAATGACTGAGCAAAAATTTTGTAATACAAGTCTGCCAATGAGAAGAATAGCAGTATTGGGGGATGGACAACATTTTTGCTCAATTACAGTTCAAAGTTAGTGTTTCCTATATTGAAAGTTTATTGCAAAAGTTAATATGTTAATGCTCATCTGTAATGAGATTCTGTTTTTCATCTTTAAAAATATCTTTTCACAAATAAGTTTCACATGTAATATTTGAAATGCCAAATTATTTTTGTCTCATTGAGATTTGTAATGTAGGAAGGAAGGAAGAAAGAAAGGCAAGCAAGCAGGAAGGCACAGAAACAGAACAGAAGAACATGGTAATTTTAACAAGCAATTTTTTTTTTCCTGTCTCATTGCAAGCACCATTGAATCTGCATTGTTAGAACTACTAGCAGAATAATGAAAAGTGAATACATTATCTAATATAATTAAATTACTAGGAGTTAAATGGATGCCCTGACTCCAAATGTATTATAAGTATGAATTAAGAAAGGTAATATGTAATAAAATTGATTAGAGTTAGAATCCGAATTAATATAAAGATATAATTCTAGTCAGATCCCAAATGTATCTCTACACAATGTTTCTGCCAGGTGATGATCTAAACGAACAACAGCTGCTTAAATGAATTTTTAAGTGTCCTCTCCCCTTTTCTTTTTATTCTATTCCCTTTTATTCTCATGCTTACAAAAATGAACTTGTTTTTAATTCTTATTCCATTTTCATTTAGGTGAAGGTTTTTTTTTGTTTTGTTTTGTTTTTACATTACACTAGTTACATTAGATAAAGTTTTTTTTTTTTTAATTTATCAACAGTCAAGTTTTTATTTCTAACTCCACTTCGCAACCCCCAATGAAATTCAAAAGTTACTTAAACTATAATATTTATCATAAGCACAATTAAAGTTGGGGTAATGAGTAAATTATATAAATAATGTGGCTGAATACTCCATGAAGTGATTATTTAGCCTTGATTTTTATTGAAAGAAAATCCACCAAGAAGAAAATGCACAGAAGATGTGGTGCCACAGGGGCTATCTCTAACATATCTCTAATTTTTGCTTTTAGTCAAACAAACATACTCCAAATGTTTTACTGACTACTAATTCAAAACAGTATTTTTTTAAAAAGCAGAAGCATGATGTATGCCATTAAAATTTTTCAAAGTGCAATGCATTTTTCAATAGTTTAGTCATATTTTTAACAACCCAATACATTTTATTGAAATTTGCAGTTGCCCACTATCATAGTCAATAAAACTTGTTAGTTTACTGTAAAATGTATTATACTGAAGGCAGCTCTCGGCCACCTGGAACAGCTGTCGCCATCATGCTTGCTGCAGCAGGGAGGCATGGCTGGGGCTGCATGCTCCATGGTGTTGGTGGGAGCCAGGGACAAGCGGAAGACCCGTCCCTTCTGAGTTGGGGCAAGAGCTCCCTGGGTGTCAGTGCAGCTGCCCAAGTCATGGCTGTGGACCTGGGCATCCCTGTGCTCTTGGACCCCAGAAGCAGGTGGAAGCCCAGCCCTCCTGTGCGCAACTGCAACTGCTCAAGTCAGGGCTGACCACCTGGGCCTCCCACTCCATGTCCATGGAGCAGGCAGGAACCCTGGCCTCCCAAACAGAGCTGCAGACACCCAAGTTGCAGCTGTGAACCTAGGCATCTCTGCACTCTTGGAGACCCAGGAAAGTCTCCCCTTGGAGATTTAAAAGTCCCTGCTCAGGCTGCCTGGAGTCTCCCCGCTGTCAGAGCCCGCTCTAATATCAGAGCAAAGTTGGGGCTGAGCCCAGGTGCTGTAGCAGCCTGGCCGGGTGTGCACACCCCCAGGGCAGTGCTGACATGCCAGGTCCCTGCTGCCTTGGCTCCCTCCAGCCTTTGGGTGCTGAGGAGCATAGGAGTGAAACCAAAGAGGTGCTGTGGGCAGCTCAGTGCCAGCCTGCAGGTGCTCCTTGACACCTACAGCCTCAGTGCCATGAATGGCAACAGGAGCCAGACAGATTCCTGGGTGGAAGGGAGCAGGTCCCCAGTGAGTCCCCACCTACAGGCCAGGGAGAACCAGAAGGCTGTGGAACACCTGCCAGTCCCACTAAGCAGAGTATGAACTTGTGGTGTTTTTTGGGGGGGGTCTGCCCATGGCCACTAACTGTGCCAACTGGCACAGACTTCCTCCCCTCTGAGACCCATAAAAGCCCCTGGCTCAGCCAGAGCTGAGCAGATATCAGGACTACCATTTCTAGAGAGGAGGTACTCGCTCCAGGGCCTCCTCTCTGCTGAGAGCTGGGAAGACAATGGTATGAACTCTCTGCAGAGAGGAGCAAGATGCTCCAGGACCTCCTCTCTGCTGAGAGCAACAGACAATGGGACAACCTGCCTGCAGAGAGGAGCTTCCCACTCCAGGCTCTCCTCTCTTGTAGGAGCTGAACCTTCACTGGGAGACCCTGGCTGCAGAAAAGAGCTACCCACTGCAAGTCCCCTCTGAGCTGTTCTATTGCTCAGTAAAGCTCCTCTTTGTTTTGCTCACCCTCCACTTATCTGTGTACCTCATTCTTCCTGGAGGCAGGACCTGTTGAATGTCAGGGCTATAAGAGCTGTAACACAAACAGGGCTGAAACATGTCCCTTGTCACCATGTTGTGGGTGAAGAGAAGGACAGAAGAGCTACAGCCCTTTGAAGAGCTGAGACTTGGGAGTTCCCTGAGTTAGGGCTATCACTTCCTCTTTGGGACCCTGTGGTTCCTGGTATCTCCAAGCTTCTAGGCACCACCATGTTCCCTGGTGCCAGTCATTGAAGCTGCTTGCATTGCAATTGGTCTAGCTGTAGCTTCACAGACAGCTGTCACCCATTCTGGCACCTGGAGCTGCCCACCATGGTGCAGCAGCTGGGCTGTCTGCGTCATGGCTAGACGCCACACTTGCTCACACACCCCTCACTGCTCCATGCCTGACTCACCCTTAGCAGGTATGGAATCTTTTACAGTTTATAATAAAATTGTGAGTCTCTTTACTAATAGAGTTGGAAGAAACAACTATATGTCATACTATTTCATTTCAACAAGGGAAATGTAAAAGCTTTCCACCATTATCTACATTTATTATTTTATGACATATCGTGGAGCCCTTCTAATCATTAGAGATGAAAATAAATAATCACTGAAAATTATATTGTTGAAATGTTTAGATGTAGACATAAGTTGCCTTATGAAAGCGTGATGCAAGTGATTACACAAGATCACAATCTTTTGAAACTTAAACATTTCAAATTCCATTTGCATTTATAACTTATAAATTTAAATTTATAATAAGAAAATAAGAAAGTTTAACAGAACTTTAGAATTCTGAAATATAAAACATATTAAGACGGAATAAATAACTATATTTAGAATGTCTGTATCTTATGAAGCACATTAAAAGTCATTTAATGCCAGATGTCACATGATTGTTGTATCTTCTACACATAGCTTTTGTCAAATGATCATCTCAACAATTACACAGAGTAATTCAAAACTCAACATCTATCAAGACATCACATTCTACCTTTGAAAAGCATATTATTTCAAGCTTATTGTCATTTGAAAAAATAAGAAATTAGTACACAGAAAATATCAGAAAGAATGCATGCTTTCTATAACGATTTGAAATCACAAATGCTTTTCTAATATTATTCAATCTTTCTTTAGAATCAGTAAGGGATATGTAAATGGAAATAACACTTTCTATTATAATGTTTTAGCATATTTATTTATTGCCTAATAATATTATTTCCATGTTTCCATATTTAGTTGGATAAATTTGAAAAACTTATTTGTGAAATTACGTCACATTATTAAATACCATCTTGATATTTTATACTCTAATGAAATGTTTCTATCTTTTAAAGCTTAATGAAGTATTCAATTATATTATTTTTCATGCTACAATAGTGTGTGATACAAATTAGGCCAGATACAAATAATTGTTCAGTAGATAAATGCCAAACTTACATGATTTCAATTATATTCACATTACCTTCATTTTTAATTTTTAATTAATTTTTAAAAGCCTAATATTGTAGAAATAATGTAACTTTCTCAATGGCATTAAGTATTTTCTTCTGATTATAAAGGTAACATGTTATTTTTAGAAAATTATAGCTTATAAAAATTATACAAAAATTAATCTCCACCTGAGTATAACCTCTATTAATATTTTTTACCTTTCAATTTTGTGTTAAATATTGTGGCTTTTGCCACTTTATATGTATTTATACCACTTTTCTTTTCTAATAATAAGTTACAAGAAAGAATATGACAGCTTCTATTTTTGTCTACATAATGCTCTATCGGGAATGCTACACAATGAACTCTCAGTTACATCTCAACTTTTATTTGCAATCTTATTCCCCAGTATTCTTTTTATGCATATAATATTCTATGATAATTAGAACTTATTTGTCAACCAACTTTATATATTCTCTATCCTATATTTCTAAACCATGACCCATGGCACACTGTTTTGTTTCTAAGACGTCTGTTGCAAAGAGTTACAATTATCATTATAATGTGAAATTTTACATAATCCCACAACATAAAATAAAGGGCGATTGTTCTTCAGGAGATTGCACATGCTGTGTGGTGTAGTGTAATGATAGCTGAGAATCACTGTTTCATAGTGTCACTCTTCTATTATCCTAAATAAACTTAATATTCAAAATAAAACACATTTATTCAAACTTTATTCAAGGCAGCATAATATGCTAAGCATTTTACAGACACTGGGTCATTTTGTCCTTATAAACACTTCATTAAAGAAAGATTATTATCCTTTCAGCTCAGAAAAGGAGTCTAAAGTTTAAAATAAATTAGCATTTTTTTTTTTTTTTTTTTTTTTGAGATAGAGTCTAATTCTGTTGCCCAGGCTGGAGTGCAGTGGTGCGATCTCGCTCACTTCAACCTCTGTCTCCCAGGTTCAAGCAATTCTCCTGCCTCAGCCTCGCAAGTAGCTGGGACTACAGGAGCACACCACCACACTCGGCTATTTTTTTTTTTTTTTTTTTTGTATTTTTCGTAGAGACAGGGTTTCACCGTGTTAGCCGGGATGGTCTCCATCTCCTGACCTCGTGATCTGCTCGCCTCGGCCTCCCAAAGTGTTGTGATTAGAGGCATGAACCTCCGTGCCCACTCTAGTCATTTTTTAGAGGTTACAGAGCTAGTAAAAACAGGGCCAGGATTTGTAAAAGATTCTGTTTTAATGAGAAGCAAATTTCTTCATGAATATTCTATAAAATTGAGCTTTCCATTCAAAGCGCTAAAGTTGTATTAGTCTAACTATATATTTCACATTGCTATAAAAATGTTTTTCTTCTTTTAAAACTTTAAAAAAGCGAAAATATTGGTATTGTGTATAGAAAACAACAGGCAACATGATCAATGGTACAGAAAGTAGGTGCAATAAGCAAGGAGAAAGAAAGATCAATAGACAAGAGAACATGTGAACGAAGATATCTAAAAATTGAGTCTCCTGCCTGATGGCTGATTTGATTGCCTTTTTAAGTTTGTGGGACTTAGATTTCCATAAGAATTGCTGACATTCACATCAGCATATTCAAGGAGAGTCAAATAACATGAATTATTTTGTAGTAAAAGGGAAGTTATTGAGTGAGGCACTTATAACTGTCGTGACATTTAGAGTAATAAATACGGAAATAGGTAGCAAACACTTTAGTGTTTCATCTATTTCTGAAAAAAAAAAAATAAAAAACTTTAGAAAAGGATTAAAACATACTTGTGATAGGCAGAATAACGACCCCCTCACAGATGCACACATCCTAATTTTCAAAACTTGTAGATATGTTAGGGTTCATTGAAGAAGGAAATTGAGGTTGCAGATGAAATTAAGGTAACTAACCAGCTGACTTTAAAATGGGTAGCTACCCCTGAATTATCCAAGTGGGCACAAAGTAATTACAAGTGAGCTTAGAAGTAGAAAAGCGAGAAAAAAGGAGAGGTGAGTAATGAGATATGAGAAGTACTTAACCTCTGTTTCAGACTTTGAAGATGGAGGAATAGGCCCATGAACCAAAGAATATGTATGTCCTCTTAAAGCATGAGAACAGATTCTTCCCTAGAGATTCCAGGAAGGAACATAGTTCTCCAGACATCTTGGTTTTAGCCTTATAAGATTTGTAATGGATTTCTGACTTACAGGTTTGTTCTTTTAAGTGACGAAGTTTGAACGATTTTTTTTCTTATAGTAGCAGCATAAAACTAATACAACTTATTCTAAACAACTTATCCTACTATAATGAAGTACTTTTGGCATTTTCACAATAATAGATTTTCATTCTAAGATATTTTTCAATTATTTTGACCAAGAAGGAATTCTGAATCCAAAATATTCAATGTATTTTACAGAAATAAGCCAATCAACTATAGATGCCATCTTATTTTAAGTTTATAGATTATCTGAATTTTTCTAGTTATGCAAGGATGTATATGTTTATTAAAAATATTACAAACTGAGTAGGAGAATAAACTACATTTGAATTCAGATTACACACCTACTCAGTTGAGATTAAAATATAAAAGTAGTTACAATTATATTCAGTTACATAGTTTTAAATATGATTTCATAATAGAAATTAGTGGAAAACAATGATGAAAAATGATCATCTTCCTTATATGAATGAGAAAACTGGGCCCAGTGAAGTTAAATAACTTCTTAGTTATTACTTAGTCAATGTCAAACTTTAAGCAATATTTCTTAGTTCTTATTTTAAAGGTTTTTTATTGTATCACTTGCAAAAACATACACAAAATGTTCAGCTACAAATAACACATAAATTCAGTTTTAAAATCCAATAAAATAGAAAGAGGAACAATATAAAAGTTATCCTACACACCCCTAACTTTATTATCTATGTTCTAAGTATATACACTGTCACTTCTTTCTTACACATACTTGTAAATATTTTTATCACATGCACTCACATACCTGCGTAGATTTCTTTCCCCCAAACAAAGCATTCTGCGCCTATTGTTCTGTATCCTCCTTTTTTTTCACTTAACATTCCTCTTTTTATATGACCACACTGGCTGAATGTAATCTCATGACTACTGTAATTTATAAATCCCATAAAATAGCTAACTATTTGGAATTTCAGTATACTAAATCTTAGCCAAAACAACAATTAAAAAGTAGATTCAGCTATTATAGTTGTCAAGTGAAGGCTCCCTGGAAGAAATCATCAAAATAACATAAACATGTTAAACCAAGTTTATGCTCTCTGTATTCCACTTTGTAATACACTAGAAGACCAACATCCAAAGTAGAACATTGATAAAGTTTGGGTTGATTTAAGGCAGACCACTCAATGCGAAGTCTAATTGAGATTAGGCAAAATTTGTGATATAATTGTTTTGAATTGATGAACACACCAATCGAGTCAATAGTTAAGTGATAGCTGTTATTTTGAGAAGTGCTCATTTACCTGTATGACAGAAAGTTGAGTAGGACGTTGCTAATATAAATAAATTTTCAGGAAATTGAAATAAATGAAGTTATTGCAACTTTATTCTTTGAGCAATACTTTTCTGAAATAATATCCATGTTAAAGCAAAGTTTTGATTACAATAATCATATTAATATCAAGAATCAATTAGTAAATTCATGCTAATGTGGATACTAGGTTGTTTGAGTGTAGATGGTTTTCATTTTCATGACCCAGTGGTTTAGATGTTGAATTACATTCCCAGTAATAATTCAGTAGGAGATATATGTCCCAGCCTTACCGTACTTCAGACTGTTTCAACTTTTTGTTAGTGACCTTGGTTTGCATGGTAGTCTCCATGCGGATGCTGTGTGCGGTTTATGTGGTCGGTATTCAGCATCTTCTACTTTCCTTTATAAAGGGGAAGAGAGGCACTACATTTCACATGAGACTCTACAATGACTATATCTTTCTCTCTCTCTTCACTTGTCTCTAAGGCCTGAGTCACAGTCAGGTCCTGTTCATTGGTTAAGGCCACTCGAAACTGAACTGTAGATGACCACTCTACATGTTTCACCAGATTTATGTCATAGAATGAGCTACTCTATTAGCATCCTATTTTCAGAATATTCAGATGATGACTGACGTTTCCAAATGCTCCCCTTCCTCTCCCACATGGATACGGAAATACAAATTCAGAAACCATATATTAAGAATTAACTCAGCACCTTGGGAGAAGGAGGCGGGCGGGTCACGAGGTCAGGAGATCGAGACCATCCTGGTTAACACATTGAAACCCCTTCTCTACTGAAAAAATACAAAAAAAAAAAAAAAAAAAAAAAAAATTAGCCTGGCGTGGTGGCTGGCACCTGTAGTCCCAGCTACTCCGGTGGCTGAGGCAGGAGAATGGCGTGAACGCAGGAGGCAGAGCTTGCTGGGCGACAGAGAAAGATTCCGTCAAAAATAAAACATAAATAAAAATAAAAATAAAAATAAATAAATAAATAAATAAATAGAATTAACTCAGCACTTATTGTTCTTGTGGCAACACATGATACGTGTGCGGTCGGGTCCGTGGAGCTAGAGATTCAGTAATTCCATGTAACCAGGCTTCCTATCAAACATACAGAAATTCTACAACAGTTTCTCTTATAGAGCGTTTCTTCATCTTGACTTTCCTCTTTGGAAAATGGAGAAAAATAAATCTCTTTCTTTTCTCCTCTAGAATAGAAAGAACTCCTAATTCATTCAGGAATCTTTCTCTTAATTATTCAAAAGGCTCAAATGCACATTCGTTAACTTTACATTTCCTAGAATTTTTCCTACAATGGATTGGAAGTGGTGGGGTGCTATCTGTAGTGATTATACTGAAGTACCAAGGTCAGTTATTTAGCTGCTGAGTCATTTTTGGGTTACAGCATCTTGATCCAATTGGTTTTCCTCTTTAAATCATGTTTTTTTTTAGTGTCCTTCAGACTTCAACTTCACATATAGAATATGGAATGTTAGAATAATATATTTATAAAGTTATGGTATACTACAGTTTAAGAACTTTAAAAATTTATTCAATAGTAATGATAAAATAATATGCATTCCTTGCTTGTTGATTCTGAATAATAGTTTGTTCACTTTTATCCTATTTTTTTATATTCACATATGATTACCTTTCTAATTTTCTACTAAGATAATCTATTTTCCTTGCTTTTTAGAGTGTGTTTCTAACAATAACTATTTTATATTATACAAAATACACTGTATTTAGTGCCAATGCTGCACTTATTCTAAAATAATAAGATGTGCCTGAGAAATTTGTAACAAGAAAGTGACATATCTTCTATCTCACATTGGCCCTATTTTCAAGATCCAGTTTAGGTTCTTCCCATAGTACAAATGAAAGAAAAATATATGTACTTATAACTACATTTATAATACCTAGGAGAATCATATTGCATGAAATAGACTCATAAAATTCAAATAGCAACTATTCTTTGATTTTTTTTTTTAGCAACAGATAATTAACTTACAAACAGATAACATAAAATTGGTTTCCAAGCAAGAAAATAGGTGGACCTGGAAAGAATGTAGCTTTAGACTCAAGAATGAGCCAAATATTTCCCAAATATCAAAGCTAGATAGTATAAAATTAGGATTCTTTGGGCTCCATTTACTACTCAATAAAAAAAAAAAAAATAGTATCCAAGGAGAATTTATTCTAAGAATATTGGTGACTTCCTAAAGCCAAAAATGAGACTGTTAATAAAAAAAAGTGAAACTCTGTAAAGTACTTGGAGATTTATTCTGAGCCAAATATGAGTTAGCAATGGCCTGTGACACAGTTGTCAGAGATCCTGAGAACATGTTTCCAAGGTGGTCGGGGTACATCTTAGTTTGATACATTTAAGGGACACATGAGACTTCAATCAAATACATGTAAAATGTACATTGGTTTGATCCAGAAATGCAAGACAAGTGAAAGCATCTGCTTCCAGGTCATAGGCAGACTCAAAGATTTTCTGATTTGTAATTTGTTGAAAGAGTTAAGTTACTGTCTAAAGACTTAAGACTGTCTAGGTTAAGATAAGGAGTTGTGGAGACCAAGGTTTTACTTTGCAGGTGAAACCTCCAGGTAGCAGGCTTTGGAGAGAATGGATTGTAAATGTATTGTTTAAGACATGAAGACTCTGTTCTATCCTTAATTACAAAAGGGTGGAGGGTGTAACGAGGCATGTACAACTCCCTCCTTCCCATCATGGCCTGAATTAGTTTTTCGGGTTAGCTATGGAATTCCCTTGAAAAGAGGAGAGGTGCACTCAGAAGATTGGTAAGAGGGACTTAGAATTTTATTTTTGGTTTACAGAACTATAGCTGGAAGAGGCTCAGAGAAATCTGAAATCAGGGAAGAGTACAGAAAGTTTCCGACTTTTCCTGAATTTAATGTTAGTATTTCTTCATGCTTTTCAGTGTCATTTTTTTTTCTCAAAGAAGACCATCATTCTCCCCATTGAAAGATATGATATCTATAGAATTTAAATCTTACTATAATTTGAACTTTTAGAACTTTTCTACAAGGCAAAGTTGATAATCTTTAATGGAAGGTTTCATTTTCTATGTGGAAAAATCTCTGAGAAGGGACTCAATGGTCTAGTCTCACTTACATTTCACTTATTCCCAGGACAACCAAGTTGTTTAGGAGGGCAGAGCAAAATAAGAACTCGACAGTGCCATACTGAAATTACTGTATGGAGTAGGAAGAAATGCAATATAGAGATGAAAAGGAGAGCTACTCTGATTTAATAATAATAATTTTAAAGGTAGATGTGAAATATACACTATCCTATTGCTCCTGCCACGAGTATATTTTGATTGAGAGAGCAGCAATAAAGGCAGGCAAACATTAGATACCAATAAAAAATAATAATAATTGAGACTGTTCTGGTACTGTGAAAGCCTCATAGTAACATAGTAACATCAAACCAAAACACATAAATGGATACACAAAAAATATAAAGCAAGAAACTAAATAATATCACCAGAGAAATGTACCTTCACTAAAGGAAGACAGGAGGGGAAGAAAGAAGGAAGAGAAGATAACAAAGTAAACATCATATAAATAACAAAATAGCAGGAGTAAGATTTTACTTATCAACAATAACATTAAATGTAAATGCACTAAACTCTCCAGTCAAAAGACATAGAGTGGCTGAATGAATAAAAACAGCACCCATTAATCTGTTGCTTACAGGAAACATTATTCACCTGTAAAGACACACATAGAATGAAAACAAACAGCTGGAAAAAAATATATCCCATGCCAATGGAAATTTAAAAAGAGAAAGAACTCTATTTTATATCAGACAAAATAGAGTGCAAGACAAAGACTGTAAGAAAAGACACAGAAGGTTGTTATATAAGGATAAAGGGATCAATACAGTAAGAGGGTATAACAATTTTAGATATATATGCATCCAAAACTGGTGCACACAGATATATAAAGCAAATATTACTAAAGCTAAAGAGAGATACAGGCTCTGATATAATAATAGCTGAAGAGTTCAGCACCCCACTTTCAGCATTGGGCAGATTGTCCAAATATTAGCCTTAATTGGCTCTATGGACCAAATAGATCTGTTAGATATTTACAAAACATTTTATTCAAGAGCTACAGAACACATATTATTTTACCCAGCACATGGATAATCCTCAAGGATAGACCATATGTTTGGTCACAAAACAAATCTAAAAACATTCAAAAACACTGAAATATCAAACAACTTCACAAACACAATGGAATAAAACTATAAATTAGTAAGGACTTTTGAAAAACTATAAAAAAACTTGGATATTAAATAATATGTTCCTCAATGAACAGTGTTCAATGAAAAAATTACGAATAAAATTGAAAAATGTATTGAACCAAATAATAATGGAAATACAACATACCCAAACTTATGGGATACAGCAACAACAGTACTCAGAGGAAAGTTTATAGCTATAAGTCCCTCCATCAAAACAAACAAACATAACAACGTTAAATAAAAAAATCTAATGAGGCTTTCAAAAAAAAATGGAAAAGCAAGAGCAAACCAAACCCAAAATCACTGTAAGAAAAGAAACTAGAAAAAAAAAAAAAAAAAAAAAAAACAGAGATAAAAAACACAAATAAATAAAATCAGAAGTGAAAAAGGAGACATTACAACTGATACTGTAGAAATTCAAAGGATCATTAGTGGTCACTATGAGCAACTACATGTCAGTAAGTTGAAAAATCTAGAAAAATTGTACAACTTTCTGCACAGATACAAACTACCAAGATTAAACCAGGACCAGGAAGAAATCTAAAACTTGAACAGATCAATATCAAGTAATGTGATTGATGTCATAATAGAAGAATCTTTCCTAAAGAAAAGCCTAGGAACTCAATGACTTCATTGCTGAATTTTTTTTTTTTCACATCTAATGAAAAACTAATACTAATCCTACTCAAACTATTCCAAAAACCATAAGTGGAGGATACACTTCCAAACTTATTTTATGAGGCCAGTATTACCCTGATACCAAAACCAGACAGACACATCAAAAAAAGGAAAACACAGGTCAATATCTCTGATGAATAGTGATTAAAAAATTCTCAAGAAAATTCAACAATATATTAGAAAGTTTATTTATCATGGTCAAATGAGATTTATCCCTGAGATGCATAGATGATTCAACATGTGCAAATAAACAGTGTGATAGATCATATCAACAGAATGAAGGATAACAACCATATGATTATTGTAATTGATGCTGAATAAGCATTTGATAAAATTCAACATGTGTTCATAATAAAAACTCTCAAAAACGTGGGGGTAGAAGGAACACAACTAAGCACAACAAAAGACATATATGACATTCCCACATCGAGTATCATACTGAATTGGAAGAAACTGAAAAGCTGTCACCCACTGTCACCACTGTTATTTAAAATAATCCTGGAAGTCCTAACTAGAGCCATCAGAAAAGAGAAAGAAAGAAAGGACATCTAAATTGGAGTGAAGAAGTCAAATTATACCTGTTCAAATATGATATTATACTTGGAAAAACCTAAAGACTCCACAAGAAAAATTATTAGCATGGATAAACAAATTCAGTAAAGTTGCAGGACACAAAAATCACATGCAAAAAGTAGTAACATTTCTATATGCCAACACTGAACAAGGTAAAAAGAAAATTAAAATGTAATCCCATTTATAGCTGGGCATGGTGGCTCACACCTATAATCCCAAAACTTTGGGAGTCTGAGATGGGTGGATCACTTGAGGTCAGGAGTTTAAGACCAGTCTGGCCAACATGGAAAACTCGTCTCTACTAAAAGTACAAAAAAAAAAAAAAAAAAAAAAAAAAAAAAAAAAAAAAAAAAAAAAAAAATTAGCCAGGTGTTGTGGCACACACCTTTAATCCTAGCTATTGGGGAGGCTGAGGCAGGAGAATAGCTTGAACCAAGGAAACAGAGGTTGCAGTGAGCTGAGATCATGGCACTGCACTTCAGCCTGGGTGACAGAGTGAGACTTCATCTCAAAAAAAAAAAAAAAAAAAAAAAAGTAATCCCATTTATAATAGCCACTTGTAAAATTAAATACCTAGGAATTAATTTCCCCAAGGAAGTAAAAGATCTGTATAATAAAAACTGTAAGACACTAATGAATGAAATTGAAGTGGGCACCCAAAAATAGAAAAATATTCCAAGTTCACGGACTGGAAGAGTCAATGTCGTTAAAACGTACACATTACCCAAAGCAATTAACAAATTCAATGCAATACCTATCAGTATATCAGTGGCATCCCACACAGAAATAGAAAAGAATTCTAAAATTTATATGGATCCACAAAAGGCCCAGAGTAGCCAATAATATCCTAAGCAAACAAAACAAAACAACAACAACAACAAAAACAAAAAACAAAAATTTGTAATAATCACATGACCTGATTTCAAATTATATTACAGAGCTATAATAACCAAAATAGCATGATATTGGCATAAAAACAGATGCACAGACCAATGGAACAAAAAAAAGGAACCAGAAACAAACCTATGCACCTACAGTGAACTCATTTTCAAAGAAGGTGCAAAGAACATACACTGAGAAAAAGTTTCTTCAGTATGTGGTGCCAGGAAAACTGAATATCCATATGCCCAAGAATGAAACTAGACCTGTATTTCTCACCATATATGAAAATCAAATCAAAATATCTGAAAGACATAAATCTAAGGCTTCAAATCATGAAACTTCTACAAGAAAATTTGGGAAACATCTCCAGGACATTGGTCTAGGCAAACCTTTTTCGAGCAATACTCCGCAAATTAGCCAACCAAAACAAAATGGAGAATGGGGTCACATCAAGTTAAAAAAAGCTTCTGTACAACAAAGGTAACAATCTACAAAGTGGAGAGGCCAGCCACAGAATGGAAGAAAATATGTGTAAACTACCTATCTGGCGATGAATTAATAACCAGAATATATAAGGAGCTCAAAAAACTCTGTAGAAAAAAAAAATAATAATAATAATCTGATCAAAAATGGGCAAAAGATCTTAAAGGACATGTTTCATAAGAAGGCACAAATGGCAAACAGGCCTACAAAATGGTGGTCAAAATCACTGATCAGAGAAATGCAAATCAAAATCACAATGAGATATTATTTCACTTCAGTTAAGGTAACTTTTATTCAAAAGACAGGCAATGACAAATGGTAGAGAGGATGTGGAGAAAAGAGAACCATTATACACTGCTGGTCATAATATGAATTAGTACAACCACTATGGAGAATACTTTGCAGGTTCCTCAGAAAACTAAAAATTGTGCTACTATACGATTTAGCAAATCCACTGCTCAAAATATTTTTAAAAATCATTATAACAATTTATATATCCAAAAGAAATGAAATCAGTGTATCAAAATGATATCCATATGACTATATTTGTTTGCAGTACTGTTTACAACAGTTAAGATGTGTAAATCTAAGTGCCCATCAACTGATGAATGGATAAAGAAAATTTGTCACATTTACACATGGAGTTTTATTCAGCCATTTAAAAAAATGCTAGTTATTTACAACAGCATGAATGAAACTGGGGGTCATTATGATAAGTTAAATATGTCCGGCACAGAAAGAAAAACATTGCATGTTTCCACTTATTTGTGGGATATGAAAATCAAAAGAATTGAACTGATGGTCATAAAGAGTAGTAGGGTGGTTACCAGAGGCTTGGAAGTGTATTGGGGGTCTGAGTGGGGGAGGTAGGGATGGATAATGGGTATAAAATATAGTTAGAAAGAATGAATTAGACCTACTATTTTTTTTTTCCTTTTTTTTTTTCTTTTCTTTTTTTTTTTTTTTTTTGAGATAGAGTCTCGCTCTGTCGCCCAGGCTGGAGTACAGTGGCCAGATCTCAGTTCACTGCAAGCTCCGCCTCCCGGGTTTACGCCGTTCTCCTGCCTCAGCCTCCCGAGTAGCTGGGACTACAGGCGCCCACCACCTCGCCCGGCTAGTTTTTTGTATTTTTTTTTTTTTTTTCTTTTAGTAGAGACGGGGTTTCACCGTGTTAGCCAGGATGGTCTCGATCTCCTGACCTCGTGATCCACCCATCTCGGCCTCCCAAAGTGCTGGGATTACAGGCTTGAGCCACCGTGCCGGGCCCCTACTATTTAATAGCACAACAGGGTGTCTATAATCAATAATAACTTAACTGTACATTTTAAAATAACTTAAAGAGTGTAATTGGATTGCTTGTAACTTAAAGGATAAATGCTTGAGGGAATGAATATCCAATTCCCCACGATGTACTTATTTTACATTGCAGGCTGTATCAAAACATCTTATGTACTTCATAAATATATACACCTACCATGTTCCCACAAAATTAAGAATAAAAAATGTATACTACCCAATGTGATCTGCAAATTCAATGCAATCCTTATCAAAATTCCAACTGCATTTTACACAGAAATAGAAAAAAATTGAAAATCCATGTAAAACTACAAAAGACCCTCAATAGCCAACATCACATCTCTGAGCAAAAAGAACAAAGCTGGAAGCATACTACTACCTGAGTTTAAAATATATTACAAAGTGACAATAATGAAGACAGTATGGCACTTGCATAAGAATAGACACATAGACCAATGGAACAGTATAGAGACACCAGAAATACACAAAGGCATACATGATCAACTGGTCTTTGACAAGGTAGCTAAGAATACACAATGGAGAAAAGATAGTCTTTTCAACAAATGGTCTTGGAAAGATTGGATATCCACATGCAAAAGAATAAAATTGGGCCCTTATTTTAACCCGTAAATAAAAATAGCCACAACATGATTTAAAGACATAAGCCTGAGGTCAGAAACATTACAATTTAGAGAACAAAACACAGTTGAAAAAGCTTCTTGACATTGGCTTTAGTAGTGATTTCTTTAATATCACATTAAAGGCATAAGCAACAAAAGCAAAAATAAACAAGTGATATTACATCCAACAACAAAGTTTCTTCACAAAAATATACAACTAAATTTTGATACAAAACTCTAGTTAGCATCGGACTCTACAGGTTTAAGGGCAAAGTCCTTTACAGTGTTAAGATGCCAGTCACACTTCACTGGTTCCCAGGCCACCTGCACTTTTGACCAGCTAGCTATAAATTCAGAGATTTCCCACTATGCTCATAAGTTCAATAATTTACTCAGTTGACTCACAGAACTCAGGGAAAGTGCTATACTTATAATGACAGCTTTATTATGAAAGACACACAGAGAGAGCGGTCTGAAAGGGTTTTTATCTTCTCCCTATGGAATTAGAGTGTATCACCCTTTGGCATACCAATGTATTTATCAACCAGGAAGCTCAAATGAGCTTTGAGTCCAAGGTTTTTATTAGAATTTCCTTTATAAAGAATTTTTGTATTTTGTGTGGGGACATAGTAGATACATATATATTTATGAAGTACATGAGATATTTTGATACTGTCATGCAAAGCATAATAATTACATCATAGAAAATTAAGCATCCATACACTTAATCATTTCCTTTCTGTTACAAAAAATAATCCAATTATATTATTTTAGTTACTTTGAAATATACAATTAAATTATTAGTGAATATAGTCACCCTTTTGTGCTATCAAATAGTAGATTCATTATTTCTACTTTTTATTGTACCTATTGAACACCCTTATTTCCTCCCCACCCCTAACTACACTTTCCAACCTCTACTAGCCATGCTTCTACTCTCTATCTTCTTCAGTTCAATTGCTTTGATTTTTAGATCTCACAAATAAGTGACAACATAAGCTGTTTGTTTTTCTGGGCCTCTCTTATTTTACCTAACATAGTGACCTCCATTTTCATCTATGTTGCTGCAAATAACTAGATCTCATTTTTTTTATGGTAGAATATTACTCCATTGTGTATAAGTACAACACTTTTTTTAATCTATTTATCTATTGGTGGTCATTTAGGTTGCTTCCATATCTTAGCTATTGTGAAGAGTGCTGAAATAAACATGGAAGTATGGATATCTTTTGATGTACTAATTTCTTTTCTTTTGTGGCTATACCCAGTAGTGGGATTGCTGTATCATATGGTAGTTCTATTTTTAGTTTTTGAGGAACTTCCAAACTATTCTTCATAGTGGTTGTACTAATATGTATTCCGACCAACAGTGTATGAGGGTTCTCCTTTCTCCACATCCTTTCCAGCATTTGGTATTGCTCGTCTTCTGAATAAAAGTCATCTTAAATGGAGAGAGATAATATCTATTGTGGTTTTGATTTGCATTTCCCACCAGGCGCCATGCAGCATGGAGAGTCTGCACCTACATTTCTCTAATGAGCAATGATTTTGAGAGCCTTTTTGTATGCCATTTGTGTCTTCTTTTGAGAAATATCATTTAAAATCTTTTGTCCATTTTTGATCAGATTACGAAATGTTTTCCTATAGAGTTGTTTGAGCTCGTTATATGTTCTGGTTATTAATCCAATGTCAGTTAGGTAGTTTGCAAATATTTTCATCTATTCTGTGGCTGGCCTCTCCACTTTGTTGCTTGTTTCCTTTGTTGTACAGAAGCTTTTTAACTTGAAGTGATTTCATTTGTTTATTATTATTTTGGTTGCCTGTGCTTTTGGGGTATTGCTCAATAAATTTTTGTCTATCCCAATGTCCTTGAGAGTTTCTTCAATGTTTTCCTGTAGTGATTTTGTAGTTTAATATCTTAGATTTAAGACTCTAAGATATTTTGATTTGACTTTTGTATATGGAGAGAGATAGAGGTCAAGTTTCATTATTCCACATATGAATATCCAGTTTTCCCAACACTATTTATTGAAGAGACTCTCCTTTATTTAGTATATGTTCTTGCCATCTTTTTTGAAAATGAACTCACTTTAGGTATATAGATTTGTTTCCATGTTTTCTATTCTATTCCATTTGTTTATGTGTCTGCTTTTATGCCAGGACCATGCTGTTTGGCTTATTATAGCTCTGTAGTATAATTTGAAGTCAAGCAAAGTGATTCTTCCAGTTTTGCTTGTTTTGCTTTGTTTTGCTTGTTTAACTTTGACTATACTGGTTGTTCCAAATATCATTCTCATTTGTTTCTAGACATTTTTCAATTTCCTTTTTAATTTCTTCACTGATCCAGTGGTCATTCAGGAGCATACTTTTAAATTGCCATGTGTTTGTATAGTTTCCAAAATTCCTCTCAGTGTGGCTTGCCAAGAAATTCGGGTTCTGACCAGTAGGATGGGTGATTCTTTTATGGCTAGCTCTGGTCCAAATGTTCCCTCCACGCACAGGCACTGGCTAAGTCCATCATTCCTTCTCTACTATTGACAGGGCAGCACTGACATCAATGTAATGTCTTTCAGTTACTGTAGTCTCCTTCCTTCATGTGCAGACTCTCCATGCTGCATGGCCCCTGGTGGGAAATGAGGGACTGGTAGCATTACAAATTCAAAACTGTCTTTCTGACCCTCCTCAATGCCTGTTTCAACAATATGAAATTAAAATCAGGTACTGTGATTACTCACCTGGATTTTTTGTTCTCATGATCGTGCTTTTCCATGTGTAGATAGTTATGTAGGATATAATAAATTCCTCTTTAAAGGTTTTAGCCTGTAAATTGTTACATAGAGTAAGTTCAGAGATCCTCTCCAAGGAACCAGTGTATCAGTATGTTCACCTCCCCTGTTCTTTATTCTTCATTTTAAAGTTTAACATCCTCATTCTCTTCATCTTCTTGCCGCTAGTTTCAGAAAACAAGAAAAACAAAACAAAACAAAACAAAACAAAAAAACAAACCTTCTATCCTCTATCACCTGCTCCATCCTGAGTCACCCCTGGTCACTTGCTCTGACCTGAGTCATCCTGAGTCACCTGTTCTGTAACTGCCCTTCCTGCCAAACTGCTCACCCCCAGCACCGTGATTCATACCCCTGCTCTATTAAAATAGCCAATCAGAATTAACTTAGACTGTGTGGTCCAACCCTCACCAATAGGAGAATAACACAGCAGTAAGGGAATAAAAACTCCATCCCCTCTCTTGTTCAGGTGTGCTCTCACCATTGCTCCATCTGCGAGTTGTACCCTTCTATTGAAGTAAGAATTACCTTGCTGAGAAAATTAAATTTATGTTCGAGTGCCATTTCTTTTGTGGCACTGAAAATTTATTTATAACAGTTGCTAAAATTTGGTATTCCTAAGTGAAGTATGAATGTAGTAGGTTTTCATTCCTCCATCTTGCTACACCCTCATTTACTAGGATATTATTACATAAGCATGTTTAATTAAATCATTGGTCATGTAATTAAACTTAATCTGTAATCCCCTTTCCCTTTCCTTGGAGTGTGGCAAGTAAAATAGTCATCTCTCTAAACATGTGCTTGGTCTTGCTGGGGTGTCCTGCCATTATCCTGAGACATTTTGTTGGCATAAACTACCTGGGGACCACCCTGGATCACCTCATTAGCATAAACTATCAGGACCCACCATGTATCACAAAGAACTTCTATCACTCAGGAAATTCTAAAGATTTAGGGTTTCCTTACTAAGAACCTGAAATATTTGCCAGTTATCTTCCTCGTTTATACAAGAAATGTATGGATGTTTCAGTATTAGAAAATCTACAGATAGGATTCACCAAAATAATAGCTCTAAATAGGAAAATTTATAAAATTGTGTTCATAGATTTTTAGATACCGACAAAGACTTTTGTCAGATTCAACACATATTCACTCTAATAACTCTTGGGAAAATAGGAATGGATGGCATATATCCACATAAATATGCACTTATGTGTGTGATCTCTAAACTTAACTTGTGATTTTAATCCAATCCAGTTAGCTTTCACATTGAGCTAGATAAATTGATCTCAAAATTTATATGGAAAAAAAGTGTTGGGATGCAGATTCAAGTATCTTTGTGCATACATTTGACTTTTGAAAGCATGTTGTTGTGCCATACATTTAAAAATAAAATTAAAGCAATAAGAATAAAAAGTGGAGAAAACTAGTAGTACAGAAAGGAAACTGAAAACAGTGAACCTAATAGTATTTCCAATTCTATTAGCCCATTTTTATGCTGTTGATAAAGACATACTGGAGACTGGGCAATTTATAAAAGAGGTTTAATTGGACTTACAGCTCCACGTGGCTGGAGAAGCCTCACGATCAAGGTGGAAGGCAAGGAGAAGCAAGTCACATGTTACCTGAATGGCAGCAGACAAAGAGAGGGCTTGGGCAGAGAAATTTCCTTTTTTTAAAGCCACGAGATCTTGAGAGACTTATTTACTATTATGAGAAGAGCATGGGCAAAGACCTGCCCCCATGATTCAATCTTCTGCCACTGGGTCCCTCCCACACATGTAGGAATTATGGAATCTACAAGATGAGATTTGGGTGGGGACAAAGAGCCAACCGATATCACCAATGGATATTATATTTACACTGAAGAGAAAGAGATAGTTAATAGGAAATAACACATGCATTCAATCAATGATTCTATAACATTGAGCTTGGGTAGGGACAGAAGGGGAAATAATTGCAAGCAATGTATATTCTCTTAAGTGGTTTGCTTACCTCTCAAATTATATTATGTACAAAAATCCCTGAGGCAAAATACCAGATGAAAGGAACCACAGCAACAATACTTTCTGATTCAGTATTTTTAGGTGGGGATCAGAAATATGTAATTTTATAACCACTTGTGGGAGTCCCTGATTTTGGTCCACTGAATGTTCAGGAAAAACTTTTTTATCCCTACACTTCTTGAGACTATGAAAGGACATAATAAATATTTAATACAATTGTTTCCTAAATGCAATATTTTTAACAACAAAGTTTTCTGATTTACAAATATAAAAGCTACAAGATGAGTTATTTATTTATTTATAGGAAGGGCTACTTATTTTTGTCAGTGATAATCTGTTTTTGCCATATATGCACATATAATAACGAGTTGGGTAGTCTTAGACTAACAGGATCTATTAAATAAATATATCACAAAATAGCACACACTCAATGTGTTCATTCCCAATATGCCTTGTACCTCCAAGTACAAAGAAAGCCTTTGGGAACAATGTAAGCTCCATTTGTCTACAGGTTTCCTGGCTTTAGGTAGGGTACTTTTTAAGGAATTCATTTAAAAGACTTTCAAATGGTTTGAGAAGAGGGGCTTTTGTATGGAAGTGTGACAAATTATTATAACCATGATTGCTTAAGACAACATGAATATATTATCTTCTAACTCTGGAAGTCAGACTCTAACTTTGACTGTCTTGCCTCCCTTTTCTGTATTTAAGGATCCCTGTGATTACATAATCCACGATAATCTACCTATCTTGAGATCTTTAATCACATTTTTAAAGTCACCTTTGTCTTATAAAGCAGCTATTCACAGGTTCTGGAAATTAAATTATGCACATATTTGGGAGGAGTGAGGGCATTATTCTTCCTACCAAACCAAATTGAATTATGTAATTATTCATTAGACAATGCGGGACCCAGAAAATTACTGCAAAGCAAAGTTATCAGAATGTGGTTTGTGCATTATTTGCTTTAACAGAAAGAAAACGAAAAAAAAAATAGAACTTGGCTTCAAATTTAACTTAGAATACTTTATGAATAAATTCTAGGTAACACATTATCCTTGGTGAAAACTAACATAATACATTATTTGGAGATTTCTATTTGTCTTTGTATTTTGTGGGTCAGTTATATCAAATAACTGCACCCTTAAGTGAAGAGTCAAACTTAGATATGAGCTTGTTGTGAATTTTAGTATGTCATTTAGTGACAAATATGAGAGTTCTTTGATGAAATGGCATTAAAGTATAAGTAAGGCATTCTATTGCCCATATAAATTATGATTGGGGCCAGTTTAATTTTTTCTGGGGTTACATATGAATAAGAAAATAGGTGTTAGCATTTTTATGAGGTCACAAAGTGTCTGTTGTTGAGTAATGACTATGAATAAGTATTCTATCAACAGAATTTTAATCGTCCTCCTGTTCTACTTTGAAGGAATCGCTTTGGTAATGGATAGGTACTTACTACTTATCATGTCATTGTAGGACTCACTTCAAAACACAGTTGACCATTTAACAGCCAGCTTATATTTTAATTCATTTTATATTAAAAATTAGATTATCTCCTTGCTACCTTTTTGTCATGAATTCCTTGGTATGATTGACACAACTGTGTAATGAGTAAAATACAATGTGATAAACACACATCAGACACAACAATAATTAATAAAGTAGGATTACTATATCATATGTTTTTGTATGTGAAATATCATATTGTATTACAAATACTGTATTATATTATGAACTGTAAATCCTACTTTATCTGTTGGTGTGCTGGAAGAAGGTGTGAAAGCAGTCAGGTAAAGAAAAATAGGAAGTGAGTTCTATGACTATAGCACCTAGAGAGGATAGGTTTTCTCTACAAGAGCTGCCTCAGATGCAGAGTTAGGTACTAAGGAACTTTTTTAGAAAGACCTTCACTACCTAATACAATTCAGACTAAAATGACTGATAATTACATTTAAACTTGCAGAATGAGGATATAGAATATTAGCTACAGAAGGAGGCTGAAAACATATGAAATAATTATGGTAAGAAAAAGATTTCAACTAGTTATTGAAGGAAAGAACAGCATTTCACTTACCTGGAGACCTTGTAACTGTCTTCAAATATTCTTTGCCTATTGCTTTACAGAATTAATCTTGATGAATCAACATGGAGTAATAAAAAGAACATGGGTTCTGGATTCAGACAGCACTGATGTGATTCCTGGTTCTGTTACTCATACCACAAAGCCTTCTGAAACTTTCTAAGGCTCTGTTCCCTGTGCTTTACCACAGGAATGATTTTACCCACATTACAGATTACTGTGAGGATTGACTTACATGTATAAAACATATAAGATTATCTGGCAAAGAGGGAGTAGAGGGCTGAAACAATTACAACTATTTGAATTATCTTTTCCTCACAACTAGCTTCTTCAGTTTGATTTTTAAGCATGTTTGTGCTGTTTTTCATTCTGAAGACATTTTCTCTAGTTTGTGATCTCCCTAGGAGTTAGCTTATTTCTTTTATACCTTTCATTAGTAAGATCCTCATAAGATTATTCTTCCTCTTTATCATCGTCTCCTTATCCTTTGAAATCTGTAGCTTGCTCTCATCTTGCAAAATCTGCTGGAGGTCTGTTGCCATGCCTATTTATCCACTTTCTTTCTTATATTACTCCCTTCCTCCTCAAAGTCTCTCTGTCTTTGGCTTCCTTAAGTCTATTTTCTTTTGATCATCTGCAGGTCTAACTGCATATTTTCAATCCCCGTGCCAGACTCACTTTCTTCTAACCCTAAGGAACTCACTGCTTAACAATATGCGCTAGATCTCTTCCAAGTTTCTCTCTGAGCACTTTTATTGGATTAATCTATTCCCACAGTTTTGGATAACATGAGTATGCATCAGTTGTCAATGCTGTCTCTGACTCAGTAGATTTCAAACTTATATATCAGGTTTGGCTGAATATGAGCCATGGGTCTTCAGACAACTTTATATATCCAGTGTATTCAAAATCAAATTTTGTTGGCTCTCAAAAATTGATCCTTCTCTTGGGTCCTTCTTTGTATTTAATAGCTTCATCATCCTTTGAACTATTTTAAGTAGAGATCTTTAATAATTTTAATCATTTTTTTTTCCTCAGTGGGGACTTCATAAGTTTTCCCAAGTAGCTGGGACCACAGGCATGTGCCACCATGACTGGCTAATTTTTGTGTTTTTAGTGGTGATTGGACTTCATCTTATTGCCCAGGCTGGTCTCAAACTCCTGGCCTCAAGTGACTCACCCTCCTCAGCCTCCCAAAGGGCTGGAAGTACAGACATGAGCCACCATGCCAGGCCAAACTTCAAGAATTCTTGACATTTCTCAGCTTTGAACTGGTCTCTCTGATTTCAGTTACTCTCCTCAAAATCCTTTAGAGTTGTTCAAGTAAAATTCTTTAGTGAAACATCCAGTGGCTTCTATGGTCTGATTCTGTCAGTCCCATGTCAAAATTTTTCCCAGGCATCCTACGTACCAGTAATATAGAAATTGTATCCATTCCTCAACCAATCCATCTACTTTTTTTGTTTTAACTTCTATTACCTACTCATATTTTTACCACTACCTGATAGTCCTTCCTTCTTCCCTTTCTTTTTCCAGCTATTACAATACAAATTGGCCTTAGAAGTCATTCAGGAAATTGTTATGCTTTTATGAAATACTCTGTCAAGATTAGTTGCTATTTTTTTAAATAGTCACCAGGCATATTGTTGTTTTAACTCATTTTTGTTTATTTTTTCAGCTTACATGATAGATCATTTAATTATTTGTGACTGTCCTCTAGTAGACCACAAAGTCAGAGAGTTTTATTTCACCCCTTCCATCAATAAACTATGCAATACTTGAATATAAACATTCAAAAACTGTTTAATGAAGGATATAAAATTTAAAAAGCCTTAGATCTAATTATATGATTTGGTTAGAGTAAATATAATCTTTGATAATTCAGGAAACAGTCACATGGAGTTAGGAGGGAGGACAAGAACATCTGGCTAGAAAGTCAGACAACTTAAATAATGCTTGATAATCAATGAAGTGACAGATGTTGTAACCTAACTGCTCTCTTATTTTGGAACAAGACATGGTCATAATACTTTTTTTAATATTAAAAATGTAAGTTAATGATACTCTCTATTAAAGCTATGCAAATGTTAAAATATAAACACAGAAGCTAATTAATTTCATATGTTATAATTGAAAAGAAATCCCACAGTAGTACTTAAATATCAATGGTTAATATATGCAAATAGTAGATACGTTTTGAAAGACGTGGCTATAGATATTAAACTTAGGATAGCTTAAAATTTTACCATGATTTAAAACAAGAAAGGTCAATGTATTAGACTGAAGTGACTTAGTTCCAAAGTATGCATTTTATGGAGCATAAGGTTCACAAAATCTCCTTTAGAATGTTACAGATTTAAAAATCATTCACCTTTATTTTACTACAAATTACTATAGAATATTATTGATAAGATATTCTATTTCATTTTAACAGACAAGCCTTCAATATATCAACATCTTTTAAGTAAAATGGGTTAAAATGAGTACTTTAAAAAAATTGTATGCCTTTTTATTCTTATCAACAATCATATCCTCTTTATTTTTCTTTCATTTTCAAAACAATAGGAGAAAGATTTGCTTCCATTGTGTTACAAGTATCTTATTCTTTAACCTCTTAATATAAATTCCTTCCCTATTTGAGATTGACAAGAATATTGAGACTTAGCTTGTCCAGGAAAAAATAATAGTGTGCTAGCTTTTGATTCTTGGGTATTACCATCATTGCTTTTGCTTCTTCTAATGCTCACTGACACTCCAGAGTCTTCCCTAGGTCTTTTGGTCACTTCAAGCTTCTGGCCTATCAAGCTCACAAGTGAGCTCACAGACTGGCATCTGGCTCTTTGCTTATGTTTTCACCTATCAAGGATCTATTTACTTACTTTCTCTGCATCTCTTCAAAGAAATTCACAGTCTTAGAGTTTGGCAATGCTCCCATGTTAGGTGGCAGATTATAGTGGTTGCTTTATCATGGACCTAAATGCTCCTACTTACTTCCAATAATCATTAATTTGTTACCTTTTTTAGACTCCTTTTCTCCCTCTTCCTCTGTCCCACTTACATATTGCCAGGGCAAGTAGGTACAGGTAAGTATAATCAGTTGTAGCATTAGATTCTCTGATGTATGAACTCTTTCCAAAATTCAATTTACAAGCCTAAGATTTTGAAAAATACTTTAGAGATTTTTCTTAAAAATATCCGCTAGAAATACTTATTTTAAAAATTATTCCATCTAATGGGAGGGGATGGTAACTTGGTTTTTGTCTCAGTTATGTCATATGAATTGTTCCCTCCTCTCCAGCAGAGCAATGTTCAACAAATTTTTATTATGGGTCTCAACTCCCTCCCCATCTTCACGTACTTTCAGTAGATACTTTATCATTCTAACAGCATATCAAGATGGGATATTGGATTACTCTTGCCTCAGCAGTTTCCTTGTAGGTGTCCTGAGGATGAGTATGCTATCAAACATCCTGGAAGTCTGTAAATAGAAACCAGTGAATTAAATACCTTTGTATGTCTCATTTTGCCCTATATTGCAAGGATATTAGCCCTTCAAAATTATGTTTTCCTTATTTTTGGAAGTGAGTAGCTATTTCATCTTGTTCTATCTTTCCAATTTAATAACTGGAAGACTATGGCAATGGGGTAAGGAGAGTATTTAGTTCTTCTAGGGCAAGATTGGAGTCAATGTTACCCTTAAATCAGTCACTGCCCATCCCTAATCTGAATGATACAGCAACTGAAATTAGGGATGCCCTTTTTGCATCTTCATAATCATTCTTTATATCTTAAATATACTTTAATACACTTTCATTTGTTCTTGGGTGACTGTTCAGAATGCTAACTCTCCTGAGTAGCTGGAATTACAGGAAAGAATCACCATACCTGGCCAATTTTTGTATTTTTAATGGAGACAGGGTTTAACCATGCTGGCCAGGCTAGTCTCAAACTCCTGATCTCAGGTGGTCTGCCCGCCTCAGCCTCCCAAAGTACTGGGATTACAGGTGTGAGCCACCATGGAGGTAGAGGCAGGAAAATCACTTGAACCCGGGAGGCAGAGGTTACAGTGAGCTGAGATCGTGCCACTACACTCCAGCCTGGGCAACAGAGCGAGACTCCATCTCAGGAAAAAAAAAAAAAAAATTGCTGACTCTCACATTGCTTGTGCTCTTCCTTTGCCAAACTCCTGGTCTAAAGTGCTTAGGTATTCATACAAACCTACTAGTCATCAAATAAATATGGAAAACATCCCACATATAATATCCCTTTTATGGAGTTTTATTACATACATTAGAATAAGAAATCCTCTAAACAAACCTGTGGTAAAGAAATCTGCTTAACTTTGTTTTACACTCTCTCTCTTTCTGAAAGTTACTTTATCCTAGCATTTTTTGTTTTCTAAATAATATCTCATAAAACTATGATTCTATAGAACAAATTCTAAGAAATACTGCATCAATAGTAAATTGAGAGGATTAATTTAGGGGAAAGAAAAATTTGGGACAGACAATGGAAAAATGAAGACTATAGCAGGGTAGTCTGATCAGCTAAAAAAACTCACACATTCAACTCTTCTATCCTTTTCATTTCTTTGCAGGTCTCGCCCTGCTGCTGCCCAGCAGATGTCAAAATGAGCAGGAAAACCACATTGATATACAGAGGTTCCTTAATGGCAAGCTCTTGCTTCCCTGAGACTAGATCAGGGACAATATAATCAAAATAGAAGTTTAAAATACTTTGTGTGTGTGTGTGTGTGTGTGTGTGTGTGTGTGTGTGTGTTTGACTTTTCAATGCAAAGCATCAGTTTATTTAAGATTTGTAGCTATTCATGCGCTGACCATACAGTATAAAAACTTACACTGAAAACCTGTATTAATTCATGGATTACTTTCATTTTTAACAGCAACTTAAAGCAAGAAAAAATTTACTTGATTGTATCTGTTTATCCCATACTGTACTGTCATAGTTGCTCATATATAAAAGCATGATATTTTATTAATCAAACTACTTTGGGAAATAAAAAACGTGTGAAATAGAAATAAAAATTTTGAAGACAAAAGGACATGTAATTTATTATTTTAATAGAATTATTTAAATGCTTTCTAAACTTCCTTGTTTCAAATTGTAAAGTTACTCTTACTGAGCTTCTGAACAATTGATCTGTGGCCTTCAAATTTTATCCTATTATGTCATCTTAAACATGCACATTACAGGGTCATCCTTTTTGGTGATGCCTATTAGTTCCATCTCTTTGCGGAACAATCCATTATAATGAACTCATGCTATCATTTCACCTTCAACCCCCAAGGACTGTCTGCTTTATGAACTCTGCTTTGAAGCTAACACCTTCATTTCCTTCTGGTTTTTTTTTTTTTTCCCCTGATCAAATTTTAAACTTAATTTAAAGTAGCAAAGAAAGATTAAGCTACTTGCATTTTAATTTTAATTCTCATTAATATTTTCATTTTTTAAATAGTTGCTTGTTCAAAGTAACTGAAATTTTGGACAATGGCAATCTTCCAGGGGGAAAGCAGAGTGATTCTTTTCCAATTAATTTTTATTTTTCATCCCTGTCTCTTCAGGATTATGTCTCATCTTTGTGTAGTCTAGGGAACAATGCTGTAGTTAACATGTGATTTAAGGTGTTTATGCTGACTGCTTAATGAAAAAGTAACTTTTGAGTTAAGTATTAAAATATGTACTGTTATATAACATTTAAAAGGCTCCACAAGTATAGTTTGCAAGTTATTCTTCAATACACCACCATGAACTTTGCAATCTGCGATAACTTCCTTTCTTTCCATATGTTTTAATTCAATTTAACCCATCAGACACAAAATAAATTTACTCTGGCTACAGTCATGCTTTTCTTTTGGTGCAGGGATATCAGAAGTACTTAAATCTATTGCTGCCTCTAAGGCTCTCCAGGTTATAAAAAATAGATTGATGTGTAAATAAATAATTGCAATTTTATATAATGAGTTCTAAAACAGATACATAAATTTAATATGGGATCACAGAATTGGAAAACCCAATACCACTTTCCCTCAGGAATATTTATCAAGAAGAGGTCACCATAGACCTAAGACCTGAAGAAAATTCCATGTTATTTACAATCTTCTGACTCACTTCAAATATTCTGCAGAATCTAGACCCACCATAACATGTGTTAGTGGACATGGATGACATTCAGTAGAGAACTTATGTTTCAGAATAGTTGCAGATAATGAAAGATTATTCATTAGAACTCTAAGAGCAAACAACTTATAAAACTAGTAATGAAAAAAATACTTTTTCCCTATACAAGTCTAAAATAAAATCTGTTTTATATTTCACATTTTAAAATAACTGTATATCTTCATCACCTTCAAACATTATGCCAAAGTCTTAGAGCACTTCCAACTTAGACAAGAAAGTTTGATTTTCTGAATCATCACTGTGATTACCATTATAATATCAAATTAAGAATTATATCATTTAGTTATATTTGATTGGATGATAATATAATTTTTATATTATGACAGCTTTATAAATTCATATAAATCTGTTAAATCTTTTTCATTCTAAAAGACTATGACTGTTTTCATGTAAAATACAAGATATATATTATAAAATTTAAATGAATTAAACAAAATATTTCTCTCATAATACTGGTCTTAAGAAACAATATCTTTGAGGCAAATTCACAGAAAAATGTTCTGTACTCAATTATGTATTGTTCCTGAACATATCATGTGGACTTATTTATCCTTAGTATCTTTAGGTATATTCTTTCTTCTTCTGGAAATTTCTCACCATCAAGTATCTTTAGATATATTTTTTCTTCTTGTGTAAAGTTCTCACCACCAATCCATCAGCTAAAGTCTTGCCTATTTTTCAAGTTTTCATTAAATATAACTCTGTTTGGAAAGCCAAGAGCTTGAGCATCTCCTCCTTCCATTGTTAATCACTATCTATATGATACTTCCTCTGAAACTTGCTCTTATTTCTCTTTGTACTTTCTCACTTTTTACTGTGATTTGCTTACGAATTTACCTCATCTTGTTTTGTTTGTGTTTCTATTACTATCAACTAGCACAATACTGATACATTACAGGTACTAATATTTCAACGGAAGAGTGGAGGGCACAGTACAGATAGTATAAATTAAACGTAAATTATTAGAAGTAACACTGTAAGGGCCGTTCAGATTAGAAGCTTCAATAATTCAAGGTATACTTTACAAATGCCAGTCACTGGTGTATGTCTGTATGGTTATGTATCATTTTATCCTAGTTTTATGTTCTCCATTCATTGAATTATGAAATTTATATTTCTTGTTCCAATGTTATGCTTAAAAAGAATTTTATAGTTCCAATTTGGCTTCTTGTGTCTTTTTCATAAAATGAACAACATATGCTAGTAGGAGAAGTTAAGTTCAGTTCCATTAACAGGGATTTTATAGTAAATGAAATCTATCTATATTTTGTTTTATTACAAGTGAAACTCAAAAACAATTCTTGCTTGTGTGACATGTGTGTATTAGAAACATGCAGTTTCTCTCTTACATTTTAAGGTAGTGATGCTTGTTTGTAGATCCTATAGTAAAAAGCAATATAATTGAATGTATCAAGAGTTTCAGTTCTCCATTGTTAGGGACATTTCATCTTATGTTTCCTTCAGTTTTACTTCTACCCCATATCAATACCAAATTGCTAGCAAAGCAGGATCCAAAAGCAAAACTTTTCAAGGGTAATCCCATTGAGCTATTCCCCAGTGTTGACAAATTAGTATTGTTCACTCACCATGTATTTCTTCATTCAGAAAATTAAGATATCATTACAATATCAATGTGGTTACAATCTAGTAGAATAAGGAAAGAAAATATGTTGGATGCCGTGTTAGAAATATGTATGTGATACACTCTATTAGTTTCTTTTTCCACTGCTAATAAAGACATACCTGAGGCTGGATAATTTATAAAGGAAAAGAGGTTTAATAAACTTGCATTTGCACATGGCTGAGGAGGCCTCAAAATCATGGCAGAAGATAAAGGAGGAACAAAGGCAAACCTTACATGGCTGCACACAAGACAGCATGTGCAGGGAAACTGCTTTATAAAACCATCAGATCTCATGAGATTATTAACTATGAGAATAGCATGGGAAAAATCCACCCCCATGATTGAATTACCTCCCCCTGGGTCCCTCCCATGACACGTGGGCATTATGGGCAATACAATTCAAGATGAGATTTGGGTGAGATACACCCAAAACATATCGTTCCACCCCTGGACCCTCCCAATCTTTTCTTTTGACCCTCAGATCAAAACCAATCTTTTCTTCCCAACAGTCCCCCAAAGTCTTAACTAATTTAAGCATTATCCCAAAAGTCCACAGTCCAAAGTCTCATCTGAGACAAGGCAAGTCTCTTCCACCTATGACCCTGTAAAATCAAAAGCAAGTTAGTTACTTCCTAGAAACAATGGGGGGCACAGGCATTGGGTATATACACCCATTCCAAATGATAGAAATTGGCCAAAATGAAGGGGCTACAGGCTTCTTGCAAGTCCAAAATACAGTATGCAGTCTTTAAACCTTAAAGTTCAAAAATGATCTCCTTTGACTTCATGTCTCACATCCAGGTCACAGTGATGCAAGAGGTGGGCTTCCACAGCCTTAGGCAGCTCCGCCCCTGTGGATTTGCAGGGTACAGCCCTCCTCCTGACTACTTTCACAGGTTGATATTGAGTGTCCAGCTTTTCTAGGCTTACAATGCAAGTTGTTGGTGAATCTACTATTGTGGGGTCTAGAGGATGGTGGCCCTCTTCTTATAGCTCCACTTGGCAGTACTTCACTGGTGACTCTGTGTAGGAGCTTCAACTGACCTAGCAGAGGTTTTCCATGAGGGCTCCACTCCTGCCACAAATTTCTGCCTGGACATCCAGGCACTTCCATACATCCACTGAAATCTAGGTGGAGGTTTCCAAACCTCAGTACTTTACTTTTGTGCACCTGCAAGCCTAATACCACAAGTAAGCCACCAAAGCTTGGGGCTTACACTTTCTGAAGCAAGAGTCTAAGCTGTTCATTGACTCCTTTTAGCCACGTTGGAGCTGAAGCAACTAGAGTGCAGGGCACCATGTCCTAAAGCTGAACAGATAAGAGTGCCCTGGGCTCAGCCCAAGAGACCATTTGTCCCTCCTAGGCCTCTGAGACTGTGATGGGAAGGGCTGCTGTGAAAGTCTGACATGACCTGGAGACATTTTCCCCCATTGTCTTGTTGATTAACATTCAGCTTCTTATTATTTATGTAAATTTCTGCAGCAGGCTTGAATTTCTCCCCATAAAGTTGTTTTTTCTATTGCATTAACAAGCTGCAAATTTTCCAAACTTTTATGCTCTGCTTCCTCTTGAACACTTTGTCATTTAGAAATTTTTTTCTGTCAGATACCCTGAATCATCTCTCTCAAGTTCAAAGTTCCACAGATCTCTAGGGCAGGAGCAAAATACCAGCAGTCTCTTTGCTAAAACATAACAAAAGTCACCTTTGCTTCAATTCCCAACAAGTTCCTCATATCAATCTGAGATAACCTCAACCTGGACTTTATCGTCCATATCACTGTCAGCATTTTGGTCAAAGACATTCAACAAATCTCTAAGAAGTTCCAATTTTCCTACATCTTCCTGTCTTCTGAGCCCTCTAAGTCTCCAGGAAGTTCCACACTTTTCCACAGTTTTCTATCTTTTTATGAGCCCTCCAAACTGTTCCAACTTCTGCCTACTACCTAGTTCCAAAGTCGCTTCCACATTGCCAGGTATCTTTACAACAGCACTCCACTCTTTCAGAACCAATTTGCTGTATTAGTTGTTCACACTGCTAATAAAGACATACCTGAGACTGGGTATTTATAAAGGAAAGGAGGTTTAATGAACTCACAGTTACATATGGCTGGGGAGGCCTCACAATCATGGAGGAAGGTGAAGGAAGAGCAAAGGCACGTCTTCCATGGTGGCTGACAAGAGTGTGTGAAGGGGAACTGCCCTTTATAAAACCACCAGATGTCATGAGACTTATTCACTATCACAAGAACAACATGGAAAATTACCCCCCTCCATAATTACATTACTTCCCACTGGGTCCCTCCCATGACACATGGGGATTATGGGAGCTACAATTCGAGATGAAATTTTGGTGAGAACACAATCAAACTATCATACAGTGAGGGTACAAGAGAGATTTACTATTTCTATTTGTGAAAGATGGGGTAAATGTGAGTAAATATTAATACCAATGACAGTTTAATAATGGTTTACGAAAGAAGTAAATGAGGACATTCCAGATCCATAATAAGATACAGTCTGTAATCATGATTCAATAACTATATGACTTCAGGGAACTCATTGTAAATGATATCAGGTTTTCACCACCATATTTCAGGATAATGTTGCTTAAACTGTAACTACTGCTCTCCAGAGGTGTTCTAACATTCTTAGCTCTGCAAGTATAGGTGTGCAGAAAAAATAACGTTTCTTTTAATTGTCTTTTTTTCATTCCATTCTGTTATTAAATGATGAGCTATAATTTTCAAAATAAACTTCACTTAGAAACTAAGGAAGAATAAAGCAAAAATAATATATATACACATGTAGGTAAATTACTCCAGTGTTACTTCATATCAGTATATGTAACTACTTAACAATTTCCCTAGGTTGTCTAATCATAACATTAAACCAAAAACTTCCAAACGAGAAATCGTAATTTCCAAAACCAATCGACCATTTCTTAAGTCACAAATATGGGAATCATTCTTGATTCTCCCATTTCTGGAGCCCATGTATAATTCATTAACAAGTTCACAAGCTCTTGCTCTGAAATCTCAAATTCCTTCCACTTCTCTCTACCTTCATGGCCCTACCTTTAACCAGATATCATCTGGATAACTGTATTATCCTCACAATTGGTTTCAATGGAATAATCTTCTTATCACCATTCCTTAAAAATAATTCACACAGAAGTTAGATAACTTATTTTTAAAATATAATATTAGATGATGTTCCTTTAAAAAGTATTTAGAGGTTTCTCCATTGCTTGTCAAATTAAACTGATTACCAGGACCTGTAAGATTCTCTTACATGCTGAAGGTTTCGGCTAAAGTTACAGAAGTATCCACTCACTGACTATATTCCAACTACACTGTCTTTCTCCAGGATCCTGCAGTCGCTTTTACATGTTGTGATTTTGCACTAGCTTTCACCTTATTTGAGTGCTCTTTCTTAGTTTTGCCCTTGGTAGCTTTACACCCAGGGTCACTATTAACTCATCCTATTTACTCTGTTTACAAAACATAGCATATTTTGGAACCATCTTATTTATACACTTGTTCAACTTTGTCCCTCATTATAATATAAGCTATTGAAGGAAAGGGCAGGATATTTTCGTTTACCATCATGTTCCCAGCATTCTTCATGAAATCTGATAAGGGTATCAGTAAGAATATCCTTTAGTAAAGATAATATAAATATTTGCTTAGTGAAATTATGTATTAATGATGTTAAGATATTTTAGTTTGAGCTGTTTACTATTTGCCTTGTCTTACTAAATATAGTTCTATATTTCTTTCCTTCACAAATGCCTCTGTTTTATAAGGAAGATTAACTTACCTATGTAGCTAATATAGGACGGTTTCAGGTAGAAAATGTGGATTCTACTGGTAAGAGTCTCAATTTCTTGGAGACCTTTTTTTCATTTTGTTTCCTAGAATCAGACACCAGACTGTATCCTCTGGTGTCAAGCTTTGCTTCACTACTATTCTAACTTGATTTCTGAAGGCCTTGCCACTTCTGGGCCAATTCAGGAGAATGAGCATCTACCACTTAGAGCCAGGGTTCCTCTCCAAGCAGTTCAGCTAAATACTTGTGCACAGCTTCACCTCTTTCCATTTCAGGTCTCTTACTTACTGAGAATTTCTAGATATGTATTAGATCAGTGCAAAAGCAATTGTGGTTTTGCCACTACTTTTAATGCAATTACTGCACTTACCAACCTAATAACTTTTACCCCCAATTTCCTAAAGGTCAAAAAAAGAGTAAAACTTCTTTTTGTGTTCTGCCTTCCAGAACAAAGTCATTTACCTATATGATGATCAATATAATTTAAAATCTAATTTTCAACCCCACCTAATTCTCAAGCATTCTAAATAACTTTTCCTCAAATGAATAATTTGTTGATGTCAAAATAAAATGAGAGAATACATCTCTAAACTTAACATTTTATTTGGGACTTAAAGAATTACAATTCAGGGCACACACACAGACTTGTTGGTCTTTCATATGTCTGAAGAACAAAGAAAAGTTTGGAGTCAAAGGAATGTTACATATTGTTTTAAAAACAAAGCTTATTGTCACTAGAGAAGCTTTTGGGTGCTGGCAAGCTCTGTTGTCCAGTTGCAGTAGTAGGTAAAATTAATCTTAGAGTCACAGCAGGTCATGTTAGCAGTCACTAGGTCAAACCAGCCTTAGGGTTACAGCAGGTAGTTTCAGATGCTGGGCTTGCAGAGAATTCAATTCCTGAAGCTGTGCTTTGTGTCCTGAGTGCTTTTTCCCTGGCCTCTCAACTCTGATTTAATTGAGTATGGCAAGAATGACCCAATTCGCATATTCAACTTTAACAAATTTAAAACTGAATTAAAAATAAAACAAACTTATTCTCATTGTAGGTAAAGACATGCTAAAAAGTAATCTTTCATAATATCCTGGCTGCAGAGAATGACTAGCATTTAAGCAAAACATGCATTTGGAAAGAATTGACTTGTTAGAAATGTTGTCAAGTAAAAGATTATCAGTAGAGGTTGGCTGCAGGAGAAGCAAATTCTCAGACATGCTGACTCTTTTAAGAGTTGCCGAATCAACTGGAATGAAAATTATTTCTCCTTCTCCCTCCTCATAGGCTGCATTTTAAATGCACAGCAAAAATATTTTCTATAAAAATAAATGATTTACTAATTAGAAATTGCTGTATTAATTAATGTGTATTTTAGGAATTTGATGACTACTAACATTCATCATATTTGTGAGCTTGTATGTGTATTAATAATTTAATAAGAAATCTTAAATGACCTACACATTATTCTAAAACCTAGGAATGATTTGAAACCAGGAAATTCAAGTCTACACAATTAGAGTCCTTTTAAAAATAACAATGGTTGTAACATCTTCACACACTAGCTTTAGACAACTCATCATAAAATGAACATATATACATTCCTATTTTTTTTAATTTATGAAATTTTTTAATGAGGAAAAGGTTAGAGAACTGAACGAAGAGAATAAGTCTTTGTCTTAGTCAAGTAAAGAAGTAGATACATTATTCTTCAAAATCGTGAAATTACTCAGATCGATATGAATTGATTCTTTTGTATTTTAAACAAAAGCTTCACTGTTTCCTTTCTTATATTAACTGTTGAAATGTTTTTAAAAACTGTGGCATATAGTAATTTGTATATTTAAATATGTATATAGTTAACAGTGAATATAAAAATGTAGAGAAATGCAGAAAAGTATTTCAAAATGAAGATTTTTTTTTAAAGTACGTTATTTACTAGTCTTTTTCTAAAATCAAAAAAAAGATATTTTATCTACATCTGCAACAACAGATGTAAATATTAATAAAGATCCTCGCAGCCTCACTTCAGCTAATGCATTTGGCATTTATGTGAGTAAAAGCATACATCAGCACGAGGAGAATTTGGTTTTTCATTCACTTTGTTTAAATCTCTGTCATTTGTCTTTTAGCTCTTGAATCAGTGTGTAAATATAATGAACAGATTTACATGCTCAAGTGTACCAGAAGCAATAAGCAATAAGCATATATTAAAGTGAAAAAATACAATCAACTGACTATGAAATTAGCTCTTTACCCTCCCAGTTTTCACTTAATCTTTAAATAGAGACAGTCATTTGATGTATCTTTTTCCTGCTGAGTGAAAGCATACTGCTATGTATTGGCAAATACCAGAATAAACACTGAGACACTGATATTTTTTATGTATAAATTACAATTTATTTGCAACAATTTCATGAATAACTTTATGAAATGGTTAAATTTTCTTAAGCATTTACTAAATCAACACTAGTAGGCTTAGATGCATTTAGATGCAATCACATATTTATATATAAAAAATGAGGTGAATATAATCCATAATTACATTTTACAAAATAAATTAAATAAATAGAATCTTGGTGACATTAAGTAACTTAACTTCTTTAAGTTGACTTAATTACAAACTGCCAGTTACCCATCATTTTAATCATCAGTTGAACATTATTACATTTTTTTGAAATTTTACATAATTTTATTCCATATACTTCCCTCTTGGTGATATATTTTGCATGTTTATATTATTCAACAAGTATTTTAACAAGTATTTACTAAGTACCTGTTGTATACCAGGCATATTCTACATGCTGATGATACAGCTGATACAGCTACAAAAAAGAATGCTGACTTCACAACCTTCAGTCTTTCCCCCCTCAAAACTATTCTTCTTCTAAATAAGAAGTAAATACTCCCTCCTGTTGACAAATTACCTCCATTAAAATGTATATATATTTTTCCCATTATGGTGTTATATTCCACTACCCATCCCTCTTAAATTCTGAGTTATTGCAAACAAGAAATATAAGTCCATCCATATGTCTCCACTAGAGATCACCTTCCTTCAGTCTTACAAGCTCTCCTTCCAGGACTTGACCAACCAGCCAAAACATTCGCCACTGCTCCTGATTCGGTGCATATTCTTTTTCTTTTTTCACTTTTATTTTAAGTTCAGGGGTACAAGTGCAGGTTTGTTACATAGGTAAACTTGTGTCATGGGGGTTTGCTCTACTGATTATTTCATCACTCAGGTATTAAGCCTAGCACCCATTAGTTATTTTTCCTGATCCTCTCCCTCCTCCCACCGTCCATCTTCTTAAAGGCTCCAGTGTGTGTTGTTCCCCTCTATGTGTCCATGTGTTCTCATCATTTAGCTCCCACTTATAGGTGATAACATGTGGTATCTGGTTTTTATTTCTACATTAGTTTGCTAAGGATAGTGGCTTCCAGGTCCACCCATATTTCATCAAAGGACATGATCTCATTCTTTTTTATGACTGCATAATATTTCATGGTGTATATGTACCACATTTTTTTTTAATCCAGCCTATCATTGATGAGCATTTAGGTTGATTCCTCGTCTTTGTTATTGTGAATAGTTCAGCAATGAACATGTATGTGCATGTGTCTTTATAACAGAATGAGTTATACTGCTTTGGTTGTATACCCAGTAATGGGATTGCTGGGTCAAATGGTATTTCTGTTTTAGGTCTTTGAGAAATTGGCATACTGTCTTCCACAATGGCTAAACTAGTTTACCGTGCAACCAACAGTGTAAAACGGTTCCGTTTTCTCCAAAACCTCACCAGCATTTGATTCGTTGTCTTTTGACTTTTCAATAACAGCCATTCTGACTGGTGTGAGATGATACCTCATTTTTCTTTTTCTTTTTCTTTTTTTTTTTGAGATGGAGTCTTGCTCTGTTGCCCAGGTTGGAGTGCAGTGGCATGATCTTAGCTCAAAGCAATCTCCACCTCCCAGGTTCGAGTGATTCTCCTGCCTCAGCCTCCTGAATAACTGGAACTACAAGCATGTACCACCATGCCCAGATAGTTTTTGCATTTTTAGCAGAGATGGGCTTTCACTATGTTGGCCAGGCTGGTCTCAAACTCCTGATTTCAGGTAATCCACCCACCTTGGCCTCTCAGACTGCTGGGATTACGGCATGAGCCACAGCACCCAGCCTCATTGTGGTTTTGATTCGCATTTCTCTAATGATCAATGATGTTGAGCTTTTTACATATGTTTGTTGGACGCATATATGTCTTCTTTTGAAAAATGTCTCTTCATGTCCTTTGTCCACTTTTTAATGCGGTTATTTGTTTATTCTTTAAATTTATTTAAGTTCCTTATAGATGCTAGATATTAGACCTTTGTCAGAAGAATGGATTGCATAAAAAAAAATTATCTCATTTTCTAGCTTGTCTGTTTACTTTGTTGATTTTTTTTGTGTGTGTGTAGAAGCTCTTTAGTTTAATTGGATCTCATTTGTCAACTTTTGCTTTTGTTGCAATTGCTTTTGGCAACTTTTTCATGATATCTTGGCCTATGCCTATACCCTGAATGATATTGCCTAGGCTGCCTACCAGAGTTTTTATAATTTTTGGTTTTACATTTAACTCTTCAATTCATCTTGAGTTAATTTTTGCATATACTAAACATAAGGGGTCCAGTTTTAATCTTACACATATGGTGAACCAGTTATACCAGCACCATTTATTGAATAGGAAATCCTTTCCCCACTGTTTGTTTTCATCAAGTTTGTCGAAGATCAGATAGTTGTAGGTGTGTGGTCTTATTTCTGGGTTCTCTATTCTTCCATTGGTCCATGTGTCTGTTTTTGTACCAGTTCCATGCTGTTTTGGTTACTAAAACCTTGTAGTATAGTTTGAAGGCTGGTTGCATGATGCCTCCAGCTTTGTACTTTTTGCTCAGGATTGCCTTGGGTATTTGGGCTCTCTTTTGTCCTGTAATACCAGCTACTCGGGAGCCTGAGACAGGAGAATTGCTTGAATCTGGGGGGCAGAGGTTGCAGTGAACCAAGATTGCACCACTGCACTCCAGACTGGGTGACAGAGTGAGATCCCATCTCAAAAAATAAATAAATAAACAAATTTCAAAACAGAGTTTTTTTGTTTTTGTTTTTGTTTTTTGTTTTTTTCTAGTTATGTAAAGAATGTCTATGGTAGTTTAATAGGAATAACATTGTGATTCAATGACTATTCTAAATTCAAGTTTTGTTTCTATTCGAAGTGAATGACTAGTCAAAATATCCAAGGTTTTCCCTTTTGGGAAAATTTATTCTTGCCATAGTATTTCAAAGCCACCCCATGCACTAAACCAACACATTTATGAACCAAGCTATGAATTATTCCTCTTCTATTAGCTGGTCATAGGGAGCCTCCCTGTGGCATAAATGTGAGCACCCTCAGAGATTAACTACAGAGGTGATTGATGTGATTGTCCTGGACCACCTGAACATATAGCTTTCTTATGCCCTCTGGTACTTCTCAGGTGATATCCAGGATATACCACTGCTATCTTACAATGGGTTATTCAACTGTTACCGGTCTACATGACCTGTGACTTGGTGGATCTGACATTAATCAGCTCATTATGGGCAGCTCTGGCCACATGGTCATTTGTTATACCATAGTTAGACTCTCTGTATTTATCAAGGTCCAGGAGAATGCCAATAGTTTTCTGAAAGTTTTGTAATTCTCTGATACACATAATGTAGTTTCATTCCAGAACTCTAGTGGGAGTCATTGGAATTCCTTTATTGATGCTCTAATACCATAGGGTCATATTGCATCATATTGCTCTAAGTAGCTGGGTATTTTGTACCATAACCTGCTCATGCTGTGCAACCTCTAGACTCCATTTAAAGCTGGTATTCATCCTGTCTGATCGAAACAGTATTCCTAGTATAGAGTATACTGCCTTCAGAACCCAGATAGGCCTACTAGGCATTGTGCAGCTTTCTTATGCTCTCTGGTATAAGGCATGCACATGCCTTGAAGGGCATGTTTCCACAAAGGCCATTAATGTACTAGCATTTCTTTCTCATCTGGGATTATTATTTTAATGCAATTGATATAGTGACGCTTCTGCAAAACATCCAGTGGTTCTAGGTCTCTAGATTATAACAAAGGAAAGAAGAGTTATCATGGCCCTGAGTGAAGGCTATAATTGTATACCATTGACCTTTTCACGTGAATGCAAACTGCTTTTAATCTAAGTCAAAGCAAACAGTTTTTGGACAAAGGTGATAACAAACATATTTACCAGGTCAATGGCTCATATCCTGTATGTTAGCCTATGTTAATCTGTTCTACAGATTATCTATCACCTGGCAGAACAGCTACAGCTGAGTTGAGTTTATTACTTGCTTGAGATTAAAGGAGTCTGCTGTCATCCTTGAATTCAGCTGGTCTTTGCACAGGCCAGGCTGGTGAATTAACAGGTGATAAAATGAGGACACTTCACTTGTATTCTTTAGTTTAGGTCTTTAAAAATAACACTTATTTCTGCCACCCATTTTAGTTTGTGATATTTTTATATTTACTATCTTACATAATAGAAGAACAGTTTTAAAAACTTTCAGTTGTCCTTTCACACTAAGACAGCTCTCACCCCACACAGGCCAAAGAGCAAATATAGGAATTGTGGAAGTATCAAGTATGTTAGTTCCAACTATACATTTAACAACCAGGGAAATGACTATTGGATTGTGGCCTTAGAAGCTTTGGATCCACCATGAGGACCTAGGCCAGACTCTACTTATCGCCTCACCCACCGTTGTCTCCACTCTGACCGAGAAGTCACAATGACAGCTTGAATGCTGACTATCAATATTAGCTCAAGCCCTTGTCTAATGGTTTTGAAAATATTTTATGTTGTCTGTTTTCTCAGTATATAACCATGCAAGTAAAATGACTACTGGTCCCTTCTAGGAAAGACTGAGGAACCATCACTGTGCACAATGGCTGTGGTATTGTCAGTCCTTCCTCCTGGAGTTCTGACTGATCCTTCAGTTAATGTGTTTTGAATCCCAAAACTGTCTGAGTTCTGGAGTCTGTATGATGAAATTGTGGCTATCTTTTGAAAATGTCTACCTTTTTCAGTCATAGGTTCTTCTTTCTTTCTTGATTATAGAGTGTGAATAGTCATAATCTCACTGGTTGCTCATCTATCTTGCCATTAGGAAAAATTGTCTTTTATTAAAAAAAAATTATAACTTTATGCAACTTAGGCTCCTATGGCTGCCACTGTGATGTTGCATCCAATAACAAAAATTGAGTCAGCCTGACTTCTGATGTTTGAATACCACCAGATAACTTTTTTTTTTTTTTTTTTTTTTGGTCAAATGATGGCACTTAATCTTTGCGCTCAGAGAGCCAAGTTATTTCCTGATGTTAAAATGAACAAAAAGAAAACAACAACAACAACAACAACAACTTTTTTTAACATCAAGAAAACCCCTTAAAAAAGCAATCAGTGAACTTGTTAGTAAGGATATTACTTTCTCATTGACATATACGTAGACCTTGTCTGTGTTTCACAAACACTGTATTTTTTATAAATTGAAGGTTTATGGCAATCTTGCATTAAGCATGTCTATCGGCACCATTTTTTCAACAGCCCTGGCTCACTTATGTCTCTGTGTCACATTTTGGTAATTTTGCAATACATCAAAGTTTTTATTATTGTTATCTGTTAAGATGACCTTTGGTCAGTGATATTTGATGCTATTATTGTAATTGTTTTGATACGTAGTGAACTGTGAACCACACCTATGTAAGATAGAAAACTGAATTAATAAATATTGAATGTGTTCTGACTGCTCCGTAGACTAGCCATAGCCCAGTCTCTTTTCCTTTCCCTGGGCCTCCCTATTCCCTAAGACACAATAATATTGAAATCAGGCCAATTAGTGATTCCACAATAACCTCTAAGTGTTCAAGTGAAAGGAAGAGTTACATTTCTCTCCCAATAAATCAAAGGCTACAAATTATTAAGCCTAGTGAGGAAGGAAGTTGAAACCTGAGATAGGCCATAGGCCTTTTTTTGCCAGCTAGCTAAGTTGTGAATACAAAGGAAACATTCTTGAAGGAAATTAAATGTACTACTCCAGTGAACATATTAATGATAAGAAAGAAAAACAATCTTGTTACTGTTATGGAAAAAGTGTAGTAGTATGAATGGAAGATCAAAACAGCTACAATATTCACTTAAGCCGAAACTTAATCAAGAGCAAGTCCCTCACTCTCTTAAATTTTATGACGGCAGAGAAATGTAAGGAAGCTGCCAAAAGAAACCTTTGAAGCAAACACAGGTTGGCTCACATGGTGGAAGGGAAGAAGCAATCTCCATCACATAAAATTCAAGGTTAAGCAGCAAGTCCTGATATGGAAGTTGCAACAAGTTATCCAGAAAATCTAGCTAAGATAATTAATAAAGGTGGCTACACAAGGCAACAGGTTTTTAATGTAAATGAATTAGTCTTTTTTTGGAAGAAGATGACATCTTGGGCTTTCATAGCTAAGAAGTCAATACCTATCTTCAAAGCATCAAAGAGAGAGGCTAACTCTTGCTTCAGGGTAATGTAGTTGGTGACTTGAAGTTAAACCAATGGTCATTTACCTTTCTGAAAAGTCTAGGGCACTTGAGAATTTTGATAAATCTACTCTGCCTCTGCTCTTTAAATGGAACAACAAAGCCTGGATGATGTTTAATTTATTTACAGCATGGTTTACTGAATATTTTAAGCCCACTGTTGAGTCCTATTACTCCTTTAGATTAGATTCCTTTTAAAAGAGTACTTATTTATTGACAATGTGGCTCTTCATCCAAGAGCTCTGATGGAGATGCACAAGGAGATTAATATTGTTTCATGCCTGCTAACACAATATCCATTGTGCAGCACTTGAATTGAGGAGTAATTTCAACTTTTAAATATTATTATTTAATAAAAGATTCCTTCAATGAATGTGGACAAAGGAAACTGAAAACCTCCTGGAAGGATTCACCTTTGTAGGAGCCACTAATAACTTTGGTGATTCATTCATAGGAGGAGATAAAAAATATCCACATTAACATGAGTTTGGAAGAAGTTGATTCCAATACTCATGGATGACTTTGAGCAGTTCAAGTGGAGGAAATATCTGCAGATGTGGTGAAAATAGCAAGATAATTAGTACTAAAAGCAGAGCCTGAATATATGGCTAATTTTTTTTCTATTTCATGATAAAAGTTGAACTCATGAGAAGTTACTTCTCATAGATGAGCAAAGATCGTGGTTTATTGAGATGGAATATACTCCTGATAAAAATGCTGTGAACATTATTGAAACAACAACAAAGAATTAAAAATATTATTAAGTCAAATGAGTTGATAAAGCAGATTGGAGAGGATTGACTTTAATTATGGAAAATTCCACTGTGGGTAAAGTGCTGTCAAATAGTATCATATGTTACGGAGAAAACTTTCATGAATGGAAGAGTAAACCAGTTTTGTACATATCATTATTTTATTTTAAGAAATTGCCACAACTACTTCAACTTTCAGCACCATCACTCTCATCAGTCAGCATCGAAAATATTAGAATATGCTGAAGACTCAGGTTATTGTTAGCATCTTTTAGCAATGAAATATGTTTAATTAAGATATGTACATAATTTCCACACAATGTCATTGCACAGTTAGACTACAGTGTGGTATAAACCTAACCTTTTTTTTTTCTTTTTTTAAATTTTAGGGTCAGAGAATACATGTGCAGGTTCGTTACATGAATATACTGGTATAGTGGTGAGGTTCATCCTTCCAGTACACCCATCACCCAGATAGTTATCATTGTACCAAATAGATAGTTTTTCAATGCCCAGTTTCCCGTAACCTCCCAACTATAGGAGTCCAAGTGTCTGCTGTTTCTATCTTTGTGTCCATGTGTATCTACTCAACCTAAGTTTTATAAACACTTAAAAATTAAAATGCTCTTTGTGACTTGCCTTATGTTGATATTCACCTTATTGCAATAGTCTCAAATCAAACTCCTGATATCTTACACAGAATAACATTGCAAGCAAATTGTTGCCTTTTAATTCCTTCTGCCACATCTGCCACAGCCACCTTGGCATCTCAGTAAGTGTATTAGTTTCCTACTGCTACTATAACCAGTTACCCATATTTTGGGGTCTTAAAACAACACAGATTTATCTTACATTTCTAGAGGTCAGAAGTCTGAAAAGGGTCTCACTGGGCTAAAATCAGGTTGTTGGCAAGGTTACGTTCGTCTGCAGGCTCTAGTAAAATACGTTTTCTTGCATTTTCCAACTTCAAGAGCAAGCTTGCATTTCTTGACTCATAACCCAGCAGCACCATTGCCCAAATTCCCATGCTGCCATCTATGTGGTTCTTTCTTCTTTCACTTTTTTTTTTCAGATGTTTTAGGACTTTAATGTTCTTTACATATTCAACATAAAATACTGACAATAGATAAACACTAGGGGAAAGACTTTTCAGCAAAGTATCTCTCTTGTCATCAAACATTACAAAGAAAGCAGTCAAGAGAACAAAGGATAAGGTAATTTAACAGAAATGTTTAATGTTTAGTTTAATGGCGTAACTGAAAAACAACCAACCAATCAACTTTCTCTTCTAACTATGGAAAGAATGGTAAAAATCAATCAAGAACTTCTAGATCTTTTTCATAAAACAGTTTAAAAAGAGGAAGGGGAAGACTGGGGATGGGGTGTAACTGTTGCTAATGGAATAATGCACAAGGTCAAGGATTTAATAAATTCTAAAAGTGTCTACATGTATCAGTCATAACAGTATTATTATAAATAAAAACGTATAAAAATATAAAGTATATGGTATTAAAAACAGACCTGGCTAATATAAACATATATAAAGTATGTCACTTCTCTTGTAATAACAGTAAAGATCGATCTACAGTTTGCCCTTTGCTTTAACTCCTCTTAAACCACTCCTCCAATGATCAATGTTGACCTTGAATCAACAGCCGCTGAACCCAGGAGACCCCACAGATGTCTAGATTCAGCACCTAGAGGGCCCCACCTACCCTTTATGCTGTGTGTTACCATGACTCCAGAAATAATAAATTGCAACTTGCATTATTAAGTCCACAGGCAAGTTTGAAATCTAACTAGAAGAAGTAGCAACAAAGGCAATTTGCTTGTGCTCAGAAGAATGTTGGCTCTGCTGGGGTCACCGTGGTGATTGTCCATGATGACCTGCTGGGATTTGCCCTCCGAGAGTGCCCCTCGGTCCTGGAATACAAAGCGCAAGCTGGAAACAGCTCCTTGTACAACACGCCTCCATGTTTCAGCATCTACGTCATGGTCCTGGAGTGGATTAAAAACAATGGCGGTACCACGGCCACGGAGCAGCTTAGCTCCATCAAATCCCAAATGATTTATGAGATTACTGATAATTCTTAAGGATTCTACGTATGTCCAGTGGAGCCCTGAAATAGAAGCAAGATGAATATTTCATTCCGGGTAGGCAATGCCAAAGGAAATGATGCTTTAGAAAAAACGATTTATCCCAGCACTTTGGGAGGCCGAGATGGGCGGATCAGGAGGTCAGGAGATCGAGACCATCCTGGCTAACACGGTGAAACCCCGTCTCTACTAAAAAATACAAAAATCTAGCCGGGCGAGGTGGCGGGCGCCTGTAGTCCCAGCTACTCGGGAAGCTGAGGCAGGAGAATGGCGTAAACCTGGGAGGTGGAGCTTGCAGTGAGCTGAGATCCGGCCACTGCCCTACAGCCTGGGCTACAGAGCGACACTCCGCCTCAAAAAAAAAAAAAAAAAAAAAAAAAAAAAAGTAAAAAGAAAAACGATTTATTGATAAAGCTCTTGAACTCAATATGTTGTCCTTGAAAGGGCATAGGTCTGTGGCAGGTATCAGGGCCTCTCTTTATAATGCTGTCACTATTGAAGATGTTCAGAAGCTAGCCGCCTTCATGAAAAATTTTTTAGAGATGCATCAGCTATGAACACATCCTAACCAGGATATACTGTGTTCTTGAACAACATACAAAGTTTAAAGTAACTTGGGAATGGCTATAAAAAGTTAACAAACACAATATTTTTCTCATATGAACATGTTTATTGTAGATTCTTCTTTTTTGAAAGAACAACAGCAAAACATCTACAACTCTGTAAAACTGGTGGGACCTAATATTCACCTTAATTCTGACTTGAACTGGAAGCATTTTAAGAAATCTTCTTGTTGCTTTTCTTTTTTCACTTTTAAGGTCTCTTGTGATTACATTATGCCTACCAAGGTAATTTAGGATAACCTCTTAGAGGTCAACTTATTAACAATCTTAATCTTGTCAGAAACATTCGTTCCCCTTTTCTATACAGCCAAACATACCAAAGGTTTAGGAGCTTAGAATATCTTTAGTGGACATTATTCTGCTCACTGCAGTCTGTATGTGCTAGTATATTTTGATATTTCTAGAAGCCATTCCACCAGTGTTTCTGCCCCATCTCCCAGAGTTTCTGTGTGAATATTCAACCATGGGACTTTCTTTAGAGGTCAAGTATTCTTACAATAAAGTATGGACCTGGTCCTCATCTTTCTCTTCCTACCCAATGTAGAAGATGAGATCTTTGCACAATAATAAGGAGACTTGACTTTTACCTTTAAGGTTAGCATTAGTTACCAATTAATTGCTCTGTTTTTTGTTATTTTTTCCCAAAGTAATTAAATAGAGCAATTCTACTGTACTCAGTATTATTATTTCCCTTATAGTTCTCCAAGGACTGATGCAATACCCAGTTTACATATCCCCACCAATTATATCATCCCAGCTTATCACAGGAGAGCATGTTAACAATTGCACTGCTACCTTGGGTCAGGAGCTCCCTGCTCCACACCATGGTTATGGAATCCTCATTTCCAGATGGGAGGTATTTAATTCAGTTCAAAATCTTATCTAAGTGTTTTCTTTCTGACAAAAACGCTGTGTTAACATTTCCAAGTTGGTTTCCCCTGAAAGCAGAGTGTAAAATGAAGTTTTGCATGCAGTAGTTATATTTTGAAGTGTGCTTGAATTAATTCCTCTAGAACGGAGAGGAAGACAAAATGAATGGACAAAGAGACAAATCAAGTGATCTTAAAGGAACCTCATAAAACCATGTGAAGAGTTCCAAAAATAGTATGGAGAGGCTACGACCCTGAGTCAGATGTCTCTCTTTAACTGAAACAATTCCTAAAGAGTGCTGAGAGTAGAGGACTGAACAATAAATCTTATTTCTGAAGAGTATCTGTGAGTATCACAGCATCCATGAATTTATAGAACTTTCTCTTGCTAACTCTTTCTCTTAAAAACTAGTCTTCCCCAACCCAATTGCTCTTTGCATTTAGAAATAAAAATCCTAAAAACACCAATCACCTCAAAGTAAGAAAATAGAGACATGACAAAATGCCTGAATAAGGGAAAAGAATGAAAATAATAGTCTGCCTTGAACATGAGAAGAAAATGAAATAAATACAGGTAGAATACCGAAGTTAAGGTATACATATCTGCCCTATATGTTACAAATCCAGATTATATTAAAGGCAGGCAATTGAAATTCTCCTACAATAAAAACAAAGTTGCATTATTTTCCAAGAACATGTACAGGGAACTTTACATAATTAATGCAGTCATTAATTATTTCATTACAATATTTAACTACCTATTCTGTGTCTGACCATGAATTAAGTGTCATTGATTCCAAACTGTATAAATGAAACAGAAATCTGCATGATGCAACTTATTTCCTATGTGGAGCCAGCAGTAAGATATAAAATGAAAATTCTAAAAAACAAAATAGCATTATTTCAGATTATAAAAAATATTTTTATTATAATAAGTAGTAAACTAACCAGGTAATGTGGTAACAAATAACTTGGGAAGATATTTTAACTAGGAATTATTTAATATTAGGTTATCAATAATTATTGTTCAATTCTTAATAAATTAAAAGTTCCTTGAGATCCATTCTTCAGTTTGATCTTTATTTCTTAACATTTTCTTCATTTCATTTTTAATTCCTTGGAACAACTCCACACCATAACTTCTCATCATATTTACTAAAAGAGTAATAATATAACATATGATTTACATTAACTGTTAGTATTTTAGAATATTTTAATCTAAATTAACAGCTCTATTTCTCTTTTCTTAGGACATAAATACCTACTATAGGCACTATGTTATTGCCAAATTTCTAAAGTTCATTTTGACTCCATTTTCAAGGTTAATGAAAATTACTGACATATTATCACTTAAAGAATTATAAACAATGATAATTACTAACTAAAGGAAATAAAGATGAACAATTTTTAAATATATAAAGTTATTGTGTGCTTTGTGTGTTTAAAAAGGTTATTTTTTAAAGTATAGTACTGTAAAACTGTAAGTTTAAACTATTATCACTTACATTATTTGAAACTAATGGCTTAGAAGATGAAGATCTGGGGGTGGAGCAAGATGGCCGAATAGGAACAGCTCCAGTCTCCAGCTCCCAGCACGAGCGACACAGAAGACGGGTGATTTTGGCATTTTCAACTGAGCCTCTGCTGCTGATACCCAGGCAAACAGGATCTGGAGTGGACCTCAAGCAATCTCCAAAAGACCTGGAGCTGAGGAGCCTGACTGTTAGAAGGAAAACTAACAAACAGAAAGGGCACCCACACCAAAACCCCATCAGTACATCACCATCATCAAAGACCAAAGGCAGATAAAACCACAAAGATGGGGAAAAAGCAGGGTAGAAAAGTTGGAAATTCAAAAAATAAGAGTGCATCTCCCCCTCCAAAGAAATGCAGCTCATCTCCAGCAACGGATCAACGTTGGATGGAGAATGACTTTGACGAGTTGAGAGAAGAAGGCTTCAGTCCATCAAACTTCTCAGAGCTAAAGGAGGAATTATGTACCCAGCACAAAGAAACTAAAAATCTTGAAAAAAGAATGGAAGAATGGATAACTAGAATAATCAATGCAGAGAAAGCCATAAATGAACTGACAGAGATGAAAACCATGACATGAGAAATACGTGACAAATGCACAAGCTTCAGTAACCAACTCGAACAACTGGAAGAAAGAGTATCAGTGATTGAGGATCAAATGAATGAAATGAAGCGAGAAGAGAAGTCTAAAGAAATAAAGAGGAAAAAGAAATGAACAAAGCCTTCAAGAAGTATGGGATTATGTGAAAAGACCAAATCTACATCTGATTGGGGTGCCTGAAAATGAGGGAGGAAATGGAACCAAGTTGAAAACACTCTGCAGGATATCATCCAGGAGAACTTCCCCAACCTAGTAGGGCAGGACAACATTCAAATTCAGGAAATACAGAGAATGCAACAAAGATACTCCTCGAGAAGAGCAACTCCAAGACACATAATTGTCAGAGTCACCAAAGTTGAAATGAAGCAAAAACTGTTAAGGAGAGACAGAGAGAAAGGTCGGGTTACCCACAAAGGGAAGCCCATCAGACTAACAGCAGATCTCTTGGGAGAAACTCTCCAAGCCAGAAGAGAGTGGGGGCCAATATTCAACATTCTTAAAGGAAATAATTTTCAACCCAGAATTTCATATCCAGCCAAACTAAGTTTCATAAGTGAAGGAGAAATAAAATCCTTTACAGACAGGCAAATGCTTAGAGATTTTGTCACTACCAAGCCTGCCTTACAAGAGATCCTGAAGGAAGCACTAAATATGGAAAGGAACAACCGGTACCAGCCATTGCAAAAATATGGCAAAATATAAGGACCGTCGATGCTAGGAAGAAACTGCATCAACTAATGAGCAAAATACACAGTTAATACCATAATGACAGGATCAAGTTCACACATAACAATATTAACCTTAAATGTAAATGGACTAAATGATCCAATTAAAAGACACAGACTGGGACCGGGCGCAGTGGCTCACGCCTGTAATCCCTGCACTTTGGGAGGCCGAGGAGGGTGGATCACGAGGTCAGGAGATCGAGACCATCCTGGCTAACACGGTGAAACCCCGTTTCTACTAAAATACAAAAATTAGCCGGGCGCGGTGGCGGGTGCCTGTAGTCCCAGCTACTCGGGACGCTGAGGCAGGAGAATGGCGCTAACCCGGGAGGCGGAGCTTACAGTGAGCCGAGATCGAGCCACTGCACTCCAGCCTGGGTGACAGAGTGAAGACTCCGCCTCCAAAAAACAAAAACAAAAACAAAAACAAAAAAAAAAGACACAGACTGGCAAACTGGATAAAGAGACAAGACTCATCAGTTTGCTGTATTCAGGAGACCCATCTCACATGCAGAGACACACATAGGCTCAAAAGAAAGGGATGGAGGATGATCTACCAAGCAAATGGAGAACAAAAAAAAGCAGGGGTTGCAATCCTAGTCTCTGATAAAATAGACTTTAAACCATCAAAGATCAAAAGATACAAAGAAGGCCATTACATAATGGCAAAGGGATCAATTCAACAGAAAGAGCTAACTATCCTAAATATATATGCACCCAATACAGGAGCACCCAGATTCATAAAGCAAGTCCTTAGAGACTTACAAACAGACTTAGCTCCCATACAATAATAATGGGAGACTTCAACACCCCACTGTCAACATTAGACAGATCAACGAGACAGAAAGTTAACGAGGATATCCAGGAATTGAAGTCAACTCTGCACTAAGCAGACCTAATAGACATCTACAGAACTCTCCACCCCAAATCAACAGAATATACATTCTTCTCAGCACCACATCACACTTATTCCAAAATTGACCAATTGACCACACAACTGGAAGTAAAGCACTCCTCAGCAAATGTACAAGAACAGAAACTATAACAAACTGTCTCACAGACCATAGTGCAATCAAACTAGAACTCAGGACTAAGAAAATCAATCAAAACTGCTCAACTACATGGAAACTGAACAACCTGCTCCTGAATGACTACTGGGTACATAACGAAATGAAGGCAGAAATAAAGATGTTCTTTGAAACCAATGAGAACAAAGATACAACATACCAGAATCTCTGGGACACATTTAAAGCAGTGTGTAGAGGGAAATTTGTAGCACTAAATACCCACAAGAGATAGCTGGAAAAATCTAAAATTGACACTCTAACATCACAATTAAAAGAACTAGAGAAGCAAGAGCAAACACATTCAAAAGCTAGCAGAAGGCAAGAAATAACTAAGATTAGAACAGAACTGAAGGAGATAGAGACACAAAAACCCCTCCAAAAAATCAATGAATCCAGGAGTTGGTTTTTCGAAAAGATTGACAAAATTGATAGACCACTAGCAAGACTAATAAAGAAGAAAAGAGAGAAGAATCAAATAGATGCAATAAAAAGTGATAAAGGGGATATCACCATCGACCCCACAGAAATACAAACTACCATCAGAGAATACTATAAACACCTCTACGCAAATAAACTAAAAAATCTAGAAGAAATGGATAATTTCCTGGACACTTACACTCTCCCAAGACTAAACCAGGAAGAAGTTGAATCCCTGAATAGACCAATAGCAGACTCTGAAATTGAGGCAATAATTAATAGCCTACCAACCAAAAAAAGTCCAGGACCAGATGGATTCACAGCTGAATTCTACCAGAGGTACAAGGAGGAGCTGATACCATTCCTTCTGAAACTATTCCAAACAATAGAAAAAGAGGGAATCCTCCCTAACTCATTTTATGAGGCCAACATCATCCTGATACCAAAGCCTGGCAGAGATACAACAACAAAAAAGAGAATTTTAGAAAATATCCCTGATGAACATCGATGCAAAAATCTTCAATAAAATACTGGCAAACCGAATCCAGCAGCACATCCAAAAGCTTATCCACCATGATCAAGTGGGCTTCATCCCTGGGATGCAAGGCTGGTTCAACATATGCAAATCAATAAATGTAATCCAGCATATAAACAGAACCAAACATAAAAATCGCATGATTATCTCAATAGATGCAGAAAAGGCCTTTGACAAAATTCAACAGCCCTTCAGGCTAAAAACTCTCAATAAACTAGGTATTGATGAAACTTATTTCAAAATAATAAGAGCTTTTTATGACAAACCCACAGCAAATATCATACTGAATTGTCAAACACTGGAAGCATTTCCTTTGAAAACTGGCAGAAGACAGATTGCCCTCTCTCACCACTCCTATTCAACATAGTGTTGGAAGTTCTGGCTAGGGCAATCAGGCAAGAGAAAGAAATAAAGGGTATTCAGTTAGGAAAAGAAGAAGTCAAATTGTCCCTGTTTGCAGATGACATGATTGTATATTTAGAAAACCCCATCATCTCAGCCCAAAGTCTCCTTAAGCTGATAAGAAACTTCAGCAAAGTCTCAGGATACAAAATTAATGTGCAAAGGCCGGGTGCGGTGGCTCAAGCCTGTAATCCCAGCACTTTGGGAGGCCGAGACAGGTGGATCACGAGGTCAGGAGATCGAGACCATCCTGGCTAACACAGTGAAACCCCGTCTCTACTAAAAAATACAAAAAACTAGCCGGGCGAGGTGGCAGGCGCCTGTAGTCCCAGCTACTCGGGAGGCTGAGGCAGGAGAATGGCGTGAACCCAGGAGGCAGAGCTTGCAGTGAGCTGAGATCCAGCCACTGCACTCCAGCCTGGGCAAAAGAGCCAGACTCTGCTTCAAAAAAAAAAAAAAAAAAAAAAAAAAAAAGGGCAAAAATCACAAGCAGTCTTCTACACCAGTAACAGACAAACAGAGAGCCAAATCAGGAATGAACTTCTATTCACAATTGCTTCAAAGAGAATAAAATACCTAGGAATCCAACTTACAAGGGATGTAAAGGACCTCTTCAAGGAGAACTACAAACCACTGCTCAGTGAAATCAAAGAGGACACAAACAAATGGAAGAACATACCATGCTCATGGATAAGAAGAATCAATATTGTGAAAATGGCCATACTGCCCAAGGTAATTTATAGATTCAATGCCATCCCCATCAAGCTACCAATGAGTTTCTTCACAGAATTGGAAAAAACTGCTTTAAAGTTCATATGGAACCAAAAAAGAGCCCGCATCTCCAAGACAATCCTTAGTCAAAAGAACAAAGCTGGAGGCATCACGCTACCTGACTTCAAACTATACTACAAGGCTACAGTAACCAAAACAGCATGGTACTGGTACCAAAACAGAGATATAGACCAATGGAACAGAACAGAGTCCTCAGAAATAATATCACACATCTACAGTCATCTGATCTTTGACAAACCTGAGAGAAACAAGAAATGGGGAAAGGATTCCCTATTTAATAAATGGTGCTGGGAAAATTGGCTAGTCATAAGTAGAAAGCTGAAACTGAATCCTTTCCTTACTCCTTATATGAAAATTAATTCAAGATGGATTAGAGTTAAATGTTAGACCTAATACCATAAAAACCCTAGAAGAAAACCTAGGTAATACCATTCAGGACATAGGCATGGGCAAGGACTTCATGTCTAAAACACCAAAAGCAATGGCAACAAAAGCCAAAATTGACAAATGGGATATAATTAAACTACAGAGCTTCTGCACAGCAAAAGAAACTACCCTCAGAGTGAACAGGCAACCTACAGAATGGGAGAAAATTTTTGCAATCTACTCCTCTGACAAAGGTTAATATCCAGAACTTACAGAGAACTTAAACAAATTTACAAGAAACAAACAAACAACCCCATCAATAAGTGGACAAGGGATATGAACAGACATTTCTCAAAAGAAGACATTCATACAGCCAACAGACACATGAAAAAATGCTCATCATCATTGGTCATCAGAGAATTGCAAATCAAAACCACAATGAGTTACCATCTCACACCAGTTAGAATGGCAATCATTAAAAAGTCAGGAAACAACAGGTGCTGGAGAAGATGTGGAGAAATAGGAACACTTTTACACTGTTGGTGGGATTGTAAACTAGTTCAACCATTATGGAAAACAGTATGGCGATTCCTCAAGGATCTAGAACTAGATGTACCATATGACCCAGCTATCCCATTACTGGGTATATACCCAAAGGATTACAAATCATGCTTCTATAAGACACATGCACACGTATGTTTATTGTGGCACTGTCACAATAGCAAAGACTTGGAATCAACCCAAATGTCCATCAGTGACAGACTGGATTAAGAAAATGTGGCACATATACACCATGGAATACTATGCAGCCATAAAAAGGATGAGTTTGTGTCCTTTGTAGGGACATGGATGCAGCTGGAAACCATCATTCTCAGCAAACTATCACAAGAACAGAAAACCAAACACTGCCTGTTCCCACTCATAGGGGAACGGAACAATGAGATCACCTGGACTCGGGAAGTGGAACATACACACCAGGGCGCATTATGGGGAGGGGGAAGAAGGGAGGGATTGCATTGGGAGTTACACCTGATGTAAATGACGAGTTGATGGGTGCTGACGAGTTGATGGGTGCAGCACACCAACATGGCACAAGTATACATATGTAACAAACCTGCACTTTATACACATGTACCCTAGAACTTAAAGTATAATAATAAAAAATAAAAAGAATAAAATGAAAAAAAATCAGATGAAGATCCTTGCATGTACATTCAGGCGTGTAAGTATTCAGTCAGCTTTTTATTATTTACTTACACATTATAATTTATTATTGAGCAACAGTATTTACCATGTATACCTGTGTTACAGTTAAGTATAATTTAAATCTATAATAAAAAATCACTTTAAGTTCAAGTTTATTTCTTTAAATCTGTGGATAAGAGTCAGAATTTCTTTAAATCAGAGATTTTTAACTGCCGAACACAAACTACAAATGAGAATTTCCTTGGCAATTTAGGGTACTATAGAAGCATGATAATAAAGTTACTTTTTAAATGATTCATATAGGTATGTCTGTTTATAATGCACATGAGAAACTCCAATTTCATTATATACTTGAAGAATTCCATAGAAACCCCTTCAGAATAAATAGACAATATCATAATCCTGCTTAGCACACTACTGTATAATTTTAGTTATTGATTAATTGATTGATTGATTGATTGGTTTGAGACTGGGTCTCTTTCACCCAAGTTGGAATGCAGTAGTGAGATTTTGGCTCACTACAACCTCCGCTTCCCAGGCTCAGGTAATCCTCCCACCTCAACTCCCCAAGTAGCTCTGGAACTACAGGCACGCACCATCACACCCATCTAAGTTTTTGCATTTTTGGTAGAGATGTGGTTTTGGCTTGTTGCTTAGGCTTGTCTCGAAATCCTGAGCTGAGGCAATCTGTCTGCCTTGGTCTCCCTAAGTGCTGGGATTACAGGCCTGAGCCACGGTGCCCAGCCTTGTATAAATTTTACCACAGAAACCCTTGAATACGATAGATTTTATTTCAAAATAGAAGAGGACATACGCATTCCTCAATATGTATATCCTCAACGAAGCCCTTTTAAATAAATATTTTAAAATCCCTCACCTAATCTCCTCAGGAAAACATTATAGTTTAACCTGGTGCTCTATTTCAGCAATTATTTTATCTAATAAAATGGACATACATGGGGCTTTGCTTTACACCTTTTCCAACAATTAAGCAGCTAGACTTGATAACATAGAAAGGTGGCAGCAAACTAATAGGTACATATGCTCTCAGAGGCAATCTGTAGAAAGAAAAAAAGGTCACATCACATTTTTCATTGCCTTTGGCCTAAAAAAGAATGCAGGTTTTCTGGATGTCTGCACTCCAACATTCAGTTGAAGGTGAGGCAATTGTTTTAGGTAAATAAATTTCCAATGGAAGTGCTGAGTGTTTCAGCACAAACAGGAATCTTGCACTGTACCCTCAAAGCTTTGACATCAGCTGTGTCAGCTGAACGGATTCTGATTCTGAGTATAAAAATCTGATTCACCATGAGTTTGACACATGCTGTAAGGAGCCTCCAAATCTGTTTCAGAGCTGCAGCCTGGCAACAATTTCATTTTTGTCTTCTAAGTTGTTTTCCTTTCACCCTTTTGCTGAGCAGAAACCAGAAAATGATTCTGAGAGGAGCTGCATACTGCAACAGATGTATTACACATAAATATGCAGAAACATACAGAGAGTCCTGGAGAATATAAGCTAGTGTTATTCACAAAATCTGTCAATTTCCTAAAACTCAATGGGTAAAACAGAAATAAATACTACATTGATCTTGCTAATTATTATGGGATAAAGAGTTACTTCCTGAGTAATGACTAATAAAATCTGTGAAACAAAGAGAAAATAAAAACCATGAGGAAACTGTGTGATACTAAAAGAATCAGCAGAAAATTTAAGTTGATAATTTTCTTTATTCCATCCTCTAACAGGGGCATATGATTTCTTTTTAACTTATAAATTACTTAAATTCTTGATGTAATATGTATTGTTAGCTTAAACTCATTCTGGTTTTCTGTACGGTTCATTTCCCTTAGCTCCATTCACTCCTTCAGCACCACTGTGTAAGGTCTAGGGATAGGGCAAATATGTTCGTTACACAGTCTTGTTTTATCCAGTCTTTTTTTTTTTTTAAGGGCCTTTCCAGCTCCTGCATTTATGCCTTTAAAAACTTACATCAATACCTTGTGATCACAAGAATAGATATGTCAATTGTTCATACTTTTTCATAAACACAAGTCAATATTTTTCTCAAGAATGTTTGCACTTTAAGGTTCAAACAATTTTACCTAGTAAGAATGCTGACTCAGTTAAAAAACTGTAAAGCTCTCATATGTAGAGCTAGGAAAAGATTTTTCATGATGTAGAAATTTCCTTTTATAAAATCATAACATCTATTCTGACTATAAATTTTATTCTGCCCCAGCTGTTTTTTACACCATGGTTGCAATTAAAGTGATTAATCATACTTTCTTAATAAATAATAAAATCTGTCCTTCAATGAAGATTAGTTTCAGTAATCTAAAAAATAGATCAACCTCAAATTCTTTATTTCTTACTGAATACAGATAAATATGCGCACGTGCACGCGCGCGCGTGTGTGTGTGTGTGGTGTGTGTATAATTGGGGCCTGTATAATTACCTTTAAAAACTGTCTTAATAGAAATGTGACCATATAAAATATTAATCAATTTAAAATTATTGAACCCTGTTACTTTGTCATAACAAGTGTGTCTATTATCATGCAAGGCAACAGAGACTATATTTAAATTAACCATGAATGACAATTTTTTAAAAGTTCATCAACCTTCTGTTTCTTTGTGTACATTTGGAAAGAGTATTGCTATGAAAATTAAATGCACAATTATACATTTAATTTGATAGACTTTATTTCATTTTAATAAAATTCTAATTTTTATGAAATTCTAATATTGCTAACATTTAACATCAAGAAAAGCATTGCTAGGGTAAGCAAATACTACTTTAGAAATGATAATTTACCCATATCAACCCAAACTGAATAAGAATAGGAAAATAGCCCTTCTGGGTTTACCTTATTTTTTTATATAGGAAGTCAACACTATATATTATTGATGAAATGCCTGAAAGTCTCTATGCAATGCAGGAAGAATATTAATATAACAGAGTCCAAGTATAAAAAATATAGAGCTATGTATTAATCAGAGAGAATTATAGCTTGGACTTGCCTTGTGCTCTAAATAAGTGCAAGTGAGAAAGAAGGAGTTAAAATTAATAATTTATACTAAAACTAGTAAAACAATAGTGTTTAACTTAGTAATTACCTAATTCTGAGACCAGCACACCATTTACATTATACATGTATTAGATGCAATTTTTAAAAAACTGTGTTGAATACACTTGAATATCTTACACAGTCATATACTGTGAAAAACTATGTTGAATACACGAATATCTTACACAGTCATATATTTTGCGCATGAGTGCCTTTTAAAAATTTATATTTTATATTTCTCTGTATTTTACATATTTTGGTCTTATTTCTTCCTATTCTATTAATAAGAGATTATAGTCCATGCCATGATATATAGATGGATTGTGTATTTTGTGAGGCAAAACTCTTATACAACTGGATTTTGGCACCCTACTCCCATTAAAAAAAAAATCAACCAAAATAAAAGGATGTGATAAGATCCGTCAGTGCATTAGGAAAAAATGTTGTCCACTCAGCATTTTGTAGATAGGATGAAGGGAGGACAACTACAGGGCAGAGAGTATTTATTAATTCTTGGTAATTAGTAGCTGAGAATTAAAATATGATTCTTTGCTCTTTGGCTTTCAGTGTTCAGAATGATTCTTGATGTTACAAGAATGCAGTTACTAGAGAACTAATGTCGTGATTAAGGGGGGCTCTTCTCTATTCTTTCGTCTATGTTAGTTATAAGGAGGGATACCACAGATGAAAGGCATAGCCTCTATGTGAATTTAATGATACGTCACCATCATAATAGTAATGTTACCTAAAGAAAGAAGGTTCTCTTAGGGAAATATATGATAGAAATGTGAACAACTATGATCATTTAAATGTTGAAAGGGTTATTTTTTTTTTTCTTTTTAGTTAGCCTTGTTTACTATAAGAATAATGTAAAATACTCTACATGTAAATCTTGGATGGTAAAAGTTTACTTTTAGAAAAAATGTTACTTTATGGATCATACTAATTACCATTAAGTTATGTGGATAGGAGTTAAAATGTAACGGATATTTATCAGAATTAATGCTTTTATCTACCTAACAGACACTTCAATTATCTCTTTTTTCTTTTAGCAGTTCCTTAATCCATCATTATTAAATATCTTCTGGCTGACCAAGAGTGTGGCAGCATCTTTAACCTGGGTTTTTCAGCTGTATTGTGATAAAGGATGCAATAAAAAAATGTAGCTACTTTGAGACAAGACATTTTCTTCAGTAAAAATATCCATTAGTCTGAGAGCTGCCTTACCTCCCTCTTCCAGTCCAAATATGAAGTGAACAGAGCTTTCCGAGGTATATACATGCAGCTCAGGGAGTGTTCAGAATGATCCATTGAGATAAATAGATAATAGAATTTATATTTCTATTTTTAAATCCAGAATTTAAAAATTAAAAAAAAAAAAACCTTTACTAAACTTAATATACAGGTTGTCCTTGAGGCGTTCACTCAGTCTGTGCCTGATATCTCACATGTCATGTGGGTTGTGTGATGTATCAAGAAGTAGGGGTGGAAGTTCTGGGGGATTGACAGCAGCAGCCTCCCTGTTTCTTGGCCTTGACTTGTATTACAAGGTATTGAGGGTTTCCTATGCCTGCGTAGATTTGGAAAGTATACTATCAAGTTTTAACTAAAGTAACTCTCGCAAAATAGGCATATGGGTGAGAAAAAATTTCCTCAAAGAAACTACAAATTGAATGCATCTAAAAAACCAAGCAGAAGTGAGCAAAAAGAATAAGGTGATCTGACATGAGCTACAACACTTGTACAAGTGCTTCAGACACACAGTGAGGTATTATTATGTATTTATGTCTAAATACATAATAATAATGTATTTGGATTTGATAAGTCAGTCATTAATTTAGAAATCCTCATGGAAACTATTTTAAAAATATATTTATAACCGGTGTTGTTAACAATGAATTTCACATCACATGTGTATTGTGCCTTGAAATTCTTGAAAAGATATTTTAAACTCTCATCCACAAGCTATTGAAAAAATGATGCGTTTTAATCTAATACTTTAAAAATATGTTTAGTCATTAAGTATATGGATTATAATAAATAAGTACATATATCCATATTTATATTTTTAAACAAACAGATCTAATTAGAAGAGCATGATCTGAGAATTCAGTATACACAAGTATTTTCATGGATTACTACTACTACTTCTTTAGGTTTTAGTTCAGAGGTCAAAACAGGTAAAATCTAAGAGGTTTTCCTTGATCCTTTTATATTAAAGAACATCCTAATAAAGTTAGTCTGTCTCACAGTTTAAGTTTTTTCTTTGGAACATAATGGTTATCTGAAATTATCTTATTTATTTGTTTGTTTATAAGAACGTATATTTCATGCTGACTTCTTTTGTGTTGTCAATGTGCTTTCTCAATTTCTGGTACTCAGTGGATAATATTTTATTCATTTATTTAAAACATAGTTTCCTTTCTGGTCTATGGAAACTATGTTTTAGATAAATGAATAAAATATTATTAAAAGCATGACAGTATAAACATTTTTTGTTATGCCTGGCAACTTTATAAACTGGGGAAGTTCTAAGAAGTATCCAGTTTTTGTGCCATGATTTACTACACAACATTTATTTAAAAAAAAAAAAAAAAAGGTCCTGTAATATTTTTTTGGGGGAGGGGTTAGAATTTATAATAACGAAATATGATAGCTATTTTCAATCACAGAATTCCTTTCTTCACTTTCTATTTACTTCTTGCCCAGATTCCAGACACAGAAGATCAGGTTAGCTAAGTGAATTTCAAAAGAGATCACATATCTGTATAATACAAAAGTGTACATATTGCACTTCTCACATCGTCAACACATTCATCTACATTTGTCTTCCTCTGTGTGATAAATTATTAGGTCCTTCATAAAGGAAAAGTGGTAATTCGTTATAACTTTGTGAAACAAAACTTGAATCAACGAAATGAACATCAGATAAACTCTTTGTCTGTATTTTTGCAGAAGAATCACCTCTGGGTTTCCCCCTTCACTCTTTCCTGTGAAATGGCTTTTCCCCACAATGACCAGTTCTAACAGTTCCCTGATGTTGCAGAGTATTCAGTCTGTTGAGCAGGAATTGAAGAATAAAACAAAATTATTTTACTAAGCTCAAACGAATTTACTAGCAAACTGTATTTTGATATTTTGAATCAACCTTTAGACTATGGAGGGTCAATATTATAAGGACCTACCAATTTCAATGATTGACTGTAAAAGTCAAAATGAGACGACAAATATCATAAGCATATTATTGCTCATCAGAATGATTTAAAAAATTCTGAGTATATACCCAGCAGTGGGACTGCTAGATCATATGGTAGTTCTTTTAGTTTTTTTAGGAATCTCCATACTGTACTTCATAGTGAAGAGTAAATAAAAATGTGTGAATTTACATTCCCATGAACTGAGCATAAGGGTTATCTTTTTTTCTATCCTCAGCAACATTTCTTACTGTCTGTTTTGGGGACAGTAGCCATTTTAACGGGGATGAGATGATATCTTATTGTAGTTTTGATTAGCATTTCTCTAATGATTAGTGATGCTGAACATATTTTAATATATTTAAATATTTAAATATATTTAAGCATATTTAAATATATTTAATATTTTAATACACCTGTTGGTCATCTGTACATCTTTTAAGAAACTTCTATTTGGATCTTTTCCCTATTTTTTAATCATATTATTTATTTTTTTCTCTATGGAGTTGTATGAGCTCATACATTCTGGCTATTAATCTCTTGTTGGTTGGATATATATCCAAAAGAAAACAAATAGGTATATCAAAGAAACATCTGCACTCCCATGTTTATTGCAGCACTCACAGTAGCCTAGATATGGAATAAACCCAAGTGTTCATCAAAGGAAAAATTGCATAAAGAAAATGTGGCATATAAACACAAAGAAATATTATGCAGCCAAAAAATATGAAACCTTGGCATTTGCTACAACATGAATAGAATTGGAGGTCATTATTTTAAGTGAAATAAGGCAAGCACAAAAGGACAAATATTGCATGTTTTTACCCATACTTGAAAACTAAAAAGACAGCAAGTGAGAAAATTGAACTCATGGAGATAAAGAGTAGAGTAGAATGAGGCTGGGAAGGGAAACAGGGAAGTGGGCAGTGAGGATAAAGTGAGGATGGTTAATGACTGCAAAAATACAGGTAGAATGAATAATATCTAGTATTCACTAGCACAATAGGGTGACTATAGTTAAAATAATTTGCTGCATGTTTTCAAATAGCTAAAAATGAATTGGAATGTTCTTTTTATTTTATTTAAATTTTATTTTATTTTAAGTTTTGGGGTACATGTGCAGAATGTGCAGGTTTGTTACATAAGTAAACATGTGCCATGGTGCTTTGTTGCACCTATCAACCCATCACCTAGGTATTAAGCCCAGGATGCAATAGCTATTTTTCCTGATGCTCTCTCTGCACCTGCCCTACCCAGACAGGTCCCAGGGAGTGTTGTTCCTCTCCCCATGTCCATGTGCTCTCATTGTTCAGCTCCCACCTATAAATGAGAACATATGTGTTTGGTCTTCTGTTCCTGCATTAGTTTGCTAAGGACAACAGCTTCCAGCTTCATTCATATCCCTTCAAAGAACATGATCCCATTTCTTTTCATGGCTGCATAGTATTCCATGGTGTATGTGTATCATATTTTCTTTATTCAGTTTATCATTGAAGGCATTTGGGTTGATTCCATGTCTTTGTTATTATGAATAATGCTGCAATAAGCTTAATACAAAGAAATAATAAATGCTTGATGTGATTAATAACCCCAATTACCCTGATTTGATTATTATAGATTGTATACCCATATCAAAACATCACATGTATCTCAAAAATATGTACAATTCTTTTGTACCCATAATAATCAAAAATAAAAATACATTTTTAAATGATGAAAAACCCAAGTAAGTTTACTATTTGAATACAGCAACAACAGAACTAGAATATAAATTAGAATATCAGACTCATGTATTGGTGTCATTGGAATACATTTAAAGAGCTGATTTGCAACCGTTCATCTCAGATGAAGTGGGCCTTTTCCTTACTAGGCTGGATAATCATTATTGCTGTTTAAATAGAAAGAATGTACAATTTTTCCAGTATTTTTTATACTAAAACAACATATTTTAGAGGCAAAAACTTTGTTTAGGCATTTTCATATATACATCTATTAATTGAAAGGATAAATAGAATGAAATTTATTACAGTCATAGTTCTGTCTGCTGTTTCAAAAACAAGCCCTGTATCTCCATATGTTTCCCTAAGACTAAATAATTCCAATTTCTTCTCTATCATAAAGAAATGATAGAAATTATGTCTTTTTTATAGGCATGCTCAAAAAATTTATTCTGGGTTTTCAGAAAGGTAGACTTTAACTTTTCATCATTACCTAATACAATCAGTGTCCTTTATTATATACACAGTTATAATCACAAACACTGAAAACTGTACATCCCCTGAGTTTTTCATGAGGTTGAAAAAACTAAGACAATGGACAAGGTCTCACTAGTCCTGGTAATCATTGTAAAAATTCTAAAATGGACCTTTGCCATTGACTGGAGTTTGAGAAATACTGGAAATTATTTTCTGAGATTTTTTATAAGTATTAATTTCAGAACTATGTAAATATTTATAAAGGCATATAAAATATTAATCATTAAATACACATTCCAAGAACTGTGATCATGATAATCATATCAAAATTATCATCATCATCATCATCATTATATTACTGAACACATAAATGATTTTGAATCTCCAACTTATAATTTTAGGGTCATTCTCTAATGTTATTAAAACACTCTTTTGAAACTTTCCGTACAATTTTAAACATTTAGTGACATTGTGAAAACGTGAGTTCTCTAAGCATATTTTTTATGTATACTATTTTTACATTAAGTTTGTAATATATGTTAAAAACATGTATGCTATATAGTATTATAATGATAATTACTCTTGCTTTTTAAGATTTAGTTAATTTTTTAATTTTTAATTTCTGTGGATACACAGTAGGTATGTATATTCTTGGAGTACATAAGATATTTTAATACCTGGCCAGGTACAGTGGTTCACACCTGTAATCCCAGTACCTTGGGAGGCAGAGGCGGGCAGATTCCTTGAGATCAGGAGTTTGAGACCAGCCTGGTCAACATGGTGAAACCTCATCTCTACTAAGAATACAAAAATTAGCCTCTAGTCCCAGCTATTCTGGAGGCTGAGGCAGCAGGATCGCTTGAACCCAGGAGGTGAAGGTTGCAGTGAACTGAGATTGTGCCACTGCACTCCAGCCCAGACAACAGAAACTCCATCTCAATAATAATAATAATAATAATAACAACAACAACAGATATCCTGATGCCGGGATACAATGTATAATAATCACATCAGGGTAAATGGGGTATTCATTACCTCAAGCATTTATAGTTTGTGTTACAAACATTCTAATTCTATTATTTCAGTTATTTTTAAATGTGCAATTAAATAATTATTCACTATAGGCACATTGTTGTGCTATCAAGTACTAGATCTTATTCATTCTTGCTATTTTTTTTTTTTTTTTTTTTTTTTTTTGGTATCCAAAGACTAAGAAGGGTAGTGGGGTGGCGTGGTAGGGAAAAAGTGTGGATGGTTATTGGGTACTTCTATATTCATAAATTCAATTGTTTTAATTTTTAGCTCCCACAAATAAGTGAGAACATGTGAAGTCTGTCTTTCTCTGCCTTTCTTATTTTACTTAAAATAATGATCTCCAGTACCATCCACGTTGTTGCAAGTGACAGCATCTTATTCTTCTTTATAGCCAAATAAGTACCAGGAGTTTCTTTACACATTTATATATTGATGAACACTTAGGTTGTTTTCAAATATTGGCTATTGTGAACAATGCTGCAACAAACATGGGAGTGCAGATATCTCTTCGATATACTGATTTCCTTTCTTTGGGGTATATGTCTAACAGTGAGATTGCTTGATCAGGTGGTAGCTCAATTTCTAGTTTTTTGAGGAAGCTCCAAAATGTTCTCCATAGCAGGTGTATTATTTTACATTCCCACCAACAGTATACCATGATCTTTTTTTCATCACGTGCTCGCCAACGTTTATTATTGTCTGTATTTCAGATAAAAACCTTTTTAATTGGGGTGAGATGATTTTTTTTGCTTTGATTTGCATTTATTTGATGATAAGTGATGTTAAGGACTTTTTCATACAACTGTTTGCCATTTGTATGTGTAGTTTTGATAAATGTCTATTCAGATCTTTTACCTATTTTTTAATCAAATTATTGGATTCTTTTTCCTACTGAGTTGTTTGAGCTACTTATTTATTCTGGTTATTGTCAGCTGGATAGTTTGTAAACATTTTCTCTCATTCTATGTGTTGTCTGTTCACTTCTTGATTGTTTCCTTTGCCGTGCAAAAGATTTTTAACTTGATGTGGACCCATTTGTTCATTTTTGATTTGCAATATTACAATGCTTGTTGAGTATTGCTCAAGAAATCTTTGACCAGATCAATGTCCTGGAGAATTTCCCCCAATGTTTTCTTTCAGGGGTTTCATAGTTTGAGATCTTAAATTTAAGGCTTTAATCAATATTGATTTGAATTTTGTCCATGCCAACACATAGAGGTATAGATTCATTCTTCTGCATATGAATATCTAATTTTCCCAGTAACATTTATTGAGGAAACTGTCTTTTCCTCAATGTTTATTCTTGACAGTTTTGTTGAAAATAGAATTACTATAGATATATAGATTTGTTTCTGGTTTCTCTATACTGTTCCATTGATTTTATTTGTCTGTTTTTATGCCAGTATCATGCTGTTTTGGTTGCTATGTGGTGTAGCTTGAAGTCAGGTTATATGATTTCTCTCATGCTGTTCTTTTCGCTCAGGGTAGTTTTGGTTATTCTGAGTCTTGTGTGGTTCCATGTAAATGGTAGAATTTTTTTTTTATTTTTGTGAAGAATACATCTTGTATTTTGAAAGGAGTTTCATTGAATCAGTAGATTACTTTGGGTACTATGGACATTTTAATGATATTGATTCTTTTAATCACTCAAAATGACATATTTTTCCAATTTTGTGGTATCTTCAATTTCTTCCATCAAGGTTTTATAATTGTCATTGTAGAGATCTTTTACTTCTTTAGTTAAGGTAATTGCTAGGTATTTTATTTTTATTTTTGCTCTTATAAATGGGATTACTTTCTTGATTTCTTTTTCAGATTGCTTGCTGTTGGCATATAAAATTGCTTCTAATTTTTTTGCATTTATTTTATATCCTGCATGTTTATTTAATTTTATAGTTCTAATAGAATTTTGGTGGAGTCTTTAGGCTTTTCCATATATAAGATCATATTATCAGGCCAGGGGTGGTGGCTTATGCCTGTAATCCCAGCACTTTTGGAGGCTGACGCGGGCAGATCACTTGAGGTCAGGAGTTCAAGAACAGACTGGCCAACACAATGAAACCCTGTCTCTATTATACATACAAAAATCAGCCATGCATGGTGATGTGCACTTGTAGCCCCAGCTACTCGGGAGGCTGAGGCAGGACACTAGCTTGAACCTGTGAGGTGGAAGCTGCAATGAGCCAAGATCTTGCCATTGCACTCCAGCCTGGGCAACAGAGGGAGATTTTATCACACACACACACTCACACACACATACACACACACACACACATATCATATTATCTGCAACAAAGGTGATTTGACTTCTCCTTTTCCACTTTAGATATCCTTTATTTCTTTCCCTTGTCTATGTGCTTTAGCTAGGACTCTAGTATTATGTTAAAACAATGGTGCAAGTGGGAATTCTTGTCATATACTTGATCTTAGAGGAAAGGCTTCCAATGCTTTGCATATTTTGTGTAATAGTAGCTGTGGATCTGTCATACATAGCTTACATTGTTTTGAGGACTGTTGCTTCTATACCCAATATTTGAAGTTTTTTATAACGAAGGGATATTAAATATTATTAAATGTATTTTATCCATCAATTGAAATGATTATATGGTTTTGTTTTTTATTCTGTTGATATAACGTATCACATGGATTTGTGTATGTTGAACCATACTTGTATCCCTGGGATAAATCCCACTTGGTCATCACGAATGGTTTTTTGAATGTGTTGCTGAATTTGGTTTGCTAGTATTTTGTTGATGATTTTGCCATCAATGTTGATCAGGGATACTGGCCTGTAGCTTTTTTTGATGTATCATTGTCTGGTTTTGGTATCAAGTTAATACTGGTCTTATATAATGAGTTTGGAACTATTGTCTCCTCCTCCATTTTTCAGAATAAGTTTAGTAAGAGTGGTATTCTTTTTTTTTTTTTTTTTTTTTTTTTTTTTTTTTTAAAGTTTGGTAAAATACAGCAGTGAAGCCATTGGGTCACAGTCTTCTTTAATGAGAGTGCTTTTTAGTATGGCTTTGATCTCATTATTTGTTACTCATCTGTTCAGGTTTTGAATTTCTTCATAATTGAATCTTCATAGGTTTTATGTGTCTAGGTATGTATCCATTTCCTCTAGATTTTCCAATTTATTGGCATATAGCTTTTTACAGTAGAATCTAATGATCCTTTGAAGTTCGACAGTATCAGTGGTAATGTCTTCTTTTTCATCTCTGACTTTATTTACTTGGGACTTCTCTTTTTTTCTTAGTTACTCTGACTAAAGTTTTGTCAATTTTGTTTATCTTTTCAAAAAAACCAGCTTTATATTTCAGTAATCTTTTGCATTGTTTAATTCATTTCAATTTTATCTATATTCTGATCTTTGTTATTCAGATTTTTATTTAAACAATTTTGTGTTTGATTTGCTCTTGCTTTTCCACTTCTTTAAAATACATTAGTAGGTTGTTCATCTAAACTTTTTTTAACTTTTTGAAATAGATACTTACAGCTATAAACTTTCCTTTTAGTACTGCTTTCACTGTATCCAGTAGGTTTTTGTATGTTGTATTTCCTTTATCATCTGTTTCAAGAATATTTTTTAGTTTTCTCATAATGTCTTCATTGACTCACTTGTTACTGAGGAGCAAATTGTTTAATTTCTATGTGTTTGTAAGGTTTACAAAATTTATATTGTTAATAATTTCTAAAATTTAGCTTTTTACTAATTATAGAGTAGAATTTATTTTATTTTTAATTTGTATTTAATAAATTATAAGTAGCTTGATTTCCTTTTGTTTATATTTTTAAAAAATAAAGTGTATTTAGGGTTTCTATAGAAGTTGCACAAATGAAATGAAATTTGCACGCATTTATGAAGGGAATGTAAATCACTATGGCTCTGAAAAATATTTGACTTAATCTTGTAAAGAACATATCCTTTCTAGCTCATTGTCAAATTCATCCTGACTATATATGCACATATGTGTTTGCATGCTTGTGTGTATGCATACATATATACTGTGTGTGTATATATAGTGTGTGTATATAGAAATACATACATAAATGTGTACATATACTTCCTCCTAAAGATATGTATAGCAATCTTTCTAGAAGCATAATTGATATTAGCCCCAAACTGGAAAAATACATGTCAAATATAGAACAAATAAGTACAATGTGTTATGTTTACACACAAACTGTATGTTGAGTGAAAGAAGTAGCTCTAAAGTATCAGCAGATGTGAGGATAATGGTGAGAGGGAGAGTAGTTACTGTGTAGGGGTAAGAAGGAATTTCCTAGGATTTGGCTCAGATTTAATTACTTGACATGAGTCATCTTTATAATGCTGTGTTCACTTTTGGATAATTTTTCAGGCTGTACATTTGATGTTGGTACATATGTCAGTGTTATACTACAATACATATTTTAAAAGTCAACATTCCAGAAGTGTTATGAAGTGGATAAATTCCTTTAATTTGAAATCATGTTTCTTATATTTTAATCAGAGCTGCCTTTCTAACTGCCTGAAACTAGGCAAGTTAGTAACTTGTCTGTTGAGTTTACTCACCTGAAAAGAAGGAATTAATAAGAGTAGCACCTTCACAGGTTTATAATGACACTTAAATCAGTTTAATACTTATAAAAAGCTTATAATTGTACACACCTATATTAAGTTCCATGTAAGTGTATAATAAACAAATAATTATCAGTTATTAAATTAATACTACTTGTCCATCCCTGTAACAGGTGTCAGGACAACAAATGTTATCCATTCCTTCCCTTAAGGAAAACAAAAGTGAAAAGTGATAATAGCTATAGAACAGTGTTCTCAGAGTAAGATACTCAAACTATCTGTATATGAATCTTCTTAGTGTATTGTTGAATTTATTCTAAAAATTATTGTAAGCAAATTTGGCATTGGGGCTAGAAAAGTTCATTTAAAAAAATGGCAATTTTTTAAATGCTAAAGGTGAAGAGCCAAGGCTGTATATTATGAAAAAAAAAAAAAAAAAAAAAAAAAAAAAAAAGACACAATAAGAATTAACAATACAGGTTTGCTTATGAAGGTCAAGAGAAGCTTTCAAAAATACTGAGATCCAGGAAAGGGATCTTAGAAAAGAATAGAAGTTTTCCAAATGGTCAAGTAAGGTAAAACTATTCCAGGAAAATTAAACCATATGAGCCATGCCAAGAAAGCTAAAATTATATGTAGTATTTCAAACATTTAAAGTTTGATACAGCAGGAATCTAGGTGCTAGTGAGAAGCATCTAGAAATAAAGTAAAAGGCAAATCTCTGTCATAAGATGTTTAGACACAATCAAATAAGCAATGAGAAAATGAGTGAAAAGATTTAATCCCAGGAGAAAGGCACATATATATATTTAATCCTAGAAACACAAACACACACACACACACACACACACAAGCACACACACCGTCATTGGAAATAAGGGTTAGAATAAATTACCAGTGAAAATGAAAAAAAAAAAATAATAATAATAAATTTCTAGTTTTATTCATTGTACACAGAAGAGATACTTAATATAATTTTATTATATATGTATTTGTGAAGACTTATTTAGTAGCTAAGATATGGCCTACGCTTGAACATGATCCATGTGCCAAGGAGAAGAACATGTATTCTGAAACCGTTGGATGAAATGCTTTGTGAATATCTGTTAGGTCCATTTAGTACTCTTTAAGTCTGATGTTTCTTTGTTGGTTTGGAGTCTGGATGACCTTTCCAAAGCTGAGAGTGGAGTTTTGAAATCTGAGGCATTCATTGTATTGGGGTCTATCTCTATCTTTTATTTCAATAATATTTGCTTTATATATTGGTGCTTCAGTGTTGGGTGCATATATGTTTACAATTGTTATGTGATCTTGCTAAGTTCACCCTTTCTTAATTATATAATGATTTTATTTGTCTCTTTTTACAGTTTTTACTTGAAATATATTTTGTCTGTTATAAATATAGCTACTCCTACTATTTTTTAGTTTCCATTTATATGGAAAATCTTTTTCCAGTCATTTATTTTCAGTCTATGTGTTTTTATAAGTGAGATTTGTGTCTTGTAGGCCACAGATCTTTGGGTCTTAAGAAACTTAATTTTCTCATTCAGTGACTTCTTTATTTTGATTAATTATCTGGGTAAGTGTTGGTTATTTCTCTTCCCTTAATAAAATTTTTTTTGTCATTCATTTATTTCAGAGAGTTTATATATATTTATATAACCTGCAAGTTATATATTTATAATTTATTGATATATTTAGTATATATAATTTATAAATATTTAAATTATATAACTACATATAAATTATGTAAATTTATATGTAAAAGTATATTTTATACAATTTAATTTTATATAAATTATATATTTGTGTAATGTATAAAAATTATATATGTGTGTATATATGTCATATATACAGAGAGAGAGAAATAATTGAATCACTACTTACATTATTTAAAAATAAAAACTTTGCAGATATTATTTCACTATCTCTGAGAATTAAAATATTTCTGAAATTATAGAGAACTAAAATATTTCTGAAGTTGTTTTAGGTTAGGGTCTTCAAGAAGCAGAAATCTAGGTACTATTATATATGCAAGTAGGCAGGGTGAAGGGAACCAGAGAATGCAGGGTAAACATGTGAATTTTGTGAAGGAGAAAGGGAAGGAAGAAAGCTAAGTAGGAAGAATCTCACACTGAAAGGGAGTTCAAAGAAAGTTATGGTCAGACTTATGTATGGGACTTTCTCAAGCCAATTTCACCCCTAGAATTCCACATCCTCACAGGAATGAGCCTGTTTTCCTATCCCTGCCATATCTAATCATTATTTGGAAGCACTCCATGAAAAGCAAGGGTTCTGAGGTATTATGATGACAGATTCTGAGTGCAGAAACTGAGTCTATCTGTCCATTACGGTTCCTGAAGCATGAGATCAGAGACATACATTTTCATGATCACCCTTTCTACAATCCATGTTAAGGAGCAGCTTCCATATTGGACTTCTCTTCTTGAGGGTACCTAGACAAGAGAAGTTTGTGGGGTGAACTATAGTCTTAACTGCTGCGTTTGATTTTGGTGCTACACTAGCATTAATCATCTTCCTCCCAAAATTTGTTTTATAAATTTCCATATCCTCAACTACAATCGGGGCAGATCTTGGTGGTTTGTCTGGCAGTGTGAATCAAACCTTCATTCCTGAGGGGTCTGAATTTTTTATACTTATCCCTCAGGCTCAGATTGCTACACTTGTACATTCACACTTATTTAAGGTAACACACCAGCAGATCACTTTTGTTCCAAATTTATCACCCCCTGAGCTACTTTAGTAAAAGCAACTTTTCCTCCTTCTTTTTATCAGCATCCATTACCTCTGTATGTGTGGTGACTCCTTTTTCTCTAGCAGGTCCCTGGTCCCTGGTTACAAGGATTTCAAAGAAGGTAACTACCAGCAGCCCGCAATTAAATAAGACCCTGACAAGAAAGCATCTCCTTACACTCACAGAACCTCCAACCCTGCAGAATCCAAAACAGTGAGAATAGAAGGCACAAAGTGCTTCCAAGGGTCATGGGCATGATAGAAATTTGGCCTACTGCTGCTTCTGTCATTTGACTCCTGGACCCACACATTTCTTTTCTGGGGGAAAAACCATATCTTCTTTTGTGTACACAACACCGCATCAGGGCTTCTTACTCAACACATATGCTACATTCTGAAAGATTGCTCTTTCCACCCCCTCTCATCCTACTGGAGTGTTGCTTCCAAGCTTCTGCTTTAGATGTGTCTTTTGAAAGGTTTTCCAGGCTTTTGTGAAGCCAGCTGAATCTGGATATTACAGTCAGTGAATTCCATAATCATGAGGCCATTGCCACACTTTCATCCTCTGGTCAGATACTATACCATCTAGACATTCAAAGGTAGCCCTAGCTAGTTATGAGTGATGCCCCCCCACACATACAACACACACTTATCATTGGCAATTAAGTTTTCATATTTGAATGACTGAAAAAGTATCTATTTTGAATTTATAAAACCTTACCAGAATATTTAACAACTTGATAACTAGGTATAAAATTTTCAAGGAATAAAAATTAACCTTCAACCTTACAAATTATTTTTTTCTTCACCCAAAGAAATGTATTCCACCCTAACTTTAAACATTTTCATCATCATTTTGTAGTGTTTTTTTTCTTTTATATATATATTATGTCTATTTGCTTTAATGTATTTGGATTTTTCCTCTGAATTCTACAAAATGACATCCATTTATATAGATAATATATCTAAACATATGGAGATACATACAATAACATCTATCTCTCTCTATATATAGATACATGGATATAGATACACATATATAAATTTTATATACACATGTATATAAATTTTGTTAGCATTTTGATAGCCTATATCATTAGAATTTGGATTGTTTTCCTAACTCAGGTTATACTTTGGATCCTTTGTGCTTGAAAGAAAAACAAAATAAAAAACATTTATTCTCCACAATTTACGCAATCTTTACAAATTTTGTCACTAACTTTTCTTCTAGAAATAGGAAGTAAAAAATAGACATAACTTTCAAATGTTGACTGGTCCAAGTTTTTAGCAAAAAATTAGAACTTAAATTTGAATTTCCAATGAATGGCTCTCCTCATTAGGTTATCAGTAATCAGCAGGCTCAGTGAAACACACATCTGTTTTTTTTTTTAATTGCCTTTTTTTGCCTTTTTATTAAGATTTTGTTATTGTTGAAAGTGCCTCTTGGTAATCATAACAATATTTTTGGCACCTTAAGATTTCTGCTAATATGAATAGCAAAATACAAAACCCTGGCATATTGCCCCTTCCCTGGTAAGTATAATCCAGATGATCCTGCAAGTTTTCTTGGGAGGGCATATATGGAGCTTTTAAAACATGTAAATATTAATTAGGTTTACATAATTGTTGCTTCTTTTTCTGTCTATATCTGGGTAAGAGCTACACATGGATTCCTAGAATCCTTAATTGTCTTTTTCTATTGTGAATGCTTTTGAAATAATATGGTTATGGTTTGAAGAGCATTATTTCTTTGAAGTAAGGATTGACATTATTTGCCTTTCTTGTTTTAATTATTTCGTTCATTTATCTTGGTTTGGGGTGAGAGGAGAACATTGTAGTATAGATTAACATTTCATTTTAAACTGGAAAACATTAAAGAGTCTTAAGTGTCATAAAATACAGAGAACTCGATTTCATGTTGAGGAGTTTATTTGACATGCTAAGTAGTTTTCTAGAAGTAATTAGTTTTACCTAACAAAGCAATTATTTCACAAAACTCACTAAAAATGCAGTATCTTTAGAATCAAGTGGACTCGAATAGATTATTGAATAAGAACAGATATATTTACTCTTACAAGTTTGAAAATAAAAGGTTTTGTAAAACTATTTTTTCTTGAATTGTATTATTAGGCACATGTATTAAGAATAGTAATATAATGCCATCTACTTGCTACTTTGGAAAATGACTTGGTAAAACTTTACCTTGAAAGTCATACTGGATCAAATTATGTGCAATTAGCATAACTATTATTTAATAGTACGGTAACATAATAAATTAAAATATAGATTTTTATAGTGATTATTTCCCCTTGAAATTTGTATGAATCCATCATTTTTAGTGGTGATATAAATACTTGAAAAATCTATAATATCAATTCTCATCTTCTGACAATGAAAAATCTTTAAAGTTTATAATTTTCTTTACTATATTTGAGTGTTTTGCTTAAGGATATTGCCAGACTTCAGTCTTCAGATTTAGTAATATGCCCAAAAAGTTTATAGGCTCATTCCCTTGTGCTTTATTGGCAAAAATACTCATATAAATATTTTTAAGAAATTGTTACAAACTAAGATACAGTTCAAGGTAAATACAAATTGATTTGACTTCTATTACGTTAATTTATTTTTATTCTCCTGTTTAGCCATCATAGAATTCAAAAGCAAAAATACCTTTCAAAAGTAAAAACAACAGCTGGGTATGGTGGTTCATTCTTCTAATCCCAACTACTTGGGAGGTTGAAGTGAAAGGATCTCTTGAGCCCAGGAGATCAAAGCTGCAGTGAGTTGTGATCATGCCACTGCACCATAGCCTGAGCAACGGAGGGAGACCCTATCTCAAAAATGAATAAATAAATAAAAAAGACTATATGTTCTTTGATTATTCCCTTTAAGTAAATAAACATCATTCCATTTTGAGAAAAATCTATTGAGAACTTAATGTAATTTCCACCACCTGTTCTGCATTCTACATTTTTAACTAACAGGCTTACCTTTTTGGCCATTTATATATATATATATATATATATATATATATATATATGTGTGTGTGTGTGTGTGTGTGTGTGTGTAAAACTTCTAATTCTCAATATATTGTGTATTGCCTAAGCAATGAATATGGAAAAAGGTAATAAAATCCAAAAAAATAAGAATGAGAAGCTTTAAAATATTCAATTTTTATGTGTAAACAGGTTACCTAAAAATGAAAGCAGTGTAGTCTTCCTTAACCTTGCCTTCAGTTACAGATGGAGGATAGGACAGCAATAAAACAGTATTTTGGAGGCACATGTGATGAAAACTTATTGCTATATAAAATCAGACTATTACCCAAATTCCATAAAAAGTTATTACTAAGTAATAATTTAAGTGGTTTCTTTTGTATCTCGTTTAAGTTTTGCAACACATTTGTGAAGTAGAGAATATTAGCCTGAAGTCACATATAGAGGAGCTAAGCCACAGAGAGCTTCAAAAACTAAAAATTTAACACATTTGAATTTTAACCAGATAATTTTAAAAGCATTCGTATACAGCAGAAAAGAGGGACATGTGAAATCTTAGATAAAAAGATCTAATTACTTTATGTAAAATTTTAGGCCTAAGGACATTATACCAAGACATGTTGGTCTAAAAGTTCTAAAATAACAAGACAGAGCTCAAATTGTTGTTGAGACTGACTCTTCAAAAAATAAATCTTGAAGCAACATGGAAATTGGGAAAAAATAACCCAGTGTGTATGCCTGTTGATTCCAGGGTTCTCTAAAAAGCTGCTAAGCAAAGGTCTTCAAAATTATTTCAGTGTAACCTTCAAAACTATCAAAGAGTGAAATCCTATTTGATATCTAAGATAACGACTTAACCTAAATGTACTACTTAAGGCAATTAGAAAGAGTTTTGCTGGTCAAGCACAGTATCTCCAAATAGGGCAGTGTTAATTTTTTGTAGAATTTTTTAAAAACCTGGAATCCAATGACTGGTAGAACTTTACAGGTGAGTGACTTGACATGATTTGTATAGAGTGAGACTGCTGTTGAGTGGTTGATGTATATAACATAGTCCATTTTTAATTGCTTGACTTTTAGAAGCGAGGAGCCCTCATTGATTGGCTGGAATGCAAAAGCGTGTTCATTGAGGTGAGTTATTATTACTTATTGATTAAACTGCATTAAAAATCCTTCCAGTGGCTACTCATCATAAAAATAAAACTCCTACTTACTGATTAAGCATGTTAAAACTACTCTGAAGGTTGTCATGATACAGAAAAATTCATCTTTTCCTAGGAACATGGTGAATATATTCCTAGGAATACGAAGATACATATTCATATTTACTGCTGTTACTAATTTAGGTGTTCCGTGAGATAGATATACTATTACCCACATGTTTTGAAATGTAAAATATGTACTCTTCTGAGAAGGATGCCAATTGGTTTGACAGATTTTATTTAAATCAAAACTTGTATTTATCTACTTCAGGTTGGCTTTTGAGAATACAATTGCATCTTTAACCTGTGTAATGAGTAAGTGCTTATTACATTGCTTTATTATTCTCAAGAACACTGTATAATTCTGATTAAGAAGATTTCTAAGCTGCTCCGGATACTATAAGTTCATGTCATGAAATGTGATGGTTGGAAGAGCAAAATTTCCCTACGTTGAACTATTTGTTCAGCTTCCTAGTAGAAAAATGTTGTTTTTCCACTGTATCTAAAGAATAAAAACTCTCAGCCAGGCGCTGTGACTCAAGCCTGTAATCCCAGCACTTTGGGAGGCCGAGACGGGCGGATCACGAGGTCAGGAGGTAGAGACCATCCTGGCTAACACGGTGAAACCCCGTCTCTACTAAAAAATACAAAAAACTAGCCGGGCGAGGTGGTGGGCGAGTCCCAGCTACTTGGGAGACTGAGGCAGGAGAATGGCCTGAGCCCGGGAGGCGGAGCTTGCAGTGAGCTGAGATCCAGCCACTGCACTCCAGCCTGGGCGACAGAGAGAGACTCCATCTCAAGCAAACAAGAAAAAAAAAAAAAAAAAAGAATAAAGAATAAAAACTCTCTTTTTTAGTATGGCTCATTACATTTGAAAATATTGCTAATATGAGCTAAAGCCATGAAAACCTATTCAATGTATTAATACTTTTTTTAATTTAAATGAGCAAAAAAGCAAGATTAAGTAACATTTAGTTGACATCAAAGGCCTTTCAAAGATGTATTTTCAAGTAAGCCATTAATTTAACACTTATAATATTTACTTTGGCAATTAAATCTACACTGCAGGCTTCATTAATCTGGTTAGAGTTATTCTTCACGATAATAAATTGCATCAACAATATAGTGCAGTCTTTTAAAAATGCAAATGAATCTTCATCCAGCTATTCAATATTAGCAGTATTCATGAGCAAGCTCTAAAGAATAATACAGAAAAAGAAAACTAGAATTAGGTGTCAGAAGATCTCAGAACTAATCTCAGCACTAATACTAACTGTTCAGTTTTTCATAAGCCAATTGATCTTTCTGGACCCTCAAGGTTTGAACAGTACTGTGAGTAATTTTGACTACAGAAAGTTGATCTCATAACACACACACACACACACACGTATGTATATATGTGTGAGTATATATATGTATATAATAGCTATGTAAATATATATAATAGCTATGTAAACATATATAATAGTGTATTAGTCTGATCTCCTGCTACTAATAAAGACATACCCGAGACTGGGTAATTTATAAAGGAAAGCAGTTTAACAGACTCACAGTTCCACATGGCTGGAGAGGCCTCACAATCATGATGGAAGGTGAATGGGGAGCCAAGTCACATCTTAATGGCGGCAGTGGGCAACAGAGCTTGTGCAGGGGAACCCCATTTACTAACAAGAATAAATCTCATGATATTTATTCACTATCATGAGAACAGTATGGGGGAAACTGTCCCATGATGGAATTATCTCCATCTGGCCCTGCTCTTGATATGTGAGGATTATTACAATTCGAGGTGAGATTTGGCTGGGGACACAGAGCCAAACCATGTCAAATAGGTATATAAAACATATATGTATTTTACATATATATAAACATATGTATAACCATATCTCATATCATTTATATATAAAAATACTTATTGAATAATTTTGATTATGCAATAAAATTAGAATGTTGCAATGATTCACAATGAGAAATAGATGTATAATTGTTTTCAAAAATATTCTTACTCTCCATTTACTCTGAAAGAAAAAAAAAGGATTAATTTCAAAGTCCTGGGTTAATAGGCAGATGACCTCTGATATTTCCGGGCCTTATTTCATACACAGAATGTGCTTTACGCAAAGGCAGATTCCATGGGTGCTCAATTAGTGGTAATGTTGATCTGAAGAGTCAAATACAAATTCCTTAGAAAGTTATTCTCTGACTTCTATCTATATTTCCTGTATAATTTCTCACTTTTTCTTTTGCCACTGTGTTTCAGATAAATAAATAACCAATGATTGCTCATTTGTAACTGTTCCCCTGTGCGCTTTCATCATACAGTTTATTCATTTTTTTTCTGTAAAACAACCTTTATCCCCTTCTGTACTTGTCAAGTCGAAACTGTGCTTTTCATGAGGCTCCCTTCTTTCCCTAAATCAAACTAATAGTGCTTTTCTTCTCCTGACTGCTAGTGAAATTATTTATAACTATCTCATATAAGTTTGACAAAGAGAGAAGATATTAATAAATAAATAGCAACATCTGTATATGACTTACTCCCTCTATTATATCTAAGCTTTCTGATTATATATATAGTTATAGTCATCAACTTATAATAAAGGCAGAAGTATTTTCACATAATAACTGAATTTCAGAAAATTAACTTAATCTGTAAATATATGTTAATTATCCACTTCTATTTCTAGGTAAAAAATATTCTTAATATAAAAAAATAGCTTAGGAGAATCCATTGGGAGTAAGTAGCTATAAAAATAATTATATACCTGATTTGCTAATGGCAGAGTCAAATAACAAGCGATGCTGGAGAGGGAGATATGAGTTACTAATTATTAATCAGAATGATATTTTGTAGAGAAAAGTCAAAAGATAATCATTAAATTTTAAATAACAGAGATTTATTGATCAAGTACAGGGGCAAGTTTCTACAGCTGAGATAATGAAAAAAGTTTAATGAATTCTTATGTGAATATCTCACATTTGCTAAAGGTGCATTTTTTTCTCAGATAAAAGCCACCTTTAATCATTCCACACTATGCCTGCAAAAGTTCTAAAAGCTGATTAAATAGTAATGGTGTCATACATCTCAAAGTACTGTAACACCAAAAGAGCTGGAGTAGTGGCAAAACTTTTACAGTAGTGGCCTCCTTCACGAACTTCTGATAGTTTTTTTGTTTGTTTCAACCTTAAAATATTAGTTTCCGATAAAGAGTTCTGTAGTTGCAGAAATAACATTTTGGTAATTATTTTAAGAATAAGTAGGGTCTTCTTTGCAAAATATAAAAGCTTCGTAAATTTTAATTTCTGTCATCCATTTTTCATCTCAAATTCTCTGTTAAAGAACAATATGCAATGTTAAAAACTTACCCACAAATAATTCCCTGAGGTGAATACAATGAAGATCCACAGTCCTTTTGGCCACTTAACCTGATTCAATAGGCCTGATTTGGGACCCAGGAATCTGCTCCATGTTTGATTTTGATATTGTAAAAGGGAAACAAGGACAGATTCTCCCTGAGGAGAATGTCGATCAAGGTCAATCCCCAGCTACTTATGAAGTTACTCTGTAGTGCAAATAATGTCAAACATGATTATGAAAACATAGGTTTGAAATTAACTCTACTTCAAAGGCTAGCAAGACTAATGTTCCTAAGCTTAGCTTCTTCATTGGTAGAATAAGATAAAAGTACTTGCCTTTCATAGTAAGTGAAAAGTTTATAACAAGAACTTGTAAGAAATAACTCAATAAATGTTAATTTTTCGTATTTTCTGTTCCTAATGTAATGATATGTGTTTAGACTACTGTCAGTTATAATAAACCACAATATCTCTAAAGATCAAACACCAAGTCTGCTAACATGACTGTGCTTTCATGATGTTAAGTAGAATACCAGCACTAGGAAGTCACAGCACAGGAAGAATACATTATATTGTAAGAAAATACTGTTAGTTCAAAGTGATTTAATTGAGCAGCTTATGGCATTCTGTGATCAAGTGGAGCATATTTCCCTGCAGAGACGGCCCATCATATCAACTGAGTAGTAGGGATGAAAAGGCTGAAGACACTATTTATTGGCGAGTATAGATAAGCAAAGGAGGCAATTCTAACCACAGACCAAGGTACATGACAATTCAATTTATTTAAATTTTCTATTACTAAATTTTATTTATCTCTTGAGCTTAATTAATGAAGACAGAATTCTATCATTACAAAAGTAAATTATAACAAATTTGTGATTTATCTATAAATTCAGAGTTAAACTCTGTCATGTATAGGTTTTGCTCATTCTTTTCTTTTCCCTGGAATAGATTCAGTTGTATGGCATTGTGAACTAAAAAGAGGGACATGACCCTTCATTATTCTCACTGCAAACCTCTCATTGAGGTGGAAAGTCCTTCGGGTTAACATTTGATCGTCTAATCTCCTAGTACTACTGATATCATTGGAAGTGGCTTCAAGTTCCTACTATCATGTGCACTTAGACAAACTTGTCTCCATTTTCCCTCTGGTATGCAGGGTCTCCTCATCATAACTACAAGGCTGTCTGAAGGCATGTGACATCTCCCTGTCAGTCAATACCTATACTGGGAGACCAAGGAATCAAGGTGAACCTGAGCTTAGCTATAGTGATTGCTTCTATTCCAATTCAGGGGATTGTGCATAGTCTTACACAAAGCAACATGGATTGTCTCAGCCTCCTTTAGACACCACCATCAGGATCTTCCCTGTGATTTAGGAGGAGGATCTTCACCAGGTCTTTGAGACACTATTGATTTCTATTTATTTGTCTATTGTTTATTTCTACTTATTTGTCTCTCCTTTTCACTATCATTACACAATCAGAGAGTAAGCATTCACTTACTCTGAAGAATACCCCATGAGGATCAATATAGGAAAAATCTCAAGTAAATAAACATTTTATGCTGACCTGTATTCTGCTATGCCTATTGATTATGTTAGCACTTTGCCTTAAGAATGCTAACATGCCTTTTCTGTAAGATTGTTTTCTTTCTGTTCCCTTGGTCTTAAACTTCTAGAGTTTATTTGAAAACTTTGTGAGTCTTATTCCTGAAATATTAATCATCTTCTCATCTAGTGGCATCCCTACATCAGTCAAAACTTCAAATAACACATAGGTTCCAGTTACTTTTGCCTAGGTCAAAGTTCAGACTCTCGTAAATATCCAGATTAATTGCCCTCTTACTCTACATAATAATGAAGCTGTTTTGTAAGGAATTTTAAAATTGATTCGTTTGTTTTACCACAAACTAGGAAGAGAGAAAAAATAATGATAAAACAACAATATGGTAGGATAACAATAATTGCAATGGTGCAAAAATATTAATACATTGAGTACACATGTATGGTTCATTTGTCCTTTCTCACGCTACCGTAAAGATACTACCTGAGACTGTGTAATTTATAAAGAAAAGAGGTTTAATTGACTCACAGTTCTGCGTGGCTGGGAAGGAATCAGGAAACTTAAAGTCATGGCAGAAGGCAAAGGGGAATCAAGGTATGTCTTACATGGCAGCAGGAGAGAGAAAATGTACAGAGGAAATGCCAGATACTTATCAAACAACCAGATCTCTTGAGAACTCCTTCAGTATTATGAGATCAGCATGGGGGAAAGCCCTACCGTGTTCCAATCACCTCCCACCAGACCCCTCCCTTGACACATGGCGATTACTATTTGAGATAAGATTTGAGTGTGGACACAGAGCCAAATAATACCATATGGTAAATATTTTTCTAAGTGATTTATATAAATTAACCCTAGAGTTTTACACAAACTTATGAGTTAGGAATTGTTAATATTACCTTTTAAAGATGATGAAATTGAATCAAAACAGTTAAGTAACTTGCCCAAGATTAGTCAGCTAACAAGCAAAATTAGAAGACCTGATCCTGGCAGTCTGGCTGTAGTGCCTGTGTATTTAATTCATTAGGTTATACTTTATACATAACCTCATCATCCAGTTCCACATCATGCAATTAGATACACATAAGTTTCTATAATTTTATCACCTACTAACTGTATCACCTTTGGCAAGTTACTAATTATACTCTGCTTCAGTTTTCTCATCTGTAAAAAAGGAATAATAGCACCTTTTTCAAAGATTTTACTTAAGTTATCTGAGTTAATTTACTCATTTATAAAATAGAAGAGAGAAGACAATTGTCAAAGACAAATGAAACCAAACACTAAAGTGGTTAGAAGATATTTCATTCAGTAATACATCATTGCAAGAGAGAAGATGGTCCAGTATGAACTGAACTCAACTTCAATGTTTACCAGTGGTGACTAGGCATTTCCAAGAGAGAATGAGGGGAGTAGGGAGAAGTGTGAGCAGAAGCTCAGTAGTCAAGTGAAAAATTATAAAGTGTTGGTTCATATCTAAATGGAATTAGGCCAGTTGTGTCAGTCAGCAGGTAATTATCAAAGTTAGGATTCTGTTCTCCCACAGAGACCGGGAACCGGTAACTTCATCCTTCCTAAAGATTAAATATCAAATGAATGGTTTTTCAGGTCCTTGAGAAAGACATTCTTGAGTTTTAAGAGTTGTATATACATTTCAGAGGGAAAGAAGAAGGATTCACAATTATAAAACCTTTTTAGTAAATGCTCTGGAAAACGGGGTCAATGGCCTATTATCAGGTGTTCGTAAGAACAAGCAATAGATTATGTTGGCATTCCTGAGCTTTCCCAGGCAATAACTCAAAAAGGAGGCTGCATTGTCCTAAAAATGTGACCTTAGGCTCCTGCAAACATTTGATAAAGTATTTTAATTTGTGTGTGATGAGTCACGAAGAAAGGTGGAGAAGTGTTATTTAACAACAAACAAAAAGTTTTAAGAAGAACACAGTGACTTGATATTCTAATTTATTTTTAATTTTTATTTTGTAAACATCATTTTTGATAGCTTAGCTTGTGTTAGGCACTGGGTTAAGCATTTTTTGTAGATCCAAATACAAGTCTATAAATGTATAATCCAAGAACAAAACTCTAAGTCTCCATAGCCAAGTGAATGAACTCCTCCTCTTGGCCACAGGCATTCTAAAGTAAACCTGAAACACTAGTTCAGGTCATGATAGGAATAAGTGGTCAGACATGCCTCATTATGCCTTCCTGTCATTGGAATTCTGGCCCAGTTGACCAGTGATAACATTAAAACAGAGACCTAAGAGTTTAATTGAGCAATGAACAATTCACAAATCCAACAGACCCCAGAATCATAGTGGATTAAGAGAGACTCCAGTGCTGCCGCATGTTGGAAGAAGATTTACAGAAAAAAAAAAAAAAAAAAAAAAAAAAGGAAATGATGTACAGAAATTGGAAGTGAGGTACAGAAACAACTGGATTGGTCACAGCTTGGCATTTGCCTTACTTGAATACAGTTCAAATAGTTGGCTACATTTAATTGGCCAAAATTCAGTGATTGACACAGGTGTGAGCTATGGTCAGCTTACACCTCCATTTGTTATAGTTCACAGTGTATAAAAAAAAACCCTTTAGACTGAACTTAAATATGCACATAGGCAGCTTTAGGCTAATATAGCTTAACAATTTCTCCTTCTGAGCATTTTCTGATTTTTGAGAGATTGACCAAAACTGTAGTCATTGATGTTACTGCTACCATTGGTCTTGAAAGCCACTCAGAAACAGTAGAACTGTGGGTTCTATAAGGTGGAAACAAGGACAGAGTACGGTGTACCTCCTTATGCTGGAGCATCCTGTTTGCAGAAGAAAAACAAAAACTGGTCTGTTATAAGATCTACGTGTTTCCTTAAAGTCTTAGTTTGATTATACGACATTTACCATGGACGACTCCATTTCTGTTTGGTTTGGTCTGTTGAGGTCTAGTACATGAGCTCAGTCCAAAACAATGGCAACTCATAATTTTGATTTAGAAATTCCCCTTTTCATCAGGCTCTCACTCAGTTGAGAGTATGGCCAAAACTTAGGGCCTTAGCGCCACTGTCGGTTACCATCATTTTGGGATTCCAATCTCAGCATGTTATTCATAGGTTATGGTGTCCTCATTAGTACACATTTCTTTTAACTCTTGTAATTTCAGTTGAAGACAGACCATTTGACATTCTAGAGATGATTTCATGCAAATATTTAAGACCTTTCAGAGAATACAGCACACCAGGGATACTACTATAATGACTATGGGGAAGATAATACCAAGAATTTGGAGTATGTTTATTACCCAGGGTCCCCATAAGCCAAAACACATTAAATAAATCAAAGAATGAGCTAGATAACTAAGCAGTCTCTTCATTAATTCCCTACAACTCAATCTCTATAACCTACATTTGATGTATTTCTTCATAGGCCAAAAGTGTCAGTGGCTGCACAGATACCTTGCTGTTTACACAATTATATTCTTTAGAATAACTTTCACAAAGAATTTAAAGTCTGATGTGCAACCATAGTCTTTATAGTAGAATCTGCTAAAGAGGCTATCATGATGGATACATTTATTTTATTATTATTATTATTTATTGATTTTTTAACAATACTTTAAATTCTGGGGTAGATGTGCACAACGTGCAGGTTTGTTACATAGGTATACATGTGCCATGTTGATTTCTGCACCCATCAACTCATCATTTACATTAGGTATTTCTCCTAATGCTATCCCCCCCAAGACCTCCACCCCCTAACAGGCCCCAGTGTGTGATGTTCCCCTCCCTATGTCCATGTGCTCTCATTGTTCAACTCCCACTTATGAGTGAGAACATGCGGTGTTTGATTTTTCTGTCCTTATGATAGTTTGCTGAGAATGATGGTTTCCAGTTTCATCCATGTCCCTGCAAAAGACATGAACTCATCTTTTTTATGGCTGCATAGTATTCCATGGTGTACATGTGCCATATTTTCTTTATCCAGTCTATTATTGATGGACATTTGGGTTGGTTCCAAGACTTTGCTGTTGTGAATAATGCCGCAATAAACATATATGTGCACGTGTCTTTATAGTAGCATGATTTATAATCCTTTGGGTGGATATCCGGTAATCTGTGGTGATTCCTCAAGGATGAGGGATACATTTCTAATCATTGCCTTTTTTATTCCAAACCATGGAAAGAGGAGAACGTAACAAATGATGCGCTTCTAGAAGAATGAAGGCCTCCTGGCAAAGTTCTCTTTAACGCATGATGTGAGTTAAGAGGAGTAAACCAACATTCTGTTTCTGACTGATTATGAGGCAACATATACACCATTTAAGCTTCTTACCTACATTGGGCCTTCATTTTTCATTTATCAAGGTATAAAGTTACCCATGTATAAGACTGGCTGCAAATTCCCTCACAAACAAAAGTATACCCCATAAGCGTACACAGCATACCCCATTTTCATTTCTATTGTTTATAGAGGCATAAGCAAGAAAAAGATAATCAGAATAAGAGCCTCATGATAGTAGAAAAGTCTTGATCCGTGATCTTGGGAAAGCTGTTTACATCAAGGATGCCATCTACTTCTGGGGAGAAACTTCCCTAGTTAGCTTTATCTTAAGGGTACCAATGGCTATACAGTTTCAAGAGTGTGAAGCGACCCTTCTCAGTTGTGAGAATATTAACCCAAAGGTCCTGAAGTTTTGTTGCAGTACAGGTGGCAAGGACAGTCTTCCTCTGATGTTCTCAGAAGTTCCAATTTTTGGGTTTTAGATTGTGAAGGGGTGGATTGTCCTCAATGCACCATAAAAAACTTCCTTTACATGTTGAAAATACATGGTGGCATAGTAGTCTATTGTTATAACATCATCCTTCTTGTATGGGAAACCTTTTATACAAAAAAATAAAAATAAAAATAAAAATAAAACAGACATTGAAAATGACAATTGATTGAGATACTACTTAGCCCAGGATTTGGTATTAGTCACTGTACGTATTGTGTCTGGTATTGTTTAATCCAGATGTTAGTTGGGACAGAAAGAATAACCCAGAACCCTGGAACAAACTGGGTCTCAACAATCAATACAACTTCTATTCAGTGAATGTGGATTACAGCAAACTGAAGAAAGAAGGTCCAGATTTCTTTTTTTTTTTTTTTTTTTTTTTTTGAGACGGAGTCTTACTCTGTCACCTAGGCGGGAGTGCAGTGGCGCGGTCTCTGCTCACTGCAAGCTCCACCACCTCCCGGGTTCACGCCATTCTCCTGCCTCAGCTTCCCTAGAAGCTAGGACTACAGGCGCCTGCCACCACGCCCGGCTACTTTTTTTGTATTTTTAGTAGAGATGGGGTTTTTACCGTGTTTGCCAGGATGGTCTCCATCTCCTGACCTCGTGATCTGCCCGCCTCGGCCTCCCAAAGTGCTGGGACTACAGGCGTGAGCCACTGCGCCTGGCCCAGAAGGTCTAGATTTCTAATTGAAATATTTCACTGTGGCTTTAGAATGAAGGTCTTCCAGAAGCCATCTGCAAATTTTTCCACTTAACCATGAAATATTTCTCCAAACAAGGCATAAAATCATGTTGATGTAATGTGTTGGGGAGTACACTGATGAATACATAATTGAAACTTGAAAATAAAAAAATAAAATGGCAGTTGAATAAAATTCCTATATAAATGTTTAAAGGGTCCATCAGGTAGTGAAATTTATGTGAAGCTTTGATTATCTTTCCAGGAATATGGGTATGACAAACTAAACATTAGTTATAAACTAGTTTAGCAATTTGTAAGTAATCACACCAATATATATTTAATTTACATCATTTCATCTTTTCCATGATGAGGCGTGGAATGCAGAACTTTTAATAACAAAAGCCTTAAGGACTCAGGGAGGACAAGGTGGCCATCCTAGTTCTCCATAAGTCATTTTTTAAAAATTAAAATTAGACTTAAGTCCTCTTGAATATTAGATTCTCCAAATTAGGTGCACAGTGCTGATAACCAATGGGTTTTGAAAGGTAATTTGACTTAGACTGTGGGGTTTGTTCTAATTGTATATGTAAACAATTTCAGGATTAGCTGATTTAGCATGAAAATCTGGCAAATTATTTTCAAAATATTCCATTAATGTTTGTTCTACTTGAGTTAGAGTTTTATAACCCATTCAGTCTTTTCATTAAAGTTGCAAGAATTCTTATCCAGTTCAAATGGTATGATTCTAAAATTATCAAAAGCCTGTATTCAAGAGTGCTTTCAGGGTCCTTTCCATCCTTTCATAAACCTCCTAGAAGACATTATATTCTAGGATTTAGCATGCTTGTGAAGTTTTCTGAAACTGCATTGGTATTAAGCAATTAACTGTGGAAATGCCTTTAGTAATAGTTAAAAACACAATTTACAAGGAAATTTCATGATTTCTGTGGTCTACAATAACTTTAACTTAACATAATAACCATAATTATGATTGATAGCATATACGCACACATATAACAATTTTAGTAATTCCATAAATTTTGGAACATATGTTAACATTATTTGCTAAAGTATAACCTGAAGATTAAACATTTATTTTTATTTTGGTAATGCTTCCAATGTAAGTAAACATGTCAAATAATCCTGTTTACCTCTGTTTTGGGATGTTTCCATGTTTCTCTGTAGCATCTCAAAGTCAGAGTCAGAAAAGATAGTTTTGAAGCTGAAATTTAATTTGGGGCAGCCTATCAAATATGTTAAATTTTTAAAACACTCGATATTAGGAAATAGAATGCCAGGTTACCATTAGTTATTCAGGGAACCAAAAGTTGTTTATGCGTTTAACCAAACTGATGACTCAAAAATATTTAAAAGGCAAAAACCTTTACTTATTGATACAGGGAAGACTTCACTTTCCAAACAATCTGTCTCTTGTCTTTCCCTTTTTTGTGTGTAGTTTATTCAAAAAGCTAATAACAATCTTTTATTGTCCTTTGATATTACATGAAAATCTTGTTCAAAAGAGAAAGCCAAATTTCACCCTTGTATTAGTGTACCATTGTTATCTACCCCAATTCTTAATGAATCCTTACATACCAATACATTCAATCATAATCATTTTGATCATCATCTGAGATTCTCATAAAACCTTTATAACCCTTTACAAATTTTTCTTAAAGAGCATATCAGAGCTCTAAGAAAACCCTGTTGTGCTTTTATTCCAATGTTCAATTTACAGAAAAATCAAATAATTCCCCTTTAAATTTAGATAATACATTCAAACACAGAATTTCTTTTATAAGACCATTTTTTAACAAACGTTCCACAACTTGTTTAAACCTTTATATTTATCTTATCTAATGTAAAACTATTATTTAACCCTTTAAACTAGGCAAAAATTTGCATTTCCATGCCTTTTTATAATCTTTTACTAAAAACACATTTTACTTTCTTTGCACACCTTGCAGGTAAAACAGTTTTTTGTTTTTGTTTTTGTTTTTGTTTTATTTTTTCCCAGTAGTCTCAAACACATATAATGGTAACTCTTGTGAACTTTTACTTTTGGTACACAGATTTCCATTCACAAATCCTTTCATGACTTACACAGATCATCTATAACATGCTTGGACTTTCTGACTTGTCCTCAACATTCCTCTTTTTAAACAACCAGTTTTTTACTTTAGGACAAGAATTTACCATACAAGATCTCTCCTTATATAAAACTTCTTTTCTTTTCAACATTCTTTGCATAGCTAGGGCGGGGGGTGTAGCTAATTCCATATGTCCCCAGGCCTTATCTATAATCTAATGTCTCCAAAGTAGGTAAATTGAAATTTTTTTAAAAGTCAAAGCAGTTTATGACCTTGAAGCATTTCATAAACCTAATATCTGACCTACTTGATTTAGATCAAATGTCTTTATTTTACCAATAATTTTAAAGCTGCTTTTATTTCCAAAAGATTACCAAAGTTACACGAACTAAAAGACATGGAAGTTTTATTTTTTCTTCAAAATATTTTATTTAAGCACTTATTTTTCTTTAAGTTAATTAACTATAGCTCTTTTATATAAACATCACATACCCAATACATATATAACTGCACAGACAGGCATAAGAAGATCCAGTAGTTGTAAGATTCTTTTTTTTTTTTTTAATTTTCTAGTTTCTTAATTGGGTTACTGGCCTCAGGATGGAGCCCTTCAATAAATAGGGCTAGTAAAACATGCAGCTTCTAGAGCTAATAAGCAGGTACAGCTGGAAGACAAAAACAGATCTTAGACTCCCGAAAAATAGGGAAATGCTATGGGAGAAGACAGTGCAATGCTTTTACTGTGCATTTTATTGCATGGCAACCCAAAGCCAATCAGCACATTTTGCAATCAGCCCATTTCTAAAACTGTGTTTCCTACCTAGTTATTATACACTAAAGCTCTCTTATAATGAAAAGTAATCTCTCATAACCCTGTGAAAGAAAAATAAATCTTGGAAATCTTGGGGCCCCCAAATCACTAAGCTACCAAGGAAAAGTCAAGCTGGGAACTGCTTAGAGCAAACCTGCCTCCCATCTTATTCAAAGTCATCCTTCTGCTCACTGAGAGAAATAAATATCTGACCGCCTCATTTGGAAAGGTTAATCAGACACTCAAAAAATTGCAATCATTTGTCTCTCATCTACTTGAGACCTGGAAGCCCCCTCCCTGCTTATATTGATTGGTGTCTCCTGTCTTCTTAAAATGTAGGAAACCAAATTGTGCCCCAACCACATTGAGCATATGTTGTCAGGACCTCCTGAGGCTGTGTCATGGGCACATGTCCTCAATTTTGGCAAAATAAACTTTTTAAATTAACTGAGACTTTTCTCAGATTATTAGGGGTCACACCCACCAAAGCAAAAAGTGTCAGATAACACAATACAAAACCATACAGAGACTTAGACTTTGAGAGAGATCTATTTGCTTTTAATTCCTGGGTTTTCCTGAGGAACACAGAGGTTTTTCCAAAATTAGAGTGTGTGGCAAGTCCTCTGTGTTTCTCAAGGAGTCCCAGGCCATCAGAAGTTATCTTAGGCCCTCTCATGTGTGCATTAACAGTGGCAAGACAAAATAATTTAATCGATTGAGAAGAAAAACCCTTTTTCCAAAAAAAGAACAAGATCCAAGATGAGAAAAAATTCAAAAGACTTTTAAAGATACCTATAGCTTGGATATCCACTTTTAATTAAGCTGACTTCTAACCATAGCCGTCTTTTAAAAATCATTTTAAATTTCTTATTACTCGCCTTTAGTCAAGCCAAGCAACCAATATTCTGGCTTTTAAACTTTACCAAAAGTAATTTCACAAGAGAAACCAAAAAGCCTCAACTAAGGTTATGACTTAACCACAAGAGAGCTATTTTCAAAGAGGTGGTAATCAGTTCTTGCAAAATCTGGAATCTTTAGAGGTAGCCTAGAGAAAGGAAGATGTAAGAAAGGAAGCCAGAAGCTATTCATGGCAGGGAAGAGATTAAGCAATTGGTACAAGTCACAAAGATATTAACCAAAACTTACTCATTTTTCTTAAGCCAGTATTGAACCTGTGCCACCATTGTAAAATGGCAGAGACCAAAAGAAAGTACTGCCACATGGTTACAAAGTCAAACTACCAAGGACATAAAACAAAATGGAGACCTCATCCAATTTTCATTTGTTTCTTTGGTTTTCAAAGTACTGTGACAAAGTTTGTAAATGACCAGTTTTCTGGGCTGGCTTGAACAGAAAACAGTTTTCTGGGCTGGCTAATGGGGTCCTAGGCCCTCATTCTATCCTAAGGAACCCCCCTTCATGAGAGAACCATACAGAAAGACATATAGAGCACACCACATTCATTACAGCTTAAGACTAGCCTCACACATTCTCTTTCCCATTAATTAAAACATTACAGAAGAGATAACCAGTGATTTTTACTATTCATTCAACTGGTTTGCACAGAGAGAGTCTAGAAGTCTGGTAAGAAATTCTTACCTTTTTGCCTTCATGTTAGATTTCTGTGTTCCCCTTCCCTGAGCAGCCCTAGTGACCCTACTTACCACACCATGGCTCCAGGGCCCAAGCCACATTGCAAAGTAAAATCATGTAACCACAGGCAAAATCCTCTCTGTTTTGCAAGTTGCCACTCACCCAGCTGCATGGGAGACCTGAATTTTAATATTTTCCATTCTGGCCAGAGTAAAATAAGTGTGATTTAAATAAAAATGTTGAAATCTATTTAGAAGCTCACCAGTCAACATCCCTACAGGAGACTAAATTGGAAGTCCTCTTTTTTTTTTTTTTTTTTTTTTGTTGTTGTTGTTGTTGTTTTTTAATACACATCAGTGCATTGTTGTTCATTTGGAATGTTCCCCTCCTAGTTATATTTATGAGATTTTACCATTTCTCTAGGACTTTTCTGCTTCCCAGGCCTAACGTATAAGCTGGAAGAAACTCAGTTTTTCAGAAATTAAGGATCCCATTTCCATTCTTATCTAAAACATCGACTTTGTTCTCAGGTTCTCTTGATTAATTTAGTCAATGATTTTTTTTCCTACCTAAGCACTCAAGAAAAATGAAACAAAGGGGTAGAACACAAAAATCCCTGTGAATTTTTAAAAGCCAAATTTTATGATCCCTGCCATATTACCATTTACTACCAGTTTCTTTCTCACCCAGTAAGATGTAACAGGCTTCTAATTCAATCCATGCCAGTTGATTACCAGATCAAATTCAATTCTGGACCCAGTCAAGTTTCTGTTGCAACTTCCAAACCCAGTTTGGATCAGAAATGTGCTCAAAGAAACTCAGAGGGTTCAAAACACAAATCTGTGGAGCTCTAAAATCTGAGAACAGACTTACTCATGATCCGAAGACATTCAGAGATTAAGGGACACACATGGATCTTTGAAGGTACCTTGCTTATTCACTCACCACTCCTGGGGGCTGCTAGAAGCTGTACTTTGGATCCCATTTCTAAAACCAGTTGTTAAAAATGTTAGCTGAATTAAATTTAAAGGAGTTTAATTAAGCAATGAATGCTTCATGAATCAAGAAGTTCCCAGAATCACAACAGATTCAGAGACTCCAGTGCAGCCATGTGTTGAAAAAAATATTTATAGACAAAAAAAAAAAAAAAACAAAAACAAAAAAAAAAACGGAAATGATGTACAGAAATTGAAAGTGAGATACAGAAACAACTGGATTGATTACAGCTTGGTGTCTGCCTTACTTAAACATGGTTCAAAAAGTTGACTACATTTGGTTGGCCAAAACTCAGTGATTGGGCTACAGTTGGTTTACACTTCCACTTGTTATAGTTCATGATGTACATAAAAACCTTTAGGCCAAACTCAAATATGTAAGGAAACAGCTTTGTTTAAACTTGATTAACAGTAGCAATAAGATACCAGCATAACACCAGGCCCTGAAAGAATTTGCGACATTTCACCCTAAATGTAGTTCTTTGACATATTTTGAAATGGCCTAGCAAAGCTGTCTTTTGTGGAAAAAATCTACATTCTATAGAGAATCCTTTTCTTTTTCCAGGTCTTTCTCCTAATCCAGGAGAGAATTAGCTATGAGTCTGGCATCTTTTTAACTCCGATAAGAAAGATTTACAATTTATTTTCTCTGAAACTTGCTACCTGGAGGCTTCATCTGCATAATAAGAATCTTGGTCTCCACAACCCCTTTTCTTAACCCAAAGGCTCCATTCTACTGATTCCAAGTTTTTAGAGACTCTTTCAGCCCATTGGCAATCAGAAAATCTTTGAATTCACCTATGCCATGAATTCAGCAGCAAGGAAACCCTGCCTGCTATACATACACACTTTGAGTTGTCCCACCTTTCTGAACTCAGTGAATATATATTGAATCGATTGATGTCTTACATCTCCCTAATATATATAAAGCCAAGCTATAGCCTGACCACCTCAGGCACATGTTCTCAGGATCTCTTGGCACTATGTCATGGATCATGGTCACTCACATTTGGCTTAGAATAAAACTTTTAAAATAGTTTACAGAATTTTTTGTAAACTTTCTGTAAACTTTTCTTCCAACTAATGGTAATGAAGATTGACCAAACTCTAGTCAGGCTCCTCTGAGCCCTTTTCTCAATTAGGCCTTAACTCTGGACTATAAAACCTGCAAATGTTCAGCAGAAATTATTTTGTTTCATTCCCTCTTCTATGTATGGAATCTGATACCCTGAAGGTGTAGGCTAACCCTCCAGTTACTATCTGGCAGGTTAAGGCAGCCAGCCTAAGAAGTAAACAGTTGAATGTGGCAATAGCCTACTGGAAAAATGTACATGTCAGAAACTTAGAAATCTTCTGAAAGGTTACTTTCAAAAGGAGCATTTTCAATAATCCTGATAAATTTTTCTTTTCTTATTTAATTTTGGTTCAACTTCTAGTGAGTTTCTCAGAATTTACTCATTTAATAAAATGTTTATTTTTAAAAACACCTGGTTGAAGATTAGCTCTTACTAACATAAACACAATACTGAGGATATATATCTACTGACAAATTAAAATAAAGGATAGATGCTAAAGTAAAGGTTTTGAATTTTTAGGAATTTCTCCAAAGGCAGGGTTTCTATAATAATTTATCTTCGCTTATCACAGAGAAGAAAATGCTTCTTTATTATAGCTATTGTTTGGAAAGTAGAGAGGACACAAAAAATATTTTAAGGATTCACAGCTTAAATTTAAGGATAAAGCTTAAGCACAGCTTCAAACAACATAACTACTTGGGACCTGCTGGGAAACAAAGTCTCAGACAAACCAGCCTGGCAGGTAGCATTGAGGAGCCAAATAGTTGTTTCCCAGTGTTACCTTTAGGAAGAACGCATGGGTAGGAGGTTGAATGTCAAACAACAGACTCTGGCAACAAACTAATGGACACTTGCATAAACATACAAAGGTTACAAAATTATTGCTTCCATGTTAAATATGTTTCAGCAATATTTTACCCCAATGTACACTGATAATTACATCTGTTTGTAAGTATCACAAACATGTAGTTATCATATGCAGTATACATTCACCCAAATTGAAAAAAACAGTGGGAGAGTGGAAGACATTTCCTCAGGAATTAGACCAGAAAATATCATAGTCACACTGGTATGGCCAGAAATTTCACTCCTCATAAAGTTCCTAAGTATTTTCTTCAGAAATTTCTTTTTTTATTATTATTCTTTTTTAATATTAGTTTATGAGACCCTGTTTTGCTCTGTCATCCAGGTTGGAGTGCAGTGGGTTAATCATGGCTCACAGGAGCCTCAACATATTGAGCTAAAGCAATCCTCCAACCTCAGCTATCCTAGTAGCTGGGACTACAGGTGAGCCACCACGCCTGGCCAATTTTTATTCAGATAGGGTTTTGCCATGTTGCCAGACTGGTTTAGAACTCCTGGGTTCAAGCAATCTACCTGCCTTGACCTAGCAAAGTGCTGAGATTACAGGCATGAACCACCATGCTGGTCCCCTTCTTTAGAAATTTAATCTACTCATCTGACAAAGGGCTAATAACCAGAAACTACAAAGAATTCAAACAAATTTACAAGAAGAAAACAAACAACTCCATCAAAAAGTGGGCAAAGGATATGAAGAGACATTTCTCAAAAGAAGACATGCATACATCCAACAGGCACATGAAAAAATTGCTCGTCATCACTGGCCATCAGAGAAATGCAAATCAAAACCACAACGAGATACCATCTCACACCAGTTAGAATGGCAATCATTAAAAAGTCAGGAAACAACAGGTGCTGGAGAGGATGTGGAGAAATAGGAACACTTTTACACTGTTGGTGGAATTGTAAACTGGTTCAACCATTGTGGAAAACAGTATGGCAATTCCTCAAGGATCTAGAAGTAGAAATACCATATGACTCGGCCATCCCATTACTGGGTATATACTCAAAGGATTATAAATCATGGTGCTATAAAGACACATGCACACATATGTTTATTGCGGCACTATTCACAACAGCAAAGACTTGAAATCAACCCAAATGTCCATGAGTGGCAGACTGGATTAACAAAATGTGGCACATATGCACCATGGAATACTATGCAGTCATAAAAAGGATGAATTTGTGTCCTTTGTAGGGATATGGATGCAGCTAGAAACCATCATTCTCAGCAAACTATCACAAGAACAGAAAACCAAACACCGCATGTTCTCACTCATAGGTGGGAATTGAACAATGAGATCACTTGGACACAGGAAGGGGAACATCACACACAGGGGCCTATTATGGGAAGGGGGGAGGGGGGAGGGATTGCATTGGGAGTTATACCTGATGTAAATGACGAGTTGATGGGTGCTAACGAGTTGATGGGTGCAGCACACCAACATGGCACAAGTACACATATGTAACAAACCTGCACATTGTGCACATGTACCCTAGAATTTAAAGTATAATAATAGTAATTAAAAAAAGAAATTTATCATGAGACAACTGAACTTTCTCTTACCATTATGATCTTGCAGAAGCCCAGTCCTTAATCTTTAATAGCTCGTTACAGTCAAGCATCTTCTGTCTGTAACCTGAGTGTTGCAGAAGTCAAATAAAAATCAAACAACTGTGTTATATATTCCCAGAGCATCATTCATTCTTTTTTTTTTTTTTTTTTTTTTTTTTTTTTTTTTTTTTTTGAGACGAAGTCTCGCTCTGTCGCCCAGGCTGGAGTGCAGTGGCCGGATCTCAGCTCACTGCAAGCTCCGCCTCCCGGGTTTTTATGCCATTCTCCTGCCTCAGCCTCCGGAGCAGCTGGGACTACAGGCGCCTGCCACCTCGCCCGGCTAGTTTTTTGTATTTTTTAGTAGAGACGGGGTTTCACCGTGTTAGCCAGGGTGGTCTCGATCTCCTGACCTCGGGATCCGCCCGTCTCGGCCTCCCAAAGTGCTGGGATTACAGGCTTGAGCCACCGCGCCCGTCCTGCATCATTCATTCTTATTCTTTCTCTCTCCCCCATTTTTCTCTGACTTTGTTAATGCACAAACTTTGAGCCTTTGGTGAGATCTTAGGAATCAGTAAGGTCTTTTTTAATTAAAATTAAAAACTAATTTTTAGAATAAATTATGAAGTATCACTAGAAGCTGTCCTGGCTGTCAGTCAGGATGGAAGCCATGTTGCAGTAATAGGAAAAACTCAAATCCTGCTATGGAATCATTTCCAAAGCTGACAAGCTGTGGTAGTTAGAAAATAAATTATTAAACATTCTCCAATACTTGAATAAAATTGTGACAAGTTTCCTAATATCCAGAATATCCATGTTAGACATGTCTAGTCCTTTACCATGCAAATTGATTTCTCTTAAACATATTCTACTTTGTCTATATCTAGAATGACCCTATATTCATCATTTAAAGCAGAGCACTATTGAAAATGAAAAAGACCACTTTTAATAATTGTTTCCTAAAACAGATATAAATATAAAGTAGGACTTTCCCAGGCAAATCAGTATCTATATCTCTCTCAAAATGATATGCCTAGAACTTAACATGGTATTCCATTGTGATCTATTAGAGAGTAAAATGTATCATCTTCACTCCAATATCACACAATATCAACTTAGATATTTGGCCACCATAGTATACCATTCCCTTCATTCATTTATTCACATTATTCAGTGAGCTTTTTATCAACTAAAATTGCTAAATAATTTTTAATGAATTTCTACTTACCTCATCTTCTACTTCCAAGTGTGGTTTCTTAGACCCAAGTGACCTTTCAAAACATGTATTTGCTAGAAGTTTGAAATAGAACAAAATCAAAGATTTTGATCACTCCATTGTAAAATTTATTCCAAGAGGCCAATAACTAAACAAAGAACTTAATGCGTGAAGAGCTATATAAATTGTACAAAGTTACATGGACATAACTGATATAACACAAAGAATATCAAATTCTCATCATGTTTTTAATCCCCTGTTTTTTATTAGACATTGTACTTCGAAGTTCTGAAAGACAATTTGGCAATACCCTGAACAAAGACACATGATTGGATTGTCAAATGAGACTCACACAAATTAGAAAACTTATTTTATATTAAGCTTTACCAATAAACTCAAGTGCACATGCAATTGAATAAGATATATGTGTGTGTGTATATATATATTATATATATAATATATATAATATATATAATCATTTACCCAGAAGCTTTCTAGGTCCTTTCTTCTCACATTAGGCCAGATTCTGATCAAGATTTAACAGTCAATGACTGTAAGAGATGTATGCAGCTATTACTTGCACATAAGTAAGCTGTTTGGTCATAAAACTTCATTGTACACTCTTAACAGTTACAGGTTACATGATATTTCTTATAAAGTCATACCCCATGAATTGACGGATTTCAGGTTTCTTCACCATAAGCAATTCTCAAGAGACCAGGTTTATCTTGTTAAAGCATTCTATATACAGATACATTCACCATAACATACCAACAATGGATTTGGGAAGGAAATTTGATTGGGTCACTTCTCTTTGCAGAGAATCTCCCAGTAAATGAAGAGAGTAGTTTACAGGCAAGCTGCGAATCCCTTTCTATCAAATACTGGGTGAGGTCATAAAAAGTGATTTTTGCCTTAGTGGTTTAGCAGGGCATCTTCTCAAGAGCAGCCGTGAGTTTCTTGGTTAGATTCCTCTTTAGTATATAATCATGAAGTTTAGCCATAGAAGCCTTTGATGAGTGACTCCTTCATTTGCATTTAGAATCTGGGATGTAAGTAAAGATGGTTATTTGGTTTTCATGTTTTTTAATTAGACAGACACACTAAAATGAGTAAAATTAGTTCTCTCATTAAATTTATTAATACTTTAAATTTTCTTAATTGCCTCTACCTTCGTTAATGAATATATCCTTATGTTCTATTTGAAGGAAAGTCATTTTCTCCCACCCAATGTATATTTATTTTACCTTGTTTCTTGAGGATGACAATTGATGAATTAGCTTTGTCATTCAGAAGTATATTTAAAGGTTTAGCAGACTGAGATTCAAACTAACATAACTTCCAAGACAATTTTAAAATTTCACAGGAAAGGCAATTCTAGTGAAATTTCTAGAAATTTAATTGAAATTAACCTTGCAACTGACTGAACACACCTATTCCCAATAAATAAAATGATTACAAATATGTACACTTTTAGATTTGTTAGTATTTTGCTTGGAGTAGTTTTAAGACATTAAAAGATGAAAACCAATGAACAGTCTACCAATCATATTATCCAATTGTTCTAACCAGTACTCTATTTCATGCTGTATAATAACAAAGAACCCAGCTTCCAGAAATATTACTTGTTTTTATTCTTCACATCACCTTTAAAGGATGATCATAGAAGATTTTACTTTTTTACTACAGGGATACTACCCATAATGTCAAAATATTGCCTATCTAATGTAAAGAAGGCTAAAATTTGCTTGAAATCTTGATACACAATTTGACTTCTCTGCATTTAGAATTACTATAAAAACCATTTCCATTATGACTATGTGTTTTGAATTTGAAAAACATTTTATAATTATTCAAAGATAATTAGAAAAGTACAAAGGCAAATTGAAAGCCTACTCCAACTCTGCCAGTTACTATCCTCCTTCTTTCTTATATTTCTACCAAAAATTTACATGTTCTTTATAATACATGTTCTTTATAACACATGTTCTTTATAACATATTCAAACATATATAACTCTGCTCTGATACTTTTAGGTACTGGTATGATGGTATAAACCTATCTGACTCTCAATATGCTCCATGCTACCATCTAACTGAAGAATTGCTTTATGGGATATTTATGTTCATTTCCATTAGGATATGAGTAACATAAAATAATGAGTGATTTAGCATGAATTATACACATTATCAAACTAATATTTTCTGTATTTTCTCTGTGTCATCTGTATCTTATTGATAGCCTCTGTAAGTAAATACATGAAACTACATTAATCCACCTGAAGCAAGAGGATGTGATATTATTAAAGCAGTTTCTCATAAAATACAATTAAGACTAGCATAATCACTGTTTTGACAATGAAATTAAGAATAATAATACAGTTTTCTAAAAGCCTCTAGGACAAAACAACCTGATCACAAATAAATTCATAAAAATTTATATTTGTAGAGGACATATCCAATTGCTTACTCTACTTTTTCATGAATTTTACATTGTAAATGTCATTATCTAGATGAGAAAAAGTCTTGCAACAGAAAAGATTTTACTAAGCCGTAACATAAAGTTATAGCTAGTAGCCCTATGAAAGAAAGAAGAAAGAAAGAAAAGAGAAAGAAAGAAAGAAAGAAAGAAAGAAAGAAAGAAGAAAGAAAGGAAGGAAGGGAGGGAGGGAGGGGAAGGAGGAAGGAAGGGGAGGAAGGAAGGAGAGGAAAAAAGAAAGAAAGAAGAAGAAAAGAAAGAAAGAAAGAAAGAAAAGAAAGAAAGAAAGAAAGAAAGAGAGAGAGAGAGAGAGAGAGAGAAAGAAAGAAAGAAAGAAAGAAAGAAAGAAAGAAAGAAAGAAAGAAAGAAAGAAAGAAAGAAAGAAAGAAAGAAAAGAAAGAAAGAAAGAAAGAAAGAAAGAAAGAAAGAAAGAAGAAAGAAAGAAAGAGAAAGAAAGAAAGAAAGAAAAAGAAGGAAGGAAGGAAGGAAGGAAGGAAGGAAGGAAGGAAGGAAAGAAAGAAAGAAAGAAAGAAAGAAAGAAAGAAAGAAAGAAAGAAAGAAAGAGAAAGAAAGAAAGAAGAAAGAAAAGAAAGAAAGAAAATAATAGCTACTGTATAGTAGTTTAAAACCTACATTGCAAATATTGAATTAGTGATAACACCGACTTATCAAGAAATGGTTCATGTATTTTCTGTGCAATGTGTTCAAAAAGGCAATATATATCTAGTTTATATAATATTATATACTAAATACATTACATTATAAACACATCTCATTCCAATGGATCACTGTATTAACACTAGAACAGAGTAATTAATACATAGTCTCTATCAGTCTGAGTTATAGTTCTAACTCTAACACTTTAAGTCTCCTATATTAAGCATATTGCTTAATTTTGATATGCCTCATTTTCTCATATACCAAACACGGATTGAAAGTAACTCATTATACATTTGTTGTGAGCTGTAAAAGAGTCAATACATCTAAAGCTCGTAGGCTTATGTCTGGCACAAAGTAATTATAAGTAAATGTTTTTCTTTCATTATCATTTAGGTAAATAACCTCATTTAATTATCACCGTAATCCCATGAAGTAAGTATAAATGTAATAGTTTTACAAATAGTGAAACTAAACCCATAAAAGATAAATTATATTTGCAAAGTTACATAGAGTTGAAGTGAAGATTTTAACCTGTACTCTGGTTGGTTGGCCTGATTCCATAACCTGTAAACTAACCTGGTAAAAAATATTGCTTTACAATTTATATGAGTTATTGAATGCATAAGCAAAAAAATTCATAAACACAAACATCAATGGATTTTAAAATATTAATTAATTGATGTTTATATATGATAAAAATTATAAATGAATGAACTTTTTTTGTACATGAACATCCAATTGATTCAGCAACACTAATTTAAAAATATTTCTTCCTTTTTCTTGAATTTTCTTTGCAACTTTGTCAAAAATAAAAGACCACATAGGCATGGGTAAATTTCTGAACTCCCCTATACTCTTTCATGTATTTACATATCTATAATTTAAGAAATTTGGCACTGCCTAGATTACTTAACTTGATAGTGTTAAAATTAAGTAGTAGATTCCTCCAACTCTCCCATGTCAAAATTATTTTGGCCATTCTGATTTATTTGCTCTTTTTCCATGAATATTTTAAAAATAGTTTATTTACTTCAACCAAACACCTTACTAGAATATTAATTGGGTTAGCATTAAATCCATATGTCAATTTGAAGAGAATTACTAACAATTTTGAGTTTTCCAATTTATGAACATAGTATATTTCTCTCTATATATCTTCCTTGACTTGTTTCATTAAAGTTTTGTAGTATTCCGCATACAAATCTTGCATGCATTTAGGAACACCTGTCCCTATGTATCTGTTGGTTCATAGATTTATAGGCAGGCAGGTAGGTAGATAGCTAGACAGAGATAAACTAGAATTCCATTTCTCATCGCTTCTATGTAGAAGCACAATGCATTGTTGGTATAGAGGTCTTGTCTCCTGGTAACTTACTCAACTGAGTTATTAATTCTAGAAGCTTTTTGTGTAAAATATTTTGGATTTTCAATATAGTTATATACAGTTTCAATGAGTACACATCATTTTGCCTAGTAAGTAGGAAACTCTCATTTAGTGACCCACTATCTTAGTCTATTTGGACTGCAACAACAAAATGTCATAACCTGGGTGGTTTATAAATAACAGAAATTTACTTCTTATAATTCTAGAGGCTTGGAAGTCCATAATCAATGTACAAGCTGATTTGTGTCTGATGAGATCCTGTTTTCTTATTCATAGATGGTGCTTTCTCACTGTGTCCTTCCACAGTGGAAGAGACAAGCAGCTTTCTGAGGTTTCCTTTAAAGTAGCACACACCTCATTCATAAGGCCTATTTTCTTACAACTTAGTCACCTCCTGAAGGCTCCAGCTTTTAATAACTTTTAATATCATCACATTGGAGATTAGGTTTCAACATATCCACTTAGGGGGAACATGAATATTCAGATTGTAGCACCTACCTACCCTTCTTCTGTAGAGACCAATCTTATGTTTACTCTGAAAGTTAACCAGTTTTCTCAAAAAAGGTTAAGTAGACTATGCATTTACTACACTGGGATGTCTCTGGGGAGGGAGATATCCCTAATCAGTATTATCATAAAATGTCTCATAAACATGTTGGACATAAACACAGATGATTAAACTAGAAAAGTCTTTTTACAAACTATCTGCATCATTTTTGGAAACTATTTATGTTTTATAAAATGTAAATAAATTTACTCCCTAAAGATTTTTAGTAAGAATAAAATTAAAGAACGTACTTTGAGAAATGATCTCTTACATTGGAACTCTGTATAACATTTCACAGAATTTTCTCGAATCATTGAATGACCTTTTGCAATATATAATTTATTTAGGCTTTTCTAGTTCTTTACCTTCAAAATCCTATTTAATCTTGGGGTAAATGGTAATTTTCACTCAACTAGGTAGAGAAATCTGTGATTATATTAAGTATAGAATTTTTCAGTGATTGAAATCTGGATGTCACTAAAGTGGCACACTAGAAGCAAGCTTTCTTCACTTGCCCCCTTCCACACAAAATCAAAAACAAAGTGCCAAGATTCTCATATTATAATGCAGTCCCCAGGGCTGCAAAGAAGTGAAAAATACATTGTGCAGACAATAGGAGAATTTAACTTTTATATTCATGATGCCCTTTTCCTAATCTGCCCGGCACCAAGCATGTGAAATTTTTCCTCAACTCATGGTTACTACACTGGAAAGGCTGATATCAAACTTTACCACCATCCTGGATTTTCTGGCAGAAGACCTGTCCCTATTTCAACCCAAGGGAAGTGTCACAAGTGCCTGAAGAGAGAAAAATTCCTAAGGACAGCAGAGACAAAAGGTGAAAGTGGGACTAGCATCCTCAGACCAGAAAACTCTGCTCTGTATATCACCCAAATTAGGTATCAAATAAGAGTGGTTGTTAAGCAGCATCATAGTACATTCCACAGGTCTCCTAGGCATGAACATCTAGCCATCCCTCCTGCACTGCCAGACTTTCTCTTTTGTTACCTTCCTCATATGGGAATGGCAGCAACCCATGTTTGCTAAAGCTGAGAAAAACCTGGGCCCAAGGCTATAGCTAGTGCTGAAAAGGTGGACAGTTTCTCAGTAGTAAAAGGGAATTCAACAGGTATACTCCACAGAAATCTCTATGCAAACATAACAAATGCAAATCAAAGCAAGGCAGACAAAGAAGACTGAAATAAATAGCTAATCTTACAATGTAAAAAATACATATATTTCCACAAGAAAAAATAGCAAACAAGAAACCATGACTTCCACAAATGAACAAAACAAGACACCAATGACCAAACCCAATGAGACAGTGATAGGTGAGCTCCCTGATAAAGAATTTAAACTAGCAGTTTTTAGAAAACAGAAATTTACAAAACAACACAGAACACAGTTTAGAAATTTACCACAGTAATTTAACAGAAATAGAATTAGTAATACTGAAACACAAAACAGAAATCCTAGAACTGAGAAATGTATTTGCTGAACTGAAAAATGTATCAGGTGCTCTCAACAGCAGAACAGATTGAGCAGAGGAAAGACAGTGACCTCAAAGACAGGCTACAGAAGAATCCACGGTCGTAAGAGGGGAAAACATGAAAATAAATGAAAAACAACTAGAAGATTAGAAAATTGCTTCAAAGGTGCAAATCCAACAATTACTAGTGTACAAAGTGAATTTGTCAAGAGTAAGGAATAGAAAATGTATTTGAAGTAACAATACCAAAAACTTTTCCAAAATTTACGAAAGATGTAAATATCCAGGTACAGGAAAGTCAGTGAACACCAAAAGGATTAAATCTGAATAAAACTATCCCAAGGCATATATTAAGCAAACTCTGAAAAGTTAAGACCAAAGAAAAGATTTAAAAAATCAGCAAGAGAAAAGCAAATAACACAAAAGAAGCTCAAATTTATTTAACAACTGACTTCTTAGCAGAAATCATCCAGGCCAGGAGAAAGTGGGAATGACATATTCAAAGTACAGAATGAAAAAGACTGCAAACCAAGAATTTTGTATCTAATAAAATTTTCCTTTAAAGATGAAGAAGAAACAGTCTTTCCCAAACAACAGATGAGGGAATTCATTACCATCAGACCTATTTTACAAGAAATGCTAAGGGAAGTTCTTCAATACAAAAGAAAAAAAATGCTAACATGCAAAAAGAAACCATTTGAAAGTATAAAACTCTGGAAAAGTAAGTACACAAACTTAGGATACTCTAACCCTGTAATTGTGCTATGTATGCATTCCACACATAACTCTACCCTGAAGACTAAAAGACAAATCTACCAAAAACAATAATAGCTACAGTAACATATTAAGGGGTAACAAATACAAAAACATGTAAACTACGACAACAGAAAATCAAAATATGGTGGCATGGAGTTAAAATGTAGAGTTTTAAATCTTTTCCTCTGTTTTTGTTTTTTTCTTTGTAATCAAAGATAAGTTGTCATCTGTTTAAAATAACTTATTGTAACTATCAGATGATTTTTGTAAGTCTCAAGTTAACTACAAAGTGAAAACCTATAATAAATACAATAAAAATTAAATCAATGAATTAAAACATACTAACAGAGAAAACAACGAAGGAAGGCAGTAATAAAAAGGAGAGTGGTTAATTTAGTTTTCACTTTAATAAGAAAACAAGAGAGGATATATAAAATGAGCAAACAAGTAACAATATGGAAGTAGTAAGTCCTTACCTATTAATAATAGCATTGAATGTAAATAGTCTCTATTCTCCAATTAAAAGATACACAGATGATGAATGAAACAAGATCCAAGTAAATGTTACATTTAAGAAACACACACTTTGGCTAGGCATGGTGGCTCACGCCTGTAATCCCAGCACTTTGGGAGGTCGAGGCAGGCAGATCACAAGTTCAGGAGTTTGAGATCAGCCTGACCAACATGGTGATATGCCGTCTCTACTAAAAATACAGAAATTAGCTGGATATGGTGATGCATGCCTGTAGTCCCAGCTACTCAGGAGGCTGAGACAGGACAATTGCTTGAACCTGCGAGTTGGTGGATGCAATGAACCAAGATCGTGCCACTGCACTCCAACCTGGAGAACAGAGTAAGACTCCATCTCAGGGAAAAACAGCAGCAATAACAACAACAACAACTAAAAAAAAAAAAAAAAGAAAAGAAAGAAACACTTCACCTATAAAGATACACAAAAAGTGATTCGGTAGAGAAAGATAAATTCCATGGAGATGAAAAAAAGACCAGTAGTGGTGATACTTATATCTGATAAAATATTTTACATGTCAAAAACTGTGAAACAAAAAAAAAGACACTAGAAAATGATAAAAGGATCAATCTAGCAAGGAAGTATTACATTATAAATATCTATGCACCCAACACTGTAGCACCCAAGTATATAACATGGACATTAATAGATCTAGAGAGAGAGATGAACTGCAATATAATAATAACAGACGACTTCAACACCCTACTCTTAGTAATGAACAGATAGCCCATACAGAAAATTAAAGAAACATTAAAGTTAAGCTAAGCACCAGATTAAATAGTTCAACCTGACATTTACAGAATATTTCACCCAACTGCTACAGAATATACAATTTTTTCATTAGCACATGGAACATTCTTGCTATAGTTTGGATTTTTTACCCTTTTAAAGTCAAATTGAAATGAGATCACCTAATGTTGAAGCTGGAGCCTAAAGAGAGATGTTTGGGTAATGGAGGCAAATCCCTCATAAACAGATTAATACATTCCTGAGGGGTTAGAGTTTGAGATATTTCTCACATTATTAGTTCCTGAGAGAGCTTTTTTTAAAAAGATCCTGGAATATCCCCTTTATCTCTCATTTCTTCTCTCACCATGTGATCTCTGTACCCACCGGCTACCCTTTCCCCTCCATCATTAGTGGAAACAGCTGGAAGCATTCACCAGAAGCAGATGCTGGTGCCATTCTTTTTATACAGCCTGAAGAACTTTGAGCCAAATAAACCTCTTTTCATTATACATTTTTCGCCCCCAGGTATTTCTTCATAGTAACACAAATTGACTAAGACAAGATATTGCTACTGAGTAGCAGGGCATTGCTATAAAGATACCTACAAATGTGAAAGTGGCTCTGGAACTGGGTAATGGGCAGAGCTTAAAAAAGTTTGGAGTGTTCAGGAGAAGACAAAAAGACAAGGGGATAACTTGATATCTACATGCAAAAAATGAAACTGGGTGTTTATTTCTCATTATCTATAAAAATCAAATCAAAATGGATTGAAGACTTAAATTTAAAATTTTAATCTACGAAACTGCTATGAGAAAACATTAAGGAAATGCTTCAGGACACTTGTCTCAGCAAAGGTATTTTTGACTAAGGACTCACAATCACAACCAACAAAAGAAAAAGTAGATAAATAGGATTTTATGAAGCCAAAAGCCTTCTGCATAGCAAAGAAAACAATGAACTGAAGAGTTAAACTCCAAAATGGGAGAAAATATTTATAAAGTATTCATCTGACAAAGGATTAATTTAAAATACACACACACACACACACACACACACATATACATAACACCAACATTTCAGTAGCAAGAAACATAAGATTAAAAAACTGGTGAATATAAGAATAATTTCTCAAAAAAAGACATATAGTCAACAGATATATGAAAAAATGCTCAGCATCACTAATTATCAGGGAAACACAAATCAAAAGTACAGTGAGATACCATCTCACCCCAGTTAAAATGGCTTTTCTCAGAAAGACAGGGAATAAGGATGATAGCAAGAATGTGGAGAAAGGGGAAGCCTTGTACACTGTCAGTGGAAATGTAAATTAGTACAATCACTATGGAAAACAATAGGAAGATTCCTCAGAAAACTAAAAATAGTACTACTACATGGTTAAGTAGTTTTACTACTGGACATATACACCAAAGAAAGGAAATTACTGTGTCAGAGAGATATCTGTACTTCCACTTTTATTGCAGCATTATTTACAATAGCCAAAATTTAGAATCACCTAACTGCCCATCAACAAATAAATGGATAAAGAAAATGTAGTCTATATACACAGTAAGTATTATTCAACCATAAAAAATGAAATCTTGTCATTTGCAGCAACATGGAATGGAACTGTAGGACATTATTTTAAATGAAATAAGCAAAGCACAAAAAGGCAAATATTGTATGTTTTCACTCAGACACGAAAGCTGAAAAAGTGGACGTCCTTGAAGGTAGAGAGTAGATTGCTTGCTGTCAGAAGTCAGGAAGAGTGAGTAGCGATGAATGGAATTTGATTAATGGGTGTAAAAATACAGATAGAAGACATAAAACCTAGTGTTTTACAAATCAGTAAAGTGACAAAAATAAACAATAATCTACTGTATATTTCAAAACATCCAGTGGAGAATAATCAGATGTTCTCAGCATAAAAAAAGAAGCATGCTTAAGATAATGGATAATCCAATTACCTTGATTTGATTATTGCACATTATATAAATGTGTCAGAATATCACGTGTACTCTGAAAATATGACATTTATGTATCATTAAAAATAAATTTTAAAAATTTTAAAAATACTTTAGGGATAATGTGATTATAAATCATAGCACCAATAATTTTAAAATAATTTACTTGAAGCCTAACAGATGTGAAAAAACAGATTATCCTACAAATTTTATAACTTATTATCAGTGAATAAAAAATTTAACATTTAATTTTAATCACATGCTATATTTCACCTATGAATATTTTCACACACTCATAGTAGGAGTGAAAGTTCATGTAAGTTTGGTGGAAAGTAATTTTAAATGTGTATTAAGATCCTTAAAATCTTTAAAATAATTGGTCTATAAATTTCACAGTTAGAAATCTGAACAAACAAATATCTTTGACTATCTTTCAAAGATAGTCAGGGGAAGGAAGTTGATGAATATTCTCAGAGCCAGCAGTGACCCAGTGAGAGAAAAAGCGGTCCAAAGCTTCTCAGTACATTGACAAACAGTTGCTGTCAGAAGGCAAGGAGATTCCTTTAGCTAATGTTTACATGTGGTAAAAGACAAACTCATGCCAAGGAAGGACCCTGAAGGATTACCTAAAGCACAACGCAGATTGCCCATTCACAGAAATTAGAATTAAAGGGTTGCAGTTGTTATCTTCTAAGCACCTTCAAATTCTCATGCATTTTCACCATCTCCAGACCCAGTAAGCCTGAAGCCAACAGTCAGACCAGAAAGGTTCCTCTCACCCACTCTGCCTACCAGGCAATATCCTCCACTTTCATCTCACACATTTACAGCTAGTCAGTGGGGACCTAAGGGTACTGGGCAAAAGAAAGCCAATCTGCATGAGGGAAAGGTGAAATATAGTTTGTTCTTGAATGCTGATTAATTTTGGTCTTGAACCTTCTAATTATAAAATTGAGACAGATTTTTTTTGACATTCACTAATCTGAATACTACTGTTACCTTAATGTGTGTGGGTACGTCTTAAGATCTTTTTAAAAATTTTTATAAACAGGGGAACATGTAAATTCACTGAAAAAAAATGAGTATGTAACATTTTCTATATATAATCATGATAATGAAGTGTTGGCTTATTACATCTGATCTAATTGTTTAAATGAGTATCATATGCTATAATATTTATCAGACTGTTGCCCCAATTTTGACTTTCCTTTTAAATTTTGCATTTAGTACAACATATAAAAATAATACTTGTCTAGGACTTAGGAAACCATGAAGATAATGACTGATAGCTATTCCCCATGGGTTAGTCATTTTGGCATAGATTTATCTTTTCTAAAGTAGATTGAACTAACTCCTCTAACTGTTATATCACATAAATTCTACTTATGAATAAATTTCCCAAGTATAACAGCAATTTATTGTGTTCCTTTCTCTTGTGGCTTTAAACCAGATAATCCCTTTCTAATCAGTTGAATGTTCTTAAAACTTTAACATCCTATTAATCTCCACATCAAGACAATGAATTTTTTTAAAAATTAATTCTCTAGAATGCTATCATCTCATACGAAACATAAAAGATAGGGGAGGACTAAAGCTAATATGTATAGAATTCCTGTAGGTTGTCATTTTTTTTAAGAACAAATGTGCATTGATGCTTTGAACAAGATAATTTTAATAGGACATAACACTTAAAGTGTATGCCATTAAAATTATTCTTAAAGGAAGCAAAATACCTTAATAAATTAGATTATTTCAGCTCAGGCTAATGGACATGGCAGATGAAAATGCTATTTAACTCATTATATATTAATTCTTTACTTTATAAACAGAAAAAAGTAACTCACGGTGATAATTGTTTTTGGTGAACAATACAAAACTATCATTACAAAAGTAAACACTCTATGCTTGCACATTCATGGCAGAAGAAGGCAGAAATGAAATTTAGTTTTCCACAATTCTTTCTGGGCTGTAACCTTTTGTAACCCTACAACTCTTTCTAGACTTTAACTACTAGAGTAGTTACAACTCAAGCCCAGAAAATGATTTTATCAATCCAATTTTTACAGATTTGATATTGTGGCTAAACTCAAATTATTTTAATGTGAATATCTCAAAAATGTTGATATATTAATATAACAAATATAAAATAAATTATTGTAATGGTTATGTTTCAATAGGACAGTTGTACTAATAAAAGTGTTTCTCTTCTTTCACTTTTAAAAATTTTCTTCTCATATAAAGGAGAGTGTTATCTATATTCCTCAAATGGTGATGTGTAAATTTTTATTTCCAGAAAAGAAGGAGCAGTATTTTTCTTCTTTTGTTACATTTTTGTTAACCAAAATGTTTGTTGTGTCTCTGAAGTAACTTGGCATGTTAGGCAGGAATGAGATAGGGATAGGTCAAAAATGATTCTTAGATTCTTGCAAATGTTAGACTATGGAAATATCAGTTTTTTTGTTGTTGTTGTTTTTTTTTTTTTTTTTTTTAGTCTTTCATTTATGCTATTTAAACATTTCGTGGCCTCCATTGTCTCTAGTGAAAAGTTAGGTTTTGATCATACCTATGTTCACTCATTATGTAATAAATCAGTTTTCTTTTGCTGCTGTCAAAAGAAAACTGGAGGCCGGGCGCGGTGGCTCAAGCCTGTAATCCCAGCACTTTGGGAGGCCGAGACGGGCGGATCACGAGGTCAGGAGATCGAGACCATCCTGGTTCACACGGTGAAACCCCGTCTCTACTAAAAAATACAAAAAACTAGCCGGGCGAGGTGGCGGGCGCCTGTAGTCCCAGCTACTCGGGAGGCTGAGGCCAGAGAATGGCGTGAACCCGGGAGGCGGAGCTTGCAGTGAGCTGAGATCCGGCCACTGCACTCCAGCCTGGGCGACAGAGCTACACTCCACCTCAAAAAAAAAAAAAAAAAAAAAAAGAAAACTGGACTCTGGGCAATTTTTCTATGAAGTTGCTAGACAGTGAGTTCTTGTAATTTATACATTTTAGGACTCATTTGGTTTACTGGCTCTAAAATTTAATAGTTTTAATTAGATTTGTGAAAATTTTGGCCAGTATTTCTTCAAATATTTGTCTACTCATTTCTTTTTTTTAGAGACACTATGTATTTTTTGAACCACTTGATGCATCTTTGACATCCAGTTTATTATTATTTTATTATTATTATTATTGCTATCTATTCTTGAATCTATTAATTTGTGATAAATTTACTCTTTGTTTCATCAACTTTAATCTGCTGTGTTGATCATGTAAAATTTGTTTCACTTACTGTAATTTTCAGATCTTGACTTTTTCTTTTCTCATTTTTTTGTTGTCATTCTCTTTTTGCTCATTAAGATCTCACATTTTTATTATGTTTTTCTTTAGTTATTTGAACATATTTATAAACTGGCTGATTTGAAATATTAACAACAGCAATACCTCAGAATCATTTTCTATTAACTACATTTTTTCCTCCTGTGAGTGGGTCACATTTTTCTTTTAATTGTCATATCTACTAATTTTTGACTAAAGACTGGACATTGTAGAAAATGCATTGTATTCACTTTATGTTATGTTCTTATAAAATTTGTTAGGTTGTTTTTCTAGTAGACAATTAAGTTGTCTGGACCCACACTAAAAACTGTATTTTTCTGGAATGTGGTATCTCCTCTTAGTTTTTTCAGGGTCCTGCTGCTGACTTTTGTTTGTTTGTTTGTTTTATAGCCTGGCTCCCATGGATGTCCTCTGTGTCTACACAGACAATTTCAGCTGTTTATCCTCAAAGGTTTAACCTCACCCTTTCTGTGATTGTCTTACTTCTGGGGCTTTCTTTGTAAATTTCCACTTTCTCTGCCATTTGTGTGTTTTATCCTTCAGTACACCAAAGAACTAGTGTTTCAGCTTTCTGCTCCCAAAGCTGTTCATAGATTCACAAAGGCACAATCAACAAAGCAGCAAACTTGCAGAGATTACACAGTAATTTTTTTTTTCATTCATGTGTAGATCACTTTCTGGTTTCTTTCTGCTTTGGGGGGAAAAAACCCCTGGGATGTCCCCTAAACATTTATATTTTAGAGATCAATGAAGGATTTGGGAGCTATATACATATAAATTTACTCCCATTCTTTTAGTTGTTCTGTGGTACTCTTAAATCTAGGGCTTCCTGTTTTAGTTCCCAGCCATTTTTATACATTCCTGAACTTTGTTCTCTGTCACAGTGAGCATGTAAGGCTATGGTTTTGTGCTGCTATAACTGTTTTATTGGGATATGCCCTCAGTGAAGACAGCAACAAAGACAACCTACACTCTAAATTGTGTCCTTTCCTTTTGCAGTATTTCAAAGGGTAACTGCCTCCAGGCTTCTGTCTGCTCTTGGATGCTTTCCAGTGACTTCAAAAAGTTCTTCTTTCTTATATTTTGTGAGTGCTTTCTAAATCACGTTTTATCATCATTACTCATACACCTTTTTAATATATATATATACAATGTCCAGTGTGTATACACACACACACACACACACACACTCTATATTTTAGAGCAGTTTTTGGTTCACAGAAAAATTAGAGGATGGTACAGAGATAGCTCATGTATTCTCTGCTCCAACATATACGTAGTTTCCTTCATTATCAGTATTCTCAACCAGAGTGGTACCTTTGCTACAACTGATGAACCTACAGTGACGTATAATTTTCACCTAAAGCCCAGAGTTTACACATGCGTTTCATCTTAAGAGCAAGAAATGTTATAAAATTAAATTGTGATGATGCGTAAATAATCCTGTTAATACAATTTAAAAATTGGATTTCGGACTTTAAATGTGTGAATTTTGTACTAAGTATATATCAATACATCTGTTGAAATAGAATATATTCTATATGATTACATTCCCACAGTCTGCTTATTATATGTATTTATATTAAATATTCTGTACATTGGTTTATATCCTATTGCATTTAAGATTTAAAATTTTCACTGTAAATTAAAATTTTCTCATTTATAAAATCAGTCTTTTACATTATGAAAAAATAAAAAATTAACATTTATAAAGTTCTTTATTGTCAATATTCTGTTTTACTATTCTATATATTCTGTGTATTAATTTTTGAAAGAAAATATGTGAAGTGCTATGATTTTTGGTAATGTTGCATTTCATTTCTCCCACAAACAAATATATACCATTTTACTATAAAACTATCAAAATATAAAATAACTATGGGTAATAAAGTATATGCACATATTGCAAATGAAAATGTAGAAATCAAGTTTTATCTCACTGATTACTTACTACTTTTTCTAAAATCTCCTTTTCCAAATTCTATGTCTGTGTCTCATTCCGTCTGATAATTACCAATCTATATTTTGTGCCATATATAGCTTTTGTTTTCACTAGTCTTTAATCACATATACCTAATAGACATTATTGGCAGAGAGTAAGAATTATACATGATTTTAAAGTAAACCTGTGCCTTCCAATTTCAAGTGTTTCGTGAATATAATCTCTCACAAATATGATTTTACCTTTTGCCCTTGTAATAAACTGATTTCCTTTTCGATGTTTCCCTGCTGATTGCTTTTAAACTTCAACCCTCCTTCTAGTTTGTCTATCTGGCAATCCAATGACAGCGATAATAATTTCTTACTAAGATTGCCTTTTTTTTTAGGGGGGTAAAGAACTGTAGAAATCTCTTACCTCTCATAGATATTTAAAGTGGGTCATACATGTCTCTCCACATCTACAATATAAGTCATATGACAAGGCCTCATCAACATACCCCTTAACCCTTTTAGAGCTCCAGATATCAGGGATAGTGAACAAAGGCACTCATACCAATTCTCACAACATACAATGCTTGACTCTTGAGCAGGCATTCAATGGAACTTCCATCTCCCTCACCGATCTGGGGTGCGAGGCTGCATAGGAAACCATAATAGCTTGCTTGAAAAAGTTCCAATTCAATTGAATTAAATATGCCATGTTTCAATCATCAGGTAAACATTAGAATTTAATTGTAACAAAGGCTTTCACATCATATTTGATGTCTGATTTCTGACCAATTTTATAACTCACACCTCCCTCTTTTTCTTTCATCATATATTTGCACAAGCTAATAGGAGAGGCTGCACCTTTGGCACCAAAGGAGAGTGCAAACCAAAGAAGAGAATTCTCACCTAGCCACATCCCCAATTACCTTAAAAAAAATAACATTTCCTGCTTTCTCAGGCTATTTTTCTACCTGCTTGTTAGTTGTCCTGGGTTCCTAAAAAGTCTCATTAAGTGAGTGATAAATCTTCTTACATCCTTTTGATATATGTGTGGCATCTAAACCAGATATGAAGTCAGAGGTACATCTTGCCTCTGCAGGGGGCCACATTTTGGCTTTTATGTGGAGGTCTTATTGAGAACAAGTATTGCATCTCAACTGAAAAAAAAAAAAAAGAAGGTGATTCTCACACTTATAGCACTTCAGCAAACGTTTCAATGCACTTAAATTTAAATTAACTGTACTCTCCACTTTGCAATGAAGTACTTTTGGGCAATCTAATAGAAAAGTGACAAGTATACTTTAGCAAGGATAAAGAGAGAGTAGGCACAAGATCATATTACAGCATCACCATTCACCTTTAGTAATATAGAATTTTATGTGTTATGTATTGCTTCTCTAATGCTGTGAAACAAACCACATATAAATCCAATGGCATGGGACAATACGTATGGATTCATCTTTGAAATTTAGTTTCAGTCAGACTTCTGCAGAAATCTAGAAGTAGGCTGGGGGCTGGATGATGTCTAATAGTTCAGTTGAAGTGAATTGACTCTGACATAGATGGTCTCTCATCCTTCAGCAGGTTTGCTTGGGCTTATTCACACAGTGATCTCAAGAGACAGAGTTAGCACACACAATTCCTCTTGAGGTCTAGGTTCAGAACTAGCACACCACAAATGTCTATGCGTTTTGTTGTTGTGAAGACAAGGCATACAGCCACTCTACAATCTAAGAGTGGGGAAGTATAATTTACTTCTTGATGACTACATGCAAGGACACGCATTGAAAAATTGTAGATGTCTTTGAAAAATGGTGAATTCTGAAATTTGAAATATGAAACTGACATGTAGGAGATAAACACATACTCATTAATAGTCTTCTGGAAGATATAAAAATGACTTGTAAATGAGAACAAGGCTTGGTATTAACTAGTTTTAGAGTATACACATATATGAAAATAAAAATTTTGCCTTCAGAGGAAAGTACAGTGAGGAAAAAAGACATAAATGGATGAGGCCCAATTAACAGAGCATTCTGAGAAGATATAACACTGATGCAGTAATTTGGATCTATTGCTTGTAGGAGACATGGTTATTAATTTTTGAGTACCACAATTTACATTGCTTGCCAAATTTTTGTCTTGGTCTGAAATCACAGTTCAGAAATATTGCCAGATGGCCAAGAAAATATGGCACAACTTTACTCTCAGCATGTTTGCAGGTGAGTTTTTCAGCAAGTATCTACTTTTCCAGTTGCCATAATGTTATTCTGTTCAGGTGTTCTGAGTTTCCTCTCTCAAATTCATCTATTTCCCCAGTGTTTTTAAAACTACTAAGGTGTAATGGTAGCTGAAAAATAACAATTAACATGCTGTTTCCTATCTTATTATATTCGCACATGCTGTCGCCTTTGCTTGGAACATCTAACTTTCTCCTTTTCCCCCTGAATAATGCTTATTTGTACTTTAAAATTTATCCCAAGAATCATTCCCAGTGAGAAAATTTCTATACCTACATTTACATAATTTAAATCATGTATGAGACCCCCAATTCCATACTCCTGTAGATCTGTATATGCACTTCTATTACACTGATCATAATTGCTTACTTAGTGTCTCCTGTACTATAATGTAAACTTCTTGAAGAAAAAAATCTTGTAGTAGAGACAGTTCCTGACATATATTTACTTACTAGGCATGCAATTATTTAATACAATAATTTAGTTAATTAATTAATTTTGTATTTACTTATATGCATTCCTGTTAATGACCACAGATATTAAAGGCTTCAGTCAGAATTCAGAAAGGGTGCTTACCACTAAGGAAATCTCTGCTAGGCTTTCCCTTTACCTGTCTTTTGGCAAAGAAGGGTACATTTTTATTTTTATTTCCTTCCTTCCTTCCTTCCTTCCTTCCTTCCTTCCTTCCTTCCTTCCTTCCTTCCTTCCTCCCTCCCTCCCTCCCTCCCTCCTTCCTTCTCTTCTTCCCTCTCTCTCTCTATTTCTTTTTTTTATTTTTATTTTTTATTTTTTGACAGAGTCTTGCTCTATCGCCCAGGCTGGAGCGCAGTGGGGCAATCTCGGCTCACTGCAACCTCTGCCTCCTGGCTTCAAGCGATTCTCCTGCCTCAGTAGCTGGGATCACAGGTGCCCACCATCACACCTGGCTAATTTTTGTACTTTTAGTAGAGATGGGGTTTCACCATATTGGCAAGGCTGGTTTCAAACTCCTGACCTTTTGATCTGCCCCCCTCGGCCTCCCAAAGTGCTATGATTACAGACGTGAGCCACTGCACACACAACTTTATTTACTTTTTTCTATGCCTACCTGTGCTTCTGGGTTACAAGCATCTTTACCCACAGTCGGGGATTCATAAGATGAAAACACAAACAATCCATTCTGGCGTCTTTCGTCAGACTCTGATGTCTTAGACAGTCCACTTTCTTCCCAAGTTTCAGAACCATGTAATAGCCGGCTGTTGAATTATTTCCAAGGATTTTAGTTTTATTTAGAGAAAAGTAACAAGGAAAATTGAATCTACAACATCATATCATGGAACTAGAAATTTACCCTCTAATTTTGAAACATATTTGTGCTGAATATCAAATCATATATTTTCTTGTTTATTTATTTTTATATTTGTGTAACTTGTAAATGTTGCAACACATTTTTCTATATTGCATTTTTCTGATAAGAAATATGCTATTACTTTCATTTTTTTCCTTTGCACAAAACAAGCTTTTTTTTTTTGCCTCTGATTTATTTTATAATTTTATACATTTATTTATTTTTATAACTTTTATTTTAAGTTCAGGGGCACATGTGCAGGTTTGTTATGTAGGTAAACTAGTGTCGTAGGGGTTTGCTGTATAGATTATTAGATCAGCCAGGTATTAAGCCTAGTACTCATCTTTTGCTGCTAGTATCTTTTGCTGCTTCTCTCCTTCCTACCACCCTTCACTCGCAAGTAGACGCAAATGTCTGTTGTTCTCTTCTTTGTGTTCACGAGTTCTCATCATTCAGCTCTCACTTATAAATGAAAACATGGGTATTTGGTTTTCTCTTTCTGTGTTAGCTTGCTAAAGGTAATATTCCCCACCTTTATTCATGTTCCTGCAAAAGACATGATCTTTCTTCTTTTTTATGACTGCATAGTATTCCATGATGTATATATACCATATTTTCTTTATCCAATTTGTCACTGATGGGGATTTGGGTTGATTTCCTGTGTTTGCTCTTGTGAATAGTGCTGCAATGAACATTCACGTGCTTGTGACTTTATGGTAGAATGATTTTTATTCCTCTGGGTATATACCAGTTATGGTATTGCTGGGTCAAATGGTAGTTCTGCTGTTAGCTCTTTGAGGAATCACCATACTACTTTCCACAATGGTTGAACTACTTTACACTACCACCAACAGTGTATAAGCATTCATTTTTCTCCACAACTCATCCGCATCTGTTATATTTTGACTTTAATAACCATTCTGAATAGCGTGAGATGGTATCTCATTGCGGTTTTGATTCACATTTCTTTAATGATCAGTGATGTTGAGAGTTTTTCATATTCTTGCTGGCTTCATGTATATTTTCTTTTGAAAAGTGTTTATTCATGATTTTTGCACTTTTTTAAAAATTTATTTATTATTATTACACTTTAAGTTGTAGGGTACATGTGCATAACGTGCAGGTTTGTTACATATGTATACTTGTGCCATGTTGGTGTGCTGCACCCATCAACTCGTCATTTACATCAGGTACAACTCCCAGTGCAATCCCTCTCCCCTCCCCCCTCCCCATGATAGACCCCGGTGTGTGATGTTCCCCTTCCCGAGTCCAAGTGATCTCATTGTTCAGTTCCCACCTATGAGTGAGAACATGCGGTGTTTGGTTTTCTGTTCTTGTGATAGTTTGCTAAGAATGATGGTTTCCAGCTGCATCCATGTCCCTACAAAGGACACAAACTCATCCTTTTTAATGGCTGCATAGTATTCCATGGTGTATATGTGCCACATTTTCTTAATCCAGTCTGTCACTGATGGACATTTGGGTTGATTCCAAGTCTTTGCTATTGTGAATAGTGCTGCAATAAACATACGTGTGCATGTGTCTTTATAGCAGCATAATTTATAATCCTTTGGGTATATACCCAGTAATGGGATGGCTGGGTCATATGGTACAGCAAAAGCCAAAATTGACAAATGGGATCTCATTAAACTAAAGAGCTTCTGCACAGCAAAAGAAACTACCATCAGAGTGAACAGGCAACCTACAGAATGGGAGAAAATTTTTGCAATCTACTCATCTGACAAAGGGCTAATATCCAAAACCTACAAAGAACTCAAACAAATTTACAAGAAAAAAACAAACAACGCCATCAAAAATTGGGCAAAGGATATGAACAGACATTTCTCAAAAGAAGACATTCATACAGCCAACAGACACATGAAAAAATGCTCATCATCACTGGCCATCAGAGAAATGCAAATCAAAACCACAATGAGATACCATCTCACACCAGTTAGAATGGCGATCATTCAAAAGTCAGGAAACAACAGGTGCTGGAGAGGATGTGGAGAAATAGGAACACTTTTACACTGTTGGTGGGATTGTAAACTAGTTCACCCATTAGGGAAAACCGTATGGCGATTCCTCAAGGATCTAGATTTTTGCACTTTTTAATGAGGTTGTTTGTTCTTCTCTTGTACATTTGTTTAAGTTCCTTATGGATGGTGGTTATTAAACTTTTGTCAGATGCATAGCTTGCAAATTTTTTCTGCCATTCTGTAGGTTGTCTGTTTATTCTGTTGTTAGTTTATTTTACTGTGCAGGTGCTCTTAAGTGTAATTAGATCCTATATGTCAATTTTATCTTTATCATTGTTTTAAAAAACAATTTAATTATTACCTGCCTTGGTATAGGTTTGTATGTGTTTCCTGTGCTTGGGCTGGTTTAACTTTTTGAGTCTTTAGATATGTATTTTTTTTTAATTTTGGAAATATTTTAGTCATTATTTCTTCAAATATTTTTGGTGACAGCTTTTCTCTCATATATCTAAGGGACTTAAATTACACATATATTAGGCCAATTAAGGTTTTCAAACAGCTCAGTGATGAATTTTTAAATTGTTCTAATGATCTTTATTGGTGTGTTTCATTTTAGATAGGTCCTGTGGTTGTAGTTTCAAATATAGTATGCTTCTTATCTGCAATATTGAATCTACCTCTAATCCCTTCCAGTGTTTCTTTCATCTCAGACAATATCGATTTTATCTTTAGAAGTTTGACTTAGGTCATGTTTATGTCTTAGATAATTATTTCTAACTTTTTAAACATGTGAACTTCAGTTATTATTGAACTTTAAGAATTATTGGCTTAGATCAGAGCAGTCTTTAGTTGGGGGCTAATTATCTTCCATTACACAAGCAAAACTCTTCTCTGTATTATCTCCAATGCCTGAAAATATGTGGTTTTCCAACTGGTCAATACAAACTCACTATTCCTAGCCTTGTTTAAGTATTGGGCCAAGTTTCCACTGATACTTTCAAATGCTTCTTTTCTAGCCTTAGGTAGTTTCTTACCTAATCTCCAATCAATATTCTCCTGAGTTATGAAAGGGGATGCTCTGCAGATCTCAGGAGTTCTCTGTGCAGCTGTCTTCTGTAGCCTTGTCTCCCTAGACACTGACCTCAACATCCTCAGTTCAAGGAATCTTCCAGGTGCTATCTAGGTTTCTCTTTCTGTTCCTCAGCCCACAAACTAAATGCTATAAACTGGGTAAATAAACCAAAAACATCCTTACTGCCTGTCTCCCAAGGTTGCTGGGTTTTTTTTGTTGTTGTTTTTTGTTTTTTGTTTTTTTCCTCATGTACAGAGTCTTCAAAACTTGTATTGCACCATGTGTTTTGTGTGCTCTGTTTTGTAGGTGGGGATTGTTTCAGATGAGAGTGTAAATTCAGTTTCTTTCTGTGTAGGGGGATGAAGAATTGAGAAAAGAGAAAAACTAAATTTAAGAAAAATGGAAGAATAATTATTGCTTTTCCATTTTTCAGAATTAAGGATCAACTTAATGTTTATGACTGCAAATTTAAAATAAGACTTCTTTATTATTCTTAGATATTATTCTCCAAATTTAGTTACACAATCAGTTATAAAATAAGCAGCATAAATTCTGTAAAGTTGTAATTTTGTTGAGAATAGGAAGAATAAATGACATGTTCAATGCTGAAGGCTACATTGAAGGGATGACTAAATAAATACTAACCACTAAAATTTACATAGTTAATGAGAGAAGTTAAACAACTCATACACTTGAGAAAGAGTAAAAATGTGTTGGAATTAATGGATTGTATGTCTTGGGGTAGCCAAAGAGTATTAAAGTTAAGGCATTAAGGGGAGTGGTCTGGAAAGATAGGAAGCAGTAATCCAAGAGTGAGATGAAGTTGATATTTAAGGTTGAATAGAGGACAAAATGAGTAGAAGAATTAAGACAGAAGTGTGTCTGGCAGGATTAACTGTGACTAGATGTTAATATTGTATAGAAATGAAGGGAGATGACCTGGGGCTTAGGAGATAATTGCAATAATGGGGGTCAGTGGGCATTTGATACTACAAAAATCAATTTTAGTAATTGTTAGGAAGAGAGGAGGAAATGCCTAAAATTGGCAAGAGGAGCTATCAGTATGTTCACTCCCCCTCTTTTCTTCCAAATTTGTGTGTGTGTGTGTGTGTGTGTGTGTGTGTGTGTGTGTTTATGAGAAAAACATTTTGGAATACTACAGGGTAAACAGTGTACTTAGAGAGAGCCAGGTTTCCACTGGAGAAAGAAAGTAAAATAAGTGTTTGAAGAATCAACTGAGAATCAAAGAGTATTACTAATAATGAACAGGGAATCCTAAACGCACAATGGACAGGTTTCAGGAGTTGGAAAGAACTGAATGAAGACAAAACAGTAAATGTGAAGCATGTCTGTGAGTGATCAAGATACTTTATTGATCTTGTGGCAATGTTGCAAACTCCAACAGGAGAGTCACAGTCACAGCAGAGAGGCCTGTGGTTTTGGAGCACAGTCATTCTTGCTCCAGGAAGTAAACATACTCCTTTTGAGAAATAGCTGCTGACCTGCAAACAGACCCAGGTGAAAACCAAGTACCTGTCCACCAGATACCAAGTGACTATGTTACTTGAGCAACTCTGTACTATTTTGTGTTTTGGTGCTAGATTCACCTAGGCATAAATGTAGGCATGCTCAGAAGCATGCAGCTCAAATGAGGAGACTACTAGCTCCTTCCATAAATGGATAACTTCTAAAAACTTGACAGGGGGAGATAATATATAATAACAGCAAGATTGCCTACTCTGTGGAAATCAGCCTTTTCCCTTGCCACCTTAGTGCTTACTTAAAGGGCATATTAGCAAAAAGCTCATGAAAGGAGAGATGAAGGTTATGTATCCTTGATCCCTCTATTATGCTACTGCCCATCCTGAGTGGCCAAATTTTAATCAGCAATGCTAAATTATGTGTCCTATATTATGTACTATAACCCAAGAAGGCAAAGTGGTGGTTAGAATAGATCATTTCTCATTCCCATTATGGAGGGTACTGTGAAATTTCCTTACCAAAATAATTGAATATTTAGGTTTTCTTTCCCTGCCAGTCATACTTTGTTTAGGCTACTAATTTTTTTCACTTACTGAGTGCTTTGTTTGGTATCATGGTACAGGCATTAGTCAGAGTAGGTCGGGCTCTTCTTCCATGACAAATAAACCTGAAATATCTTTTGACTTACCATATATATATATATTTTTTTGCTTATGTCATAGTTCAAAACAGGTTGCTTGACTCTTCATGGAGGCTTGTCTTCCAAGCAACATCTCAGGGATCCATCATTATTCAATCTTTTTGTCAGTGTAATCTTAAGCATGTGGCACTCAAACCTGCTGCAGATAGGAAAAACAGAGTAAGCCTTATTGTTTGAGGATTTTGTAGACAGACCCAGAAGAGATATTTAAAAGTTCCTACTATATCCTTTTGATCAGAATATAAACTCAGGGTCCAAATAATATCACGAAGGAGTTGGAGAAAATAACCTTCCTATATGACAAGAAAAATAAATAATTAAAAAAATTAAAAACCAATATGTGAACCACAGCATTCTGTATGCTACAGTGTACCCATCCCTCCACAAAATAGAGCATCATCAACACATATATATATATATATTTTTAAATCTCGCTTCTTCTTTCTGTTCCCATTAATTCATCAATTATAGTACTATTGTTAAGAGTAGATTTAAAATATACTTCACAAGTAGCAGAATATAAGACAGGATTTTAACACACCTATACGAAAAGAGGACATTAGTTGTGACACATCTCACTTTGAATCTTCAATCACCTGTGAAACCTTGAGTTGTCTCCAAAGGAGACTTGTGAATGCATTTTCAGGTTTCTGTGGTAAAATTACATCATCTTCTTACCTGAAGTTAAGTTTAATCTTTGTAAGTAAAAGTATTGGGAGAAAAAGTATTTAAATACTGGTCAATTAAATTTTATTATTTTGGATGGACTACCATCTCAAACCCTTTGTTTTATTTGAGAATTTCCTTACAAGATAAGCTTTGATGAGATACAAGTTCTACCTTCCATTACAGAATCCCCCAAAAACTAATTCCATTTTTTTCCACTCTGTAATGTGGTATTGACCAATCATTTCAGAATTTTTAATCTGAAGGTGAGGGTGGTGAAAAACTCCTCAGACCTTACAGCTAGTTCACTCTGATATGTCAAGTAAGAAATAATGATGTTTGATTTCAAATATATCTCCAAGGCAAATTGAGAATGTAATATAATAAAAAATCATCAATTTTTAAGACTTGAAAATCTTCCAGGATCTAATACATGCACACTGGAATCTAGGATATATACACTTTAATATTATTCAGCAATAAAAGCAAAAGAAGTGACACTTGATTTCTAATGCAGCGTGTAAACAGCTTGGAAGTCATAATAAGACCAAAAAACTAAATAAACTGAATAAAATCAGCAACTCTCTGAGATTCATCAAAGAGGTCAGGTAACAGAAAACTACTGCCACAGAAAGTGGAAAGGCAGAGAGGCAGATGCAGACAATCACACCTTACTGAAGAAGCAGCCCAGGAAGAGAGACCACTGTGGAAACCAGTACCAAGGTTTCAAAAGAGAAATCGCAGTTGAAAAATTGTTCAAGCTCAATGTAGGTAAGTTTAAGAATTAAAAATGCCAAGGATGCCCAGTTTTAGGAGGGCTTTGCATACATCTTTGAAGTTTATCTGTAGGAACCCTACTAAATTCTTACAATGAAGATCAGAGTAAAATTCCTTCCTGCTGTCATTATGGGGAGCCATATTGAAATATGCTCAGAGCATTCTGCTTCTTTTATCAGTGCCTGACTTCAAAAGAAGGTGTTTTACTAGAGCCTAACCAACTGGGGTTCTGCCAGACCCTAACCATCCTGGGGAAGAAAAATCCCCAACTTCATCTCCCTCTGTGCTTCTTGTCTTATATAAGGAAAACAAAACAAAACAACAACAACAAAAACTGAGCACCATTTAAGAAGGTCACAGTCCATGAGACCATGCTCACTAAAATACTCAGACCTAATCATGGGAATTTGAACATTTTCCCTCCCTTCAAACCTCAATGCTACACTAAAGGCATAAATGAGAAAAGAATCCATGAATTTGAAGAAAGGAGAAATGCCAATAAAGGATTCCAAAACTGAAATTCAAAGAGAAAAAAAAATTAAAAATGAAGACTAGAATATCAAATAACTGTGAAATAATCATAAAAGTACAATATATATTTAATAGAAATATGAAAAGAAGAAGAAAAAAAGAGAATGTAACATAGACGTATTTAAAGCAATAGTGACTGCAAACTTCCCAAATTGAATGATAGACATCAAACTACAGATCCAAGAAGCTGAGAGAACAAAAAGTTGACAAAATATTGAAACAACCATATCCAGACATATTATATTCAAATTTCAGGAAATCAAAGACAATGGGATAATCTTGAAAAAAGCCAGAGGAAGAAAAAAATAAACACCTTACCAACAGAGGTGTAAAAATAAGAATTTTAGGACTTTTATTTTCAGAAGTAATGTAAGCAAGAAAAGAGTATACAAACATTTGAAGTAGTGAAAGGAAAATTTCATCAATTTAAAGTACTATGTTCAGCAAAATCATTCTTCGAATCTGAAGATAAATAAATGCTTTCACAAACAAATATTGAGAGGACACTTTGTGAGTAGACCTGCCTTATGAGAAATAATAAAAGAAATTCTTCAGAAAGAAGAAAAGTAATATAGTTGGAAATGTGGATCTACATAAAGAAAGGAAGAGGATAAGAGAATACATCAATAAAAATAAAGTATTATATTATTCCTAATATTTATGTAAGAGATGGTTATAGCTTATGAATAAGGGAAATAACAATAGTGTTATAAGAAATGGGAGGTCAGATCAAAGTTTCTGCTATAAAATACACCTTAACAAATTTAAAATATAGAGATCATATAAAATATGCTTTCTGACCAGAATATAATTAAACTAGAAATTATTAACTAAAATATAGCTGAACAAGCCCCAAATCTCACAGATTTAAGTACTCACTTTCAAATAAATAAAAAATAAACTAAATAATTTTGAAAATGCAACTTCTCAAAATTTATGGGATGCAGAAAAAGCAATTATTATTAGAGGGAAATTGATAGCATTGAGTGCATATGTTGAGCAAGAAGAGTCAATAATTTAAGAGCTCACCTTAGCTAACTAGAAAAAGAAGAGCAAATAAAATTCAAAGTAATCAGAATAAAAATTAATTATAAGTTGTGGCAGAAAAAATAAAATTGAAAACATAAAATCAATAGAGAACAATCCACAAACCAAAAGTTTATTATTTAAAAAGATCAATAAAATGAAAACATTAAATCAATAGAGAAAAACCCACAAAACTAAATGTTTATTCTTTGAAGATTAATTAATTGATAAAACTCAGAGAGGCAAACTGAATAAAAAGGGGAGAAAACTCCAGTTACTGATATCTGAAATATAAGAAGGGCTATTGTTCCTAATCCCATGAACACTAAAAGTTCAATAAACCAATATTATGAGAGCAATATTCTTCTTAAACCAATTGAAGTAGATCATCTGAACAGACAAATATCTATTTACAAAATTAGACCTATTTACAAAGTTACCTCTAAAATAGGAACTATCAAGTTCCAGTGAGTTCACTGGTGAGTTCTAGAAAACATTTTTAAAAATTTATGGCTTTTTCTTCCATCTCTTCTAGAAAATAGAAGCAGTGAATAGGAATACCTCCTATCTGAATCTATGAACCCAACATACCCCTAACACCAAAACCACACACAGACGGGAGAGAAGAAAAAAAACTATAGAAAGACCATTATCTCTCATGAACACAGATGCACAATTTTTCAACACAAACTAAATACAACATTGTATAAAAAGGTTATACTCCATGACCAAATGAGATTTATTCCAGATTTGCAAGGCTCCACATTCAAAAATCATATGATCATATAAATAGAGGCAGAAAAAGCATCTGGTGAAACATTTATGATAAAAATTCTTAGCAAACTAGGAGTAAAGGAAGATATTCCTCAATTTCAAAAAGAAAATATTAAAGGAAAGAACTGTAGCTAACATTATATGTAATATGTTAATAATATGGGAAATGGCAAACTTCAGGGAGAAGTATTGGGAGTATATGAAAACTTTGTACTTAGAGAGAGTGTACTTACAGTACGTTTTTCTGTAAACCTAAAACTGCCTCAAAATAAAATCTGTCTTTATAAATAAAATATTTAATTTAAAAATTGTGATGCACATCAAAAGATAAAAATATGAAGTACAGATATGTGTTGTAATATAAATGGGCCTTGAAAAAATATGCTAAGTATAGGAAGCCAGCCATATATTACATAATTTCATTAAATGAAATGTATCGAAGAAGCCAATCCATAGAGAACAAAGGTAGAGTGATATTTATTTATCATGAGCTGTGTGGGCAGAGAGTACTGAAAAGTGACTGCTAATATTGTTTTGGGGAAGGTTGACGAAAATATTCTAAGATTAAGTATAAGTGATGGTCGTACAGCTTTCTTAATGCACTGAAAATCATTGAATTGTACTGTTCAAAAGATGGAACATAATTGCGCATGAATTATATCTCAATATAGCTGTTAGTAAGAAAGAGAAAGAGACAGAGAGAGAGGAAAACAGAAAATCTTCCATATACATGTAACATTGTTTTTTCTCTCACATACCAACAAAGATTCAACGAATTTCATAATAATATAACTTTGCTTCATATCTTACTATACCAAAACTTAATTTTAAGTAAACAGTTTTTGAATAATTATCTTTAGACACATGAATATATGTGCAACCTGTGTTGAGCTTTATTAGCACAAATCATTATAATTTATCTACATGAACTTAATAATCTATCTACATGTATAAGGATCTGCTAAGAAGTACATTTAAGATGTTTTCCTCAAATCTATTAGTGTAATAATGCTTCAATACAAAAATAACTAAATTGACAATGTTTTCACATAATATGCAATAATTTCATGAATCTATAGGTAGTTGGCAGTATGGCAGTATAATGGCCCCTAAAGATGTTCGCTCTTTAATCTCCAGAACTGGGGAATATCTTACATGGCAAAAGGTAGTTTATTAGAAAGTTAAAATTTTTACATGGGAAGTTTATCCAAGATTATTCCTTATTCCGTCGGGCCTAATATAGTGACAAAAATCCTTATAAGTGAGAAATGGAGCCAGGGAGTCAGAGTGAGAGAAGGAAATGTGATAAAGTAAGGAGAAGTTAGAGTGCTGCAATTGCTGGCATTCAAGATGGAGAAGAAGTCGCAAGTCATTATTCTGTAAATGACCTGGAAAGATCAAGGAAGCTGATTCTCCTCTAGAACCTCCAGGAAAAAATGTTCCCATGCTAACATCTTGATTTTAACCCAGTGAGACCCATGTTGGACTTCTAACCTCCAGAACTACTCAATAATAAATTTGCATTGTGTTAAGCCACTAAATCTGCTGTAATTTTTTTATATTAACAATAGAAAACTTATAGTACATACTTGAATAATATGAACATATATATCTGAGGTGAATTCATTTTAGTTTTGTGTACTACAAAAGAGGTTACCTAGCTATATAAACTGTTATATTTTCAGATTATGAACTTTTTACATCTTCATATTTGCACATTTCAATTTGGGTTCCAGAAAACCACACAAAAATACGCATTCATCTTTTTTTCTTTTTCTTTTTTTTTTTTTTTAGACAGAGTTTCACTCTTGTTGCCCAGGCTGGAGTGCTGTGGCATGATCTTGGCTCATTGCAACCTTCGACTCTCAGGTTCAAGCAATTCTCGTGCCTCAGCCTACTGAGTAGTTGGGATTACAAGTGTGCACTACCACACCCCCCTAATTTTTTTCCTTTTTTAGTAGATAAGGAGTTTCACAATGTGGCCAGGCTGGTCTTAAACTCCTGGCCTCAATGGTTCACCCATCTCAACCTCCCAAAATACCAGGCTTGCACGCGTGAGCTTCCACATCTGGCAATACATGTGCATTTATCTTGAACATTATTTATAGTACGTATTAGTTTTCTCAAACTGCTATGAAGAAATACCTGAAACTGGGTAATTTATAAAGGAAAGAGGTTAAATTTACTCACAGTTCTACATTGCTGGGGAGGCCTCAGGAAATGTAAAATCATGGTAAAAATCAAAAGAGAAGCAGGCAACTATTTTCATAGTGCAGCAAGGAGAAGTGCTAAGCAAAGGGTGAAAAGTCCCTTATAAAACCATCAGATCTCCTGAGATCTCATTCACTATCATGAGAATAGCATAGGGGAAACCACCCCATGACCCAATTACCTCTACCTGGTCCCACCCTTGACACCTGGGCATTACTACAATTGAAGGTGAGATTTTGGTGGAGACACAGAGTCAAACCATATCACAGCACAATAATTTTCCCAACACTGCTTCATTATTTCATGGCTTTCCTTTAGAATATCATCTATAGTATCTGCAACTTTAATACCTAAATCAAATTATTTTATAGAAATAGGTAGTTATGAACATTAAAAAATAAAGATTAAAAAGTTTCAAATGGACAATAATATGTGATTAATTTAATTCTGTTTATCTAGGTGAGAGTGAAGGAGTAAAATTTGTCAAGGTTTGACTGTAGAAAATATTTTAAAGGTTTTAAACTTTAAAGTTAGCATTTTGGTGTGCAAAATGGTAGCTTTATTTCTCCATAACAGAATTCAACTTAATACACAATTTTTCATTTACACTGAAGGCAGGAAACACACACACACACACACACACACACACACACACACACACCTCAAACCTGGTAGGTGAAGGTCACTTTCAGTCAGTTCAAGACTTGTGCTGAGACAAACTCATGGCTCTTCCTTGCCACTCATTTAATCCTTTCTCAGGGTGTTTGCAGTAAGGGAAGAGAATTATTAATCATCTTGTCATCAGGGGAGTGGTTTCTGTGCTTGAAGTAAATACAGTTTCTCATAACTAGTCTGAAATATATAACTCATCTCCACTATTTCTGCTGTAATTTACCAGGCAGTGTGACTTGCAGTCGTTTCTCTATGGCCACACAGGGGAACTCAGAGTCAGTCCACCTGATCTCTTGGCTCTATCTTGTGTCTTTTTTATTTTTCCATCTAGATTCTGGCTTTGGTTATTTATCCACAGCCTTTCCTGTCATCCCTTCATCCCAAGCCATCGTTTCTCTCAGACAAGCACATTGTTTTAAGTTTCTCAATTCTTAACTTCTTTTCTGGTTCTAACAGAGGATGGTTGGTAACAAGAATGAACTTTTCACACCCTCAGGGAAGTGGTGAAAACATTCCACTAGAATTACAGTTACATATGAAGAACATAAAGACATTTATTTTTCTGTGTGTGTCTGCCCCAGGACTGTGTGGAGCCCCCTGGCTCATCGAAAGTAAACTATTTCATTGTTCACTTGCATTGTCCATATAACTAGATTTTGGCTTTTGGTTTTGTTTTAAATCTTTATGGTCTAAATTCGTCACGTTCTATTTTAAAAGATTTTATTCTTATAATTAAAAATAGAAAATAAAATAAACATAAAATATGTTTTTCCTCAGTCAAATGTTTTTAAGAATAACCGCTTCAATTAAGTAATTAGCAAAGGTGAATTCAAAACTGGAAGCTGCTCTTGCAGCTTGAAATTGATTCAATTGATAGAGTTAACGAACAATTTAAAGAAATAAAAAATAGTGTGAACTAAAACACAGCAATTAATATTTCAGACCAGTGTCTTAATAAAGGCAGAAATAATGAAACTATGGAATATATTTCTTTGGGAAAGAACACAAGTTGCTTGTTTTGACAAAACCTCTAATATTGGATAACTTGCTCTGTACAGCATTTTGTTTTAATCATTTTACCATACTATATCATTAAGGTGGAAAGTCTTAGTTCTAGAGGCAGTATTTTTAAACTTGAGCTTGTTCATCTCTTAGCTATGTGACTCTGTGCAAGATAATTATCCTTTCTAAGTCCCAGTTTCTTTATCCAAGTAAAAGGATGACATGAGTGCTTGTAGGATTATTGTGAGTATGAAACTAAACAATTTATATAGTATACTTGTAAGATTATTATCACACCTGATGAGCTGTTGTTATTATTAGTATTACTATTGACTTATTTGAAGTCATAGGATCACTGTACAATTTCAAATAAGCGGATTCTGCTCATGCATGGATACCTGTATAAAACAGTGTTGAAAAAGCTTTCCATGTATTTTGTAGAAATGTTTCTAATCATTCTGCAAGTTATAGGTTCTGTAACAATCTTAATGCAAGAAAAGAAAGTTATTTGAACAAAAATGATCGCAATGCACCAAGTGCTGTACAGTTATAGAAGAACATAATTTCTGCCCTTTGAGAGTTTTACATTCAAAAGCAACATGATATTAGCATTTATTAACATTTCTCTTATGATTGAAATAAGCAGCCCATTTAGTCATGCATAAAAACAGTCTTCCATCTAAAATGACAATTTATTTCTAAATTTTTTGAACTATTTGACAAACTAGCTTCAAAACTTTAAGACAGTAATAAACTGTAAAACATTTTTTAAGCAACAGTGCTTTCTTAAAAATATTAGTAATGAGTAAAATAAATAAAAGTAGGTGATATAATTTTTCAAAAGTGGAAGAGTGACATAACTCGGGAGAAATAATTAAATATTTCATAATGCACATTTTTGTGTTTTCAATGTTATATGCTTTATTTCTCTTCCATTTATTTTTTCTCTACTAAAAAGTAAAAAAAAAATAATGCAGTAAATTACATAAGTAAGATAATATTTTAGGTAGAGGAAGAGATATATATCATTTTCATACAATTTAAGAAGTTACTAGTGCAAAGTAGATTTTGAGCAGGAAGTCAAGAAGAGAAAGTAATTAGAACAGATATACTATCTACTCTTTAAGATTTGCAGTTTTGATTCTTAACAGAAAACACACAGCATTTGAATTCTATTACCATATATTTTATTTTGTTTTTGAAAATTTATAGTAATTGCTTGCTTTTTGGAGTATTAGTGTCTATTTTGAACTTGAAACTTATTCACTAATATAAATTACTTTTTTGTAATTTTTTTTATTATACTTTATGTTCTAGGGTACATGTGCACAACGTGCAGATTTGTTATATATGTATACATATGCCATGTTGGTGTGCTGCACTCATTAACTCATCATATACATTAGGCATATCTCCTATTTCTATCAGTCCGCCCTCACCACACCCCACAACAGGCCCCAGTGTGTGGTGTTCCCCTTCCTGTGTCCAAGTGATCTCATTATTTAATTCCCACCTATGAGTGAGAACATGCAGTGTTTGGTTTTCTGTTCTTCCGATTGTTTGCTGAGAATGATGGTTTCCATCTGCATCCATGTCCCTACAAAGGACACAAATTCATCCTTTTTTATGGCTGCATAGTATTCCATGGTGCATATGTGCCACATTTTCTTAATCCAATCTGTCATCGATGGACATTTGGGTTGGTTACAAGTCTTTGCTATTGTGAATAGTACCACAATAAACATACATGTGCATATGTCTTTATAGCAGCATGATTTATAATCCTTTGGGTATATACCCAGTAATGGGATGGCTGGGTCAAATGTTATTTCCAGTTCTAGATCCTTGAGGAATTGCCACTCTGTCTTCCACAATGGTTGAACCAGTTTACAGTCCCACCAACAGTGTAAAAGTGTTCCTATTTCTCCACATCCTCTCGAGCACCTGTTGTTTCCTGATTTTTTAATGATTGCCATTCTAACGAGTGTGAGGTGGTAACTCATTGTGGTTTTGATTTGCATTTTTATAATGGCTAGTGATGATGAGCATTTTTTTCATATGTCTTTTGGCTGCCTAAATGTCTTCTTTTGAGAAGTGTCTGTTCATATCCTTTGCCCACTTTTTGACGAGGTTGCACCTCTCCCCCTCCAAAGGAATGCAGCTCCTCACCAGCAACGGAACAAAGCTGGATGGAGAATGACTTTGATGAGTTGAGAGAACGCTTTGGTCAATCAAACTTCTCAGAGCTAAAGGAGGAACTATGAACCCAGCAAATAACCAATTTAGAGAAGTCCATGAATGACCTGATAGAGATGAAAACCATGACACGAAAACTACGTGACAACTGCGCAAGCTTCAGTAACCGACTCGACCAACTGGAAGAAAGAGTATCAGTGATTGAAGATCAAATGAATGAAATGAAGCAAGAAGAGAAGTTTAGAGAAAATAGAGTAAAAAGAAATGAACAAAGCCTCCAAGAAATATGGGATTATGTGAAAAGACCCAATCTACATCTGATTGGTGTACCTGAAAGTGATGGGGAAAATGCAACCAATTTGAAATCACTCTGCAGGATATTATCCAGGAGAACTTCCCCAACCTAGCAAGGCAGGACATCATTCAAATTCAGGAAATACAGAGAATGCCACAAAAATGCTCCTCAAGAAGAGCAACTCCAAGACACATAATTGTCAGATTCACCAAAGTTGAAATGAAGGAAAAAAATGTTAAGGGCAGTCAGAGAGAAAGGTCGGGTTACCCACAAAGGGAAGTCCATCAGACTAACAGCAGATCTCTCTCAGCAGTAACTCTACAATCCAGAAGAGAGTGGGGACCAATATTCAACATTCTTAAAGGAAAGAATTTTCAATTCAGAATTTCATATCCAGCCAAACTAAGTTTTATAAGTGAAGGAAAAATAAAATCTTTTACAGACAAGCAAATTCTGAGAGATTTTATCACCACCAGGCCTACCCTACAAGAACTCCTGAAGGAAGCACTAAACACGTAAAGGAACAACCAGTACCCACCATTGCAAAAACAGGCCAAAATATAAAGACCATCGATGCTGGGAAGAAACTGCATCAACTAACAAGCAAAATAACCTGCTAACATCATAATGACAGGATCAAGTTCACATATAACAATATTAACCTTAAATGTAAATGGGCTAAATTGTCCAATTAAAAGACACAGAGTGGCAAATTGAATAAAGAGTCAAGACCCATCAGTTTGCTGTATTCAGGAGACCCATCTCACATGCAGAGACACACATAGGCTCAAAATAAAGGGATGGAGGAAGATCTACCAAGCAAATGGGCAACCAAAAAAGGCAGGGGTTGCAATCCTAATCTCTGATAAAATAGACTTTAAACCAACAAAGATCAAAAGAGACAAAGAAGGCCATTACATAATGGTAAAGGGATCAATTCAATGAGAAGAACTAACCATCATAGATATATATGCACCCAATACAGGAGCACCCAGATCCATAAAGCAAGTCCTTAGAGACTTACAAAGAGACTTAGACTCCCATACAATAATCATGGGAGACTTTAACACCCCACTGTCAACATTAGACAGATCAATGAGACAGAAAGTTAACAAGAATATCCAGAAAATAAACTCAGCTTGGCACCAAGTGGTCCTAATAGACATCTACAGAACTCTCCACCCCAAATCAACAGAATATACATTCCTCTCAGCACCACGTCACACTTATTCCAAAACTTACCACATAGTTGGAAGTAAAGCACTCCTCAGCAATTGTAAAAGAACAGAAATTATAACAAACCATCTGTCAGACCACAGTGTAATCAAACTAGAACTCAGGACTAAGAAACTCAGTCAAAACCACTCAACTACATGGAAACTAAACAACCTGCTCCTGAATGACTACTGGGTACATAACAAAATGAAGGCAGAAATAAAAGATGTTCTTTGAAACCAATGAGAACAAAGATACGACATACCAGAATCTCTGGAACACATTTAAAGCAGTGTGTAGAGGGAAATTTATAGCACTAAATGCCCACAAGAGAAAGCAGGAAAGATCTAAAATTGACACCCTAACACCGTAATTTACTATTTTGTACTTTATTTCTAACTCCAGCTTTACATTTTTTTTGCCACAAGAAAGCCTATGTTCCTTTGGTCATGAATACAATTCAGATATAAAGTTTCTATGAATAATTTCAACATCTGTTGGCTAGTTAGTAATTACTTATATGATCTACATTTTTCTCTCTTATTGGCACAAGTGCAGTTCTCTTACATGTGTATATTGTGTAACGATGAAGTTCAAACTTTTTATGCAATCATCACTCAAACAGTCTATACTGTAGATGAGTAATTACTCATCTTTCACCCTCCTCCCACCCTTTCCTTGTGTTCAATTACTGTTATTCCACTCTGTATGTTCATGTGTATATTTCATTTAGTTCCTATTTATAAGTAAGAATATGTGGTATTTGACTTTTCGATTTTGAGTTGTAACACTTAAGATAATGGACACAGTTCCATCAATGTTGCTGCAAAAAATATGATTCTATTCCTTTTTATGGCTGAATATATTCCATTGTGTATAAATATATCACAATTTATTTATTTACTCATTTGCTGATGGACTTTTAAACTGATTCCACATCTTTGCTATTATTGTGAATAGTGCTGCTATAAACATATAAGTGAGGTACATTTTTGTATACATATTTTACTATATTTTATCCCTATTTTAATTTTAATTTTATTCTCAGCTTTTTGCAAGAGCCTATTGAAAAATTGGTCAAATACATCACTGAGTGATGTTAATGTGTCCATGAGACAAACTAAATATCATGGGACATGCTTTCCTGTCTCTGTTTTTGTTTTTCCACTTTACCACCTCTCTGTTTCCATGCCCTTATATCCTATCTAAGCACTATTGCATTCACTGGGCTTTTGAGTCGAGAGTACTACTTCATTTTAGTAGATGCAACTCTTTTTCGCTTGGCACTCTTGCCACCAGGAGTAGGTGTATAATTAACATTTAATCAAATACATGTGAGAACATGTATAAGGACTGATTCCAGAAAATGTCTTAAAAATATGTCACCTGCCTCTAATGGTTTTCTTTAAACTTTATATTGTCAAGAAGACGCTCAGATATCCCACAAGATAGGAAAATTTTGTGTTTTCTTAAGGCATGGTAAAGCAACAGAACAGAATAAGAGTTTTTGGATGATGTAAAGGAAAAACAATAACTCTTCCATTGGAGTACCTACCAGGTAAGACATTGTGTGATGTAAATCTATCTTTTCTAAGCTGCCAGTGAAGAAATTGTAACAATTTTTTAGATCAACTCTACTTTCACTTCTCCACTTTCTCTGCCATCTCTAAAGAACCACCGTCCAAACACTGTTGCAGGCCTTTGTGGGCACTGTCCCTACGTCTGCTGAGTACTTGTGAATATCCCTGTACCAATGGGGACCACTGCCCATTTTGCTAAGCACTATTCTTTATTTTTAACTTTTTGCCTAAGATTTTCCTCACTGGTTCCCATACTCATGGGTAACTAATGCCCTAAAACCATCAATTCTGTGGGAACTTCCATAGTAAAATGATGGGAAGACCACTTTCTATTTTATGATATTTTTAACATTGTGTTCTATCGATCAATTAGCACTTCGCTCCTCAAGTTCATATAGGAATTTGCAATTTAATGGTAATTTTAGATTTTATTATTTCCTTTGCATTTAAACATAACTCTTTAGGAGGCAGGGACAAATCCAAAAAAATCATGTAACACTCAGAATTTTTTTTTTATTCTTACTACCAACATCTCATGATTGAGTTTTGCTCTTCATGATTAGTGTATTAGTCTTTTATTATCCTACTCTAAAGAATTGCCTGAGATGGGTTAATCTGCAAAGGAAAGAGGTTTAATTGACTCACAGTTCTGCATTGCCGGGGACGACTCAGGAAACTTACAATTATGGTAAAAGGCAAAAGAGAAGCAGGCACTTTTTTCACAGGGCAACAGAAGAATTTCTGAGCAAAGAGGGAAGAGTTTCTTACAAGACCATCAGAGAACCTGAGAACTCACTCACTGTCATGGGAACAACATGGGGAAAACCTCCCCCATGATTCAATACCTCCACCTGGCCTCTTCCTAGACACATGGGGATTATGGTGATTACAATTTAAGATGAGATTTGGGTGGGGACACAAAGCCTAACTATGTCATTCCTCCCCTGCCCCCCCACCAAATCTCATGACCCTTTCACATTTCAAAACCAAACCTACCATCCCAACAGTCCTCCATACTGTTAATACTGTTAATTAATTCCAGCATTAACCCACAAGTCCAAGTCCAAAGTCTCATCTAAGATAAGGCAAGTCCCTCTCACCTATAAAATTAAAAGCAAGCTAGTTACTTCCTAGAAACAATAGGGGTATAGGCATTGGGTAAATACACTCATTCCAAATGGGAGAAATTGGCTGAAATGAAGGGGTTACAGGCCTCATGCAAGTCCAAAATCCAGCAGGGCACTCAAATCTTGAAGCTCCGAAATGATCTCCTTTGATTCTATGTCTCACATCCAGGTCACACTGATGCAAGAGGTAGGTTTCCATGGTTTTGGGCAACTCCACCCCTGTGGCTTTGTAGGGCACAGCCAACATCCAACCTGTTTTCATGAGGTGGTGTTTAGTTTCTGTGGCTTTTCCAGGTGCGTGATAAAAGCTGTCGGTGGATCTGGGGTCTGGGGAATGTTGGCCATCTCCTCATATTTCCACTAGGCAGTGCCCCAGTAGGGACTCTGTGTGGGGGCTGTGACCCCACGTTTTTTTCCTGCATTGCCCTAGCAGAGGTTCTCCATAAGAGCTCTACATCTCCAGCAGACTTCTGCCTGGATATACGGGCATTTCCATACATGCTCCAAAATCTAGGTGGAGGTTCCCAAACCTCAATACTTGATTTCTGTGACCTGAAGGCCAAACATCAGGTAGAAGCGACCAAGGCTCAGGTCTCACATTCTGTGAAGCAATGTCTTGAGCTGTATTTTGGCCCCTTTAAGCCAAGGTTAGGATGCAGGACACCAAGCTCTGAGACTGCATAAAATAGCAAAGCTCTTGGCCTGGCCCATGAAAACATTTTGTCCTCCTAGGCCTTTGGACTTCTGATGGAAGGGGATGCCATGAAGACCAATGGCATCCTCTGGTCCCATTGTTTTTTCCCATTATCTTTGCAATTAACTCTTGGCTCCATATTACTTATGCAAATTTCTTCAGCCAGCTTGAATTTGTCCTGAAAAAATGGGTTTTTCTTTTCTATTGCATCTTCAGCCTGCAAATTTTCTAAATTTTTATGCTTTGCTTCCCTTTTAAACATGTTTCCATTCCAAACGATATTTTTGTTAATATGCAAAACTGAGTGTTTTTAAAAGCACTCAAGTCACTTCTTACACACCTTGCTGCTTAGAAATTTCTCCTGCCAGATACCTTAAATGATCTCTCTCAAGTTCAAAGTTCCACAGATTCCTGGAGCGGGGGCCTAATGTCGCCAGTCTCTTTGATAAAGCTTAGTAAGAGTCACCTTTGCTCCAATTCCCAAGAAGTTACTCATCTCCACCTGAGACTACCTTAGCCTGGACTTCATGGTCCGTATCACTATTAGCACTTTGGGTAAAGCCATTCAACAAGTCTCTAGGAAGTTCCAAACTTCCCCACATCTTTCTGTCTTCTTCTGAGCCCTCCAAACATTCCAATCTCTGCTTGTAACCCAGTTCCAAAATTGCTTTCCCATTTTTGGGTATCATAACAATGCCCCACTAGCTTGGTACAAATTTACTGAATAAGTACATTCTGATATTGCTGTAAGGAAATACCCAAGACTGGATAATTTATAAAGGAAAGAGTTTTGACTCACAGTTCTTCATGTTTGGAGAGGCATCAGGGAACTTGCAATTATGGCAAAATGCAAAGGGGAAGAAGGCACCTTCTTCATGTGGTGGCAGAAAGGAGAAGTGCTGAACAAAGTCGGGAAGAGTCCCTCATAAAACCATTGGATCGCATGAGAACTCACTCACTATCATTAGAATAGCATGGGGGAAAACACTTCCATGATTCAATTACCTTCACCTGATGTCTATATTCACATGTAGGAAATATGGGTATTATGATTCAAGATGAGATTTGGGTGGGGACACAAAGCCTAACCATATCACCATGGCACGAGCTCTCTTCCAGAGAATATATTAACTTCTGCTGACCTCATGACAACAGCCAGTTATGACCATAATTATCTCAACATGAGCACCAGATTCAACTTTAAGGTAAGGATTCTGGCTGGGCACAGTGGTTCACTCCTGTAACCCCAGCAAGTTGGGAGGCCTAGGCAGGTATATGACTTGATGTCAGGAGTTCGAAAACAGCCTGGCCAACATGGTGAAACTCTGTCTCTAGTAAAAAATAAAAAAATAAAAATTAGTCAGTCATGATGGTGTACACCTGTAATCCCAGCTATTGAAGAGGCCAAGACAGGAGAATTGCTTGAACCTGGGAGGTAGAGATTACAGTGAGCCAAGATCATGCCACTGCACTCTAGCCTGGGTGACAGAGTGAGTCTCTGAATCAAAAAGAAGAAAAAAAAAAAAAGTAAGGATTTCTACTAGGTAAGTAGTTTTATTACTCAGAACATTTATTTCTTTAAATAATAGAGCCTAATGGCGGTAAACATTTGAGTTTCTACTAAACGGCTCTTACTTCACATGTAAAGTAACCTATAGAAAGTTTCAGTCAGCTGGTAATTTATCCAAACTACTCACTGAGGCATAAGAAAAATAACCATAGGTCACATCTGTGAACTCATTGAACCCACTGTGAGATGGGATTAAGCCAGGGCTATTTTATCCTCTGGCATTCATAAGCCCCAACTCAAATAAAAGACATGATGGAATATGAGAGATCCTTGTATTAATGTCTGCTTACACACTTTATTTTGTAACTCTGAATGTCTGACTATAACTCTGTCCCCTGTGACTTTTATATTTAGATGTCACATCAAATTCTTTTGCTCAGAAAAGATTCAGGGATATAATTACTGTATAGGCTTGTGGTGACATCACAGGACGTTTCCTTAAGGTGACACAGAATGCTATTTAATTAGTGGGCTCTGGGTCTGCATATTCTATTACATCTAGAAAAAAATTTGAAAAAAAATCATGCTTTTTTTATTTCAGCAATCAGACTTCTGAAATCCAGATGCAAGAAATTTTTTCATGCTGTACAAACAATTCTTGTTTCATTCTACACATCTTGTGCCTAAAAACATCACATGTCTCTGTGGATCAAGGCACTTTAAATGTCCTTAAGGTCTTGCTATACATTAGGGTAATGTTCTCATTTTCTTCTGACAGCTAAGTGTCTCCATGTAGTTTCTGTTTTTCTGAGATATTATTAACACCGTAGAAACCGGATACCCTAGTTTGAGGGCGGCATGTCCTTCTATCAATTCCAGCTTACAAAAAGAAGTCAAAGGACATCACTAAACCCTTTAAAAATACCTTTGTCCACATCACCAGTGCATTTCTTTTTTATTGCCATAGTGTTAAAAACAATTGCAAAATTTAGCAAGATTTGCAGGACTTAAAAGCACTATTCCAAAACTGAGAGCATTTATGTATAACAAAACAAAACATGTAAACTAATTTGGGTGGAATTGCTTTAAATATAAGGATAGATTTAATGACACTTAGAATATGTGTAATATTTGCATTTATTCTCTATGAACAAGGAATATATTGCAACCATTTATTTAGATTTTCTTTAATATCGCCTATTAAAGTTTATAATTTTATTCCTAGATAATTTGCATTTTTTCTAGCTCCAGAGAATATTTTTTCTTTAATTTTTTCCCTTCTTTCCTTCCTTCTTTTCTATACCTTTTTCAAAATTTATTCATTTATATGTTTTGAGGCCTGCAGTGGTGGCTCATGCCAGTAAGTTCAGCAATTTGGGAGGCTTAGGCAGGTAGAATACCTGAGGTCAGGAGTTCAAGACCAGCCTGACCAATATGGTGAAACCCCGTCTCTACTAAAAATACAAAAATTAGTTGGACCTGGTGGCAAGCACTTGCATTCCTAGCTACTCAGGAGGCTGACACAGGAGAACTGCTTGAACCCTGGAGACGGAGGTTGCAGTGAGCCAAGATCATGCCACTGCACTCCAACCTGGGTGGCAGAGCAAGACTCCATCTCAGACAAACAAACAACAACAGCAACAACAACAAATATTGACATACAACAACATACAACGCATTGACATAGATGCATCTAACAGACATAATATTGAGTAAAACACAAAGAAGATCAAATATGATGTCGGATTAAGATGACTTATCAATTTGACTATTGAAATTGACTCAGATAATCACAGAAACCAAACAAGAAATGTTACACGTCTAAAAATTTAAAGAGTATACCACAGTTGCTGGAAGACGAAAACTAAAGAGTTAGACTATATGGTGTTATAACAGAAATAAATCAAGGATTGAATTAAAAAGGATTTGAGGTGATGCTGTAAAAATAATCTGGAGATAGTGATGACAATCCAGGAGAATGGAAACATAACTTGCTTTAATGTAAATAGTGTAGCCGAGAATAAAAACCTTCAAATGATGATAAATGGCAAGGAAATTCACACTACTTGCATTTCGTCTGTTTGCTTTTAGAAATGTAATTTTCATTTTTATGATATTCTTGAGCAGTTATTCGCTTCTTTAGATTTTTATTCAATGTTTCTATATGAAAGTTATTTTTTTTTCTGAGGAATGTGATATATGTGATAAGGTAACAGTTATTGCTTATTATATGTGTGTTGTATAGTGGCCAGTAAAAAGGTAAAGTAACAACTTGCTTTCAGAAGAAACAAAATAGAAATAGAAATTATTTGCTTTGAGAAGTCTAAAAATTTTATTGCTATGATAAAGTAAAAGACTTACTTTATTGTTTGAATACCGAAATAATATCTTGTCTCTATTGAGAATTGCCAAAATAATTTTGTGAATTTTAACATTGATTTACTATGCATCTTTTTGTCTCTATGTTCTTACTAAACCCTCTACCTAGTCAAGAAGAAAAAGCTGGAATGAGAAAGGAGTGTCAGAATTGCAAAGAAAGAAAGATGTGATTTTTATTTATTTTTATTTTTTTGAAACAGAGTCTCGCTCTGTCGCCCAGGCTGGAGTGCCGTGGTGCAATCTCAGCTCACTGAAACCTCTGCATCCAGGGTTCAAGTGATTCTCCTGCTTCAGCCTCCTGAGTAGCTAGGGTTACAGGCATACACCACCATGCCCAGCTAATTTTTGTATTTTTACTAGAGACAGGGTTTCACCATGCTGGTCAGGCTGGTCTTGAACTCCTGACCTCGTGATCCACCTGCCTTGACCTCCCAAAGTTCTGGGATTACAGCCGTGAGCCACCGTGCCTGGCCAGGGTGAAAATTTTACATTAACTCAGAAAACATTAATTAGTTGTCTAATAAGTGCTAGACATTCTAGAAAGTATTATGTATTATAAAGCTGAATAAGATTCTGTTCAACCTGCATGAACTTCTAAAAACACAAAAGATTAAAAAATTACAATAAAATGTGGCATGTAACATAATAGGAATTGTTCAGTGTGCCAACTGGAATATATTAAAGGGTTAGGGAGCGTTTCCTATAGAAGATCAAAATTTGTTACATTATAGTTTGTTTATTTCCCAAATACTACTTTTATTTTTATCACTAGAATCCATGAGATTTTATAGTCTTTACATAATTAAAGGCATTTCTAAGGAATTTGCTTCCTTTCCAAGTGCTCATGTTTAGGATAGAAAAGATATGGAGTATTGTAGAAAATTCTAGAAAAAAAGCAGTTTTTTAAAAGTAATGTCGTATTAGACACAAAATTTGTTGTCCAAATTCCCCTTCAAGAAATGACTTGCTGTCTTCTGGCTGTGGAGTGTGCAGGCCACAGACAGAGAGCCTGCAGCTGTCAACTCCTTCAGGATTTGCCTAAGATCAGCCCATATCTAGTGACTAAGAGAGGTAGGGGTATGAAGGCAAAGTCATCTTGGCCCAATCTGAGGCACTGTGACAGACAATAATTCTTCCTAAACCCTCTGCTGGTTTCCCAGAGTTTGTCCTGTCTACATAACAGTCAGACTGTTTTTCAATACCTGATCCCAATTCTTCCCCCTTCCTTTTACATGTGTTTACTTTTAAAGAATATCTTGAAACCATGCTCTATTCCAATATTAGTTTCCATATAATCTAAAGTGCAGCACTGCTATTCAGTGCAAACAGGAAGAAGTGCAGTATGGTGAAAAGAGTATAGAGTTGGAGACACATATGCCTCTCCTTTGTGTCCAAAGTACATTTTTTAAGGTGACTAAAACTTCTTGAAACTGCTGTTTTCAGACTTACGATTATAATAGAATAAGATAAATATAAAGTATAAGGCAAGGTGTGTATTAGACTGTTCTTGCATTGCTGTAAAGAAATATTTGACACTGGGTAACTTATAAAGAAAAGAGGTTTAACTGGGTCACAGTTCTTCAGGCTTTACAGGAAATATGGTACTGACATCCGCTTGGCTTTTAGGGAGGCATCAGGAAGCTTAAATTATGACAGAAGGCAAAGTGGAAATAGGCATGTCACAGAGAAAGAAGAGAGAGAAAGAGAGTGGGGAGGAAGTGTCGCACACTTTTAAAAGACCAGATATCCAGTGAACTCAGAGAGAGAGCTCACTTATCACCAAGAGGGTGGACCAAGACATTCATAAGTGATTCAACCCATTGATACAGACAGGAGACAGGCAAATACTGGCTAGAAGAGGGCAGTTCCCCAGAAAAGGCCCCACACTCAAGCTTTGAGATCCGTGGTCCTAAATGGAGACAGTCATTCCTGTTTTTGCACCCCAAAAGTTGCCTTTTGGTCTGCCACACCACTCTATCCTATATCCATATAAACCCCAAACCCCAGGCTCTACAAGCAGAGGAGCAGTCAAGGAAGCAAGCAGACGAATGGTGGAATGATGTGGCAGAGAAAGAGAGAAAAGGAGGAATATCTGAATGCCAAGAGGAGTTCAGCTAGGGACAGTTGGAGAGAGGTTCCACTGCTGGAAGGCCAGGTTCCAGGGGAAGATTATCTTCCCACTTCCAGATCCTCATCCATCCCGCTGAGAGCCACTTCCACCTTTCAATAAAATCTCCTCATTCACCTGAGTCCCTGTGTGACCCGATTTTTCCAGGATGCTGGACAAGAGCTTGGGATATAGAAAGTGGTCACACTGGCCCTCTGCCCTTGCAGAAAGGCAGAGTGTCCACTGAGCTGGTTAACACTCAAGCTGTCTGTAGACGGCAAGGGTCACAGGGCACAGTGTAACACATGCACACTTGGACTCCTACACCTACCCATCTGTGTGCCACCCCTCCCCTCAGGGGTTTGAGCAGCTCTGGTGACAGAACAGGCAAGCTACACCCCGTCACATGTCCTGTGAGGAAAACCAGGGAAATCTCCCATTTCACTCTGTTCCAAACACCTGCCATCAGGACCCACATCCAACATTGAGGATTACAATTCAACACGAGATTTGGGTAGGGGCAAATATCCAAACAATATCAGGTTCCATCTTTGACTAATGTGAGTGCTATAACTTACTGGGAGAGATGGACAGTATTTAATTTCAAATGTTTCAAATCATATTTTGTATTATTTACTACATTGGGCTTTTCAAAATTTTCTTTGTATTTTTTGGTGGTAATCTATCAGTTCATAAATAACTTAGTAACTAAAAAAGCAAAGATTATACCTCTGGAAATATTCAGAGTTTCTGTGGGATTGTTAAATCACAAAACAGAAAAATCATGGAAGTCAACATCAGCTCTGCTGAGGACACTTTATGTCATTAAAACGAATCTATTGATATGGTGTTAGGGGAGATAAGTAGAGAGGTTAGTGTCACAAACGTAGGATTTCTTTAAAACAAATTTGGTATTCCTAGTCAGTATTTGAAATGTGAGATCCATTGACATTGAAAGCTAGGCAAAAGGTTGGCACTTTTCTTTGAAAACTGCCTTTTACTAATTGATTTATTTTTTACTTGCTGTTTGAAGTTGGTGTCAGGGTTTAGGTTTCAGACTGATATTGGAAGCAGAATAGATTTTTAGATTTTAAAATGTTAAACAAAATATTTCCGACAGCAATTGTTATATTTGAGTCTTCATATTTCATAATTCCTTCAACTCTGAATGTGAAGGCCTGTAGAGATCACCCACATAAACTTTGTTTTATAAACATGACATAGGAAAGAAAAAAAATGTTTTAAAATGTTTTAATATTATGAAAAAATTCAAAATAATATTTAAAATATTGAAAAAATAAGCAATACCATATAAATAAAAAGCCAAGTAAAAATGTTTTCCACTTATGATGCAATTATACAAGTGATAAAACATATCATTAAACTTTTTTCAGAAATATTAAATATAATAATGCTATATCATAATTCAGGCTTATTCAATTGTTCAATTATTAATCCTTGGTGTATATCAGGCATCTTTAGACAAATCAGACAAAAATTTATGCTTTTGTAGTGCTGACACTTTTGTAGAGGAGATGAACAATAAAATTTATCAATGTTAGGTGATTTCTTAAAGATCGCTGGCATAATTTGGAAAAAAAAAAAAAAAGAATAGAAAAAGCAATGATGACTATTGAGAACAGTTTATAACTTTATTTCAACTAGAGTTGTCATGTGTTTTATTTTTTTCATTGCATTCTAAAACATCCTAAAATTTAATGGTTTAAAACCCCTGTATTTATTATTTCCAAAATTCCCTGTTTCCTTTACACTTCCTTTGCTGGTTTTGCCTAAGCTCATTTACACAGCTGTGTTAGAGGGGTGGTGATCTGGAACATCCAACATGGTCTTTCACAACACAGGCCATAGGTTCTGACAGGAATGACTCAGTTATGCTTCAGGAGGTGAAACTGACTTTCTTATAGAGAAGTCAAAGAGCGGTATCTCAAAATATCAAGAAAGGAAGTTGATGATTTTTTAAGAGATTAGCCAGGGAAATTACATACAATCACTTTCATAATATTCTATTCATCTAGGTAAGCAAGTCCAGTTCAATTGAAAGGGTAGGGAAATAAACTCCATCTTCTGATGGGAAAGGTAGGAAGGTCACATTGCAAAGGGATAAAGATAATTGGACATACTTACTGCCATATTTTGCAAATTACCTTGGCCTGGTCTTACATATAGCTTCAATTATTTGTTTCTCTCCATGCAAAATAAAACCATTATATCCACACAGCATGAAGTCTCATTCAATTATAGCATCAGGTTCAAGGTTTAGTATCTTGTGATCTGCATCTAACAAACAATGCCCCTTAGATGTGCCCCTTCAGCTACAATTCTTTTTGACACAGCTCTCTGGCTCCTGTCTTGATAATAGACTATCAAAAGCCAAAAATAAAAGCCAATAAACCAGTTAAAATATGATAGCAGTAACCCAGGGAAGAAATGATGAGAATCTGACAAAATATGGTAGCCTTCAAAAGAAGAATAAGAAATCATATTTTAAATACCATTCAGAATGCATGGGTAATAGATATGTTGATGTGGAATTTGTGATAAAGGGAGGAGTCAAGGACAACTTCATGGTTTTTGGTCTAAACCCCTAGAAGAATGGAATTACTATAACATAAAAAGTGAAAGACACTGAATGGAGGAGATTTATAAAAAATGGATATAAAGTCTGGAGTTGAGAAGTTCAAGAATTTTTGAAATTATCACCCTATTTAAAATATTTAAATTCATATCTGGATAATATTGCCAAGAGAGTAAGTTCCATTTGAGAAGAAAAGAGAAAGAATGGGCGGCAGAGCACTCCTATATTGAGAGATACGGTAGAAAAAGAAGGCAACACAAGAGAAAGAAATGAACACAAATAAGTTGGAAGAAAAACAATAAATGTGTAATCTAAAAGTAAGCAAAAGAACAAAATTAAAAGTAAAAGGAAGTAGTTATCTGCATCATGTTGTGCACAATTTAATTATGATTAATAATAAAATAGACCATTGGATTTAGAAACATGGAAGTCATCATTTTAAATGCAGACATTAACTTACATTTGCTGTTCATAAGCAATGTAACAAGTATTTTTATATATCACATTTCAATTAGTCCTCATAGCAGCCCCATGATGTTTAGGAAATGCTAGGTTAGTTATCTATAAATCTATTGATGAACACTCAGGTTGTTAAATTATAAGAACATTTAAATATTGCACCTACTGTTACTCCATTACCTTACAATACTTTTTCTAGTGGCAAGAAAATTAGATCAGAAGTAAGTGAAGATGACTTTTCTTTCTGATCCAGCTGCCAAATCAGAATACACATAAACGCGCACACACACTTGCACATGCACACAAAGACACACACACATATACACCTACACACATATGTAACTAATATATAATTTACTACATAGTATATATATTAATTTTCCTCTCAAAATATGTTTTCTAAAACCTATCTTTAAAAATATATTATAGATATAACTTTTTATCAATATTCATTTTAACCAACTTCATTTATTAATACAGCTCCTGGAGGCCAGGTTTGGGAGCTCATGCCTATAATCCCAGCAGTTTGGGAGGTCGAGGCTGGAAGATCACCTGAGGTGCAGAATTCAAGACCAGCCTGGACATCATGGTGAAACTCTGTCTCTACTAAAAATACAAAAATTAGCCAGGCATAGTGGCAGGCACTTGTAACCCAAGCTACTTGGGAGGCTGAGGCAGGAGAATCACTTGAACCTGGGGTGGGTGAAATAGCACCAGTGCACTCCAGCCTGGGTGACACAGTGAGACTCAAGAAAGGAAGGGAGGATGCGAGGAAGGGAGGAAGGGAGGAAGGGAGGAAGGGAGGAAGGGAGGAAGGAAGGGAGGGAGGGAGGGAGGGAGGAAGGAAGGGAGGGAGGGAGGGAGGAACGGAGGAAGGAAGGAAAGGAAAGAAGGGAGGAAGGAAGGAAAATACAGCTCCTGGATTTAGGTGGAAACAAGGTCATTCAACTTTAAAGTTCATTTCACATCCTACAGTGCAACTAGATGTGACGGTGTGACTTAATGTAAAACCAATGAGAGCTGAAAAGAAGTAGCAAGTGTTACCTCCAGGTCATGAACTTAAACAGAATGACCAATGAGAGCTGAAAAGAAGTAGCACATGTTACCTCAAGGTCATGAGCTTAAAAGGAATGTGCTCCCTATCTGCACTTCCACTACTGTGCTAGCTTATTGTATTAGTCTGTTTTCATGCTGCTTATAAAGACATACCCAAAACTGGGCAGTTTACAAAAGAAAGAGGTTTAATTGGACTTACAGTTCCACGTGGTTGGGGAAACCTCACAATCATGGCAGCAGGCAAGAAGGAGCAAGTCACATCTTACATGAATGGCGGCAGGAAAAGAGAGGAGTGTCTGTGCAGGGAAACTCCACTTTATATAATCATCAGATTTCCTGAGATTTACTTACTATCATGAGAAAATCACAGGAAAGGCCTGCCCCCACGATTCAATTACCTCTGGGTCCTTCCCACAACATGTGGGAATTCAAGATAAGATTTGGGTGGGGACACAGTCAACTCGTATACTTATATGCAGATGTGATAGTTATTAAAAGATACATGACGCGGAGAAGAAAAGTCATGTTAGGAGTTGAAGAACGAAAGAAAATATTAATGAGATATTGCTGGATAATTATTATAAAATAAAAAGACAATTCTATCATGTTGAATTCATTTAGATGTGTTTTTGTTGCTGTTACTGTTATTAATCATATAAATTACATTAGTTTTTAGTTAAAAGTGGTATAAAACAATGTGTCAGACCTCTGAAACAGTCTACAACTACTATGACATCTAAATTTTTATAAATGTTAAAATAACTTGTTAACCTAAAATTAATAATTACATAGTGACTATATTGTAGAAAAGTCTAAATATTGTAAGGACAATGAGGCTACCTTCTCATTTTATGTAAAGATACAGTGTTCAGTGCACAGAAAATTATAGGCCTATAGAACAATACAAATTCTGCCCAGTGCATAAACTAAAGGGTAAAACTTTAGATTTTTTCAAAAAAACTTTTAATAGGATTTTTAAAATTGTGTTTAACAACTACACTGTTACCAGAAATGTAACCTAAAATATATTCATTTTCATTTCAATCATGTCTAATATCTAAAACATAGTAAAATTTTCAAAGAAATAGAGCTAAAATTGTAACAGTGAAAATAAGTATACATGTGTCTAGATTTTTTTTTTTGAGATGGCTTACTCTTCCATATGATGTAATCAAGCAAATATCCCGAATAGTTAACCTCCATAATTTTACCCCATGTCTAAGATACTTTGTGAAAATAAAGTATCCTGATTGTTTCTTCCTTTTTTGAGGACGTTCAAAAATTTTGTGAAATTATTTTGATCTTCAGTAACAACTAATGTATTTTGTTGATTGCAACTCAAACTTTATAGACAGAGAATAAAATTCAGGAGATGCTTAATTTCATATTTATAGATCACAGAAATGAAAGATGGCAATATTCTCCAAATTGATTCCCAGATTCAATGTGATCCCAATGAAAATCTCAGATGATTTTGCAAAAATGTACCGATCATAATATACTCGTATGGAAATTCAAGGGATCCAGAACAAACAGAATGATCTTGTAAAAAAGGGCAAATTTAAGGGCTTATATTTCATAATTTTCAAACTTACAGTAAAGTTGCAGTAATCAAGACAGTGTGGTATTGACACAAGGACAGACACGAAAATCAAAGAAATAGCATTGAAAGTTCAGAAATAAACCCTCGGAGCAAGATGGCCGAATAGGAACAGCTCCAGTCTCCAACTCCCAGCGCGAGCAACACAGAAGACCGGTGATTTCTGCATTTTCAACTGAGGTACTGGGTTCATCTCACTAGGGAGTGCCGGACAATCGGTGCTGGTCAGCTGCTGCAGCCCGACCAGCGAGAGCTGAAGCAGGGCGAGGCATCGCCTCACCTGGGAAGCGCAAGGGGAAAGGGAATCCCTTTTCCTAGCCAGGGGAACTGAGACACACAACACCTGGAAAATCGGGTAACTCCCACCCCAATACTGCGCTTTAAGCAAACAGACACACCAGGAGATTATATCCCACACCTGGCCAGGAAGGTCCCACGCCCATGGAGCCTCCCTCATTGCTAGCACAGCAGTCTGCGATCTAACTGCAAGGCAGCAGCAAGGCTGGGGGAGGGGCACCCGCCATTGCTGAGGCTAAAGTAGGTAAACAAAGCCACTGGGAAGCTCTATCTGGGTGGGGCTCACAGCAGCTCAAGGAAACCTGCCTGTCTCTGTAGACTCCACCTCTGGGGACAGGGCACAGCTAAACAACAACAACCAAAAAAAAAAAAAAAAAAAAAAAAAAAAAACAGCAAAAACCTCTGCAGACACAAATGACTCTATCTGACAGCTTTGAAGAGAGCAGTGGATCTCCCAAAATGGAGGTTGAGATCTGGGAAGGGACAGACTGCCTGCTCAAGTGGGTCCCTGACCGCTGAGTAGCATAATTGGGAGACATCCCCCACTAGGGGCAGTCTGATACCCCACACCTAACAGGGTGGAGTACACCCCTGAGAGGAAGCTTCCAAAGCAAGAATCAGACAGGTACACTCGCTGTTCAGCAATATTCTATCTTCTGCAGCCTCTGTTACTGACACCCAGGCAAACAGGGTCTGGAGTGGACCTCAAGCAATCTCCAACAGACCTACAGCTGAGGGTCCTGACTGTTAGAAGGAAAACTATCAAACAGGAAGGACACCTACACCAAAACCCCATCAGTACGTCACCATCCTCATCAAAGACCAGAGGCAGATAAAACCACAAAGATGGGGAAAAACAGGGCAGAAAAGCAGGAAATTAAAAAAATAAGAGCGCATATCTCCCGGCAAAGGAGCGCAGCTCATCGCCAGCAACGGATCAAAGCTTGACGGAGAATGACTTTGACGAGATGAGAGAAGAAGGCTTCAGTCCATCAAAATTCTCAGAGCTAAAGGAGGAATTACGTACCCAGCGCAAACACACTAAAAATCTTGAAAAAAAAGTGGAAGAATTGATGGCTAGAGTAATTAATGCAGAGAAGGTCATAAACGAAATGAAAGAGACGAAAACCATGACATGAGAAATACGTGACAAATGCACAAGCTTCAGTAATCAACTCGATCAACTGGAAGAAAGAGTATCAGCGATTGAGGATCAAATGAACGAAATGAAGCGAGAAGAGAAACCAAAAGAAAAAAGAAGAAAAAGAAATGAACAAAGCCTGCAAGAAGTATGGGATTATGTAAAAAGACCAAATCTACGTCTGATTGGGGTGCCTGAAAGTGAGGGGGGAAAAGGAACCAAGTTGGAAAACACTCTTCAGGATATCATCCAGGAGAACTTCCCCAACCTAGTAGGGCAGGCCAACATTCAAATCCAGGAAATACAGAGAACATCACAAAGATACTCCTCGAGAAGAACAACTCCAAGACACATAATTGCCAGATTCACCAAAGTTGAAATGAAGGAAAAAAATCTTAAGGGCAGCCAAAGAGAAAGGTCGGGTTACCCACAAAGGGAAGCCCATCAGACTAACAGCAGATGTCTCAGCAGAAACTCTCCAAGCCAGAAGAGAGTGGGGGCCAATATTCAACATTCTTAAAGAAAAGAATTTTAAACCCAGAATTTCATATCCAGCCAAACTAAGTTTCATAAGTGAAGGAGAAATAAAATCCTTTACAGATAAGCAAATGCTTAGAGATTTTGTCACCACTAGGCCTGCTTTACAAGAGACCCTGAAGGAAACACTAAACATGGAAAGGAACAACCGGTACCAGCCATTGCAAAAACATACCAAAATGTAAAGACCATCGAGGCTAGGAAGAAACTGCATCAACTAACGAGCAAAATACCCAGTTAACATCATAATGGCAGGATCAAGTTCACACATAACAATATTAACCTTAAATGTAAATGGACTAAATGCTCCAATTAAAAGACACAGACTGGCAAACTGGATAAAGAGTCAAGACCATCAGTTTGCTATATTCAGGAGACCCATCTCACACGCAGAGACATACATAGGCTCAAAATAAAGGGATGGAGGAAGATTTACCAAGCAAATGGAGAAAAAAAAAAAAAAGAAGCAGGGGTTGTAATACTAGTCTCTGATAAAACAGACTTTAAACCATCAAAGATCAAAAGAGACAAAGAAGGACATTACATAATGGTAAAAGGATCAATTCAACAGGAAGAGCTAACTATCCTAAATATATATGCACCCAATACAGGAGCACCCAGGTTCATAAAGCAAGTCCTTAGAGACTTACAAAGAGACTTAGACTCCCATACAATAATAATAGGAGACTTCAACACTCCACTGTCAACATTAGACAGATCAACAAGACAGAAAGTTAAGAAGGATATCCAGGAATCGAACTCATCTCTGCAGCAAGCAGACCTAATAGACATCTATAGAACTCTCCACCCCAAATCAACAGAATATACATTCTTCTCAGCACCACATCACACTTATTCCAAAATTGACCACATAATTGGAAGTAAAGCACTTCTCAGCAAATGTACAAGAACAGAAATTATAACAAACTGTCTCTCAGACCACAGTACAATCAAACTAGAACTCAGGACTAAGAAACTCAATCAAAACCACTCAACTACATGGAAACTGAACAACCTGCTCCTGAATGACTACTGAGTACATAACGAAATGAAGGCAGAAATAAAGATGTTCTTTGTAACCAATGAGAACAAAGATACGACATACCAGAATCTCTGGGACACATTTAAAGCAGTATGTAGAGGGAAATTTATAGCACTAAATGCCCACAAGAGAAACCTGGAAAGATCTAAAATTGACACTCTAACATCACAATTAAAAGAACTAGAGAAGCAAGAGCAAACACATTCAAAAGCTAGTAGAAGGCAAGAAATAACTAAGATCAGAGCAGAACTGAAGGAGATAGAGACACAAAAACTATTCCAAAAAATCAATGAATCCAGGAGTTGGTTTTTTGAAAAGATCAACAAAATTGACAGACCGCTAGCAAGACTAATAAAGAAGAAAAGAGAGAAGAATCAAATAGATGCAATAAAAAATGAGAAAGGGGATATCACCACTGACCCCACAGAAATACAAACTACCATCAGAGAATACTATAAACACCTCTACGCAAATAAACTAGAAAATCTAGAAGAAATGGATAATTTCCTGGACACTTATACTCTTCCAAGACTAAACCAGGAAGAAGTTGAATCCCTGAATAGACCAACAGCAGGCTCTGAAATTGAGGCAATAATTAATAGCCTACCAACGAAAAAAAGTCCAGGACCAGATGGATTCACACCTGAATTCTACCAGAGGTACAAGGAGGAGCTGGTACCATTCCTTCTGAAACTATTCCAATCAATAGAAAAAGAGAGAATCCTCCCTAACTCATTTTATGAGGCCAACATCATCCTGATACCAAAGCCTGGCAGAGACACAACAAAAAAAAAGAGAATTTTAGACCAATATCCCTGATGAACATCGATGCAAAAATCCTCCATAAAATACTGGTAAACCGGATTCAGCAGCACATCAAAAAGCTTATCCACCATGATCAAGTGGGCTTCATCCCTGGGATGCAACGCTGGTTCAACATTTGCAAATCAATAAACATAATCCAGCATATAAACAGAACCAAAGACAAGAACCACATGATTATCTCAATAGATGCAGAAAAGGCTTTTGACAAAATTAACAGCCCTTCATGCTAAAGACGCTCAATAAATTCGGTATTGATGGAACGTACCTCAAAATAATAAGAGCTATTTATGACAAACCCACAGCAATATCATACTGAATGGGCAAAAACTGGAAAAATTCCCTTTGAGAACTGGCACAAGACAGGGATGCCCTCTCTCACCACTCCTATTCAACATAGTGTTGGAAGTTCTGGCTAGGGCAATCAGGAAGAGAAAGAAATCAAAAGTATTCAGTTAGGAAAAGAAGAAGTCAAATTGTCCCTCTTTGCAGATGACATGATTGTATATTTAGAAAACCCCATCGTCTCAGCCCAAAATCTCCTTGAGCTGATAAGCAACTTCAGCAAAGTCTCAGGATACAAAATTAATGTGCAAAAATCACAAGCATTCTTATACACCAGTAACAAACAAACAGAGAGCAAAATCAGGAATGAACTTCCATTCACAATTGCTTCAAAGAGAATAAAATACCTAGGAATCCAACTTACAAGGGATGTAAAAGACCTCTTCAAGGAGAACTACAAACCACTGCTCAGTGAAATAAAAGAGGACACAAACAAATGGAAGAACATACCATGCTCATGGATAGGAAGAATCAATATCGTGAAAATGGCCATACTGCCTAAGGTTATTTATAGATTCAATGCCATCCCCATCAAGCTACCAATGACTTTCTTCACAGAATTGGAAAAAACTGCTTTAAAGTTCATATGGAACCAAAAAGGAGCCCGCATCTCCAAGACAATCCTAAGTCAAAAGAACAAAGCTGGAGGCATCACGCTACCTGACTTCAAACTATACTACAAGGCTACAGTAACCAAAACAGCATGGTACTGGTACCAAAACAGAGATATAGACCAATGGAACAGAACAGAGTCCTCAGAAATAATACCACACATCTACAGCCATCTGATCTTTGACAAACCTGAGAGAAACAAGAAATGGGGAAAAGATTCCCTATGTAATAAATGGTGCTGGGAAAATTGGCTAGCCATAAGTAGAAAGCTGAAAATGGATCCTTTCTGTACTCCTTATACGAAAATTAATTCAAGATGGATTAGAGACTTAAATGTTAGACCTAATACCATAAAAACCCTAGAGGAAAACCTAGGTAGTACCATTCAGGACATAGGCATGGGCAAAGACTTCATGTCTAAAACACCAAAAGCAACGGCAACCAAAGCCAAAATTGACAAATGGGATCTAATTAAACTACAGAACTTCTGCACAGCAAAAGAAACTACCATCAGAGTGAACAGGCAACCTACAGAATGGGAGAAAATTTTTGCAATCTACTCATCTGACAAAGGGCTAATATTCAGAACTTACAAAGAACTCCAACAAATTTACAAGAAAAAAACAACAACCCCATCAAAAAGTGGGCAAAGGATATGAACAGACATTTCTCAAAAGAAGACATTCATACAGCCAACAGACACATGAAAAAATGCTCATCATCACTGGCCATCAGAGAAATGCAAATCAAAACCACAATGAGATACCATCTCACACCAGTTAGAATGGCGATCATTCAAAAGTCAGGAAACAACAGGTGCTGGAGAGGATGTGGAGAAATAGGAACACTTTTACACTGTTGGTGGGATTGTAAACTAGTTCAATCATTATGGAAAACAGTATGGCGATTCCTCAGGGATCTAGAACTAGAAGTACCATATGACCCAGCCATCCCATTACTGGGTATATACCCAAAGGATTATAAATCATGCTGCTATAAAGACACATGAACACGTATGTTTATTGCAGCACTATTCACAATAGCAAAGACTTGGAATCAACCCATATGTCCATCAGTGACAGACTGGATTAAGAAAATGTGGCACATATACACCATGGAATACTATGCAGCCATTAAAAAGGATGAGTTTGTGTCCTTTGTAGGGACATGGATGCAGCTGGAAACCATCATTCTTAGCAAACTATCACAAGAACAGAAAACCAAACACCGCATGTTCTCACTCATAGGTGGGAACTGAACAATGAGATCACTTGGACTCGGGAAGGGGGACATCACACACTGGGGCCTATCATGGGGAGGGGGTTGGGGGGAGGGATTGCATTGGGAGTTATACCTGATGTAAATGACGAGTTGATGGGTGCTGACGAGTTGATGGGTGCAGCACACCAACATGGCACAAGTATACATATGTAACAAACTGCACGTTATGCACATGTACCCTAGAACTTAAAGTATAATAATAATTAAAAAAAAGAAAAGAAATAAACCCTCATATCTACATTCAATTGATCTTTGATAAAGATAGCAAAAATCTTCAGTAGAGAAAAGTATAAAGTTTCAACAAACTGGGCTGGGACAACTGAATATCCACATGGAAAAAATAATGAATTTCAACCCCTACATCACACCACATACAAAAATTACCTGAATTAATAAAATTTCTAAATGTAAAAGATAAAATTTTGAAACCCTTAGAAGAAAATATATACATCAATCTTGGAAACATCAGATCAGTCAAAGTCCCTTAGATTTGACATGAAAACCACAAACAAAAAAAAAAGAAAGAAAGAAAAAAATAGAGATCACCAAAAACTTTTTCCTCTTCACCAGTTATATCATTTATTTCTGCCAGTAACCTTTACAGAGGTAATAATTGGGAATAGTTTTTCATATTTACTTTTCATTATAAAAGCATATTTTCATACTAGAATTTTAAATAGAATAAAGAAGGAAAAATAAAGCATTAAACCTTTATATCCATATTACCTGTTAACTTTTTTTTTTTTTGGTATTTATTTATTTATTAGGTTCAGGGGGTACATGTGCAAGTTTGTAACATGAGTAATTCGTGTGTCACTTGAGTTTGGTTTACAAATGATTTTATCACCCATGTGGTGAGCATAGTACACAAGACTGGTTTTTTGTCCCTCATCCTCTTTACGCCCTCCCCAATCAATGATGCCCTGGTGTCTATTGTTCTCATCTTTGTGTTTATTTGTACCCAATGTTTAGCTTCCACTTACAAGTGAGAACATGTAATACATGATTTTCTGTTCCTGAATGTATTCACCCAGGACAATGGACTCCAAATGCATCTATGCTGCTGCAAAGGGCATGATTTCATTTCTTTTTATGGCTGCCGAGAATTCCATGGTGTATATGTGCCTCACTTTCTTTATCCAGTCCATTGTTGATAGGCATCTAAGTTGATTTTACCTCTTCACAATTGTGAATAGTGTTACGGTGAACATATGCATGCGTGCATCATTTTTTGTAGAGCAATGTGTATTCCTTTAGTTACATACTGAGTAATGGAATTGCTGGGTCGATGTTAATTACATTTTAAGTTATTTCAAAAATCTTCACACTGCTTTGCACAGTAGCTGAATTAATTTATATTCCCACCAACAGCGTGTAAGTATTCCCTTTTCTCCACAACCTTATCAGCATCTGCTATTTTAGGCTTTTTAAAATCCATTTGAACTGGTGTAGGAAAGCATCTAATTGTGGTTTTCATTAGCATTTGTCTGATGACTAGTGATGTTGAGCATTTTTTCATATACTTGTTGTCCTCTTTTATGTCTTCTTTGGAGAAGTGTGTGCTCATGTCTCTTCCTGAGTCTGTATGGGGGTATTGTTTGTCTTCTGCTTTTCAATTTGAGTTTCTCATTCATTCTGGATATTAGTCCTTTATCAGATGGATAGTTTGAAAATGTTTTCTCTCATTCTGTAGGTTGTTTGCTTACTCTATTGGTAGTTTCTTTTGCTGTGCAGAAGCTCTTTAGTATTATTAGGTCCTAATTGTCTGTTTTTTGTTTTTGTGGCAATTGTTATTAAAGGCTTCAACATGAAATATTTTCCAAGACCTATGAAATTTCCTATGTTGTCTAGAGTCTTTACAGTTTTAGGACTTATATTTAAATATTTGATCCATTGTGACTTAATTTTGATGTATGGTGAAAGGATGATGTCTACTTTCAACCTTCTGCTTATGGCTGGTCGTTTATTCTAGCACCATTTATTAAATAGGGGGTAATTTCCCCGTTGCTTCTTATTGTTATACTTGCCTAAGATCAGATAGTTGTAACTGTGTAGCTATATTTCTTTATTCTGTATTTTATGCCATTGGTCTATGCGTCTGTTTTTGTACCTGTATAATTCTGTTTTGATTACTGTAGTATTGTAGTTTGGTTTGAAGTTGAGTAGTGTCATGCCTCTCTTTTTGTTCTTTTTGCTAAGGATTATTTTGGCTATTTGGGCTAATTTTTTATTCCATGTTAATTTTAGAAAATTTTTTTTCTAATTCTGTTGAAACTGTTGTTGGCAGTTTGATAGAAATAATGTTGAATCTTTATTTGATTTAGGCAGTATGAGCATTTAACAATATTAATTCTTCCTATTCATGAACAGGGAACATTTTCCACTTGTTTGTGTTATCTCTTTTAGCTGCATTTTGTAATTCTAGATATAGAGTTCTTTTGCCTCCCTGGTTAGATGTATTCATTGGTATTTTTTGTTTTGTTTTGTTTGTGGCTACTATGAATAATACTGTGATTCTGACTTGGCTGTCAGATGGATCTTATTGTTGTATAGAAACGCCACTATTTTTTGTACATTGATTTTGTATCTTGTAGCTTTACTAAAGTTATTTATCAGTTCTAGAAGCCTGTGAGCTGAGACAATAGAGTTTTCTAAATATAGAATCACATCCTCTTCAAAGAGAGATAGTTTCACTTCCTTGCTTCACATTTGGATTGTTTTAAAATTTATTTCTCTTGCCTAAATGTTTTGCCTAGGACTTCCAGTATTATGCTGAATAGGAGTGGTGAGAGTGGGCATCCTCATCTTGTTCCACTTCTCAAGGGGAATGCCTACAGCTTTTCGCTGTTCAATATGATACTAGCTGTGGGTTTGACATGGATAGTTCTTATCGTTTTGAGGTTGCTTTGATGACTAGTTTATTGAGAGTTTTTAACAGGAAGATATATTGAATTTTATCAAGAGCCTTTTTCCTATTGATTGAGGTGATCATATGATTTTTGTTTTTAGTTCTGTTTACGTGATGAAATTAAGTTGTTTATTTGTGTATTTGAATTGATCTTGCATCCTAGAAAAAAACCCTACTTGACCATGTTGGATTAGGTTTTAATGTTTTGCTGGATTCAGCTTACTAGTATTCTGTTGAGGATTTTTGTATCTATTTTCATCAGGGATTTTGGCCTGAAGAGTTTTGTTGTTGTTGTGTCTTTGCCAGGTTTAGGTATCAGAATGATAATGACCTCTTAGAATGAGTCAGGGAGGAGTCTCTCATCCTTCATTTTTTGAAATAATTTTAGTAGAATTTGTTCTTATTTGTACATCAGATAGTATTTAGCAGTGACTCGTCTGCTCCAGGTCTTTTCTGATTGGTAGTTTTTTGTTTTCTTTTAGTTTTTTTTTTTTTTTTTTGATTGAATTACAAAACTAATTATCAGTCTGTTGAGGATTTCAGTTTCTTCAGGTTGAATATTGGGATGCTGTATGTTTCCAGGAATTTATCCATTTCCTCTAGGTTTTCAAGATTGTGTGCACAGAAGTGACACAAAGAAATGGAAAAACATTTTATGCTCATGGATAGGAAGGATTAATATTGCTAAAATAGCCATACTGCTCAAAGCAATAACAGATTTGATGCTATTCCTATCAAATTACTAACATCAGTTTTCGCAGAATTGGAAACCCTCATAATAGTCTCTGAGGGTTTTTAGTATTTCCATAAGGTCAGTGGTAATGTCACTTTTGCCATTTCTGACTGCGTTTATTTGGATCTTCTCTCTTCTTTTCTTTATTAATCTAGCTAATGGTCTGTCAATCTTACCACTTTCAACGACCAACTTTTGATTTTGTTGATCTTTTGTAAGGATTTTTGTTTAATTCCATTCAGTTAAGTTCAGTTCTTATTTCGGTTATTTCTTTTCTTCTGCTAGCTTTGATAACGGTTTGTTTTTGTTTCTCGTGTTTCTCTAGGCGTGACGGTAGGTTGTTAATTTGAGATCTTTCTAACTTCTTGATGTAGTGAGTTAGCATTAAAAACTTTTGTCTTAACACTGCTTTAGTTATGTCCAAAATAGTTTCTATATTGAATCTTTGTTTTCAGTAGTTTTGAATAATTTTTAACTTCTGTCTTAATTTTATTGTGTACCCAGTAATTCAGGAGCAGCTTGTTTAATTTCCATGTAATTGTGTGGTTTTGAGAGCTCTTTTTGGTAGTTATTTCCATTTTTACTTCACTGTGTTCCAAGAGTATGGTTTGTATGAGTTATGTTTTTTTGTTTTTGTTGTTGACAATTGCTTTATGTATCAGCATCTGCTTGATCTTAGAGTATGTACTTTGAGATTAAGAGAATGTATATTCTGCTGTTTTGGGCAGAGTACTCTGTAGATGTTTTTTAGGTTAATTTGGTCAAGAGTTAAGTTTAGGTCCTTAATATATTTGTTAGTTTTCTGCCTCAATGATCTGTTTAAAACTGTCAGTGGGGTGTTGAAGTCTCCTGCTATTATTGTGAGGTTATCAAAGTCTCTTCACAGGTCTCAAAACTTGTTCTATGAATCTGGGTGCTCCAATGTTGGCTGCATATATATTCAGGATAGTTAACTGTTCTTGCTGAATGGAACCTCTTATCATTATGTAATGTTCTTCATTGTTCTTTTTTATCATTCTTGGTTTAAAGTCTGCTTTTATCCAAAATAAGAATAGCAACCCTTGCTCTTTTTTGTTTTCCACTTACCTGATAGACATTTCTCCATCCTTTTACTTTGAGCCTATGGATGTCATTGCACATGATATGGGTCTCTTGAAGACAGCCTCAAGTTGGGTCTTGCTACTTTATCCAACATGTCAGTCTCTGCCTTTATGTGGAACATTTAGCCCACTTACATTCAAGGTCAATATTGATATGTGAGAATTTGAACCTGTCATTGTGTTGTTATCTGGTTGTTATGTAGACTTTACAATATAGTTGTTTTATAGTTTAATGGGCTATGTACACGTTTGTGCTTTTGTGGTGGCAGGTATCAGTCTTCCGTTTCCATATTTAGCAGTCCCTAAAGGATTTATTTTAAAGCAGATCTTGCGGTAACAAATTTCGTTAGCATTTGGTCATCTGAAAAGTTGTTTATATTTTTTTCCTCATTTATGAGGCTTCAATTTAACTAGACATGAAATTATTGGCTGGAATTTCTTTCTTTAAGGATACTGTATATAGGCCCCCAACCTACTCTGACTTGTAGAGTTTCTGTTGAAAACTCCATTATTAGCCTGATGGGCTTCCCTTTGTAGGTGGCCTGCCCTTTGTCCCTAGCAGCCTTTAAGATTTCTTTTTTTGTTTCACATTGACCTTAGAGAATCTGATGACTGTGTGTGTTGGGAATGATAATATTGTATAGTATTTCACAGGGGTTGTCTGAATTTCCTAAATTTGCATGTCAACCTCCCTAGCTAGGTAGGGGTAATTTTCATGGGCAATATTCTCAAATATGTTTTCCAAGTTGCTTACTATTTCTCAATCTCTTTCAGGAATGCCATTGAGTTATAGATTTGGTCTCTTTCCACAATCCCATGTTTCTCAGTGATTTCACCCATGTTTTAAAATGATTTTTATTTATTTTTGTCTGCCTGTGCTGATAGAAAGGAGTGGTCTTTGAGCTCTGAGAGTTATTTGTCAGCTTGGTTTTGTTCTGCTATTAATGCTTTCAAATGCATTATGAGATTCCTGTAGTGAATTTTTCATTTCCGGAAGTTCAGTTTAATTCTTTCTTAAGATGGATATGTCATCTTTAAAGTCTTGGATCATTTTATTGATTTCTTTGGATTGGGTTTCAATATTTTCAGCCATTTCAATCTGGGAGCCATTGCTGGGGAGCTAGCATAGTCGCTTGTAGGTAAGAAGACATTCTGACTTTTAGAGTTGCCAGAATTCTTGCTCTGGTTCTTTCTCATCTGTGTGGGCTAATGTTCCTTTAATCTTTGAAGTTGCTGTCTTTTGGATTAAGTTTTTTGCTTTTATATTCTTTAATGCCCTTGAGGATTTGACTGTGGTTTGAGTTGGGTTTAATCAGTTGGCTTCATTTCTGGATGCTTTTAGAGGGTTAACACTCAGAGCAGCACTCTTGGGCTGTGTGCTCTGGCCCTAAGGGACTAAAACCAGTCCTGTGGTTTTGTTCTCTGGCCTGTGAGGTGAAGCATCTACTGTGCTGGAGGAGCCGAGGTGTTACTGGTCTGCAGGCAACATTCCAATGGGGAATGCCAGAAAAAGCACTGCAGCATGGTGATGGGGAGCTGAGAGAGAGTATGCTGCACTGGGAAGTCTATAGGTCAGTGCACACCAGTGGGGCAGCAGAGAGGCCATGAGTAGTGCACACCAGTTGGCCAGTGGGTGTTGCCATGGGTGAGTGCACACCAATGGGGCAGTGATGGAGCAGCAAAGTGCACACCAGTGGGGAAGGGGGGTACCATGTGTGCATGTGCACCGTTGGAGAAATGAGGGTTTCTGCATATGTGAACACTACATGTAGTATTAAAATTGTTAATGGCAAAGAAAATGAATAATCACTTTTCAAAAGAAGAGGCACAAGTGACCAACAAACATGAAAAAAATGCTTATCATCACTAATCATCAGAGAAATGCAAATCTAAGCCACAGTAATATAGTATCTCATACCAGTAAAAATGGCTAATATTAAAAAGTCTGAAGCAATAGATGCTGGTAAGGCTGTAGAGAAAGAAAACAGTTGCATAGTTGGTTGGAATATAAATTAGTTCAGCTACTGTGGAAAGCAGTGATTTTCTTAAAGAATTTAAAACAGAACTTTCATTCCACCCTGCAATCCCATTACTGGGGAAATACCCCACAAAAAATAAAAGTTGAAAGTATTAAATTAACAAGTAAAATTGTAAAATTTTCTTGTTATATAGCTGTAATAAGTTAGTATCTTGCTTTCTTTCTCTCTCTCTCTTTTTTTTTTTTTTTTTTTTTTTTGACTTTTAAATTGAGAGGATACAGGTTTAGTTTGGTTGCATGGTAAATTGTACGTTGCTGAGGTTTGACATATGATCCTATCATCCAGTGGGCATAATACCGATAGGTGGTTTTTCTTTTTTTTTTTTTAATTGTTTGTGTGTGTGTTTTTTTAATTTACTTATGTATTATTATTATTATACTTTAAGTTCTAGGGTACATGTGCATAACGTGCAGATTTGTTACATATGTATACTTGTGCCATGATGGTGTGCTGCACCCATCAACTTGTCAGCACCCCTCAACTCGTCAATTACATCAGGTATAACTCCCATTGCAATCCCTCCCCACCCCCCTCCCCATGATAGGCCCCGGTGTGTGATGTTCCCCTTCCTGAGTCCAAGTGATCTCATTGTTCAGCTCCCACCTATGAGTGAGAACATGTGGTGTTTGGTTTTCTGTTCTTGTGATAGTCTGCTAAGAATGATGGTTTCCAGCTGCATCCATGTCCCTACAAAGGACACAAACTCATCCTTTTTTATGGCTGCATAGTATTCCATGGTGTATATGTGCCACATTTTCTTAATCCAGTCTGTCACTGATGGACACTTGGGTTGATTCCAAGTCTTTGCTATTGTGAATAGTGCTGCAATAAACATACGTGTGTATGTGTCTTTATAGCAGCACGATTTATAATCCTTTGGGTATATACCCAGTAATGGGATGGCTGGGTCATATGGTACATCTAGTTCTAGATCCTTGAGGAATCGCCATACTGTTTTCCATAATGATTGAACTAGTTTACAATCCCACCAACAGTGTAAAAGTGTTCCTATTTCTCCACATCCTCTCCAGCACCTGTTGTTTCCTGACTTTTTAATGATTGCCATTCTAACTGGTGTGAGATGGTATCTCATTGTGGTTTTGATTTGCATTTCTCTGATGGCCAGTGATGATGAGCATTTTTTCATGTGTCTGTTGGCTGTATGAATGTCTTCTTTTGAGAAATGTCTGTTCATATCCTTTGCCCACTTTTTGATGGGGTTGTTGTTTTTTTCTTGTAAATTTGTTTGAGTTCTTTGTAGGTTTTGGATATTAGCCCTTTGTCAGATGAGTAGATTGTAAAATTTTCTCCCATTCTGTAGGTTGCCTGTTCACTCTGATGGTAGTTTCTTTTGCTGTGCAGAAGCTCTGTAGTTTAATTAGATCCCATTTGTCAATTTTGGCTTTTGCTGCCGTTACTTTTGGTGTTTTAGACATGAAGTCTATGCCCATGCCTATGTCCTGAATGGTACTACCTAGGTGGTTTTTCAATGCATACACATCTCCTGCCTTCTCCCTCTAGTAGTTCCTGGTATCTATTTTTCCTATTTTTATGTCTATGTTTAACCAGTGTTTACTTTTTCCTTACAAATAACATTTGATATTTGATTTTCTATTTCTGCATTCATTTGCTTAGGATAAATATCTAGTTGTATCCATGCTGCTGAAAATAACATGATGTTGTTCTTTTTTATGGGTGTGTACTATTCTGTGTCATATATATACCACATTACCTTTTTCCAGTCTACTTTTGATGGGCATCTAGATTGATTTCACATTTTTGCTATTGTGAATAGTGCTGTGATGAACATATGAATGCATTTGTATGTTTTAGAACAACTTTATTTTGTTTGGGTATATAGGAGTGAAAAGACTGAGTCAGACTGTAGTTTTGTTTTAAGTTTTTAAAGAAATTTCCATAATGCTTTCTACAGTGAATGAACTAATTTAAATTCCCACATGACTTTCTCACAATATGTTGATTCATTCATCTTTTTGGTGAGCTTTTTGGATTATTTCCAGTTTTTAAGCTACTTTATATAAATCTTACATAAAACAATGTGCACGTGTCTTTGTGTGAATGTACAGTTTTATTTGCCTGGGAGAAATACCTAGAAATATTATTTCAGGCACTCAGACTACTGATATACATTTAACTGAATCAAGTCCTTATGCAGACACATTCTAATTGGCACAATTTAGGACTCGAATGCTACTGGATACATAAAGTAAAAAATGCTACCTTAGAGTTAGATAATTTCTCATTGTCAGCAAGGATGAAGCCTGTAGACTTCAAATATCTATTATAATAAAAGGGACAAGAGAGCCAATTCTAGTTAAATATTGGTAGGAAGATAAATTTTTTATACAGACAAGTGCTGTCATTTTTTTTTAAGTGATTATATTTTTAAGAAATCTTTTACTGGCTCCTGTTGTTATATAAGGTGCATTTCTCAATTAATGTTCTGACAGTGATAATTAAAAGAGCAAAGTTCTTAATACAGAAACAGAATATATGAAACCTACGGATAAATCTGTGACACAAGCACTGGGAGTCGTAGCATGTTTTAGTTACATTTTTCAGCCCATTATCAATTTAATTTTAATGCAGAATGCAAATAAACAATCTTGTTTCTGTATATTCTGCACTTGCTATTATTGATTCTATGACATGTGGTTTTATGTGTTCTTAATATCATAGAATTCAACACTATTTGTTTTATTTTACATGTAAACTTGCATTTATTTATGTTTCACATGTTTTTAAAATGTCTCCAACTTTTTGCACTTAAACTTTTAAAATGAGTGAGCTAATAATTTGACCACTTTGACAGTTGCTTTAGTTTATTTTATCTGTATGGCCAGACACCAACAAAATAGTGGTCATTATCCTATAGAAGGCAATATAGGGTTTAACATAACCTGTAAATAATGTTTGATTACCTTTTTTTTTTTCTGTCTTTTTTTTTTTTTTTTTTTTTTTTTTTTTTTTTGAGACAGAGTCTCACTCTGTCGACCAGCCTGGAGTGCAGTGGCGCAATCTCAGCTCACTGCAAGCTCTGCCTCCCAGGTTCACGCCATTCTCCTGCCTCAGCCTCCTGTGTAGCTGGGACTACAGGCACCCGCCACCGCACCTGGCTAATTTTTTGTATTTTTAGTAGAGACGGGGTTTCACCATGTTAGCCAGGATGGTCTCGATCTCCTGACCTCGTGATCCGCCCGTCTTGGCCTCCCAAAGTGCTGGGATTACAGGCGTGAGCCACCGTGCCCAGCCTTGTAAATAATGTTCTTTTTTTTTTTTTTTAAATGCCTGTATCTAAAATATACCAAGAACTTTATAAAACTCAACAAAAATAAAACAACAACTTGATTGAAAAATAGGACAAAGACCTTAACAACACCTAACCAAAGAAGATATATAGATGGCCAATACCATCTTAAAAGATAATCCACATCATATATAATCAGGAAAATACAAATTAAAACAACAATAAGTTACCACCAGACACTTATTTAGGATGGCCAACATTCAGAACAATGACAACACTAAATGCTGATGAGCATTTGGAGTAACAGAAATTCTCATTCATTGGTCGTGGGAATGTAAAACAGTACAGCTACATTGGAATGCAGTTTGGCGGTTTCTTACAAAACTAAACGTACTCTTATCATATGATACAGGAATTGCAGTACTTATATTGATCCAAGAAATTGAAAACAAAAATTTGTGTCCACGCAAAAATCTGCACAGAAATGATCATAGCAGCTTTATTCATACTCAGAAAAACTTGGAAGCAACTAAGATGTCCTTCAGTGTGGAAATGGATAAGATATTTTATGACATCTAGACAGTGGAATGTCATTCAGTGCTAAAAATTAATGAACTATCAAACCATGAAAGACATGAAGAAAACTTATTTTGTTAAGTGAAAAAGCCACTTTGAAAAAGCTACATACTGTTTAATTCCAACTATATGACATTCTTAAAAAGGCAAAACCATGGAGACAATGAAAAGATCAGTAGTTGTCAGGGGTTAGGGTAAAAAAAGGTATATATAAATAGAGCAGAGAGCAGAATGCATGTTTTGGGCAGCGAAATTACTCTATGTGATATTATACTGGTAGATTCATGGCATTATACATTTGTCCAAATCCACAGAATTTACAACACCAAGAATAAACTCATGTAAACTATGGACTTTGAGTGATAATGATGTGTCGATGTAGGTTCATCAGTTGCAGCAAATGTACCGCTGTGATGGGACATGTTTATAATAGGAGAAGTCATGCACATATCGGGAGAAGAGGGAATAAAGGAGATCTCTGTACATCCCTTTCAATTTGTTCACGAACCTGAAACTTCTCTTAAAAAATAAAGTCTGTTATATTAAAAAAGCTTCAAATGAAAATATCCATTACTTAAATAGTTACTTTATAAGTTATGTTGAAATAAGATAATGGATTTGCTTTTTCATTGTGAGAGGGATTTTTCAATATATGTTAATATTACGAAAGGGATTTTGTTCAGAGTACTACATAAAATAGTTCTGTCAGGGCAAGGTATGTATTAGACATTCATTTACTTCATCTACTCCAACTCCTGAAAGGAATGTAACAGAACAGCTGCAAAATGTAGTTTCTGCCAATTCCTTCAGTTTATGCAATAAAAGTCATACAGATTAAGAGCACACCTGAAATACTTGTTACATGTACTCTATCTAGTCATTGTTCCAATGACCTGATGAGTTCTGTCTCAGAGCATGTCAATTCAGTGTCTACATATTCACAGTTTATGAGGAGATGCCAATTTTGTTAAAGAAGCATTATAAGACATGATGTAAGGTTAGTCACCCTTAAAAAGTGATAACCAAAGAAATAAATAAGCCAGTACAATGTTCTTGAAATCAGTCTTCATTCACCTGACCTGATTTCCAAGATACATATACCTTGCCAGTTAGCTATTTTTCCTAATTCCCATCATATCTGTTTATTCCATTGGTTTACTTATATATTCATCGTTAATTAATTTATTAAATTAATTATAAATTATAAAATTAATTTTAATTTTTATAATTTTTATGCAATTACGTGTTTTATACATAAAATATAAAATTTTATATGTTTTTATAATTATTTATAAAATTAATTATAAAAAAGAAGAAAATTAATTATTAAAAAGAAGAGGAACCTGGCTGGTACAACATATAGGTCAAGAAACAGAAGAAAATGTGAAAACACTTGAAAATATAAATTAATAAAAAGATGAGTTCAATACAGCTATGACACAAAGAGAAGCTGAAAATATAACAAGAAAACATAAAGACACACATTAATAAGTTAAGAAAATAAAATGAAGACAAATAAGGCATTATTAAAGATACTAAAAAGTTAATTGAAAATCAGAAAAGGAACATTGAACTTACTGAAATAGAAGAAAAGGTTGATAAGATTATAGTGTGTGAAAAAAGAGAAAAAGTTTAAAGCATTTAGGAAGACAATAATAGATACATAATAGAATAAAGACCTTCCAACATATGGAAAACATTTATTCCTGTGAAAGAAACCAGCAAATTGGAAAGTGCATTAAAATATAATTTTTAAAATTTCGGAGATAATTTCAAAGGGCCCATGTATTCCGGATAAAATGATTCCAGAATAATGTAAACTAAGCCACTTGCTTATGATTGAATTTTAATAAAAGTTTATTTTTAGCCATCCAGAAATAAGGAAACAAACCATTTATAGTCAGTAAAAGAAAGAAACAAGTTACTTCTCCACATGGACATAAAACATTAAAATCAATATTAATAATCACAACAAAGTATAGCAAGGTTGGCAAAATTGTCAATGAAGTGTGAACTGAGAATATTAAACACACCAAATTTTTGTTCCCTTTTAAAGGCAGTGGACAAACATTATAAAACATTTAAGAATTTGAGATAGTCGCAACTGTGAGTTCATTTTGAAAAATATCAATTAAGAAATCACACACACACACAAACACATATATACACGTAGAGAAAATACAATACAAATCAGCTTCATTATTTTTTTCTATTGAAATTGACACAATTTCAAGCACAATTTTAGACTCCATTTAAGCTCTATTCTCTTTCTCCTCAATCTATCCTTCATCTCCTTTCTATTGTTTTCTGTTAGAGAGTCTCCTTCTGTTGCTTAATCATAACTCACTGCTTCCTCAAATGTCTGGGCTCAAGTGACTCTTCTGCCTCAATTTCTCAAGTACCTGCAACTACAGGCATATTCCACTATGCCCAACTGTTTTTTTTTTTTGGTCTGTGTTTGTTTGTTTGTTTGTTCTGTTTAGTAGAGATGGAGTCTTGCTATGTGGCCCAGACTGGTCTCTAACTCTTGGCTCAAGCGATTCTGCAGCCTCAGGAGGCTGAGTTAGAGACCAGCCTGGGCAACATAAGGAGACCGCATCTCTTCTAAACTCCCACTGGGATTATAGGAGCGAGGTGCGATTACAACTCCTACTGGGGTTTTAAGAGTGAGCCACCATGCTTGGCCTCTCTCACTGCTTGAATCCAGTGAGGACCATCTGAGTTTCCACAGATGTCTCATGCTACAGAGTTAAGGGAAAGCCAGTCATTATTACTGGAATTTATCACAAGAAGTAAAAACAAGCATATATTCAGGAAATAGTAAGATGAAGATGCAGTTACCTCAGTTACAATGTCTGTAGCTGTAGAAAGATCAAACTGAGGGAATGGAGAAAAATGAAGCCAGGATGCAGCAATTTCTAAACACAAGTAAAAAGTGATAGTCATGGACGTGACCTCAGAAACTGGAACTGAACCAGTAGAGCTTGTTGCTGTTGTTGGTTTTCCCTATCACATGACAAAGTTTTGGCTGAAGAATTATTTCATTTTAATTCACCTGGAAATTTTATGGGTTCATGTGATTGAAGGACTTTTACTGTTTTATTTGCATTTCTAGAGATAAAATAAAGATTAATTATTTTCTCCAAAGTGTTTCTGTTTAGTTGAGGAAGTGTTATACCTGTAAAAGTAGGTGACTGACTTATCCCACAAAGCAATTTTGATATATATCGCACTATAGCGGGTCAGAGAAAAGTGTGGCAAGTTGGGTAGTTTTGTTCTCAGGAAAGTTTGCTAGAGAAAGCAAATTATAAATGAAGAGTACAATACAGATTGTGTTTATTATATTAATAAACAAAGACTATGTCAAGGTCAGGTGATCATAGCGGAGTTAGGGACCAGACAGAAAGAAGTCATGTGAGGACATTTTCTAGAGACCTAGAATGAAAGATGATATGTCCTATAGGTGGTGATAGGGAGGGAAGGAATCAAAAACAAAAAGTAATACTAAAAGGTAGAAAATAGGTTGTAAAAGGACAAAAAGTCAGGAATTGATAAGTTAAAAATACTAAATCATGTAATAGCACTTTGAAATAAAATAAATGCCAAATGGTGCATTTACAAAACTAGAATGAATTGTATGACTAAAATTCTAAGTGTGATAGAAAAATGATTTTGTAGAAATATAGTTCCTTTTATAATGTTGTTTCTTTTTGTTTGTTTGTTTTTTTGTTGAGATGGAGTCTCTCGCTTTGTCGCCCAGGTGGGAGTGCAGTGGCGTGATCTCAGCTTACTGCAAACCTCTGCCTCCTGGGTTCAAGTGATTCTCCTGCCTCAGCCTCCTGAGTAGCTATTACAGGCACGTGCCACCATGCCCGGCTAATTTTTGTAGTTTTAGTAGAGATGAGATTTTATCATTTTGGCCAGGCTGGCCTCGAACTCCTGACCTCATGATCCGCCCACCTTGGCCTCCCAAAGTGCGGGGAATACAGGCGTGAACCAGTGTACCCAGCGTAATGTTGCTTCTTAAGTAAACAGGGACACTTGTATTAGAGCTAGCAGAATAGTTTTTTAAAACATTATCTCTTTTAGGGAATTTATAGCTTTGCTATTAGTATAACTTGTGATGCTGAAGTAATTTTGATTTTGTTTTTAAAGATTAAATTTTAGAGTTAAAGTGATAGTGATCTAATGAGTTTTTGCTCATTGAATTTTATAGTGAAACTTTAAAACTTATTTTTCCTGGCTTAAAATTCACTTATGGAAGTTAATTTTCACAAACCGTGTGTAATTTAGTATTCAAAAATTGTTCAATGCATTAAATAAAAGTTTGCTGGTTGCTGTTAATTTAATTAAACCTACTTAATGATAAATACCTGCTATGCTACTGGTGGTGACAGTAGGCCGTCCCAACTGGAAAATTATGTGATTAAAAGTTAAGGACTTCGGTAATTACTCATTAGTATTTTTCATTGAACTTATAATTCACAGATTATGACACTATAATAATAACTTATTTTTTAAGAATACATTATTTCTAGGCTTAAATATCATGAAAAGTTATCTTTAATTTTTTTTACCTACAGTATGATTTTAATAATGTAGAAATATGCTCAGAAAATGACTAGAAAGAAATGTATCAAAATGTGGTTTCCTTCAACGGTAGAATCATGGATTTCTATTGTCTTCTTTTCTTTTTTTTTCTGTTTGTTTTATTATACTTTAAGTCCTAGGGTACATGTGCTCAACGTGCAGGTTTATTACATATGTACACATGTGCCATGTTGGTTTGCTGCACCCATTAACTCGTCATTTATATTAGGTATTTCTGTTTGTAGCTTGTTGCATTGCTATTGAAGGTCATTTTCTTTTTTAATTATTTGGCATGCTTTTTTCTTACTCTTTTATAAGTAGAGAAAAATGTAAATGACATAGATATCTTAACAAGTAAATATAACTTTCTTTCCGTATGTGCTAAATTTTATCCAGAATTTTGACCATACTCTAAAAGCAGTAGTAAACTATGTAAAAAAATTAATTTATTTTTAGCATCTTAGAAACATCTTTTATATGTGTCTGCATTTTTTATTTATTTTTATTTTAGTCCCATTTTATAAAGGTATAATTGACAAATGAAAATTGTGTATATTTGTGGTGTACATGTCTTAAAATACGTATACATCATGAAATGATTAAATGAAGTTAACTAACATATTTATCAACTCACATACTTATTTTTTTGTAGTGAGATCATGTAAAATACACTCTTACAGCAATTTTATATATACATCATTAAAGTCACCATACTGTACAGTAGATCTACAGAACTTACTCCTCTTGTCTAGCTGAAAATTTGTACTCTTTAACCAACATCTCACCACTTCCCCACTTCTTACAGCTCCAGCAACTACCATCCTTCTCTCTGCTTTTATAAGTTCAATTCAAAAATAAGCAACATCATGCAGTATTTGATTTACTATGACTGGCTAATTTCACCTAACCTAATGTTCTCCAGGTTCATTATGCTGTCTCAAACGACAGGATTTCCTTATTTTTAAAGCTGACTAGTATTCCATTGTTCATGGAATACAAAACTTGTGTTCCTTGTTCACAAGATACAAAACTAGAAGTTTTGTATTATGAATAACATTGTAATGAAAATGGGAGAGCAGATATCTTCTGGACATATTGATTTTATTTCCTTTGTATCTATACTTAGAAGTGGAATTGCTAGACTATAAATCATTTAATAAAAAAAGAATTAAACTATTATGCTTTAGATTGAGGATTCACACAAATAAATACTATTTTTCATGTTTAATTTCTTACTATTTGATTTTTAGGAATTTACAGATACACATAGTAAAACAAAAAAAATCATATAGCCAAAAAGTGTTATGATAAAAAGATATCCATTTCTAAATGTGTTCCCCAGGCTCACAATAACAAGTTACCAGTTTCTGTTCTGCTTATTTGATTACAGGATGTAACAATTCAAAATATTCATTTCTACCTTTTCTTTAGTACATCATGAAAATTGTTCCACATCAGTACTTGCAGATCTGTCTCATTTTTCAAATTTTAAATAGTATTGTATTGTTGGAAAATACCATAATTTACATAATGAATTTCCTAGAAAATGAATTTTAACTATTTTGAACTACAGAAATATTATAATATTTCACTGTGAGTTTCATGGAATACACAGGATCAAACTGAAGAAAATTTGCCGGCATTTTTGTAAGATATGCATTTCAAACTATTTTTGTTTTCTCTAAAGTAAGAAATATAATTATTTTGTTGACAATTACACATTCTGCCTCGCCTACCTGGGCAGTTAAATTGAAATCACACACTTATAGCAGAGTTCAGAGAGATTATTTCTAGCCCAGTGATGACTCTAGATGCATCTTACAGGAATTTAGGAAAATGCTAAAATTAGCAAAATAAATACACATTCCAATGTCGGTCTTCACTGATGTTTCCCTTCTAATCAAACATTTAAAAATGATCAAAAGATTCCTTTATTCAGTTCTTATGAGGCAATTACATACCATTCTAGGTGCATGGAAAGAAGTTAATTCATTACATACAATAGATGCATTGGTCAGAAAGGTGTAATTCTCACCAATAACCTTGAAAAATAAATGACACTATGTGAAATTGACTATAATATACATTGTGAATATATTGAAGGGAGATACCAAATGTTGAGCTTTTTTTATTTTTGAGTGGTATCTTTTGAGTATAATCAATTTTCATAAAAGTAATATGGACAGAATGGAAATAATCTGCAAAAAGGAGAGATAAAGCAAGCCACCAAAATTTGCCTAATACTGTTTCTAATATCCATATCCCACTGGATTGATTTTTAATCTAAATTTTACTAATGAGAAAATTGAGAGTCAGAGATATTTCTCCAGCATCACACTTTTTTTTTTTTTTTTTTTTTTTTAAACAGACAAAGTCTGACTATTTGCCCAGGCTGGTCTCAAATTCCTGAACTCAAGCAATCTTCCTGTCTCAGTATCTCAAAGTGCTAGGATTATAGGCATGAGTTACTGTGCCTAGCCTGCATCATGACAGTGTCAAATATTCAAATTAAAATCTGTCTCTGATATACACAAAAGCTTTGAAGTCTCTTATAAAGATGAAACAGAAGTCAAAAGGTAGAATAGGTAGCCACAACGAGAAGAGCAAATATTTCCATAGCCCATGTTCACAAGTCAGTTTTCTTCTACTAGCTTAACATTTTGAATTCTATTTTATCACAAAGAAAGAATAAATTATTAAAAGCATCTCTACTGGGATGTAAATATTATCAAACTGAACTTATCATAATGTATTATAAAGTAGCATAATTTGATAGAATTAATCAAAGAGTAGCTACTGTTCTTTGATGAAAATCGTATTGCTTATCCAACTTCATTTCTGTGTGCACTCTGGAACACACTGCTGCTTATGTATGTAATATCTTTTCTTATTCTTTCTTTCAAGTCTTCTCAGTTCTATAAGCTTTCAATTATCATTTTATCTAATAAAATCTATGTAAGCTCATCAAACTCTGCTTCCTCACACTTACAAAGCAGACTTTTGTTTCACCAATATTGTTTTTCCCCATAATATCAATTTAAAACTAAAGTAAAATCTAAAAATATAACATTTGTCCAAGTTCTTGGTAACATGATTTTAATGTTACCAGGAAAAATAATTGTCTTCTAGTCTGCTTTATCTAAGCCTAGTCTAAAGTTTTGTTACTATAAGACCCCTCTTCTCACCTAAATTATTTAGGTCAACCAAATACAAATGGATGCTTCTTTTTTAAATTTTTGTTTTTATTTCAATTGTTTTTGTAGTACAGGTGGTTTGGAGTTACACGGGTAAGTTCTTTAGTGGTAATTTCTGAGATTTTAGTGCACCTGTCATCTAAGCTGTGTACACTGTACCCGGTATGTAGTCATTTATCCTTCACCCACAAAGTCCATTATGTAATTCTTATGCCTTTGTATATTCATAGCTAAGTTCCTACTTTTAAGTGAGAATATGCAATATTTGGTTTTCAATTACTGAGTTGTTTCACTTAGAATAATCCAAGCTGCTGCAAAATACATCATTTCCTTCCTTTCTATGGCTGAGTAGTATTCAACAGTGTTTATATCCCACATTTTCTTTAACTACTTGTTGGTTGATGTGCACTCAGCTTGGTTCCACATCTTTTCAATTGTGAATTGTTCTGTCATAAATATACATATACATGTGTCTTTTCATACAATTCTGTTTCCTTTCAGTAGTTACTCAGTACTGGTATTGTTTACTTTTTCTTAAAAGAAACTGTCAAAGGAATCAGATCACATTGAGCCAGCCTGCCTTTCAGCTAATAAATCTGTTTTTATCTCTTGCTTTTAAACATTGTTATATTTTTTGCATAGGCTAAAATTTTTTGCATGGTATTTCAGTTTTGCTTCATTAAAATAGTTGTATAAGAAATGAAAAATCCAGAGATTTGTGATATATGTCTACATATAGAACTTATACAAAGGGATGTGCATTCATGAATTGCCTATATTATTAAACATAGGCATATTTTGGTCTTCACCTCCCCAAATATTGCAGAGTTTCAAACTATCCATTAACGTTTTGAAATTGAATTGAAATAATTTCTCTTTTAAAATTAAATATCTAATGGAAGCATATGGATATTAGCATATGATTTTAATAAAAATGAATTCCAAGTTTCCATGACAATATCTTCAATATAAAGACAAGGAGAAACATGCATACTTCATCACAATAAATTAAGTCATGTATACAGTGTTTCAAAAAATTGCTATTAAATGCCAGAAATCTCAGTATCTTCTATATGGCAATAGCATAATCTTAAAATTAGCATGCCACAGAATAAGCTATATTAAATTAGCAATCCATATAACTTTTAAACGAATCACAATAAGATTTACATTGCAATACATGTATAGTCACTCTTTCAAATTTCAAACTATTCAAAAAAATAGACACAAAACCGATTAACTCCTATTTAAAGAAGACAAGCCCCCAAAATCACCAAAAGCAAGATGTTATTTGTTAGGAATAAAAAGATAAATGTAAGACCCAAAACTGTAACTGCCAGGGGAAAACAGTGGCAACATTTCAGGACATTCATCTAGGCAACGATTTTATGGTTAAGACATCAAAAGCACAGGCCACAAAAACAACAATAGACAAATGCAAATGCAGTTAGATTAAACTACAAAGCTTCTGCATAGCAAAGAAAATATTCATCAGAAAGAAGGACAATCTGCAGAATGGAATAAAACATTTGCAAACTATTCATCCAATGATGAAATAATATCTAAAATACACAAAGGTCTCAAACAACTCAACAATAAAAACAAAAACAATAAAACAAAATGAATAATCCCAATAAAATGGACAAAGAATTTAAGTAGATATTTCTTAATAGAAGAAATACAAATGGCCAGTAGGTTTATTTAAAAATCAACATTGGTAACCATCAAGAAAATGCAAATCAAAACCACAATGAGTTATCATTTTACTCTAGTGAGAATGGCTATTGTGAAAAAGGTGAAAAGTAAATAATAGTGAGGCTGCAGAAGAAAGGGAACTCTTATACACTATTAGAGAGAATATTGTGGAAAACATTATGGAGTTTTCTCAAAATATAGAAATTAAAACTACCATATAATCCAGCAATCCAACTACTGGCTATTTATCCAAAGGAAAGGAAATTAATATCTCAAACAGTTACCTGTATCCCCGTATTTCTTGCAGCACTACTCACAATAGCCAAGATATAGAATCAACCTAAGATTCTAGCAGTGGGTCCATGGATAAAGAAAATCTTCTATAAATACACATAATAGAACACCATTCAATTTTAAAATATAATTAAATTCTGTTATTTACAGCAGCATGGATGAAACTGGAAGTTATTATGTTTCACATGTTCTCATTCATATGTGAGAACTTAAAAAGTGGATCTCAAGGAGGTAGAAAGTACAATAATCTTCAGCAGAGATTGGGAGGGGGAGGGGAAGAGTAGAGGGATTGGTTAATGGGTACAAATACACAGTTAAATAGAAAAAATAAGTTTTGTGTTCAATAATTCATTGTGTATTTCAAAATAGGTGGGAGAGAAGGTCTGAAATTTTTCCAAAACACACACAGAAAAAAAGTTTGAGATGATGAATATTCTAAATACCCTGATTTGATCCTTATACTTCATATGCATGTATCAAAATAACACATGTATCCCAGAAATGTATACAATTATTATGTATAAATATATTTTTTAAAAGATATAGCCGAAGAAGTGGGGAGGAAAATGCATTACCTGATACAATTGTATTAAGAAATGAGAAATAATTGTTATAAAGGATTTAAGTATCCATATTTAAAATATAGGAAGAAACAATGAAAAAAACTTGAATAAAACTTTCTAAAGATTAAAAAAAAAAACAGAAAATAAGCCAGATTAACTTTATAGAAATAATTTGGAATTTTTCTTTTTTCTCAGAAACAGTGAAAAGGACATTACAATTAGCCCTTACTTAAATGCATTGTATTATTATCATATGAAACTGTTTGTTCAAGTGCTTTCTTTCTAAAAAAAATGAAGTGTTGTATTTTGACAGCTTTATCTATTTATCTTATGGTAATTTTCTGTTTCGATTTCCATGTTAATAAAATCATTTATTGGCATGTGCATTTATCTTTAAAAAAAACACACATTAAATACAGGTTTTCAGAACTATGTGCAAAGCATTCCTGATTCTTTGAAATAGCTCTCTGACTAGTTACTTTGCCATTATTATTTCCTGTTTATGAATTTGTTTTTTCTCCCCTGTTTTTCTTGATATAATATAGTAGGTTGATTTATTTTACATTTCTTTTGGAAATTTTGTTTTTATATTCAACAGACCTACTTTTTTCTGTTTTTAAATTTATTGATTTAAATCAATTTAAAATAGTAATCTATGTCTTAGTTTACCTAATAATAAATTGTCAAAATTCGCTGCATGCCTACTGTTAATCAATCACTGTTATGTTACCCTGCTAAGTAGGCACTCTTATTTTGAAAATCTCGTAGTACATGAAGCTAAATTAATTTAAGACTGCTTAAGAAATCAAGAAGTCTAAGAAAGTTAAGAAAAATTTACTATGCTACATGATAAGAATATAGCATAGGTAGGAATTTAACACCGGACTAAAATCAGGAATCAAAGACTCCAAAGCCACTTATGGTTCATGTTCTTTGAGAAACTTGTTCAAGACTACTGAGCCAATTAGCCTAAAATTAGCTAAATAGAATGATTGAGAAAAATAAAAAATCAACAATTAATCCTTTGTTGTTTGATTTTAGTTCTCTGAATTAATAAGCCTGAGTAAATAAGAAATTATTCAATAATTCTGGCAAAGACAGCCAGCAAACAAATTTAGTTGATTATTCATAACCTTATTCCCTCAAGGATTTTTTTTTTTTTTTTTTTTGAGACGGAGTCTCGCTCTGTCGCCCAGGCTGGAGTCCAGGGGCACGATCGACTCACTGCAAGCTCCGCCTCTCGGGTTCTGCCATTCTCCTGCCTCAGCCTGCCCAGTAGCTGGTACTACAGGCGCCCGCCACCGCACCCTGCTAATTTTGTTTTGTATTTTTAGTAGAGACGGGATTTTACCGTGTTAGCCAGGATGGTCTCTATCTCCTGACCTCGTTATCCGCCCGCCTCGGCCTCCAAAAGTGCAGGGATTACAGGAGTGAGCCACCGCCCCCAGCCAAGTATTATTTTTTAAATGTATTATTTTACAAACTTTTCAATCATGTTTTCCAGAAATAAGAATTAGTATTATCAGTATATAGATATAGACTCTGAAGATCATAAATGTTATGACTTTCTTAGTTCTGAGCTTAAAGCTTGCAAATCAAAATGTAGTGCTTATTCTACTTGTGTACAATATTTCCCCACGGCTGATCAGAAATTTAAAAGATAAAGATTATACAGAAACTGTCCATATTGTGCTACTGTTCCAAACAAAGTTTTGAGAAAGAGAGAAGAACAGAGAGATTGACATAAGAAAAGAGAGAAAGCATCTTTTTTTTTTTTTTTTTTTTTTTTTTTCTGAGATGGAGTGTTGCTCTGTCGCCCAGCCTGGAGTGGTGTGATCTCGGTTCACTATAATCTCCGCCTCCTGGGTTCAAGTTGATTCTCCTGCCTCAGCCTCCTGAGTAGCTCAGATTACAGGCACGCGCCACCACACCCAGCTAATTTTTATATTTTTAGTAGAGACTGGGTTTCATCATTTTGGCCAGGATGATCTCGATCTCCTGACGTAGTGATCCACTCACCTCTGCCTCCCAAAGTGCTAGGAATACAGGTGTGAGCCCCCGTGCCCGGACAAGAACAAGTAATTGTTTTTTCCTGTACTTAAAATTTCACTCTTATTTATTTGTTTATTATAATTGACTTATTTGGTAAGTATATAAAATATTAACCTAGATCTAAAAATCACCACTGTTTAAAAAGTAAGTATTCTGAAAGAAATGTAACCCCCAATTTATTTACCATATTTCCATGCCTCCATGCTTGTGCCATACACTCATCCACCCCCATAGATAACCATTCTTCTTTGTTTGATGTGCTGTCATCTTGCTGCTGCTTCTTTCTATTGTGTCAGTTCACAATCTTTCTTAATTTGCTTTTTGTCACAGCACAATTATCAAGAAATACACTGAAAATCAGATATCAGTTCATAGAAGTATTTATTATTTTTACATAGTTGACTACTATTGAGTAATAGATTATAATCTATTCACCCTCCTCATACATGAACATATATTGTTTCCCAGTTTTGCGATTACAAACAGTGCTGCAAAAACTACACTTGACCGTGTGCATTTTTATCTTATTGAAATTTATTCCCAGGGTAAATTCCTAGAAGTGGAAATTGCTGGATCAGTTGGGAGTTTTGTTAGATATGCAAATTCCCTTCCATATTAGTTCTATGAGTGCACCTCTTCACCACAAATGTATGAATGCCAGTATCATCACAGATGTACTGAGAGAATATATTGTTATTTTAGGTTTCATGTATTAAACGTTTCACATATCTGACAGGTAGATTATAAATGGTGTTATTTTTAGACTTTTATGGTTTCCATTTCCCTGCTGAGATTCCTCGCATGTTCATGTATGCTGTCCACCTTTGCTTTTAAAAAGGTTAAACATATTAATCTTAGTTTTTTACAGTCACTCTTTGATAGTTCAATGATCTGGGTCATCTCTGAGTTGTTCTGTTGATTTCTTTGTTTCTATACTGTGTGTATGTATATCTACACCTATGTGTGTGTATGTGCACGTGTGTGTGTTTCCCACTTTTTTGTTTGCCTTTTTGGGGGTAATTGTTGAAAGCTAGACGTCATGTGTAGAACAATCAAGACAGAGGCAAATATATATATATATATATATATATATATATATATATATATATATATATATTTGCTTAGAAATAATCATTTTTTTCTGCTTGGATTCAGGTGAATATTTGATAGAGGTTAAGCCAGTCTAATCAAGAGTTGAGCTAGTTCATGGATTTTGTTTTTACTATGATGATCCTTAGTGCAAAACTGGCTCCAAATTCCTCTAGCACTGTTTTGTGCCTAACTAGGGACCCGAGTGTCAAAGTGGTGCAAAATGAGTGGTGAGATGGAGGGCATTTCCTGTTGTCTTATTTTAGTATTATAGGTAGGCGCTATGTCTCTTGATCTCAGGGCTAAGGATCTGGTAGTGATCCTGCTCCTCCTAGTAATGGTGGAGAATTTCCAGTGACGTGGCCCTGGATGTTTTCTTGCTCTTTCTTCAAGAAAAGAAGGCTTTTATGTGTTTTTGGTTTTATTTCTTGTGTTTTGTTTCCCTCACCCAACTTCTGTAAAGGAATAAAATAATCTTGATGGACTTTTATGCCCTTTTCACAGAAGCAGTTGCAACACACTCCACGACCTGCATGTTTTGGGGTCACCTGCCCTGCCTTCAATCGTTTTAGTGAGGATTTGGAGGGAAACCTATCAAGAAGAACGTAAGAGTAAATATGAACTCCCCCTTGTGTCCCTGGTTTTCCAGGCCTCTAAGAACTCTTACTAGCCCACATCCAGTCTTTAGCAATTTACTGAAAATTTTAGCAGAAATCTTACTCCTTGATGGTGACAAAATCCCTATCCCTGGGTTCTTACCAAGGTAAGTGAGTGATTTGTGTCCCTTTTCTCTTTGGAGGCACCTGTCTTTTTTAGATTTCAAGCTACTTGATGACTATGGAATCTCAGTTCTCAGCTTTATCACACGTTTAAGAAAAGTTATGATTTTATAGACTTTACAGCTTTTTCCTATCTTTGGGGTTAGATTGATGCATTTTAAGCAGACAGTAGAATTTATCTCTTTTTTTTAATAAGTAAAAAAGCTTGGACATTTCTTTCTATGTTTATGAGTAATCTATCTCTAGAGATATAGTATATTTATGTAATATGCTTTATTATTTATATATTATAATATATAATATACATATACCTTCCATTTTAGTATTGGATTTTGGTCCTTACTGTCTCAATTTTAAAGAGTTATCTAGCTGTTAGGGATATTAGTTGTATCTTTTATTTTATTTAGCATTTATATTTTATTTTATTTCACCTTTATAATGTGTCTCCAATTGATTTATTTTGCCTAATAATAGGCAAAATTATTGGCTAATACCTCTAGCACCTTGTTGAATAGCAGTGTGAAGATAATGGATGTTCTTGCTTTTAAGGGTAATGCTTCTAGTGTTTTCTCATCCACCATAATCTTTGTTTTATTTATTATCACAGGTAAATAGCCATCCGTGGGAGATAGAATTTTCCAACGATTATACCCACCACATAATCTCTCTCAAGTGCTTTACTTACAATATGGTATTAAAAATCCCTCCTTCAAGTGGTGATATCTGTGCCCAGTTCATTGAATGTAGGTGTATTTGTGGCCGTCTTGAACAAAGGGTATGACCAAAGTGACCTCTGAGGCTAAATTTTAAACTATCTTGCAATTCTTTCTTATTTTCCTGAGATTATAAGATAAAACTTAAACATATGAATTAAAATAAAGATAAAACAATTATGAATATATCTGCCCCAAATAACATACTAGCTACTTTTATAAAACAAAACTGAAGGAGATTCATGAAAACTAGCAATAACCATATTAAAAACAGAAAACTTTAACACATCACTCTTGCTATGAGGCAGACTAAATAGTCATGAAAAGACATAACAAAAAAATGGTGTAACAGTTATGATTATATATGTCAAAATTTATGCCCTGATAATGAAAAATACAGCTTCTCATATGAGTGCAAAACATTTGGAACAGCGAACTTATATTAGGTCACAAAGATAACATAGGTGAATAGAAATATTGCAAACAACATTCTGATCACATTGTAATAAAATAAGTTTTAAATTTACAGAACAATTGAGCAGAAAGTACTGAGAGTTACTACATAACTCACTTCTTCCAACCCATAGTTTCCCTAATTTTTTAATATGATTTATTGTTGTTATATATTTGATACAATTGATGAGCCAGTATTTAAACATTATTATTAACTGAAGTTCACAATTTATATTAGGGCTCTCTGTTTGTGTTTTATACTCCATGGATTTCGACAAATGTGTACTCATGTATTCATCATCAGAGTATGATATAGAATAGATTTATTGCCCTAAAAATCTATCTCTACCTATCCAACCTTCCCTTAGTCCTATCTGGCAATAACTGACCTTTTTACTGACTCTAAACTTTTGCTTTTTCTAAAATGTCATGTAGCTTATAGGAATTATACAGTAGGAATTCCTACTCATTATAATTTATATTATATTTATAGGAATTGTACAGTATGTAGCTTTTGTAGACTGGCTGTTGTCTTTCTTTCTTTCTTTCTTTCTTTCTTTCTTTCTTTCTTTCTTTCTTTCTTTCTTTTTTTTAATTATACTTTAAGTTCTAGGGTACTTGCGCACAATGGGCAGATTTGTTACATATGTATACATGTGCCATGTTGGTGTGCTGTACCCTTTAACTCTTCATTTACATTAGGTATATCTACTAATGCTATCCCTCCCCGCTACCCCCAACCCCATGACAGATCCCAGTGTGTGATGTTCCCCTTCCTGTGTCCAAGTGTTCTCATTGTTCAGTTCCCACCTATGAGTGAGAACATGTGGTGTTTGGTTTTCTTTTCTTGTGATAGTGTGCTGAGAATGATGGTTTCCAGCAGCATCTATGTCCCTACAAAGGACATGAATTCATCCTTTTTTATGGCTGCATAGTAATCCATGGTGTATATGTGCCACATTTTCTTATTGTGAATAGTGCCGTAATAAACATATGTGTGCATGTGTCTTTATAGCAGCATGATTTATAATCCTTTGGGTATATACGCAGTAATGGGATGGCTGGGTCAAACAGTATTTCTAGTTCTAGATCCTTGAGGAATCGCCACACTGTCTTCCACAATGATTGAACTAGTTTATAGTCCCACCAACAGTGTAAAAGTGTTCCTATTTCTCCACATCTTCTCCAGCAACTGTTGTTTCCTGACTTTTTAATGATCACCGTTCTAACTGGTGTGAGATGGTATCTCACTGTGGTTTTGACTTGCATTTCTCTGATGGCAAGTGATGAGCATTTTTTTCGTGTGCCTGCTGGCTACATAAATATCTTCTTTTGAGAAGTGTCTGTTCATATCCTTTGCCCACTTTTTGATAGAGTTGTTCGTTTTTTCTTGTAAATCTGTTTGAGTTCTTTGTAGGTTCTGGATATTAGCCCTTTGTCAGATGAGTAGATTGCCAAAATTTTCTTCCATTCTGTAGGTTGCGTATTCACTCTGATGGTAGTTTCTTTTGCTGTGCACAAGCTCTTTAGTTTAATTAGATCCCATTTGTCAATTTTGGCTTTTGTTGCCATTGCTTTTGGTGTTTTAGACATGAAGTCCTTGTCCATGCCTATGTCCTGAATGGTATTGCCTAGGTTTTCTTCTAGAGTTTTTATGGTTTTAGGTCTAACATTTAAGTCTCTAATCCATCTTGAATTAATTTTTGTATAAGGTGTAAGGAGGGGATCCAGTGTCTGCTTTCTACACATGGCTAGCCTGTTTTCCCAGTACCAAATATAAACTTACATTTTAAAAAATACATGAATCATTACTTTATAAAAAAAAAATTGCAATATAATGTGTCCAATTTTAATTGAATCCTTTAGCTAAAAATGTACTGTTTTCAAATCCCAACAGCTATTATTTGCTAGCACTTGGTAATGAGAAATTAGAATTCTGAGACATTCTCAGGAATTTTAAAATCATGAAGTATTCTTTATTCTTCTTATAACATTTCATTTATATTTTTAATAAAAAATAAATGTACATAATTGAGTACTGGGAAATAATCAAACACTGATAAACGCCTATATCGCTGAAAATGTTATTAGGTAGTATTCAAGTAATAAAACGTTTAATAGCAAAATGAGGAGGAGTCGAAATGAACATGTAACAAAATTGTCTTAACTAGCTCGCATCCAAAAGTTTTAAATTTTGAAAGAATACTAATGGGATTTATATAAAGTATACCCTATGTACACTTTTGTTAATATTCTTCTTATTTACAAGAATGTTTCACCATTAGGAGCAGACAGTGTCACTTGAAAAATTGCAACCATAAAAGTAATTACTTGGCTGTAACTGGTTAATATTATTAAAATATCTTTATATATAAAAAGCAAGTTTTTAATTTCCCTTTTCTAAATTTATATTTTCTTTCAGAATTATAATAAACAAAAATATAAAATATATTTTGGACAAAAGTCTGAAAAAGGAGAAAAACAGCAGCTTAGTAACAAAATAAATTTAACTGTCATGAGAAAATATATTGCTTGCAAATCTTTTTGAAGATTTCCAATTTTTATAACCAAACAATTCAGTGTAGTACTTCAAGTTGTATGAGATCTTTTTTTTTTTTTTTTTTTTCTCTTTCACACACGTGATCTGAGCCCTCACAACTCAGCAGAGCACGACAGTGTCCCCCTCACACGCAGAGGCCGCGGTCTGTGGAGATCCTGGGACAGAGCCAGCATCAAGGACTCAGAGGATCCCCTGGAGCCTCCCAGGACAGAGACGGCAGCCCCAGGTGGGAAAGACTCAGACCAGGCCTGCGCGCTCCAGGTCCTGCGGCAGGATGCGGCCCTTCTTGCGAGCCCTGAGCAGGCGGCGCTCGGCGCGGGCCGCCTTCTTCCTGCGCAGGTTCTGCCGACGCCGGTCCTGGCGCTGCTGCATCTTCTCCACCACGCCGGCCGTGCGCTTCTCCCACCGGCGCTGCCGCTGCGCCCTGCGCTTCTCCTTACGCTTCAGGGCCTCCTGCAGCAGGCGTTCGTCATCGCGGATCTTCACGCCCTCCGCCTTGTACAGGAGGTTGGTCCACTTCATCTTGGCCTCCAGCTCCTGCGCCTTCCCCTCATCCTGGTCGCGCAGCTCGTCCAGCCGGCTCTGCCGTGCCTGCAGGCGCTCCAGCAGCTGCCGGTAGTTCCTCCCGGTCAGCGGCGTGAGGCTCCCCTCCACCCTCTGCCTCTTCTCCTTTCTGCGCTGAGCCTTGCTGGCCGGCTCCTCTTCGTTCACCTCCACCTTATTGAAGATCAGCCCCGCCGGCTCCTGCGGCTCCGTGCAGGCCCCCTCTGGGGTTGGCTCCACCGCCTCCTGGGCCTCCGCGGCCTCCTCAGCCTTCCTGGCCTTCTCTTTCGCCCGCAGCTCCTTTCGCTTCCTCTTCTTCCGGTCCCGTTCCTGCTTTCTCCTCCGCTTTTTCTCCAGGGCGGCAGGGGACAGCTCCTTGGCACTGCCCTGGCCCCGGGCCTCCTGGATCTTCTCATGCAGTCGCTGTCGCAGAACATCCAGTGCAAAGACAGACTCAGGCTCAGTGGCCAGGCCATCTGCAGGGTTCCCGGCTGAACTGGAAGCCCAAGCTGCTTCCTCTTTGGCTGCCTCAGGCCTCCTGGCCCCAGAGGCTGCTGGAGACTTCTCTCCCAAGGACTTGGCCTTGTGCTCAGCAGCCTTCTCTTCCCGCTCCTGGAATTGCTTTTGTGTTTTCTTCCTTTTCTTTTTTGGGGGCCCTGCAGCTTCTGGGCCTCGAGTTTTGCCCGCCCGCGTGCGCGCCTGCTGCTCCGGGCCCGAATGGGAGCAGATCTTCTTGGCCAGGCTCTGCAGGTAGGCGTCTTTGGCGAGTAGAGAGGCCATGGCGGAGACCCGGGCCGTTCACGACTCGAGATCTTTTTGTGAAAATAGTAAGTTAAAAAACAAATTAATTAGTAAATTTATTTGCAAAATAAATATACCATGGTGAATTCTGCTTATTATTTAACAAATTCTACATTTTACTTAATGATATTTTACATAGAATGCTCTATTCATACACTATATGTGTAATTATTTTCATGAAATTTTATATCACAGCTTATCTGTTGTCAAAATAATAGCCTCAACCAAAACCTCATATGTTATACAAAAGTTGACTCAAATTAGAATGTTTAAATATAAAAGGGAAAGAACAGAATATTTAGGAAAAAATATTCTGAAAAGTCTTTGAGATCTAAGGATTACGAAAAATTCTCAGACGAGACACCAAAAGCACCACTGCTTTTCTGGAATGCACTTGCCTACTGTTCACCCTCTGCTTTGCTGGAACACATGCTTGCATGGATCTTGCTTCCACTGCCCCACCCCCATTGGCACATGCACACATGAGAGTGTACCCTGCTTCCACTGTTCTAACAAAATGCTTTTGCTGGCACCTACCATCTAAGTGTTGTTGCCAGTGACCAGGAACACCTCAAACCCTCCAGTGCAGCAGTTGCTTAACCCAGAAGGTACAGAGAACCAAGCTAGGCCTGGATCCACTGCCAGGCTGAGAACACACAGCCCAGGAGTGCTGAGCTGAGTCTTTACTCCCTAAAATCATCCAGTAATGGAGCCCATTGACTGCACCCAACTTATACCACAGTTAAATCCTTAAAGGGCATCAAATAATATAAAAAACAAAAAGCCACATCAAAGGACAGAAACTTAAAAATAAAAGGGAAATCAGCTCACACAGATGACAAAGAACGAATGCAATAACTCTGACAACTCAAAAAGCCAGAGTGTCTTCTTCCCAATGACTGCACTAGCTTACCAAGAATGTTTCTTAACCAGGCTGAAATGACTCCAAGACAAACATATAATTCCAAATCTGGAAGGTAGCAAAGATAACTGAGATTCAGGAGAAAGTTGAAACCTAATCCAAGAAATCTAAAGAATCCAGTAAAGTGATAAGAGAGCTGAAAGACAAAATAGCCATTTTAAGAAAGTATCAAATGGATCTGATACAGCTGAAAAACTGACTACAAGAATTTTATAGAAGAATCGAGAATTAACATGAAACTAGATCAAGGGGAGAAAAGGATCTTAGAGCAAAGAACAGTTCTCCAAATCAACTCAGTCAGACAAAAAAAAAAAAAAAAAAAAAAAACTAGAAAGAAGAATGAACAAAGCTTTTGAAAATAATGGAATTATAGAAAGAAACAAAATGTACAACTCACTAGCATTACTGCAGAGAGGAAGGGAGAGCAAGCAACTTGGAAAACATATTTGAGGATATTGTCCAAGAAAATTTCCCCCTCACTGGAAAGGACAACATTCAAACTCAAGAAATTCAGAGAGCCACTGTGAGATACCATGCAAGATGACCATCCCTAGACTCACAGCCATTATATCTCTAAGATAAATACAAAAGGAAAAAAAACTTAAAGGCAACTATACAGAAAGTGCAGGTCACCTACAAGACAACCCCATCGTGAACAAGTGAGATTATTCCCAGGGATTCAAAGATGGTTCAATATACGAAAATCAATCAATGTGATACATCATACCAATAAAATGAAAGTAAAAACCCTAAGGTAATTTTAATTAATGCTGAAAAAGTATTTGAAAAAATTCAACATCCCTTCATGATAAAAACCCTAAAAAAACTGGGCCTAGAAGGAAAATACCTCAACACAATGAAAGCCACATAACTAGTATGATACAGAATGGGGAAAACTGAAAGCCTTTCCTCTAAGATCGGGAACAAAACAAGGATGCCCACTCAAACCACTGTTATTAAACATAGTAATAGAGGTCCAAACTAGAGCAATTAAACAAAAGAAATAAAGGGCATTTAAATTGGAAAGGAGGACGTTAAATTATCCTTGTTTGCGATGATATGATCTTATATTTTTAAAAATCTAATGAGTTCACAAAAAAACAATTAGAAATGATACAGATTTAGTCAAGTTGCAGGATACAAGGTCAACATACAAAAGTCAATAGCATTTCTTTATGCCAACAGTGAACAATGTGAAATCAAAAACAAGAAAATAACCTAATTTTCAATAGCTAAATATAAAATAAAATGTGTATGAATCAACTGAACCAAAGAAGTTAACAGAAAAATATAAAACATGAATTAAATAAAGAGAAATCCAAAAATGTAAAAAAAAAAAAAAAATGAGCATGGATTGAAAGAATCAATATTGTTAAAAATGTCCTTAGTATCCAAAGCAATCTACAGGTTTAATGCAATTCCTATCAAACTACCAATGACGGTCGTCACAAAAATAGAAAAAATAATATGAAATGTATATGGAACAATAATAGACATCGAATTGTGAAAGCTCTTCTGAGAAAAACAAAACAAAATTGAAGGAATCACATTTACAGTATAACTTCAAGTTATACTACAGAGCTGTAACAAACAAATGAATGGTACTAGCATAAAAACTGACACATATATTCATGGAACAGAATAAAGAACCCAGAAACAAATACACACAGATCTGAAACAAACTCATCTTTTACAAAGATACCAAGAACATACATTGAAGAAAGAACAGTCTGTTCATTAAATAGTGTGAGAAAAACTGGATATTCATATGCAAAAGAATGAAACTAAAATGTTATCTTTCACCATGTAAAACACAATCAAATCAAAATGGATTGAAGACTTAAATCTAAGACCTCAAGTTATAAAATGACTAATAAAAGATATTGGGGAAACTCTCCAGGACATGGTTCTGGGCAAAGATTTCTTGAGGAATGCCCTGCAAGAACTGGCAAAAAGCAAAAGACAGGCAACCAAATCAAAAATGAACAAATGAGATCAAAGCAAGTTAAAAAGCTTCCACACTGAAAAAGAAACAATCAACAAAGTGAAAAGACAATCCACAGAATAAGAGAAAATATTTTCAGACTATCATTCTGACAAGGAATTCATAACTAAAATACACGTTTACTGTGAAAAAGAGGAGCTCAAACAACTCTATAGAAAAAAATTGAACAATGTGTTTAAAAAATGGGCAAAAAATCTGAATAGACATTTCTTAAAATAAGACATAGAAATTGTAAACAGATATATAAAGGGTGCTAAACATCACTGATTATCAGATAAATGCAAATTAAAACTGCAGTGAGATATAATCTCACCCCAGTTAAAATGGCTTTCATCCAAAAGACAGGCAGTAATGAATTCTGGCAAGAATGTGGAGAAAAAGGAAACATAATATACTGTTGGTGGGAATGTAAATTGATACAATCACTTTAGAGAACAGTTTGGAGGTTCCTGGGGGGAAAAAAAAAAAAAAGAAAATAGAACTGCTATATGATCCAGCAATCCAATGCTTGGTATATATCCAAAAAGAAGCGAATCAGTACAATGAAGAGATATCTGCACTCCCATGTTTATTGCAGCACTATCAAAAAAGAAAAGCTTTGAAAGCATTCTAGGTGTCAATCGACAGATGAATGGATTAAAAAAAAAATGTAGTATATATACACAATAGAGTACTATTTAGACATAAAAAATATGAGACCCTGTTGCTTGCAAAACGTGGATGGAATTAGAGGTCATTATGTTAAGGGAAATAAGCCAGACATAGAAAGCAAACTTTACATGTTTTCTCTTATTGATAGGAGCTAAAAATTAAAACCATTGAACTTACAGAGATAGAGAGTAGAATAATAGTTATCAGAAGCTGGGAAAGATAGTTGGGGAGAGGGTGAAGTGGAGATAACTAATAGGTAGAAAAATATATTAATAGTTTGATAGAATGAATAAAACCTAGTATTTCATAGCACAATAAGACAACTACAGTTAATAATTTATTGTACATTTCACTATAGGGTGACTATAGTTAATAATTTATTGTACATTTCAAAATAACTAAAAAGTATAGTTGTATTGTTTGTAATACACAGGATAAATGCTTGAGGTTATATTTTGATATACAATGGAGTATGACGATTATTTATCCTGATGTGGTTACTATGCGTTGCATGCCTGTATCAAAATATCTCATGTACCTCACAAATATTTATACCTACAATGTACTCATAAAATTAAAAACTAAAAATCAAGTCTCCATCCACATTATACATATTTTTATTTATCGCAATGTATTTGTAAATGTGCTGTATTTTCCAATGTGTTGATGAAATCTGAGTGAAAAGAAAGAAAAAGTTAATAGCACAATTGTTTTGAAAAAGCAGATAATTTAAAATATTGTATAAATGATAAAATAAAAATATATTCATCTAAGCATCTAGTATATTTAATTGTGTCACAACTTTTACTGAATTTATATGTCACTTAAGGAACTTGAAATGTCCCTTTGTAAGTGTAACATATTGACAAGAATCAAAGGGATAAAAAAACAAAAAACAAAAACCCAATTATCTAGTCAGATTATATTGTGTTTACAGAACTCTGTTGGGTATTATTGGTAGTATCTGTCAGGAGAGAATAAAAGGTAAGAACACGTTTGCTATATTGCATGACTTTTCTGGTTAAATCTACAAAGATAAGTAACACACCACCAACAAACAAACAAATAAAAAAAAGAAAAAAGATGATGTGAAATGCAACTAAATGTTACTGTGTTAGTAACATGTATTTTGTCAATTGCATTACTGTCTCTGACTGCTTATCAAGAAATGGTAAAATCATAGAACTATAAGCTAGGTCCATGTCTTTTAATGTCATAAGTCTAGAGAGCTCAGAGATAGAAGTCTTCCTGGTCCTTTTCAATACGATAGAGAGAGAGAGATTCAGTCAGGAGAGACAGATGTGGCTGGAGAACATTACCATCACTCATACCGGATGAAAGTTCCACTAAGCTATGCACTGTCTTATCTTTGGGAAGATTACAATATAGTAACAAAGATAAATATTTACATAAATGATTATTTTCAAGGTATGATGTGAAGTTCAAATAAAATGTGATTTCCAAAAACATAAGATTAAATCCAACTGCAGAAAAGTCTTCATATTTAAGCTAGCTGTTTAAAAATGACTAATAGATGAAAGAATTTTTTGATATAGAAAATGAATCATAATAAAATACGTGAAGCTAAATAATCCCATGGCAATATTTAGAGAATAGTGAATTACAGCATATGGAAAGTTTTGAAAAATGAGTCACGAAATGTGGCTTACGTTTCATAGTGGATATCAAAGGGCTATATGTGGGAGATTTTTTTAAGCATAAGAGTGATATAAATTAATATGTACTTCATAATTTTTTCTTTTGAATACTTTATTACTTTTATGGGTACATAGTGGGTATATATATTTATATGGGGTACATGAGAAATATATACGTGGGGTACATGAGACGTTGTGTTATAGCCATGCAATGTGAAATAAGCACATCATGGATAATGGGGTATCCATTCCCGCAAGCATTTATCCTTTGAGGTACAAATAATCCAGTTATATTCCTCAACTTATTTTAAAATATACAATTATCGTTGACAATAGCCACCCTATGGTGCTATGAAAGAGCAGAAGTATTATCTGTTTTAGATAAAAATGTTTGTGTTAGGATAAAAGATAGATTAAAGGGGCTCAGAAGAGAAGACAGCTGTTGTCCAGGGCGTGAGATTCACCGCCTAAGTGAAAGGCTCAATAGCAACCACCAGCCTTATTGCTTTCCTGCGGACCAGTCCCCAATGACCCACTCTAAGCCAGCAGCATGGCATCAATTCTTCTCTGGCTTTCGGGTGCCGCTCTGAGCAACATTACCCTTTGAGCGTCACCAAAAAGCTGGCAGGCACCATGTGGAAAAATTTAAACAAACAAACAAAAAAATGTGGTAGAGATGCCCAATGAGGAAAAGGTGTGTGTGGCAGAAGTTCTCCCCGGTTGTATGGTGAAAGGTAAAGTGGAATAGCCGCTAAAGTGGAAGGGTTTCTCAGATGAGGACGGGTTTCTCAGATGAGGACTGACACACAGAGTGGGAACCAGATTGTGTCTGGAATTCGTGGAATTCTTGGTCTCAATGACTTCAAGAATAAAGCCGCACACCCTCATGGTGAGTGTTACAGTTCTTAAAGACGGTGTGTCCAGAATTCATTCCTTCAGACGTTCAGATGTGTTTGGAGCTTCTTCCTTCTGCTGGGTTCCTTGTCTCGCTATCAGGAGTGAACCTGAAGACCTTTGCAGCAAGTGTTACAGCTCTTAAAGGCAGCGCGTCTGGAGTTGTTCATTCTTACTGGTGAGTTTGTGGTCTTGCTGGCTTCAGGAGTGAAGCTGCAGACCTTTGCCGCGAGTGTTACAACTTTTAAGGGCAATATGGACCCAAAGCCTGACCAGCAACATTTGTTGTAAAAAGAGAAAGAATAAAGCTTCTACCTGGTGGAAGGTGACCCCAGCGGGTTGCCACTGGCTGGCTCAGGCAGCCTGCTTTTATTCCCTTATCTGGCCCCACCCACATCCTGCTGATTGTTCCATTTCACAGAGAGCTGATTGGTCCTTTTTTCAGAGAGCTGATTGGACCATTTTGACAGGGTGCTGATTGGTGTATTTATAATCCCTGAGCTAGACACAGAGTGCTGACTGGTGTATTTACAATCCTCTAGCTACACAGAAAAGTTCTCCAAGTACCCACTAGGTTAGCTAGATACAGAGTACTGATTGGTGCATTTACAATCCTCTAGCTAGACATAAAAGTTCTCTAAGTCCCCACTAGACTCAGGAGCCCAGCTGGCTTCACCTAGTGGATCCCGCACCAGGGCTGGAGGTAGAGCTGCCTGCCAGTCCCCAGAGGTACCCGCACTCCTCAGCCTTTGGGTAGTTGATGGGACCCTGTGCCACAGAGCAGGGGGTGGGCCTGGCTCATCCGGGAGGCTCAGGTCATGTGGGAGCCCACGGCTGAGGGGTGTGGGGAGGGGGCTCAGACATGGCAGGTCTGCAGGTACTAAGCCCCTCACTGCCCTGGGCGGGCAGCTGCTCTGTGTGTGGCAGCAGAGCCCACGCCCGCGCCCACTGGAACTCGCGCTGGCCCGTGAGTGCCAGGCACAGCCCCAGTTCCCACCTGCACCTCTTCCTCCACACCTCCCCACAAGCAGAAGGTGGTGGCTCCAGCCTTGGCCAGCCCCGAGAGGGGCTCCCACAGTGCCCTGGCGGGCTGAAGGGCTCCTCGAGTGCTGCTAGAGTGGATGCCAAGTCCAAGGAGGCCCGAGAGCGAGGGCTGCTAGCACCTTGTCACCTCTCAAGATGCGAACCTCATTGCTGAGTTTCTGCAGTCAGAGAAAACAGCATGAGACAGATGAGTCAAAGGGCCACAAGCACAAAGCTGTTTCTGATTATGAAGGTAAAGGAGAGGAGGTCAAACCTAAGAAAAAGTAAGTCAGAAAAGCCAAGAGGCTTTGCCCTGGGTTTTGAGTCACGGAGGATTATTGGAGCTACCTAGTCCAGTGGAGAGAGAGCCCATGTTTCTGATGAAATAGAAAGTCTCTGATGAGGCTGACCTGGCTTCTGCCAAGGAAGCCAATGTCAAGTGCTCACAGGTTGACATATTCTTATATAAGGAAAGGCCAGTGTGGTATTTCTACCCCTCAGCATAGCATGTGTGTAGTTTGGGGCTATTACTGGTGTATTTTGAGGGGTGGGAGGGATGTGGAGGGAGGAAGGGAGATGCACAGGATCTTTTGGGTTAAAATTTGGGGCCTTATTCGGGAAATGGTAAAACAATGGAAAGAACAGTAACTACTTGCTTCTATATGCACAATATTTTACCTTTTAAAAAAATGCCATTGACACCATAAATGAGGACTATAATAGACTGTTTAGATGCTGTCTGAAATCTATAAGTGAAGGTATTCCCTGTCTGAGCTAAATGCTCTTCTCCACAAAGACCATTTGGTAAGTTACCAAAGCTGCCATTTTGAAGATGGTAACTGACTGAGGAGGAAAATCTTTTACTGGAGAGTATAAACAGGCATATCATTCTGTCTCAGAGGTGTTAATTATTGAAATTAGACAATAATACCATTGGTTTTTTTAATTATGAAGTTATAAGTATCAGCTTGTTCATAGAATGCACTGGCTGTGGTATTTGGGGAGGGGAAGAAGGTGGCATAGTAGATGGAAGGGTAGGAAAAGGAAAAGACCCACACTGTTAGAATTCTTGAAGCATCTCTGTTTTTTGAGTTTCAAACTCTGAAACCACTGGTGGAAGGGATCAACCACAAACAGCATAATTTTCATTAAATCTACTCAAAGATTGAATAATTTCAAAAGTTCTGTCCTCAAGAGAAGTTTAAATTTTCATACTGGGTTACCAGTTCACTTTAAAACACACACACACACACACACACACACACACACACACCCCGAACAGAAAAACATTTTTTTAATATTCTAAGAATTAACTGATACCTAAAATACTCTGTCTTGAATCATGAGAAAAACCAGCTGTTGACATTGTCTAGACCTGAATTTAGTACTACATCATGAAATCTTTTTAGTCATTTGCTAGGTCTCTGTGAAAACCTTATTTTATTATAAACTTCATACTATACATGCTGTCAGTTTTTATGTTAATAAAATTAGTTCTATAATCTCCAAATAAACAATAAAGATAGACTGAAGGAAAAGGTACTGAAGTGAAGAAAGCAAATTAAAAGGTGGTTGTACCAGTAGGCCAGATTTTAGGAAGCAAAAGCAGTGAAGAAAACAGGGGAAATGTATCAGACAGATATGCAATCTTTCCGTGACAAGCTTAATATGAGACAGGATGCAACTGAGAGGACAGGCTAAATACATGGCTGTATGCTTTGGAGGTAGCAGCTATAGCTATGAAAAGAGATGAATTCTGGCAGATAAGATAAACAAGTATAAGACTATAAGCTTTAGTACTAAATATTGGGAGGAGGAACAAAGAAAAAGGAGGAAAACTATTTACAGGGAAGCAGTAAGCGGAAGAAGATCATAATAAGAGTCAATAAATATTTGCTAAGCTTACTTGGCTTTATCCATTGCAGTTCTGTACTGCATCAGTTAATGCTTTATTGTTCCTGCCCCCAAGAAGCCCATGTTTTCTTTGTGACAATAACATTAAAATTATAGTCAACATGATGTATGTTAAAATAGAAAAGTTAGTAAAGGTTCCATGGAATAAAGAAGCTATTTATACCTGTGCTGAGGTGAAGAAGTTAAAAATTTTTAGAAGGAAGTTGATATTTTATCAAATCTGTTTGAAAGTTCTCTAATTTTATAATAGTTAGATTTTGGGCTCATTAAACCATCAAGTACTTAAACTCTAATTAACCAATTTCCAGAGTTCTGAATAATGCAGTGACCACCCACCCACCCACCCACATACACACACACACAAGCACATATTTGTATGTAAAAAGTACTAATTTGGCTTATATTCTATACTAATTGAAAATAATTAGAAGAAAGACAACTCTGTATGTATATTCTAGAGGCAATTACATCCTAGAAATTTATAGGCCAAATTCAGCCTTAGCTTATTTATTTATACACACTCATTAAAGCATTATTGTATTAACCATGGCAAGTAGATGAACTTGAATGAAAACTAATGAACCGGACAAGAACTACTGACCCAAATGAGATAAAATATTTCTTGCTTCCATGTTGCCGACAAGCAAAGGCAAATTGCTTAATGCCTTGGAAATCCTTCTCCATCCAAAAATCAGTTTTTCATAGCTTCTGATAACATATTTTTATGCAACCAAACTAAAAATGATTAAACTCATTTTATAAAATATTTTCTTGACTCTCATATTCAGCATAATATTCAACTTCACATGCATGAAAAAATAAGTATCTGAAAATATCTAAATTCTAATTGGCACTTACATTGAATTCTATTTAGCAAAGAAATTATTTTTCTCCTCAAATCTCCTCATTCTAATTCAATTTTTTTCACTTGTCACAAAAAATATAAGTATCTGAGAAATAACTTTAAAATATTCCATTTTGCCATCTCAGTCCTTAGAAAGTAGGTCTTGATTCAATTCTGAATATCAAAAATGCATAAAAATGATGCCAGATTATCTGTTTAGTTCTAGGAAATTCAAGGTGTCATGAAATAAAGAAGGAAGGAAGTAACTAACTTCCAAGTCCTGATTTGTTTTCAATGTTTACATCCTTTAATAGACAACGATAAAAAAGCATCCATCCAGCTTCAGCTATGGCATTTGGAGCTGTTCAAGCCCACAACCTCTGAGTTCCACGTGTTTCCTGATCCAAAGCAGTGAAATGAGAGAGTGCAACAAAGGGAATCATAAGGAATCAAAGGCTCCAATACTCATTTCCAACTTCCACCATGCCATCCTTGAAGCAGACATGATGAGGTTTAGGAATAATCATATTTACTTGTATCTGGAGGCATACACAAGTCATAAACCTTACCATCTCTACTCACAGGAAAAAAAAAATGTTATTTAAGAACACATAGATGCCTCCATCTCTTGGCATGTATGATCGTTAGTATGGCACATTGTGACCATTCATTCACATACTGAACATTATTCACGCCTTGGAGAATACTTCTCCGCATCTCCTGTGTTCTAGTCTCAGAAAAACATGCGCCAACATCCAGATGCCCTGAAAGTCTGTGGCTTTTGAATCTGCTGCCATCAATGACTGACTTAGATAATCTGAACTGAATAGTGGATTTGAACACAATAGTTAAGTAATAGAAAAGGCAAGTTAGCTTCCCAAATCCCTCCTCTCAGAATAAATACAGTAGCTGCTTGCAGAAAGTTGTATGGTTTCTTAGTGACACCACATGTCATTTTTTCCCTTTACTTTTCCTTTTTTCTGTATAATGTTGTGGCTCATCTTCAATAATTTGACAAATAAGTTTACATATTTTTGTATTTTATTATTATGAAGATATCCTTGTAAACCTGGAAATGAAGAGCTCATTTAAGAATTGACTGCTTTGATTAATAACTTGTGAATACTTAGGCATAGTATGTGAGCCTCCATTGTCACTCTAATCAATGCCCTTTATCGGACCAGATCCAGTATCAGTTCTCAACTTTCTCCTATATAATATCTGCCACAATTAACACAACTTGTCATTTACTTTTTCTCAAATACTATCCTTATTGGACATCAGGACTGCCTTCCCTCATTGTATTCACTCTCTGGCCTCATGAGTTCAGGCTCCTTTGGTTGTCAAGGCTTAACCTCTAAGTCATTTCAACTCTAGTTTCTTGACTGTAAATATCAAATACTGATGACATCCACATTTGTAGCTAGAGCTCTAATACCTCCCTTGAACTTAGACACTGATCTCTCATCTTTTCTTCTATGTGTAATAGACATCACAAGTCTAAAGTGTTCAAAACCACACTCTTTTGTTCCATCCCCTAAACCTGTCTTCTCCATTTCATTAAATGACAACTCCATTCTACTCCAATTTCAAGGTCCATAACCTTGATATCCTCTTTTCTTTTAATGTTGACATTCATATATATAGTTATGAAAAATGTCCAGAATGGAAACAATTCTCACCATATCCACTGCTAGGTCTACTCCAGCTACAATCATCCTTCATCTGAAATAGTCCCCTAATTAGTTTCCCTGCATCAATCTCTATCTACCTGTGTTCTATTTTTTACATAGCAATCCCGCAATACCTTGAAATGAAAGTCTGACCATATTACTCTGCTCAAAACTATACAGTGCCTTTCATGCATTTTGGCATTAAAGTATTTTTCAGATCACAAACATGCATTTTCCTGATCAATTTTTTATATACCAATGGCATGCTTCTCCTTTTTATTGTACTAAAATTATTTTCATCAGTTAATATTTTTCTACTAATATTTCAAAGCAAATATTTATATGTTAATTAAGTCTTACAAAATGTTTGATACATAATACATATAAACAAAATGATAAACACCTTTAAATTACCCTTCATTTTATGAATTGGAAAAATTGTCTATACTATTGCATGTATCTATGTAGTTTTCTCACATCTTGTTCTGTTAATTGTTGTGTGTTGTTCATCATTTTGTTTACTTTTTTTTGGTTTAGCTTGGTTACATATTTGGTTATCAAATAAACTATTTTTATTTGTATAGATGCTTACAAAAATACTACCATACACTGTGGAATCTCCTGGAAATTGCTGATTTTACTATCCACTGAGTCTGAGATCTATGTATGTTGTGCATTGACATCTAGCTAATACATTTTCACTTATACATAATAATCCATACATTATAATGGATTTCTTTATCAATAAATATTTTAGGTTTTTTCAGATTTTTGCAACTGTAAACAGTGCTGATAAGAAATGGTGTGTGCATGTATTCTAACATGCATTTGCAAGTTTCTTTGTGGAGTATAACTATTAACAGAACTGGTGACTTATATATAAATGTTCAACTTCAAAGTGTAGCATTACATTGCCTTCCAAAGTGATTGAGTCATTTGCACTTCCAGCAGCACTAAATAGGTACCATGTTTATCCACATTTTCACTATTCATGTTAAATTTGAGCTGGTTGTGGTGGTGTGCATCTGTAATCCCAGCTACTCAGGAGCCTGAGGCAGGGAAATCACTTGAACCCAGGAGACAGTGAGCCAAGATCTAGCCACTGCACTCCAGCCTTGGCAACAGAGTAAGACTCCAGCTAAAAAAAAAAAAAAAAAAAAAAAGGTTATTTCTACCAGTGCACAGTGGCTTCCGCCTGTAACCCCAGCACTTTGGGAGGCCGAGGTGGGCGGACGACCCGAGGTCGGGTGATCGAGACCGTACTAGCTAATATGGTGAAACCCCGTCTCTACTAAAAATACAAAAAATTAGCCAGGCATGGTGGCACATGCCTGTAATCCAAGCTACTCGGGAGGCTGAGGCAGGAGAATTGCTTGAACCCAGGAGATGGAGGTTGCAGTGAGCTGAGATCATGCCATTGCACTCCAGCCTGGGCAACAAGAGCAAAACTCAATCTCAAAAATAAATGAATGAATGAATGAATAAATAAATAAATAAACTTGACCATTTCATTATACCCTGTAAAACAAAATGAGGGAAGACAGTATAATAATCCTCCCCAGCCACTAACGCAGCCACTAACACACCTGTGATGTCCTAGGTGATCTATTCCTACGCTGCCTCTGGCTTCATCTCCTACTCTGTTATCCTTGCTTTCTTGTCTCCAGCATAATGCAAACTCAAGGCACTGAACTTGCAGGTGCCTGGAATACTACCACCATCCCCCTCTCCTTCCACTACTACATACTACACTATCTATTAGTCTTCTCTACAGGGTTCCAAATGGCTTCTCAAACATTAAGCCTTTCCTGACTCTACAAATTCAAATAACCCCCAGTACCATCGTTGCTTTCTTTTTTCTCCTCTCTCCTTTAATATTTGCATAGCTCTTACCAACTGATATATTATATATTATTATGTTATGTATTTCTGGTATGTCCTCTTCACATTACAAAATAAATTATATGATGGCATGGATATTGACTCCTTCCTTCACCACTATATTATTAATAACTAGATAACTGCCTATACATAGTCTTTTCTCAACAAAGAATTAGGGAATGAATGAATGGTGATAAATTATGACCAAAAGATCCACTTAATAAAAAGTTCAAACTATTAAACCTATTGTGCTATGAGATTGGAACTGAACTGAAGGCTTTATTATGTAAAGTGGATTTATTCTCAAGTAAACATAAAACCTCTTCTTAGAAAGCCTAAATTTTCTAAATTTACTTATTTAGTAAAATATGTTTAAAAGTGTATGTAAATATTCAAAAATATGTACAATTGAACTTAATAAAATTTCAATAATTTTTCCAATTTATTTGTATTCAAGGACATGAGATTAATTGCAATGTACCTAATGATAATGCAACTCCATTTATGCATATAAATCATAGTTTACAACACTTAATTGTATGTGAGTTGTATTAAATTTAATGTATAGCAACTATATTTTTAAAATTATAACATAATTAAATTCTTACAAAAGATTTTCAAGTACCATGCAGTTTACTGTCAGAAACTAAAAGTATTTCTAAATAACATTTTCAACCACTGTTTTATGTTGAACACATTTTTGTTTGAATTACTCAGTATGTGTTTTACTGAGGCACCTGAGGTTATTTTTAAAAAGGAGAATTTGGTGCTGTGGTAATGGAACAAGACCTGTTTTACAACTTTTAATCTTGCACTTTTGCTTAAATTTTTTGAGCTTTAGCACTCTCTTTTTTGAAAGGGATTTAGTAATTAATGGTCACTCAACTGAGCTCACAATTCCTTGTAATAAAAAGGGTGTGGATCATCTATTCAAAAGTGTTTTACAAAAGATAAACAGCTATCAAACATTAGTTTATTTTATTCCTCATCACCTAAAGTATTCATTTAACATTCTTGTTTTTGTTCACTCTGTAAACTTTGAGTACCTACCATATGTGATCTACTTTGCACCAAGATGAATAAAACACAGTTTAACTCAAAGAGCTTCACTTATTTTCTTTTTGTTGGGAATATCTTCATTGCAGAATTGTTTTCTTCCCCCACATATAAGCTCCTCATCACAAATATTTAACTGATTCTATTTGTTACTTACATGTCACAAAATATGTCCTCAGTACCCATGGCCTTACATGAAATAAATTGAGTTAATCATAAACTCATAGAGTAATACTCTGCCTTATCCTAATAATGTATCTCAAAGCTTTGTTTAAATAGGCTAAAATCTCTGGCTCCGTGGTTTCCTCCTTTGGTCTCTAACTTTCAGCACTGAGTCCACTGGTGTCCATTTATTTTTCTTTAAAAAATGAGTATGTTGTACCATTAAATTTACAGAAAATAAAGCAGTTTAGATTTCTTATGCCTTTTTAAATACAGAATATGTATTAACTATATAGAAATAAATATAAAACTATAACTATTAAAACTAATTCTGAGAAAATATTGAATCTCCAAAAATATAATACAAATGTATTTAATTAGATAATAAAAATGAATACAATTGTTTCAGACTGGTGACTGGTAGAGAGCACAAACTAAGGAAGTTGAATATTTTTTTCAGGGCTTTGTATACGAGTTTAGCGTATTCAGTTCAGAAGAAAATAATGTGAAATGCTATTTATAAGAATGTGCGTACATAAGATTATCTCAACGCCAGGCAATAGAAGCAAGAAATTGGCCAGGCGTGGTGGCTCACGCCTGTAATCCCAGTACTTTGGGAGGCTAAGGTGTGTAGATGACTTGAGGTCAGGAGTTAGAGACTAGCCTGGCCAACATGGTGAAACCCCATCTCTAATAAAACAAAAATTAGCTGGTGTGGTGTCTCACCCCTGTAATCCCAGCTATTCGGGAGTCTGAGGCAGGAGAATCGCTTGAACCTGGGAGGCGGAGGTTGCAGTGAGCAGAGGCCCTGCCAGTGCTCTCCCGCCTGAATGACAGAGTGAGACTCCCTCTCAAAAAATAAAAATAAAAATAAAAAAGCAGGAAACTAGAGGATGCAAAACAAAAGAAAATGTGTTCAGACTGACTAGGAAAAATTAAGGATAAGTATGGTTAATACTACTGTGACTATTTTGTTAAAAGATCCTAGGATCTCTTTTTCTGAAGATGTGCTCCGATAATGCAGTATATTCCATAAGATCTTTATCCCACACTCCTCACCTAAAAGAATAAATCCTAGCTTTAGAAAATGCTTCTCTTTTGATCAGTATATTGAAAATTAGCAAAGCATCTGGACCTCTGTAGTTGATAAGTATGTATAGAACATTTGTAAAATCAAAAACATTGTATGCTATCAGAGAAGCAAAGAGATAAATGAAGAGTCATGTTTGAAGATAAGATGAACTTGAAAGATGTTTCAGAGTTTCCAAAATTTTGACATAGTTAACTCAATGCAAATTATCAGTGCATGAGATTATATTAACTAGTGTGGAAATAACACTTTATATTACTATGTCCAAACATGTTCTTAGTGTAACTGGGCAAAAACTCTGTCAGAGAGCTATAATTATATGTAAATACTATGACTTGTTTTCCTAAGGCCAAGCTGCATGTAAAGGACAGAGTTGAGAAAGAAACCCAGGTCTTCTAATTTACATAGTTTATCAGAGGCTGATCAGCTCTAGTGGAGAATGTACATTTAACTTAAGCATGAACCAGCAATGAGGACAATCAGGTTAAATGATTCCAATTTAATCTTTCATTCCAATAAGACACAACTTCAAATTTAATGTTTTCCTTATAACCAATGACCTGAGTAGGAGCTCAGGAAGGCTTTGAAAATGGTTAATAGAGGAGGTAACTTCAGGAAATTGGAGAAATATAGTCTTACATTGGGTTGCAAAAGGTTAGGCTTATAAAATAGAGCAGGAAAAAATATAGAGTGCATCTAAAATCAAATCTGTAATGAATTAGGATGAAGATCAGAAGCATTTGTATAACTAACTGCTACTCTCCAGATTTCTGTCTGCAGGGGCCGTAAGCATCTTTCTCATTGCAGAAATCTATCTTTTTTTATTGTACATTTTTTGGTTAGAAAATACATGCAAAGAACATTTTAGTATCATTGTAGTTATGAAATAAAATTAAAATATACAGTTAAATATGAAACTTATTCCAGTTATGGAAATGCAATGACCTTAATTTTTTTTAATGGTTTTGTTTTTCACTGTTGATATGTTCAGTGAAAATCATCACACATGGAACGAATACCACAAATCTGTAGACCGACTCAACAAAAAGATCAGTTATTAGTAAACTGATTTAGCCACCAAAGTCTCAGCAGAAGCAGTTTATAATTAATCGTTCCTGTCCTTATGTAGATGCAGTGAAACAATTTGCAGTAATATTGCCTACAATTATTTTATTAAAGAACAACTCCAAGCTGGGCGCGGTGGCTCAATCCCAGCACTTTGGGAGGAGGAGGCGGGTGGATCACGAGGTCAGGAGACAGAGACCATCCTGGCTAACAGGGTGAAACCCCGTCTCTGCTAAAAACAAAAACAAAAAACAAAAAAACAAAAAACACTTAGCCGGGTGTGGTGGCGGGACCCTGTAGTCCCAACTACTCAGGAGGCTGAGGTTGGAGAATGGCATGAACCCGGGAGGCGGAGCTTGCCGTGAGCCGAGATCGCCACTGCACTCCAGCCTGGGTGACAGAGCGAGACTCCTCTCAAAAAAAAAAGAAAAAAAAAAAAAAAAAGTGACTCCAGGCTCACAGTTTAACATCTTTTGTGTAAATTATTTTAATTCTTGTGATCAAATATTATGTCTTATAAAGTAATGCATTTGTTATTTTATATTTATAATTTTCCTTTTATAATAATCTATGTGTGATTAAAATAGTTAAAAGTAAAAATTTTTTGTGAATACTAAGAATTTAAACATATCTAATGTGCATCAAAAACAATTACCTTTTCCTCTCAAGTACAGAACTTTATTAAAATAGGAAACTCATACAGGTAGTAACAGAAGAAAATGCCACATAAAAGGTTAACAATGTGCATTTTTGTGTTACAATTATGATTGCTTATTTTTCTTCTTAGTTTATTTCAGAATGTGTGATAGTTTTTTTAATGACATTTTATTATTTAATTCTAGAAATCAGATATCATAAACAACTTTTTTAGATTTTATTGTTTCAAAAAATGTAGACAAGGAGTCATACATTTTCTGGGAAAAGAACAATTTGGAAAAATGTTGAAAGTCTATCTAATCCTAGGGGAATCTTTCCAAGTGATTCTTGTTTTGAGGGTGGCACTTTACTGATATTCACCTAAAATAAAGTACTTTGAAAGAGTATCTCCATATAAGAAAAAAGCTTACGAAAATTTGTGAAAAGGAATAAACAATTGAGTTATCTCGGAAACAATAAATACTTTTCAAAACATAATTACGTTTTCTAATAAATTACTTTAATAATCCAAATGGAATCATCCTCCTTAAAAATGTTTTATTAGTAGTAATTATTAAAATCATAAATCATTTTGTGAAATTTGGATTTTTGACACAAAATGAAGAGAAAGTATTTAAAACGTTATCTCGCAAAAAATTGCAATAGTTTGTCAAATTCAGGTAGTGACAGCATATTCGGAGAACAAAAGTAACTGAATATCCAGAGTTGAAATGTAATTTGCATTGAAATTAAGGGACAAGGACAGAATACAAAGAAATCAAGCTATTATATTTTATTATACCTTTGTTTTTATTTTTATTGATATTAAATAGTTTTTGAAATAAAATAGAGGTGATTCTGACACATCATGAATTTGGTGTCTCTGCTGATTATGAAACAGACTTCACAGAATATAAAATGAAACACTAACAGTTTATTTGACTACTCTGCATTTCTGTGTTGACACAGTAATATTTCATTAAACAAAACTATTATCTACCGCTGCCCTTTCCTTGACCCTCAAGTTTATCTTAATTTGTTTTAGATTTTGAAATGAAAGGAATGCAAATAAAAAATGTTGAAATGCAGGGTTGAGTGTAGCACATTCCTGTTTGCTTTCAATCTCTCCTCTACAGAACTTTCCTTGTCCAGCTCACTTCTCTGAGCCCCTAAGGCACCTGATGTCTTTGTGTATTATTCACTCAGTAATTTGGTATTGTCTTATAATGTTTTAATAATAAACACATTAGTTCATACAATTGTTTTCACATGAATTTTCCTGGGCCTTCACGATAGTCCAGGGAGTCTGGAGAAGGCAGGTATTATTATCCACACTGTGAGGTAGGGAAATGGAAGTTCACATGTTTGTTTAAGACCAGCTGGCTTTTTAAATGGTGGTAGCAGATATACAATCTAGAATTATTTTCCATTGTATTATAAAACATTGTAATATTATTTAATTCAAAATTGTATGTTGAACTTTGAAATATCCAACTGGAATTTTTAAAATCTACCTTATTTTTAATTAATTACTCACTAATTTTTATTGTTTTAACTAATTACCACAAAAGATGTTAAACTAGACTTTTGGACTGCCATTTCTATGTGATACATGCAGAGGCTGAAGCTTAGAGAGAGTCCATAATTAACCCCAAAATTATAGTGCCAAGAATCATTACTAAAATGTAGGTGTTCTGAAATTTTATCCTATACTCCATGATGCTTTTTAATGGGGAATGAACAAAGTTATTAGTAAATCCCTCCTAATACTTTACAGAATATACACTCATAGTAAATATTATATAAACTCTGAGTCATTTTAATTTAATGTGAAAATAGTTTTTAATCACTATCTACACCTATAAATACAGTGATATATAGACAGACAGATCTTTACTATTTTACAAAGATTCCTTTATTGTTTCAATGAAAATAGCATTGAAGGCTTGAGTCAATTATAAGAGAAAGAAACAGCCAGAAAAAGAGCATGTGGGATACTTAAACTTACTAAAATGGCATAATTGAATATATCCGAATCAGTGGGTTCGAAGTACAGTTTACCAAATTATACAATGCTACAAAAGTAAGACTGATTTTCAGACAGAAAGTAAAGAGGTAAATTTTATTCAATATATGTCAAAATACAGAAAATAAAATCATCAGGGGTCAATTGAAAACATTCATTTTCACTAAAAATTGACATCAGGTATTAAGATAATATTCTAGGTAAATGTTTTCATTGGCTTTGGTATGTGTACGGAAAAACTAAACCTCAATAATTTCATAAATATCTGTGGAGTACTTACAATGTATAGTGTATTATATCATGCTATCGTCACAACAGCTCAATAAGATAGATATTAACTCCATTAGTGAGTGATAAATTGATACTGAGTTTCTAGATCTAGGCTGTCTAATAGGTCTAACGTGGTGACCACTAGCTAAATGTGGCTATATATTTAAATTGGAATTAACTTAATTAGATACAACTTAAAATTCAATTATTCACTCACACTAGTCATGTTTCAAGTGTGCAATTGCCACATATGTCTAGTGGCTGTCCTATTAGGCATACAGATGTAATACATACCATCATCACAGCAATGTTAATCACACAGCACTGATCTAGATCTCCTAATTCTTCCAGAGTTTAAGAAAGCTAATCCCCACTACTTTACTCGCCTGCATGCTCACATTATATAACCCCATTAAACATTTCTTTAGCAAAATGTTTCTTCAGCACATTATGGTGTGGAGAAAAATGCCTCACCTCAGGGGTATGAGAGTTCATATCTTTTGTCAATTATAATTCTATAATAGATATAGGTGCCTCAAGCATCATAGAATGAAGCCCCAGTTATTGATATATAAGCCAGTAACTCCCTTTGCGTTAATGTCATAATCATTAAGAAACTATATTTCCAACAGGGAGAGAATTTTTCTCAGTTAACATTCTGAGCTGCATAAGAGTTACTTACATTATAATGTAATGTAGGTTAAAAAAATTATTGCAAGGCCAAGACGACTGTGGTACACATAGGCATAGAACAATTGCATACAAAAAAGAAAAATCTGTGATAACCTTTAATTCTCTCTTAGAGAGAACCCGAAGTATTATAGACAGCTTTATACCTGCTTTCTTTCTGGTCATATAGTAAAGCATGTAGATGGCTGCTTGTACCTGTATTTGATATCTCTATTCAGTTGGAAAGAAACACTATTAACACAACTGTAAAGAAACCCAAAGTTAACTATCCATTCTTTCTACTAAAATATGCATACATAAATAAGATCTCCGGCATATGAGGAATGCCAGCCACTTGAAAGAGAAAGGTTAAGAAAAACTAAATTGGGAAATAAGTAAAAAATTAAAGAATTCTTTAATGCAATCTGTTATATTTAAGATATAATATCTATAAAACAAGAAAGTAAGTTATAAAAATGAAATTGTTACAAGAGTGCGATCTTGATCCAGACCCCAAGAGAGGGTTCTTGGATTTCGAGCAAGAAAGAATTCAGGGTAAGTCCCCAGTGCAAGGTGAAAGCAAGTTTATTAAGAAAGTAAAGGAATAAAAAATGGCTACTCCATAGACAGAGCAGCCCCGAGGGCTGTGGTTGCCCATTTTTATGGTTATTTATTGATGACATGATAAATAATAGGTGGATTATTCATGCCTCCCCTTTTTAGAACATATAGGTAACTTCCTGTCGTTGCCATAGCATTTGTAAACTTCAGGGCGCTGGTGGGAGTGTAGCAGTGAGGACAACCAGCGGTCACTCTCATTGCCATTTTCGTCCTGGTGGGTTTTGGCCATCTCCTTCACTACAACCTGTTTTATCAGCAAGGTCTTTATGACCTGTATTTTGTGCTATCTCATCCTGTGACTTAGAATGACTTAGAATGACTTAACCGTCTGGGAAAACAACCCAGTAGATTTCAGACTCATTTTACCCAGCTCCTATTTAAGATGGAGCTGCTCTTGTTTACATGCTTCTGACAGAACCACTGAACAAACAGTTTTGAAAGATTAAATATTTTAGTATATCTATTGTATATTTTACATGTATGGTATATTATTTGTGTAACAAATGGAAACTTTTTAAAAAAGAAATAACACAGAACATAGTGTAATTATAGGGAAATTATAGGAGAAAAAAGAAATAAACAGTACTTCACGGTTCCACATGTCCAACAAGAGCCTTCAAAAAGTTGGCAGGAAAAAATGAATGAAATAAATTCTTAAAAAGAAATATTCAACAAATTCTTCAGAAGTAAAGCCAAAATTGACAAATGGTAAAATTGACAAAATTGACAAAAGCCAAAATAGGCAAATGGGATCTAATTAAAGAACTTCTGAACAGTGAAAGAAACTACCACGAGTGAACAAGCAACCTACGGAATGGAAGAAAATTTTTACAATCTACTCATCTGACAAAGGGCTAATATCCAGAACCTACAAAGAATACAAACAAATTTACAAGAAAAAAATGAACAACCCCATCAAAAAGTGGGCAAAGGATATGAACAGACATTTCTCAAAAGAAGACATTTATGCAGCCAACAGACACATGAAAAAATGCTCATCATCACTGGCCATCAGAGAAATGCAAATCAAAACCACAATGAGATACCATCTCACACCAGTTAGAATGGCGATCATTAAAAAGTCAGGAAACAGCAGGTGCTGGAGAGGATGTGGAGAAATAGGAACATTTTTACACTGTTGGTGGGACTGTAAACTGGTTCAGCCATCGTGGAAGACAGTCTGGCGATTCCTCAAGGATCTAGAACTGGAGATACCATTTGACCCAGCCATCCCATTACTGAGTATATACCCAAAGGATTGTAAATCATGCTGCTATAAAGACATATGCACACATATTTTTATTGTGGCACTATTCAAAATAGCAAAGACTTGGAACCAACCCAAATGTCCATCAATGACAGACTGGATTAAGAAAATGTGGCACATATACACCATGGAATACTATGCAGCCATAAAAAAGGGATGATTTCATATCCTTTACAGGAACATAGATGCAGCTGGAAACCATCATTCTCAGCAAACTATCGCAAGAACAGAAAACCAAACACCGCATGTTCTCACTCATAGGTGGGAATTGAACAATGAGATCACTTGGACACAGGAAGGAGAACATCACACACTGAGTCCTATTGTGGGGAGGGGGGAGGGGGAAGGGATAGCATTAGGAGATATACTTAATGTAAATGAAGAGTTAATGGATGCAGCGCACCAACATGGCACATGTATACATATGTAACAAACCTGCACATTGTGCACATGTACCCTAGAAATTAAAGTGTAATAAAAAATTAATTTAAAAAATTAAAAAATAAAATATGCAATTTAAAAAATAAACAGAAAAATCAGACTGGAGAATATTGAAATTCATGTAGACGTCTAAGGAATTATATTCAAAAATTTTAAATAACTCCTACAAATCAAAAATAAAACAACCCAATGAGGAAATGGGCACATTACTTGAAAGAGTAATCATTCCTCAAAGGAATCACATGAGTAGCATACAATATCGTGGCTCTCTCTTTTAAGAACGTCTCCTTCATTAATATACAATGCCCAGCCCATGACCTTTTTTGTTTGTTTTTCACCTTCTCTTACCACTGATTTCACAGGATATAAAGATGTAGTTTATATTGTGCTAAGACAACTTGCCTGTGAGAACCACATGACAGGTTTGGTGCTAATGGTGTTGGTGGTAGTTCTTTCATTTTTATCTGTTCATATTATTATTGTTTTTAATATATTTATTATGATATCATTAATATAGAAAGAACTGCACAGTCCAGGAATGGTGGTTCATGCCTGTAATCCCAGCACTTTGGGAGATCAAGGGGGGTGGATCACCTGAGAGTCAGGAGTTTGAGACCAGGCTAACCAACATGGTGAAATCTTGTCTCTACTAAAATACAAAAATTAGCTGGGCATGGTGGTGGACGCCTGTATTCCCAGCTACTCGGGAGACCGAGGCAGGAGAATTGCTTGAACCCGGGAGGCAGAGGTTGCAGTGAGCCGAGATCACACCATTGCACTCCGCCTGGTTGACAGAGCGAGACTGTCTCAAAACAAACAAACAAACAACAACAACAACAACAAAAGCAAAAAACTGCACATATTTAATGTGTACAATTTCATGAACTTGGATATATGCAAACAATTATGAAGTGATAATCAAAATCAAGATAATGGATATATCCAAAACTACACAAGATTTTTTGTGTTCATTTGTTTTTATTTTTTGCTTTTATTTTTTGACGATCTTGGTTGTGGTGCTGGTAGTAAGAACATTTAAAGTGACATCCACACTCTTAGTTTCGAGGTGCACAATATACAATACTGCATTAACTGTAGGCATTTTGTTGTGCAACAGATCTCTAGAACTTTTTCATCCAGCATTATCAAAATTTTAGACCCTCTGAACAGCTGCCATTTTCCCTAAGCTTTAGGCAGCCATTCATGTAGGTGGAATCATGCTATATTTTTCCTTCTTTGACAGTTTATTTTATTTAGCATAATATCCTCTGGATAAATCCATGTTGTCCTAAATGGTAGGACTTAATTTTTTAAAGGTGAATAATATTCCATTGCGTACATTTAACACATTTTCTTCATCAAATCAAGTGAAATGGACCCTTAAATTTTTTCTTCATCTTAGCTATTGTAAATAAGAATGGAATGAGTATGGATATCTCTTTGAAATTCTGAATTCAATTCTTTTGGATATGTGACCAGAAATGGAACTGCTGGATCACATAGCAGTTAATTTTTTGAGGAACCTTTTTTTCTGTGTTCCATAGCTATCGCACCATTTTATGTTCCCATAATGTACCAGAGTTCCAATTTCTCCACATCCTCACTAATACTTATTTTGTGTGTTTTTATTAATAGCCCTCTTAAACTATGTATAAGATGATACCTCATTGTGGTTTTGGTTTGTGTTTCCCTAATGTTTAGTAGCGTGGAACACCTTTTCATATACTTATTGGTTATTTGTATGTGTCCTTTGTAGAAATATCTGTTCAAGCCCTTGGCTCATTCATTTTTAAATTTCTTTCTCTCTCTCTTTCCTTTCTTTCTTCTTTTTTTCCCTTCCGTCCTTCCTTTCTTCCTTCCTTCCTTCCTTCCTTCCTTCTCCTGTTGAGTTGTAAGTTTCTTACATATTTTGGAAATTATCTTCTTGTCGGATACGTAGTTTGCAAAATATCTTTTCCCATTGTGTAGGTTCTTTTCATTCTGTTGATTGCTTTATTTGCATGCAGAAACTTTTAAGTTTGATGTAGTCCCACTCCAGGTTGGGTGGGGAAATTGAGCAGTATACAGACCAAGCAGAGCACTCAGGCAGGCTGAAAAGAAAATGCAAAAGTATTTGTGTGATAGTAATGTTTACCCAGTCTTATAAATCAAATAAAAGCATTTTTCCCCATATGGTGCGATTTACATTAGCAAAGATCACTTGCTTAAGGAACAATTTAAAAAGTAGCAGAGGGTTGAGTTTACTCAGTTAGGTTCTTATCAGAAGATGGATTGAGAGATAGTACTAGGAACTGGAAGTGTTTGGAATGGAGTTGAATTTAAACTAGAAACCCCCCTCAAAACAAAATGAAAGCATACGAATTTTACTACCATTAAGAAAGTGTTGACAACAGTGTAGTAAATGCCATATGATATAATTAACCACTTGATTAAATAACTCCTGTAAATATAGAACTTCTTACCTGCTACCAAATTTATTGTTATTTATTTTTATTCACTGAAGATTTTAACTTCTGGAGATTTTTCCTTAATTCTCATTACAAGACATACGGTAAGTACAGGTATCAGAAAAACTGAACGTACATTGTAGCCAAAAATTGGGAAATATTGGTAATTATTTTAAAATACATTTTAGGATGTTATCAATTATTTTTTAAAAGCTAGTAATAAATTTCATAGAAAACATGTAAGACATCTGCATTTAAAATACATATATTTCTAAATAATTAAAAACATCTGCTCATCAAAATAAAAATCAAAATTAAATCACAGAATGAGAGAAAAGGTTTGCAATATAATTACATAACAAATTTTATTTTGATAATATATAAAGCACATCTACATATCAGTAATAAGAGACCAAAAAGTACAGTTTATAAACTGGTCCTATGACTTTAACAAACACCCACATAAGAAGTGATTTAGTCAAATTATATGTGTGTATGTGTGTATTAAGGTGCTAAGCCATATTAGTTAATGGAGAAATGCAAGTTAAATTTTGTTCCTTTGGGAATGTGAAATAGCACAACCACTTTGAGAAACTGAAACTTTCTATTAAAATTAATCTTACATCTTTTCCACAAGCCAAAAATTTTAATTCTAGTATTTACAAAAGAAAGAAAAATGTATGTTCACAAGAAGATTCTATAAGAATATTCCTAGCACCTTTATTTGTAAAAGATAACAACTGAATGCATTCCAAATGTGCATTAAGAGAAAAAATGGATAAAAGACTGTGTTAATAATCACACGTGGAAATTTGGCACATAAAAAAAAATTTCATTTGCAACAATATAAGTGATTTTCAAAATCACTTATGTTGTGTAAAAGAAGCCAGATGCAAACAAGCATATTTTATGTCATTACGTCTTATTAATTTTCAAAACAAGCTAAACCAATCTATAGTGATGGTGACATAATAGGAAACATATATTTGGTCTCTGCCCCCAGTTTCTAGCACAGAGTTCCTAAAACCCTTGTAATTTCCAAAGCAATAGAGGTGCTAGGAGAATCTTTGTTTCTAGTATTTGTTCTTTGATCTTAGTTTCTGACATGAGGCTGCTAAATCCCTTGAGATTTACTGGAAGACAGAATTTTTTTTTTTTTCTAATGATGTATCTCTTGATGGCCTTTTGTATAGCTCTTGGATGGGGGCTGGTCACTAAAAAAGCCAAGCCATGATTAGAAGCTTAGAACTTGTAGCCCTACTCCTCTTCCTCCAAGGACAAGAGAAGAACTGAAGATTGAGTTAATAATTCACAAGCATACATTAGAAGCTTTTAGAAAAATCCCTAAAGTTTGGAGAGCTTCTGGGCTGATGAACACATCCACATGCCAGGAGAGTGGTATATCCCAGCTCCATGGGGATGCTCGAGACTCTTCCAGACCTTGCTTTAGGTACCTCTCAAACTGTCTGCTTATCTGTATCCTTTATCATTGCCTTATAATAAAGAGATAAACTTCAGTAAGTGTTTCCCTGAGTTCTTTGTGCCATTACCGCAAATTCTCAAAAGTAAGGAGAGTATAATGGGAATCCATGAATTGTAGCCAAGTCAGACAAAAGGGTGAGTAACCTGGGAACCTACTACTTGTGACTGATGTCCAGTAGGGGGCAATATTTTGGAACTGAGCCCTTAATCTGTGGCATCTGGACTAACTTTATGTAGGTAATATCACAATTGAGTTATGTTGTAGGGCACCCAGGCAGTGTCCAGAGATTGGAGATTTAGTTGGTGTGGCGAAAAAAAAGTCATACATTTGCTGTCAGAAGTGAGGTATTGCGTGAATATGGAGGAGACTATTTTCTCTTTGTAGTGACAGAAATCAAAGTAATGGCAGAGATGTATTGATTTAAAAAGGACAAAAGGGAGCTTCCTGGTATAATGGGAATAATCTATATCTTAATCTGGGTGATAGGTGCATGGGTGCATAAATATGTAAAAATTGATCAGACTGTAACTTTAAAATTGTGTGTGGCCTACATGTAAATTATATTTCAATGATAAAATGTATGCCTGTAGAAAATCTATTATTAATAGTAAGACACTAGAGTTTTCCTTTATTTGACGATATCAGTATTAAAAATGCAAAGATATGTTTTTATTTTAACATTGCTTTGTGCACATTAATTACAAAAGACTATTTTGCTTTCATATATTTTAAGGTAAGCTTATTCAACCCACAGTCCATGGGCTGCATGCAGCCCACGACAGCTTTGAATGAGGCCCAACACAAATTGGTAAATTTTCATAAAACATTATAAGATGTTTTTGCTCATCAGCTATCATTAGTATTAGTGTATTTTGTTTGTGGTCCGAGACAATTCTTTTTCTTCCAGTGTGGAAGCCAAAAGACTGGACACACGTGTTATAAACCATTCTGTAATTTTCTGCTTGAATAAATAGTATAACGTTAATTACTTGTTGCTAGAATATGTTTCAGTTACAAATTTTGTAAATATCCAAGTAACAGGAGGGGACAAATAGCTATTAAAAGGAAAAGAATATATAGCTTTAAATTATGTTATCATGAAACATTGAAAGTAAGTAAATCACGGATACAAGTAAGGAAGCTAAAAAAATTAAGTATGGAAAGGGAGAAATAAGTAAATTTGAGAATTCAATAATAAACCAGCTAAATTAGACAACATAAATCAGGAGAAAAATCTATGAAAATAATTTTTAATGAAAAATATGCTAACATGTTGATTAAAAGAAGAAACACAAAAATAACATTAAATACAAAAAAAGCTACAAGTGAATGAGAGGACATTAAAATGTTATATGAGATTTCTAAATGTACTTTATCACACTAAATTGTAAAAGTTTTAACAAATTGATTCAGTAATTAAAACCCTAATCAGGCTAAGAAGCACAGAATAAATTGGACAAATGATCTCTGATAAAATAAACATGGATAATTTTACAGAAAATGTTATGAAAAATTTAAATAGCATTGATATTATTTAAATTGCTTCATTATATTTTTAAAAATTAAATACTTCCAAATAAATTATAAGAAGTTAGCATAATTATACTACCAAGATTGTACAGAAAAGTACAAAAACCTTATGTATGGTTGAATGTTATTTATGAATGCACATGCAAAGACTCCAAATAAAATATTAGCTCATCAAATACAACAGTATATCCAAACACTGATATATCTTCAGTAAACAGAATTTAACTCAGCAATGCAAAACTAAGTCAACATTTGAATAAATAATAATATTATGATGTATTTCTTAAAAGATTAAAAGACAAAAAAACGGATTATCAGCTTCACAGATGATGTAAAAGATAAGGTGCAATTCACCACCAATTTCCAATTTAATAAAAGTTTCAGTAACCTAAAAATAGAATGGCACTTTCATTAATTTGATAAAAAGCATATAGTAAAAACTAACATTATATATCAGTTTTAACAGGGAGACCCTAGACAGTTCTATTAAAGGATTCTAATTTTTGGCTTCACTAGAGGTTTCTTAAAGAACATTCTATCCAATATGTAGCATTAAAAACTTGACCTGTGATTAGATATCAGTATCTTCTTCTCTTTCTCACTTAAATCACTTTTGTATTCTGTTGACAAAATGTATATTATGCTACACTTTACACATATCTGTGCAATATACATAGAGCAATAAAAATGATTGAAGAGCAGAGCAAATGGTCTTGACTTGACCATTTAAAAAAAAAATCTACAATGCTTATTTCAACTGTAAATATATTTGTCTTCTGTGACTGGTTATACATTATGGTGGATTGGAATTCCATTCACATAAACTCTTTCTAATGTTTGCTTCTATGTCTCAGCAATCAACTTCTACACCTTACCAGTCTCTGAACACAAAGCTTATTCTGTATAATTTAGGATATGAATTACAAAACAAAAAATGTACATTGTTATTATCTTATGTATGGAATTATTTTCTTTTCAATTTTCCACCTCAAACTAGATTCATTCATTCATGAATATTTACTAAGCTTCTGCTCTGGATCAGGCTTTGATCTAATTACTATTGGCACAAAGATTAGTGAGCACCAAAGTAACACAGTTTAATGGTGGAATTATTCAAGTAAACAAAATTGAATAAGTGATATGTAGGAGATACGAATACAGTGCTATGAAAGCACATAGGCAATTTTAAATACATTATCTCTATACTTTACAATATCTGGTACACAAATGAGTTTAGTTATTTTAGGTCAGCAACTACCAACTACTTTTGCATACTTATTTCACAATAAGCATTTAATTTTCTATTGTATATTTAATAGGTACCTTGAAATTAACTTGGAATCCTCAGAAGACCTGATCTCCTCTTCCCTCAGTTTACTCCATTTCATAGCATATTGGTTATATCTCTAAAATATATCTGCTCCAATATCTTTTTATCCTCTTCAACTGCCACACAGACCAAGCTACTATGAAATACAACCTCATCTCTCCAATAGCCAGCAATCATATTTCCTTGTTCCCACTTTTAATCTCCAGCCATGCCACAAACTCAATGTAGCCTGAGTGGTCTGTTTAAAACACTTTTTTGCTTAAAATATTTAATGGCTATTCATCATACTCAGGTAACACCATTGTTTCTTATCATGGCCTACAATAGTATTATCTGGCTGAATCTGCCTCAGGAAATTTGTAATGGATATTTCTTCTACATGAAATTTTCTTCCCTGAGATCTCCTCATGCTTGTTTTTTCCTCATTGTTTAGGTATCAGTCCTATTATTTTCTCAAATAAAATTTTCTTTCTCCTAACTTCCATCTAAAACTCTATGATTTTCTACTCCATTATCTAATTTTAGATTTTTTTTTATTGTTTAATTTTTAATTTAATTTAATTTTTTGGAGACAGAGTCTCACTCTGTTGCCCAGGCTGGAGTGCAGTGGCAGGATCTCAGCTCACTGCAACCTCCGCCTCCCGGGTTCAAGTGATTCTCCTGCCTCAGTCTCCCTAGTAGCTGGGATTACAGGCATGTGCCACCATTCCTGGCTAATTGTTTGCATTTTAGTAGAGACGGGGTTTCACCGTGTTAGCCAGGATGGTCTCGATCTCCTAACCTCGTGATCTGCCCACTTCGGCCTCTCGAAGTGCTGGGTTTACAAGCATTAGCCACCACGCCCGGCCAATTTTAATTTTTCCATAACATTTTTCAGAAACTGAAATTACCTTAGAGTGTTGCATAATTGATTTTTATCTAATTTATTATGCATATAGTTAGGACATTGATGAACATATAATTTTAGCTCAAGAGTTAGCTATCTACTATTGACTCTTTACTTGGTATCATGAATTTAAATCCACTAGGTTAGAAAAGTAGGTTTCTCCATCTTATGCCCCAAACAGAACCCCTTTGATCCACTTCCCTCACTTCATTCTTCACCAGCTATTAGTACTTATAAAAAAAATTATCTGGCATGGAAAAAATGCGCCACTAAAAAAAATTAATTAAATTAATGAATGAACAACAACCCTCAGGATATAGGTTTCACCATTGTACAGGTAAACAAGTGATTGCACTTTGTTAAAGAATCACATGTGACTAAGGGCAGTCATTAATTTAATTTCTCTTAACATTAACATCCTACAAACATATTAAAATAATAACGAGAGTGACTGGAAATATCAGTTGTTCATATGTCCATGTTCCTCATTGGTTCTTGTTTTCATGCAAATATTAATTTATAAAATTGTAGTCATGATCAATTTTGCCAGATAGCTTCATAATTCTAATTTAAACTGATGTACAATATTCTATTAATTAGTTGAACCAGAAGTTCGCTACTATTTATAGATATGTTGGTTATCAATAATATCTAATACAATGTATGATACTTAGTATATACATTCTTTCATCGATAAATGTATATACATTTTATCACCTGCTTTATTTCTTGGTATTAAATTATAAAATTGCATAAATCAGCTAAAGACTATAAACACTTTTATGGCTCTTAATATGTATCACAGAAGGTGTAGGAAATATATTAGTGATTATTGCATATCTAATGTAGTACATCCTTAATGCAGTAAGTATCTCCTATTGCATTCCTTATGTGATAAACACATAGTGAATATACTTAATTTATTAAATAGTGAATATTATCTAAATGGTTTTCCACAGACACATGCTAATTAATATTGCATATTAATATCAATTGATGTTTTAGACTTTTAATTGCAAAAGGTATCTGTTTTACTGATTTGCTATGTTTGGTCAAATATTTTTCAATATTGAATATTTTCTGGAATTCTGCCTTTCCACATATACATTTGGGGTGCTTCCCCAAAGTCTGCATCTCCCTGGGTATCATGGTTTGCAGTGGCTGTTCCGAATTTTTCCTGTCTACTTACAGTGCCTGGGTTTGAATATTTCCAGCAGCGGCACCGACACAGGACATTGCAAGGCCAGACTTGGTCCCACATAAATCCTGGTTGCCAAGATTTGCCAGTCAAAACTTTCTGGTTGTACTCAGTGGCTCATGCATGTAATCCCAGCAATTTGGGGAGTTAAGGCAGGATGATCACTTGAGATCTGGAGTTTGAGATCAGCCTGGGCAATATAGTGAAACCCCACCTCTACCCAAAAATGTTTAAAAATTAGCCTGGCACAGTGGTGCATGCCTGTAGTCCCAGCTACTCAGGAAACTGAGATGAGAGGATCACTTGAGTCTAGGAGTTCCAAACTGTAGCGAGCTATAATCACACCATTGCACTTCAGCCTGGGCAACAAAGCAAGAGCTGGTCTCTTAAACCAACAAACAAACAAATTCTAAATCCATTTTAACTGTCAAGGACTGTGCAGTGACTCCTGGACAGGTGACTATGCACAAGAACTGGGATTTGCATAGACCCTGTCCCAATTTCTCTCCTTTAGGCCACTCTTTAAAACACACATTAAGTTGACCTGATTCCCTAAGGATTTCCAGTAATTCTGACTATTATGTTTTACAAGAGCCCCATGGACTGACCCTAGTTCCAAAATGGTGGTTTGGTAAGCAGATAACTCTTGTCAAGCAGCTTTGTTTTACGAGACTGTGTGAGACTGAGCCACCTGAATGATTCAGACAATCTGATTTGAGGTGGCTTTCACTTACACTATTCATAAAATGAGTTTCAGGCTCTGGACTACTAATGACTTACCATCCTAATTTGCACTTGAGATAGGTGTCTGGGCCCACGTATATACTCTTGCTCATCGACGTAGGATCCATGATGCCTCCTCCAGTCTACAACACCTAAGAAGAGTGGGGTTGGTAGCAAGCCAGCATCTTTAGCCTTGTATATCCTTGCCATTGCACCCAGAGATGTTATCCTACCATTTCTGTTGTGTTAATTGGATGTAGTAGTCCTTCTGGGGGTGGCCACGGAATACTTCCTCTAAAGACTTTGAGACAGTCAGCCTGCAAGCAGAACAGGACCTTTCGTTTGATATCCTCTCTTACCTCCACTTACACAGTGACATTAGGCTTTCCTGTATTTGTCAAAGGTCATGCTGGGAGAAAGATAGACACATTTTGCTCAAGTGGGGCCGCTATTTACACCCTTTTCTGAACACTTTACTATTCTCCTACTGGTAATACTTTGTGGAAGGCAGAAGTGTGGTCAACACTGAGAGAGATCATGTTCTAGGATTGCATGTTTTAACCTCAAGAAATCAAAGAAGATAGAGTTTATGCTATAAAGTCCCACAGAGTAAATTAAATATGGCCAGAAAATGAATTATTTTTCACATTATACTGCATATGCTGGGTAAATTTGCTTTTGTTGTCATTACCATAAAGTATAGTAAAAACAGTTAAGAGAGTATTTGGAGTTCAGTATTCACAGATGGCACAAAGAATAAGTTAGTGTCAAGAATAATGATGCATTAAGTAAATATTATTTTATTTTAAGTTCCAGGATACATGTGCAGGATGTGCAGGTTTGTTACACAGGTAAACATGTGCCATGGTGGTTTGCTGCACCTATCAACTTATCACCTAGGAATTAAGCTCAGCATACGTTAGCTATTTTTCCTAATGCTCTCTCTCCTCCTGCCCCCACTAACAGACCAGTGTGTATTGTTCTGTGTCCATGTTTTCTCATCGTGCAGCTCCCACTTATGAGTGAGAACAGGAGGTATTTGGTTTACTGTTCCTGCATTAGCTTATTAGTTTACTGAGGATAATGGCTTCCAGCTCCATCCATGTCCCTGCAAAGGACATAATATCATTGTTTTTTGGTTTTTTGTTTTGTTTTTGTTTGAGACAGAGTTTTAGCTCTTGTTGCCCAGGCTGGAGTGCCGTGGCACAATCTTGGCTCACTGCAGTCTCCACCTCCCAGGTTCAAGCAATTCTCCTTACTCAGCCTGCTGAGCAGCTGGGATTACAAGTGCCTGCCACCATGCCCGGATAATTTTTGTATTTTTTTTTTTTAGTAGAGACAGGGATTTACCATGTTGGCCAGGCTGGTCTCAAACTCCTGACTTCATATCCACCTGCCTTGGCCTCCCAAAGTACTGGGAGTACAGGCATGAGCCACTGCACCCAACCAATCTCATCCTTTTCATGGCTGTGTAGTATTCTATGGCATACATGTACTACATTTTCCTTATCCAGTATATCATTGATGGGCATTTGGGTTGATTTCATGGCTTTACTGTTGTGAATAGTGCTGCAATGAACATACGAGTGCATGTATCTTTATAATAGAATGATTTATATTCCTTTGGGTATATACCCAGTAATGGGATTGCTGGATCAAATGGTATTTCTAGTTCCAGGTCTTTGAGGAATCGACACACTGTCTTCCATAATGGTTAAACTTATTTACATTACCACCCACAGTGTAAAAGTGTTCCTATTTCTCCACAGCCTTAGTAGTATTTGTTGATTTTTTACTTTTTAATAATCACCATTCTAACTGGTGTGAGATGATACCTCATTGTGGTTTTCATTTGCATTCCTCTAATGATCAGTGATGTTAAACTTTTTTTTTTTTTCATTTGTTTCTTGGCCACTTAAATGTCTTCTTTTGGAAAGTGTCTGCTCATGTCTTTTGCCCAATTTTCAAGGTTTTTTGTTTTTCATTCTTGTAAATTTGTTTAAGTTCCTTGTAGATACTAGATATTAGAACCTTGTCAGATGGATAGATTGCTAAAATTTTCTCCCACTCTGTAGGTTGTCTGTTCACTCTGATGATAGTTTCTTTTGCTGTGCAGAAGCTCTTTACTTTAAATTAATTCAATTTGTCAATTTTTGCTTTTATTGCGATTCCTTTTTGTGCTTTTGTCATGATATCTGTGCCCAAGACTCTGATATTGCCTAGATTTTCTTCTGGTTTTTTTTTTTTTTTTTTTTTTTTTGAGTTTTGAGTTTTACATTTAAGTCTTTAATTCATCGAGTTAATTTTCATATTAAGTGTAAGCAAAAGGTCCAACTTCAATTTTTGCATATGGCTAGCCAGTTCTCCCAGAACCACTCTGATCTTTTTTATTTCTTGTCTTCTGCTAGCTTTGTGATTTCTTTGCTCTTGGTTCTCTAGTCATTTTAGTTGTGATGTTAGGATGTCGATTTGAGATCTTTCTAGCTTTCTGATGTGGACATTTAGTGTTGTAAATTTCCCTCTTAACACTGCTTTAGCTGCATCCCAGAGATTCTGATACAATCATCTATTCTTTCTCATTGGTTTCAAAGAACATCTTGATTCTGACTTAACTTCATATCTACCTGGGAGTCATTCAGGAGCAAGTTGTTAAATTTCAAGTTGTGTAGTTTTTAGTGAGTTTCTTAGTCTTGAGCCCTAATTTGATGGTGACATGATCTGAGAGACTGTTTATTATTTCAGTTTGTTTTGCATTTGCTGAGGAGTTTTAACTTTCAATTATGTGACGGATTTAGAGTAACTGCTATGTGGCACTGAGAAGAATGTATATTCAGTTGTTCAGGGGTGGAGAGTTCTGCAGATATGTATTAGGTTCACTTTATCCAGAGCTGAGTTCAAGTCCTGAATATCTTTGTTAATTTTCTGCCTCAATGTCTAATATTGATAGTGAGGGGTTAAAGTCTCCTACTGTTGTTGTGTGGGAGTCTAAGTCTCTTTGTAGGTCTCCAAGAACTTGTCTTATGAATCCAAATGCTCCTGCATTAAGTGCATATATATTTAGGATAGTTAGCTCTTCTTGTTGAATTGAACCCTTTACCATTATGTAATGCCCTTCATTGTCTTTTTTGATATTTGTTGGTTTAAAGTCTGTGTTGTCAGAAACTAGAATTGCAACCACTGCTTTTTTCTGCTTTCCATTTATTTGGTAAATTGTCCTCCATCCCTTTAATTTGAGCCTGTGTGTGTCTTTGCACATGAGATGGGTCTATTGAATCCAGCACACTGATGGGTCATGACTCTTTATCCAGCTTGCTATTTGGTGTCTTTTTATTGGGGGCATTTAACCCATTTACATTTAAGTTTAATATTGCTATGTGTGAATTTGATCCTGTCATCATGATGCTAATTAGTTATTTTGCAGACTTGTTAATATAGTGTTTCGTAGTGTCATTGGTTTGTGTACTTCAGTGTGGTTTTCTAGTGGCTGGTAAAAGTTTTTCCTTTTCATATTCGGTGTTTCCTTCAGGATCTCTTGCAAGGCAGGCCTGGTGGTGATAAATTTCCTCAGCATTTGCTTGTCTGAAAAAGATTTTATTTCTTCTTCACTTATGAAGCTTAGTTTGACCTGACAGGAGATTCTGGCTTAGAAATTCTTCTCTTTAAGAATATTGAATATTGGCCCTTAATGTCTTCTGCCTTGTATATTTTCTGTTGAGAGGTCCACTGTTATTCTGATGGGCTTCCTTTTGAAGGTGACCTGGCCTTTCTCTCAAGCTGCCCTTAACATTTTTTTCCTTCATTTCTACCTTGGAGAATCTGATTATTATGTGTCTTGCGGTTGGTCTTCTCATGGAGTATCTTACTGAGGTTCTCTGGATTTCGTGAGTTTGAGTGTTGGCCTGTCTTGCTAGGTTGGGGAAGTTCTCCTGAGTAATATCCTGAAGTAGGTTTTCCAACTTGGTTTCGTTCTTCCCATCTCTTTTCGGTACACCAATCAGTCATAGGTTCAGTCTCTTCTGTGTTTTTACATAATCCCGTAGTTCTCAAAGGTTTTCTTCATTCCTTTTCATTCTTTTTTTCTCTAATCTTGTCTGCCTGTCTTATTTCAGCAAGATCATCTACAGTCTTTGAAATTATTTTCTCTGCTTGTTCTATTCAGCTATTGATACTTGTGGTTGCTTTCTTAAGTTCTCGTGTTGTGTTCTTCAGTTCCATCAGATCATTTATATTCCCCTCTAAACTGGTTATTCTGATTAACAACACCCTATAATGTTTTCTTATGGTTCCTAGAGCTTCTTTGCATTGGGTTAGAAAATGCTCCTTTACCTCAACAAAGTTCATTATTACCCATCTTCTGTAGGCTACTTCTGTCCGTTTCTCCATCTCAACCTCAGCCCAGTTCTGTGTTTTTGCTGGAAGGGTGTTGTGATAATTTGGATGAGAAGAGGCACTTGGCCTTTTTGAGTTTTTAGTGTTTTTTCATTGATTCTCATCTTCCTGAGTTTATCTAGCCTTAATCTTTGAGGCTGCTGATATTTGGATGGGGCTTTTGTGGGGACTTTTTTCTTGATGCTGTTGTTCTTGTTGCTTTCTATTTGATTTTTGCTTAACAGTCAGGCCCCTCTTCCATAGGGCTGCTGCAGTTTGCTGAAGGTTCACTCCAGACCCTATTCATTTGGGTCTATCCTGCCCCTGGAGGTGTCACCAGTGGAGGCCGAAGAACAGCAAAGATGGCTACCTGCTCCTTCCTCTAGGATCTCTGTCTCAGAGGGGCACCAACCTAATGTCAGCAGGAACACTCCTGTGTAAGTTGTCTGGTGACCCCTGCTTGGTGGGTCTCTCCCAGTCAGTAGGCATGGGATCAGAGACCCACTTAACAAAGCTCTCTGGTTGCCCCTTGGTGGAAGGGGTGTGCTGTGCTGGAGGGAATCACACTTGTCTGCCTAGATTCCTCAGATACAGCAGGGGAAAAGTCTAAGCCCACTGATCCACAGGGACTGTGGCCACCCCACCCCTCAGGGTCTAGGTTCCAGGGAGATCAGTGTTCTGTCCATAAACCCCTGACTGAAATTGCTGAAATTCCCACAAGGAAGCCTTGCCTGGTGGGGAGGAATAGATTTGGATCTGGCATAAAGGGGCAGTCTGGTCACGATCTGCCACAGCTCCTGTGGTGCACTATGGGGAATTTCTCCTGGGTCCAAACCACCCTGTCTCCCTGGCACTGACAGGGGAAAACACCTGACTGAAGCTGCAGTGATGGCAGCCACCCCTCCACCCCAGGAACTTGGTAGTCTTGGGCAGCCTTGAGCTGAGCAGCCAGAGAATCTATACATCTTTGTGCTTGGGACTCAAGGCCCTGGTCATAATTCGGTGCACAAAGGGATCTTCTGATCTATGGATTGCACAGATCCATGGAAAATACATGGTTTCCTGGACAGAGTAGCATGGTCACTCACTACCTCCCTTGACTGGGAGTGAGAGCTCCCCTTGCTCCCTGTGGTTCCCAGGTGGGCCATTTTGCCACCCTGCTTTTCCTCACTCTCCATGGCTCAGGCCAACTGCCTAGTCAGTCCCAAGGAGAGGACCTGGATACCTTAGTTGCTGGGGGAGGATTCACTCACCATTTCTTTCTTCTCAGTGGGAGCCTCTGCTTAAATAAACATTATTATTGAGAATTGCAGAGGCAAAATGTTCTATATTATTCATGTACAGTTTCCAAAGAACCATGGCATTGTGAGTAATAACAGCATTGATAACCTATTTTTTTTTTTTAATTGGAAGGTGTGAGATTCTCCAGGAATGACACATACAGTTGTTCCTGCATAAAGAATAGGTCCTAGACCTGAAGAGAGAGAGGTGCCTGACTGAACAATATACAGTTATGCAGGTGATTTTGCCTGAGGTTTGCAAACCCTAAGAATTCATGTTCCTATTCCTTCTAATGCTTTCAAATTTTCTATTTCATTGTTAATATTATTTGTCTTTGCAAATGACATTCTTCGTCATTGTGAGAAAAATTATAGGTAACACCATGAATCCAAGGTAAAATCAAATACTATATTTAATGGAATTGAGCTCAATGTAATTATACTTGTATTGACTACATACTAAAAGACTACATGTAGTGTGATTGAAGAATTTATTTTAGTATTTTTTATATTAGTGAATAATAGAAAGCCATCTAAATAGCTAAATAAACAGGTGAAAAGGAAGTCATTGTAGAAGCAATTCTAGACTATCAGAATAGCAACAAGATAAATGTTTGTGTTATAGTTTTTAAAAGCAATATCACTACAAAATATATTTATCAAAGAATATATACAATGCTTAAATCTATTGCTTTAATCATCATAAAATCGGTGCTTATTACTCAATTTAAGATGTATATTTTTATAAACATTAAAGTCTTTTATGCCCATATCATATCTCATATCCTCTCCTAAGAAATATATGCTATTTTTAATCTAATATTAATATTTCTTTGACTTTTTATGTTTTAACATCTTTGTATTTATAAACAAAATCTATGTATTTTGATCATATGCTTTTTAATAATGTGTAGTTTATTTTTGCTTCATTTTGACATTTCTATATAGTGCTCCTTTATGATTATTTTCCTCAATCATATATTTTGTTTAGTTGTTGATCCATGTTAATATTTGTAGACTTTGCTTATGTTAGTGTTGTCAGTATTCTTTAGTTCTAATACACTAAAACAAATTTATTTTGTTGTCCCCAGCTTTTATTATTGGAAATAATGCTGCTGTAAACATGAACATGTCTCAGTTCACTTAAATTACAGCTTTTCCTTGGTTATGCATCCAGGAGTGAATTGCTAACTTTTAGGACATGCATCTCTTTAATTTTACGTGATGATGCCAAATTGTTCACAAACTATTGTGTCAAATTGGAAACTCACCAGCAGTAACTGACAGTTCCTACTCTTTCACATCTCTTCTGCTCTTGCTTGTCAGAATTTTTAATTTTTGCTCATTTCAATATTTACCTAATCCATGTGACTGCAAATCAGATGAATAATTACCATAAGCATAATAACTTCTTTAGTGAATTTACTATAGCTGGATTTTCTCCTTTTCTACAAATGGTTGCTTCAAACCATCTTACTCTGTTATCCTCTCATTTTATACACTGCTCAAGCTTAAGATAGTTAGACATACATTTTTGTCAATCATTTGTTTGTGAAATGGCATCTCACTGGGGCTTGAACTAACATTTCCATGTTTGCTAATGAGATTTGTCAGTTGTCTGCTTTTTGTTGAGTAGTTTTTCTTTTTTCTTCTTTAATTTATAGATATCTACTGGGGGCTTATTAGTGATGTAAATATAGGTTTCCAATTTTTAGCTTCTCTCCACTTACATTATAAATCTTTTCATGAAAAGAATTTTATCATCATGAAAACTATTTATTTTAATTTAAGGTGTCAGCTTGTTTTATGTTGAGGACATTACATATTTTCCTTTAGCCTTTCATATTCAGGTCTTCAATGCAAAAGGAAGAATTTTTATTAATGATGAGAAAAAGTTAATCAATTTTATTTTTATATGAATATATAATGTACACAACATTTATTATCCTTTCTTTCTAAGCTGATATGAAAAACTATCAAGTGGTAATATAAATGTGTTTGTTCTTGCCTGAATATTTGCTATTGGTTTATTTTTCTATTCTTGAACCAATACCACATTGTTTTATTATAAATTTATAAAAAGATTTGATAACTAGTAAAGTGTTTTTTTGAATCAACTTACCAGTTTCCACACAGTCTTAAAAATTTGCTTTAGCTTGCCTTATAGAGATGATCTGAGAATTTACATTTATACATATTATATGTCTTTTTAATGTCATTAAAAATGTTTATTATTTTCTCCATGATTATTTTTTCCATTCTTTGCTAGATTTATTTCCATATATTTTATATTTTTTAAAACATATTTTTGCAATAAAATAGAAGCAGTTACAATATACAGCTACCACCCATGTCAGGAAAGAAAGCACTGAGAACCACCCGAGAATTTCCTCCATGTCTTCTACTCTAATCTTACCTCTCTTAATGTTTTCAAAGACAGTACTATCTTGACTTTTATAATAACTTACTTCCTTTAATTTCTTTAAAATGTTTTTGCCTAATGTATTTCCCTAGATACCATAATTAAGTCTTGCCCACTGAAAAGCAGTGCCGTTTAAGTCTCTTTTACTCTTTAAGTTCTCCTTCCTTCCCCTTTACCTTTCTTAGAATGGATTTATTGAAAACCAGAGGAAATTTAATCTGTAGATCTTTTCACAGTGTGGATTTTGCTGAATGATAAGCATATGACAGGGTTTGACATAATCTTCTGTCATTTGTTTTTCCTTAAAATTGGCAGCAGGATCCAGGGACTTTACTAAATTCATGATCCGTTCTTTTTTATTTTTATTTTTATTTTATTTTATTTTATTTTATTTTATTTTATTTTATTTTATTTTATTTTATTTTATTTTATTTTATTTTACATGTGGATAACGTGCAGGTTTGTTACGTATGTATACTTGCGCCATGTTGGCGTGCTGCACCCATCAACTCGTCAGCACCCATCAACTCATCATTTACATCAGGTATAACTCCCAATGCAATCCCTCCCCCAACTCCCCTCCCCATGATAGGCGCCGGTGTATGATGTTCCCCTTCCCGAGTCCAAGTGATCTCATTGTTCAGTTCCCACCTATGAGTGAGAACATGCGGTGTTTGGTTTTCTGTTCTTGTGATAGTTTGCTGAGAATGATGGTTTCCAGCTGCATCCATGTCCCTACAAAGGACACAAACTCATCCCTTTTTATGGCTGCGTAGTATTCCATGGTGTATATGTGCCACATTTTCTTAATCCAGTCTGTCACTGATGGACATTTGGGTTGATTCCAAGTCTTTGCTATTGTGAATAGTGCTGCAATAAACATACGTGTGCATGTGTCTTTATAGCAGCATAATTTATAATCCTTTGGGTATATACCTGGTAATGGGATGGCTGGGTCATATGGTACTTCTAGTTCTAGATCCTTGAGGAATCGCCATACTGTTTTCCATAATGGTTGAACTAGTTTACAATCCCACCAACAGTGTAAAAGTGTTCCTATTTCTCCACATCCTCTCCAGCACCTGTTGTTTCCTGACTTTTTAATGATCGCCATTCTAACTGGTGTGAGATGGAGACACTACAGCTTTTCCTTAACTAGAGGTTTATAATGTCTGCTTGTCTTTCTTTTTGTGATGTTAAATCTATTGATACTCCATAACTATGTTGATTAATTTGGAAGATAAAAGGCAATACTATGCTAACTCTGTATATTTTTATTTAACAAGAATTTTTTATAAAAAACTGCTTTTCTTTAATATTGTTTACTTAGGAAGGACAAGAAACATGTCTGAACCTTTCTGTTTTTTTATTAGCTGTCAAAAATTGAGTTCGTCTTTGCATGTTAATTTGTTTCCATTTCCTATAGATTCTGGATTTTAGGCATTTGTCAGATGCAATGTTTGTGAATATCTTCCCCCATTCTGTAGGTTATCTGTTTGCTCTGTTGATGGTATATTTTGCTGTGCCATAGCTCTTTAGTTTAATTATGTTCCTCTTTATTTTTGTTTTTGTTGCAGTTTATTTTGGGAACTTACTAAGTATTCTTTTCAAAGGCCAATGTTGAGAAGAGTATATCCTAGGTTGTCTTACAGGATTTTTACATTTTGAGATCTTACACTTATGTTTTTAATAAATTTTGATTTAATTTTTGTATATGGTGAGATGTAGGGGGTCGAGCACCAATCTTCTGCATATAGTAAGCTGCTTATCCAAGCACTATTCATTGAACAGGGAGTCCTTTCCCTATTGCTTAATATTGGCAGTGAGATGTTTTTGTGGTTGTTGTTGTTCACCTTTTTGAGACTCAGATGGCTGTAGGTGTGTGGCTTTATATCTGAGTTTTCTATTCTATTCCATTGGTCTATATATCTGCATTTGTAACAGTACTATGCTGTTTTGGTTACAGTGACTTTACAGTATAGTTTGAAGACAGATACTGTGAGGCCTCTAATTTTGTTCTTTTTGCTTAGGATTGCCTTGGCTATTTGGACTTTTTGTTTGTTTGTTTCATGTGAATTGTTGAATATTTTTTTCTAATTCTGTGAAAAGTGTCATTAGTAATTTTATAGAAATAGCGATCGATCTGTAGATTGCTTTGGTCAGTATGGCCATTTTGATATTGATTCTTCCAAGTCATGAACATGGAATGTTTTTTCAATTCATTTGTGTGACTGATGATTTATTATAACCCAATGAAAAAAATACACAAAGGACAAAAACAAATAATTCTCAAAAGAAGACATGCAAATGGCCAAAAGACATATGAAAAAATGATCAGCATCCGTAGCCACCAGAGAAATACAAATCAAAACCACAAAATACCATCTCACAACAGTTAGAACGACTATTATTAAAAAGTCATAAAAAATCAAATGCTGGCAAAGCTGCAGAGAAAAGGGAACACTTATACACTGTTGATGGGAATGTAGATTAGTTCCATCACTGTGGATAGCAGTTTGGAGATTTCTCATAGAACTTAAAACAGAGTTATGATTTGACCCAGCAATCCTGTTATTGGATATATACCCAAAAGTAAATAAGATATTCTACTAAAAAGACATATGCATTTGCATGATCATCCCTGCACTATACACAATAGCAAAGACAAGGAATCAACCCAGGTGCCCATCAATAATAAATTGGATTTAAAAATGTGGTACATAAACACCATGGAATACTTTGTAACCATAAAAAAGAATGAAATTATGTCTTTTGCAACAACACAGATGAAGCTGGAGTCCATGATACTAAACAATATTAACACATGAGTAGGAAAACACACACCGCATGTTCTTACTTATAAGTGGGAGTTAAGCACTGAGCACACATAAACATAAGTATGGGAACATTAGACACTATGGACTAATAGAGAGATGAGGTAAAGGGCAATGGCTTTAAAAAAAAATCTATGCTCTATAAAAGAGAAACTATAGTGGGCACTATGCTCACTATCAGAATGATGGGATCTGTAATCCAAACCTCAGCGTCACACAATATTCCCATGTAACAAATCTGTGTGTGTATATCCTGTATCTAAATGTTGAAATTAAAAAAAAAAAAGAATTGAGTTACTTCTTTAACATTATTTGTAGTCAAAATATTTTAATAACATTATGAATTCATGGATATAAGTATGTTTGGTAAATTTGTCTATTATAATTATTTTTTATGTGAGGCTCAACATATCTCATCTTTCCAACAGTCACAGACTCTGATAGTTGGTTCTGAGCCCTTTCGACAGAATTGTAGTGGTCTTTGATAATATCTTTACTCTTATATTCCAGACTCATCTTGTACAATTTCTGTCACAGACCTAAAATCTGTCATTTCTTCAAGAAAGACTTGATATTCTTTGGGGAGAATATTCTAAACAGAGAATCTCAATGTTTAATTGAGATTAACTGTTTAATCAATGTTTCTAGGCATCTTCTGTGGACAGCAATTTCTTTTTGTCTCCAATGTCTCTTTCTGTCTCTCTATGACTATCTATAGCTCTTTCTTTTTGTATGAAAACTGTTGATGTTCTATGACTCGATTAGTTAAGTTGGGAGATTCGAAATGTCTCTCTCTCTGTCACAAACACAGTTCACAAGAGCAAAACACATGCATGCATATATGTGTGTGGGGTGTGTGTGTGTGTGTGTGTGTTAAAATAAATATTAATGAAAAGGTGCATCATGAGTTTCTGCTGATACTTTTAACCCTAATATAAAACTACATGTTTTTTACTTACCCTTTTCTCTATTGCATCTTTATGTCTCTTCCTTCACAAGAAAATCCTAACTCTTAATGATAGATAATGACAAAAGAAGAATATCATATGATGGCTCATTTACTGTATTCAGTATTAAACACATGACAGTTTCAAAATGACAATACTAATATTACTCCTCCAGTATAATTACTAAGAATAATTTTATTTTGCATATGTTTTCCTCGTGTTCAGAAGGATAATAAATACAAAGAAACAACACAGGCACTTCAGAGTCAAATTGTTGACAATTGAGAAAGATAAAATTTTGAAAGTATCCAAGAGCAACTACAAAATCATGCCTAACTATTCAAGACAAACTTTGAAACTGAGCACAATGGAGTGACATTTTGAATGCACTAACAGTAAAAAAAAAATGCCAGCATAGAATTTTGCGTCCAAAGAAAAATATTTTTCAAAACGGGAGTTGAAAGAGTAATGTTTTCAGACGAATAGAAACTGATGGAATTAATCACTACCAATCTAGAGTATTTAGTATATAGTCTTTAATCTTTAGTATTTAGAAATGCTAAAAAGTTTTTTTTTCGGGCAGAAAGAAAATAATTCTAAATAGAAACATAAAATTGTAGTAATAAGTGAAGAATTCCAACTCAATGTGTAATAAACATAAATGGATAACAATATATTTAAAAGTAAGAATGCCTAAAGAGATTTAAAATATTTATGGAAATTAAATGTATAAGAATTGTAGCATGAAATGTGGGAAAACTGTAAATGGTACAATGTTATCATATTGTACAGAAAGTGAAAAGGTTTAAATGTAGCCAGATTAAAATAAGTCAATGTAATGGCATGCAATCTGTCAGTTAACCACTAGGAAAAAAAAACAAAAGAGATTACTAATAGGCCAGTAGTGAGAAAATAAAATGATAACAACAGTTATGCAAATAACAATAGTGAATTAATCTATATAATTAAGCCATTAAAAAAATAAATTAAGCTGAAGCAAAGAAATATATAAGAGCAGAAGTTAAACAACAAAGAAAGCCGTCCTTCAGTACAATTAACAAATTCAAGTTGTTTCTTTGGAAAGATTAATTATGTTGTTAAATCTTTAGTAAGACTAATCAAAGAAATAAGAAACAAACCATAAATTAGGAAATACAAATGAACAGGATGATAGATCCTCCAGCTATTAGAATGCTAATAAATTATTATCAAAAACCTTATGGCAATGAATTTGACAATTTAAATGAAATTATCAAATTCCATGAATAACAGATTTTCCCAGAAATAGACATAATATAGTCAACTGATTTTGACAAAGGGGTCAAGGCAATACAATGGAAAAAATAGATGGTATTTTCAACAAATAATTTAGGAATAACTAAACATCTACATCCAAACAAAGTAAAATTAGACACAAACCTCATACCGTTCACAAAACATTAACTCAAAGAGAATCATAGACTTAAATGTAAAACACAAAACCATAATGTTCCTGGAAAGCAACATAGGAAAAATCCAAGATGATCTTTGGTTTGGCAATGAGTTTTTAAATATGAACAGCAAAGATTTTATCCATGAAAGAAAGAATTGATTAGTTGGATTTAATTATAATAAAATACTTCTGCTGTGAAAATGGTATTCTCAATAGAGTGAGAAGACAAGCCATAGACTGGAAGAAAATATTTGAAAGAACATATTTAATAAAGAACTATTACACAAAATATACAAAAACACTTAAAACTCAACAATATGAAAACAATATGATTAAAAAGTGGGTAAAAACCTGAACAGACACATTATTAGGGAAGATATATAGATGGCAAATAAGCACATGTAAGAAGGCACAATATCATATGATATTAGGAACCTGCAATTAACAACAACAACAACAACAACAACAACAACAACAACACGAGATGCCATTATAGACCTATCAGAATAGCCCAAATCGGAAACATTGACAACATATACCTATGAGCCAAAAGAAATGGTCACATATGTCCATCACAGTTGGTTGTAGAAATAATCATAGTATCTTTAACACTATTAGACAAAACGGAAATGGCAGGTACGTTTAGCAACAGTAACAGTAGGATAATTAAACTGATCATGCTATATTCTTATAATGGACTTCTAATGGAATTCTATTCAACAATCAGAAAACCATGATTATAACAACATGCAACATGGATCTGTTTCACAGATTAAAAACTATAAACAGAGCATATAGATTATGATTGCCTTCATATGATGCTCAGCAACAGATAAAACTAATATATGCTAATACATTAGATGACTGATTGTAGCATATATAATATATTGAGCTTTATAATTAAATGTTTACATCATGTAGTTTTTCTCCATTAAAAAGATTAAAATAAAGAAAATAATCCTTTCTGATTACAGTTCCAGTAGGGCTATGAGGTTTTATGTATTATTTTCAAGCCTAATATTTGTCTCTCAAGTTTTTTCTGCATTCTGCATTCCAGTTTTGCTCTTTGGAATTCAACTGTTAGTCTGATTTTCATTTCATATCTTGTTTTATTTTTGGTAGGTGCACTGTCTTCCTTTTCTGACAGCTTTCAAAATTGTGTGTATGCGTGTGCATGTATGTGTGTTACAGTTTCAATTCAATATGTCTACGTGAAAGTATTTCTTGTAATTAACTGAGTTTCCTGAATCTGAGAATTTATATTTTTCATAACTTTGATAATTTTTCTTTATTATTTATTAGAATATTGCCACTCTTTTGTTCTTAATATACTTAAAAAAAAAAACTCTCTAAAGTTCTAGTTATACATGTTAAATTTTATCAGTCTATCTACATCGTTTCAACTTGCCCTATATATTTTCCAACTCTTTGTCTGTCTGTGCCCAGTTATGAGTAATTTCTATAGGTCTGCATTCTAGTTCCATAATTCTCTGTTTCACTTGGTCTTATCTTTTCACTTCTTAAAACAACTCAAATATTGTTTCTGTCTTCACTTATCTTACTTTTCATTTATAGATATTCTGATTGGTTCTCTTCCAGTTCTGTTTATTTTGACAGTTTTATGTTTCATTATTCTTTGTTGATTACTTATTTTATATTTTGAACACTTTATACATATTTATTTTATATTTTGATCTGATAATTACTACACTTTCTGGCTTAAATCACCTTATTATTTGTTTTTCTTATCTCCCTTTCTCTGATTTATCATCTTATTTTTCTCATGTGTTTGTGGTGTTTATGAATTTTTATTTCTTGGAAAAAAGAATTCTTTATTTGAAAGAATTTATTCTTTATTTAAGAATTTATTTACTCTTAATATGTACACTTATTTATTTGAGGAAAATATTTTACTTTTTAATAGTTTACTACCCGGTTGGGGTGGACATTAAAACACCTATTTACTTCTATTCAATATCATCCATATTTGCTACAAAAACATGAGTTATATTTTAGAGCTTTTAGTGCCATATATTTAGTTTGACATTTAACCCCAAAATTACTTGAAAAAGTGCTTACAGTAAAAAAATTATGGGATAAATTTAATTTTATCTAACTCGAAACAGAGCCTGAGTCAGGTAAATTTATTCACTATTTCCATCAGCCGTGCAAGTTGCATTCTGGTACAACTTTTAAATACTTTGTTTATTAGGTTTCTTGGCTTTAAGCAGGGTTCATCAATTTTGATCTCCCTTAGTACAGGAGAACCAAACTTTACCTTGTATTCATCATGGAAAATCTATTAAAATCCAAGCTAGCAGTACAGAAACTACCACTTATCAGTATAATCCCTCAGCACAAACAATGGCTTAGTAGCCATTTCTTCTCTTGATTCATAGTTCTGTCTTATTTTGTTTCCAATGCCTTAGATAATATTTCTTCCAGGCAAGTCATGCATCTTAACATAACTTTTAACTAAACTATTAAGTAGTCTATACAAAGAAATTTTCTCTGGTTTTCAGTTTTTTCACATTGAGAGAACAAGTCATATTTTCACTATTCTTGAAGCAAGCAGAATCCACTCTAAGCCATTTTCTCTTCCATATACACTCATTTTGTGCTAGGAATGTAAATCCTATCTCTGTCAAGTGCATATTTTGTATTTTAGGCTCAACATTTGAAATTTTTATTGCATGGCTAATATGTATTGTATAGGGTATTTTAAAATAATAGCATGTCTAAGACAAAATTTTTGGCTGTTCTCCCATTAAGTTGACCAATCACAATTTTCACCATTTTAATAAACAGCATCTCTATTCCATCTTTTATACAGACCAAAATTTTAGAAATCACCCTTTATACTTCACCTTAACAACGCACATTTAATCCATCAGCAAATCTCTCTCACTTTAGCTTTAAAGTGAATTCAAACTTCTACCAATTTACCTTACTCACAGTGTGAGCAACTGTCTATCTTTCCGTTCTCATCTTACACTTCCTGCTTTGCAAATCACAAAAGTATTGTCAAGGCTAGCAGGAACCACCAAGACATGTTGAGGCACACAGAGGATAAAAATAACTGAAATCAGCTATTATTCTAAACCAAAAGAAGAGCAGTAATAGAAACTGTCTGTGGATATCTGGAGCTCTAAGTAAGGGATACCTTAGAAGAGCTGTGTTTTCAATGGAAAAACATGATCTCTGGCAATTTATGGCATGATGAAGAGTGGACAAGAAAAAGAAAAAACAAAAAACCTCCATTATCATTCTCTCCCAATTAGCTGATCTTCTAAAAGTACTTTCCATTTTCTCAATCTTGAAAGGGCACAAGAATCTATTTTAAACAGCATCCTGAGACACAGTGTAGGGTAAAATATTTGCAGAGGCAGGAAAAATAATAACCAGTCAGTATATCTAATTTTATGTTACAAACATACATGAATCACAGAACAGTTTTTTTCACTCAAGTGTTATATATTAAATGCCAAGAATATCTCTAGCACTCTTCTGCACACTGGGGATGCAGCAGTAAACAGGACAGACCATATAATCTCCCACACTGAAACTATACTCAGTTAAGGAGGAAAACATTGAAAAATTAAAAAACAAAAAAGTAATATCATATTACATAATACTTGATATAAACAGAAATATTGATATGCAAGATGGTATTTGAATAAAATGTAGTAAATACATAAGACCTTGAACATTGGGAAGAGAAATGTTCTAGGCAGAGGCACGGAGATAAAAATAAATACTCGTGATTCCTTGTAGATCAGATGAGTACAAATTATTTTTGATGTTATATTAAACCATTATTTCACAGATATTATCTCACCGAATAGTCTCATTTATAATGAGATTGTTACACCTAATTCATAAAATGTATGATTGGGGCTTAGCATACTATTTGCTATATGGTAAAGGCTCAATAAATAATGCAAGTTCTTTTTTTTTTTTTCATTATTGTTTTTATTTTGGTGATGTGATGATTACTGCATTTCAAGGCCAAGGCTATTTTATCAACTGCAACCTTGTAAAATGTAAGAGAGTAATAAAAAAAGAAGACGAAAATAATATTAATTAATTCAGACTATATCCTTACATATACCTGGAAAAATATTACAAAAATATAATTTTGCAGTTAAATTGAGTAGCTTTCATAAAGATAAGCTACATCACATGTATTTAATGAAGCAATATAACTAGCATTATTCACTAGCAGTTCTGTTACCAAACACAATCTTAAGTAATTTAATGAATTCCAGGTGCATCAGTCAGTTAACTGGTGACATTTTAAATTTTAAACTCCAATAATCTTTGACTAGAGAGTCCAAAATTATCTTTGCTACTAAAAAATAACATTTTATATCATAAGACCACATGTCTGTGGTAAACACTTAAACATGTATTATTGAAAAGGAGTTATTCTTAGCATTTTTTCCTACATGATCTACACTTTCTTATTTCTTCTCTTTTCTCTTAACATTATTTCCTTTTTAAATTATCATTAGACTATACTGTATTATCTCACATTACTTTTCGCAATTAGTTAAGATACTTCTATTAATGGCTGTAGATTACAGACTAAATCTATCTAAGTATTTATGAATGCTAACTATATATATTTATATATAGTTAGTGTGTGTGTGTGTATATATATATACACACACACACTATATATTATAAATGGTCTCATACCACAATTAGTTTTATGATCCAGTCAGACAAATTGCTAAATATATTTTCTAATTGCAAAATAATAATTTATCTCATTCTATTTTTTAAATATTTCACTTTGGAGAAACCCCTCTGAGTTACTAACAAGTGTATTTGGTGAAATAAGCTCAACAACAGTAATAATAACTACTAAGCTTAATTTTTTCCTTTACCCATTAAGTACTTCATAGTTATTATATCTCATAACTTAACTCTTATGATAACATGATTAGCTATTTTATTCCTATTTTGCAGATAAAAATACAGAAGGGGTGAAAAAGTAAGTACTTGACTGAGTTACAGTGCTACTAAGTACACAACTTTAGATTTGTATCTGCAGTCCATCTGCAACCAAAGCCCAAGCATTTACATTCAGGTTTACTAAGTACAAAAATATTCATAACTATTAAGATCAGAAGTACCAGCACACAGGCACATAACTTTTCTAAGCATTTTAGGAATGATTCATTTTATAAAATTTTTTCAAAATGACTTTTTACTTTTTTTTTCTTACGGTATCTGATAATTTCTGAAGTATTAATTTGTTAAGTGTACTTTAGTGGTATAATGGATGCATCTGCAATGCTAATTGTAGAGATAATTACTCTTCAAGTAATTACTACATAACTTCTCCTCCAAGGAAATCAAAATAATATACTTTGGTCTTAGGTTAATTTTTATGTCAAACATCGACTGGGTTAGCTTTACAACACATGTAATTTTATGTTTAAGTTTTTAAAACTGGCTAAAATATAAACTAATACTATGTTCTCTAGCATGGAGAAGATAAAAAATTTTGAAATTAATTACTTAAATAGATTATATTCAAAATCTTATGTCATTTATGTTTTTTTCTAATTTAAATTATAAATTGTATGTGATGACAGTGACAGCCTGTTTAAAGTGATCACTGCCATGATGCCAGCTGCAGTGGGGAACAGGCCAGGCCAAGGGTCATCAGGTGCACATACTGAGGTGGGCAATCCCTGGAACCCACCCCTGGGAGCACCGCCAGTGCTCGCCACCACGGGAACTCACCCCTGAAAGCCACCATGACGGGGCCAGACCCAGCCGCCTGCGGTGGGACAGCAACATGATCGCGCATGGAGGAGTAGGCAAAGAGGGGCCCTGAGGCTTAGCTGGTAGCTGGGCCCAAGGTGGTGCCACACTTGCACAGAGTGTGGGGACTGGGTCCAACTTGTAGGCTGTGCTTCAGGGGCCCAGGGCAGGAAGTCCGAAGGGCACCCACAGCAACTCGTACAGCACTAGAGAGTTGCCTGCTACCCCCATGGAGCCAGCCACCACCAGCAGAGCCAGACTCCACACGTTGGAGCAGCTCAGCACTGGGCCCAGGCATGATGTGTTGGACTTAGAGCCCTTGCCCCAGGATATCAGGAGGTGCAGCTGGTGCTGCATGCTCCACAGAACCTGTGGGAGCCTGCAACAAGTAGGAGCCCCACCCCCTCCGAGTTGGCAGGGTGGGAGCTCCTCGGGCAAAGCTGCAGCTGCCCTGCCAGTCTGCGGACCCAGGCATCTCTGCACTCTTGCAGCCCTGGAAAGACCCCTTTCCCCCACAGGTTCAGAAGTGCCTGCTCCTTCTGCTGCCTGGCTTCTCCACACTGTCAGCCCCCTCTCTGGTCTTGAAACAAAATTGAAGCCAAGTCCAGGTGCTGTTGCAACCATGCCGGATGTGCACATGCTCAGGGTAGCCATGACATGCCAGCTCCCTGCTGCCTCAGGCCCCTGCAGATTTTAGGCACCAAGAAGCACAAGCAGGAGGCTGAGGAGGATGGACTCAGGGCAGCTTGGTGCTGACCTGCAGGTGCCCCTCACATGAACAGCTTGGGTGCCATAAACAGCAGTGGGAGGCAGACAAGGTCCTGGACAGAAAGGGGCAGGTCCCCTGTGTAGCTGCACCTCCAAGCTAGTGAGGGCCTGAAGCCTGGGAGCCAGGTTGGAGGGAAAAATTGTAGTGCTTTTCCTTGGGCCCACCCATGGCCACCCATGGCTGCTGATGGACCAATTAGCATTCACTTCCTCTGCTCTGAGGCCCACAAAAGCTCCAGACTCAGCCAGATTGAGAGAGAGGACGGTATGATCAACTGTAGAAAGGAGTTGCCCTCTCTCATGAAAGCCCCGGAGACAACGGGATAATCAGCTGCCAAGAGGAGCTGCCATTTCTGCTGAGATCTGAATATTCATTGGGGTACCCTGGGGATGGAGAGGAGGTACCCACTGCAGGCCTCCTCTGAGCTGTTTTATCATTCAGTAAAACTCCTGCTCATCTTGCAAACACACACTTTGCTCACCAAGTTGTGGATGACAAGAGGAGAAAAGAGAGGAGAAAAAGAGCTGTGGTCCTTTCAGAATCCCAGACCTAGGAGCTCCCCTACCCAGGGCTGTGACACCCTCTTTAGGGCTCTGCAGTTCCTGACATCACGAAGCTTCCAGGCACCACCACATTACCCAAAGACAGCCATAGAAGTTGCTTATGGTCCAGTGCAGCCTTGCAGGGAGCCAGTGCCTATGCTGGCACTTAAAGCTGCCTGTCCCATGGCAGCTAGTGTGTCTGGCTGTGCACAGTCATCAGACCCCATGCTCACTCACACACCCCTCACCACTCTGCCTGGTTCACCCTTGGCAGAGATGGGATGCAGGCCAGTACCTCAAGCCAAGTGTAGCCTCCAGGCTGAGTGGGCCAAAGAAGCCCAGTGGGCCAGATTAAAATTAAGGCAAAGGCACCACTGGACACAGAGGTGGTGACACTACACCTCAAGATTCTAGCTGGTGACACTACACACCAAGGATCTTGTAACATTTGTACATTGTTGTAGTTAGACTTCTTGTTTTCAGAGACCAGTTTGTAAACAGTATATGTGTATTACTTCTGAGTTTGCTCAAATTGAATATATTGTGTTTATATTTCAAGTATATTTTTAAGTGTTTTAAAAGTAGTTCTAATCATTTGGGAGCATATATAATATGTCTAAGTAAAGAGGATTAATGGCTACTTATTCTGAGAACTTGTTAATAATTTTTAAAATGTTTCTTTTGGAGTATACGAAAATTAGGAAATTGAGAAAAACACAGAGATAACTCCAAAGCACAACTTGATTCTTGAAGGTAGCCCAATAGGAGACTTCTTGCTGAATAGGAAGTAATGCTAGCTTTCCTTCCAGATGTGCATTATTTGGGCAGATATGGCAAGTATGGCTTGGTGGAGAAATAAGTAAGTTTCAATGCTATGACTTCTAAACATTTGGTTATTTTGTGATTATCACTGAGGGAAAATGCTCTCTGTAGTTTTTTATGAGAATGTATGTTTAAACTTTTACTTATCTAACCACTTTTTGGGGATTCTTAAACATTTTTCAATCAGGTAGAATAAAGTTGATTCCCACAAGCAATTTCACTGTTTACCCAGAGAATGACTAATATTCTTAGCCTCTATCACTTACTCGATGACTTAGATACAATTATAGCTATCCACTTCAAGAAAAATTATAATCAGATTGGTTCCAACACTGTTCTGGAATTGATTGTATCCTGTAGATGTAGTCTTGATCCCAACGTTGTTAAGTAGTTCAAGCCAAAAGTTTAAATGGGATACTTTTTTGAGTTATGTTTCTACTACTCATAAAGCTAATAAAACTATTGAAAGAAAATACTAGTGACCCCAAAACATGGCAAACTCAGAAATAGAGCATAGTATTAAAATAGTAAGGTACTGGAAGATGCATCTTTCTCACTGTTGTTGGCTATCACTGGCTTGGACAATCATAACCACAAGGAGTTTTCTACTACAGTTTTTACCAGTCTATCATTAACCACAGCCCTGCACAAACACTGCTCCTGATTCACTCTTAAAACCCATTACCTACATTTATTTAAATATTTCCATAGCTAGTTTTGAAAAGCTACTGGTCCAGAAACATAGATGATAGGAGAAGGTATTCCACACTGGCACTGCAATAATCAAAGTCAAGCGTATATAAGTTGCAGTAGACACAGAAAGAATGCTAGTAAGAGTACACACTCCAATAATAATTTTTATATATTACATAAGTTCAGAAATTTTTAAAACTCAGCTGAGATAATGGAAGAGACTACATAAATATATTCTCAATAAAAAAATTATACAAGGATCTGTGCACGTTGATCTTCCTAACAGAACAATTATAAAAAAGAGATCTGCCAAAATCTTACTTAGTTGACAGTTTTCAAGGACCAAAGCAATCTCTTTGGATAAAAAAAAAACTCTGAATCTTTAATTCATTCAAGGTGTAATAAGTAGAAAAAATAAACTGAAATGTACATTAGGAAAAGTTAATATCAAAAATAAAAGGAATACTGTCTAGAATATCTGGAAATGATAATCAATTTAAAATTAAAGATATAGATAATTATTTTACCAATATATTTAGTATATTCTTTCTCTTTTAAATATGCCCTAAAGAATTTCCATTGCCCTGCTTTTAGGTGTTTTTACAAGTTTTTAAGAATTTTGTTCTGGTATTGAAAGTCATTTTCTCTTCATATAGGATTTCAGGTTGCTAGTATGTTCTCAGTTGATTGAAAAGAAAATGAAACACTAGTGTGACTTTCTACTTATTGAAAAGTAAGCAATACTTTTTGAATTTAACGGTATAGGTTTTGTAGATATTGTATTTTTTCTTTCAGAATAATTATATGATGTTTTCACAGTGGGTCCTTTCCAAATTTACTGTAATGGATGTATATATTAATATTTATTACCAAATTTGTTAATTCAATAAATATGAATTGAATATTTTAATGCATTATTCTGGGCACTAGGCAAATATTAATAAATAAAAATTACAAAAAGTAATTCATCTTATGTAATTTATGCTTAAGGTGGAAAGGTGGGTGCAGACAATTAGCAGAATATAAAATTAAAGTTTAGTTACATGGATTTGGAAGTAATAGTTACTTCGATATAGGGGGAAAATGGAGCAACAAAGAAAATGGAATGAAAATTGCCTATTCATGTCCTTGGCCTACTTTTTGATGTGATTGTTTATTTTTTTCTCGTACTAATTTGTTTGAGTTCCTTGTAGATTCTGGATATTAGTCCTTTTTTGATTGCATAGACTGTGAAGATTTTCTCCTACTTTGTGGGTTCTCTTTTGACTCTGCTGACTGTTCCTTTTGTTGTGCAGAAGCTCTTTAGTTTAATTAAGTCCCACCCATTCATCTTTATTTTCACTGCATTTGCTTCCTGGTTCTTAGTCCTGAAATCTTTGCCTAAGCCAATGTCTAGAAGGGTTTTTTCAATTTTATCTTCTAGAATCTTTTTGGTTTCAGGTCTTTGATTTAAGTCTTTCATCCATTTTGAGTGATTTCTTGTGTAAGGTGAGAGATGAGGATCAAGTTTCATTGTTCTACATATGGCTTACAAATTATTCCAGGACTACTTGTCGAATAAGGTTCTTTTTCCCCACTTTATGTTTTTGTTTACTTTATCAAAGATCAGTTGGGTGTAAGTATTTGGCTTTATTTCTGGCTTATCTATTCTGTTCCGTTGGTCTATGAGCCAATTTTTTATACCAGTACCACACTGTTTTGGTGACTATGGCTTTATAGTATGTTTTGAAGTTGAACAATGTGATACCTCCAGATTTGTTCTTTTTGCTTAGTCTTGCTTTGACTATGCAGGGTCTTTTTTGATTCCATATGAATTTTAGAATTGCTTTTTCTAGTTCTGTGGAGAATGATGGTGGTATTTTGATGGGAACTGCATTGAATTTGTAGGTTGTTTTGGCAGTATGATTATTTTCACAGTATTGATTCTACCCATCCATAAGAGTAGGATGTGTTTCCATTTGTTTCCCTCATCCATGATTTATTTCATCAGTGTTTTGTGGTTTTCTTTGTGGAGGTCTTTTATCCCCTTGGTTAGGTATATTTCAAAGCATTTCATTTTATTTTTTGCATGTATTGCAAAGGGGTTGACTTCTTGATTTGATTCTCATCTTGGTTGTTGTTGGTGTATAGCAGAGCTACTGATTTGTGTATATTAATTTTTTATCCTGAAACTTTGCTGAATTCATTTATCAGTTCTAGGAGCTTTCTGGAGGGGTTTTTAGCGTTTTCTATGTATATGATGATATCATGAGCAAAGAGTGACAGTTTGATTTCCTTTTTACCGATTTGGATGCCCTGTATTTCTTTCTCTTACCTAATTGCTGTCTAGGACTTCTAGAACTATGTTGAACACAAGTGGTGAGACTGAGCATCCTTGAGTCATTCCAGTTCTCAGGAGGAATGCTTTAAAATTTTCCCTTTCAGTACAATGTTGGCTGTGGTTTTGTCATAGATGGCCTTTATTACATTGAAGTATGTCATATGTATGCCAATTTTGTTAAGGGTTTTAATCATAAAATCATGTTGGATTTTGTCAAATGCTTTTTCTGCATCTATTGAAATGATTTTGATGTTTGCTTTTAATTCTTTTTATGTGATGTATCACATTTATTGAGTTGCATATTTTAAACTGTCCCTGTATCCCTTGTATGAAACCCATTTGATCATGGTGAATTATCTTTTTGATATGCTATTGGATTCAGTTAGCTAATATTTTGTTAAGAATTTTGCATTTATGTTCATGGGGGATATAACGCTCTACATCACTAATGATTAGGCAAATGGATATCAATACCACAATGTGATACCATCTTACTCCTGCAACAATGGCCATAATCAAAAAATTAAAAATAATAGATATTGATGTGGATGTGGTGAAAAGGGAACACTTCTACCTTGCTGGTGGAAATGTAAACAAGTACAAGCACTATGGAAAACAGTGTGGAGGTTCCTTAAAGAACTAAAACTAGAAATACCATTTGATCCAACAATCCCACCACTGGGTATCTACCTATGGGAAAAGAAGTAATTACATGAAAAAAATATTTGCACACACATATTTATACACAATTGCAATTGCAAAGATATGGAACCAGCCCAAAAACCCGTCAATCAACAAAATATAAAGAAAATTACACATATAAATACATTTTATATATATAAGATAAAGAAATATATATGTAACATATATATATATTTTCAAATGTACATCATGTGTATACAATTGCATATATGTTTTTGAAGTTTGATAGAAAAAATTATCTAGCCTGGAGGCGTTTATATATATGTATATGTGTGTGTGTATGTGTGTATGTGTGTGTGTGTGTGTGTGTATATGTATATATGGAATACTACTCAGCCATAAAAAGAAAAGAATTAATGGCATTTGCAGCAACTTGGATAAAACTTGAGAAAGTTAGAAATAGTGAAAAGTCATAGGATTCTGCATTTTTGAAGGTAAAAGTAACAGAATTTCTTGAAGTATTTGATTGTGGGGTGTAAAGGGAAAAGAAGAAATTATGGAGATTTTAAGTTTTTCAGTATAAACAACTGGGAACGCTGAATTGCCAACAGCTAAAACAGATGAATTTCAGATACTTTAAGATATTCAAATGGAAATCATGAGTAGTCGGTTGCATATGTGTATTTGAAGTTGGTAGAAAAAAATAACCTGGAGACATTTTTAAATCACATACGGACTAAAATTGATACTGGAAGGATGTCAGGATTTATATATACTAACATATATTTAGAAGTAATGTATGCATCATATTTCTGCTCATTTTTACTCTTCCATATGTTGCTGATTCTCTTTGGTTTTTTCTATTACTTCTCTACCAAAGAGGTTTGTCATTGTCTACTTTTATTCTCTATTTTTTAAAATTTGAGAGTACATATTATGGAATAGCAAAGGCTCTACTTCATATTAACTCTTTACTTTCAGATTCACTTTAACTAGAATTTTTTTTTAAGTCTTTGGTCATATTCTTGAGACAGAATCCAAATAAACTTAAAAGAAATTGCTTTCCAGTCAAGCCTTCAGATGAGAATGCAGTCCAGCTGACACTTTAATTTCAGCCTTATCAGAGCCTGAACAAAACTCTATTCACCCACATTCTGAACACTGACCCACAGAAACTTGGACATAATAAATATGCATGTTATAAGCTGTAAAATCTGTGTTAATTTGTTTTGCCACAATAAATAATTCAAGAGCCTTTTAAAATAAAATAATATGAAATAGAAAACAAAGTTAGATAAAAATAATTCATTACCATTTAATACAAAAAATTGGTATTTAGGGTTGGGGTATTTCCATAAAAATACCCATTACATATATATTAACAAAAGAATTAACAACTTTGTGACTGGGTAACAAGCAGAGAGTGTGGATGGCTCAGAAGAAGATGAGAAGATGCGGGAGAGTTTGGAACTTCCTAGAGACTTGTTGAATAGTTGTGACGCAAATGATGATAGTGATATGTACAGTGAAGACCAGCCTGAGAAGATCTCAGATGGAGATGAGGAAGTAATTGAGAACTTGAGCAAAGGTCACTTTTGTTTCACCTTGCACATAGAACTGGTTGGATAGTGCCCCAACCCTAGGGATCTGTGGAACTTTGAACTTGAGACTGATGATTTACGGTATCTGACTGAAGAAATTTCTAAGCAGTAAAGTCTTCAAACTATTGTCTAGCTGCATCTAACCATATATGCTCATAAACATGAGCAAAGAAATGATCTGAAACTGGAATTTATATTTAAAAAAGAAGCAGATGTAAATGTCTGGAAAATTTGCAGCCTGGCCATGTGGTAGAAAAGAAAAGCCCATTTTATGGGGAGGAATTAAAGCAGGCTATAGAAATTTGCATGAGTAAAAAAGAGCAAAATACTAATAGTCAAGATAATGGGTAAAAGGCCTCAAAAGTATTTCAGAGACCTTTGCAGCAGCATTCTTCATGGCAGACTCTTATCACAGACCTAGAAGCCTAGGAGGATAGAATGGTTTCATGAGTTAGGCCCGGGAACCCACTGCCCTGCACAGCCTCAGGACACTGTTCCCTGCATCTCAACTGCTCTGTGCCCAGTCTTGGCTCAAGGACCCCAAACACAGCTTGGGCCTCTGCTTCAGAAGGTGCAAACTCTGAGCCTTGGCAGCCTCCATGTGGTGTTAAGCCTGCTAGTATATAATGTGCAAGAATTGAGGTTTGGGAACCTTCGTCTAGATTTCAGAGAATGTATGAAAAAGTCTCAATGTCCAGGCAGAAGCCTGCTGCAGAGAGAGCCCTTTTAGAGAACCACTATGAGGGCAATGCAGAGAAGAAATGTGGAATTGGAGCTCCCACACTGAGTCCCCAGTGGGATACTGCCTAGTAAAGCTGTGAGAAGAGGGTCACTGTCCTCCAGATCCCAGGATGTGGATCCACCAACAGCTTGCACCATGTCCCTGGAAAAGCCACAGGCACTCAGCACCAACCCTTGAAAGCAGCCTTAGGAGCTGAACCCTGCAAAATCACAGTGGTGGAGCTGCCAAGGCCTTGCGAGCCCAGCCCTCACACCAGTTTTCCCTAGATATGAGACATGGAATCAAAAGAGATTATTTCAGAGCTTTAATGTTTAATGACCATCCAACTGGGTTTTGAATTTTCATGTGGCCTATTGCCCCATTCTTTTAGCTGATTTCTCCTTTTTGGAGTGGTAGTATTAACCAATGCTTTTTTGCCAATTGTATCTTGGTAGTAACTAACTTATATTTGATTTTAAAGACTCATAGATAGAAGGGACTTGCCTTTGACTCAAATGAGACTTTGGTCTTGAGTTAATGCTGGAATGAGTTAAGAGTCTGGGTGACTGTTGGGAAGGTATGATTGTATTTTGCAATGTGAGAAGAACATAAAATTTGGGACTGGCCAGGGATGAAATGATATAGTTTGTATCTATTTCTTCCCTAAATCTTATGTTCAATTGTATCCCTAATGTTGGAGGTTCAATTGTATCCCTAATGTTGGACCTGGTGGAAGGTAATTGGATCATGGGGACAGTTTCTCATGGTTTCACACCATCCTCCTTGGTGCTGCCATATAGTGAGTTCTTGTGAGATTTTGTGGTTTAAAGGTGTGGGGCACTTCCTCTCTCTTCCCCCTGCTTTGGCCCTGTGAAGTGCTCACTCCCTCTTTGATTGTAAGTTTCCTAAGGCCTCCTGAGAGGCCAAGGAGATGCTAGCATCATGCTTCTTGTATACCCTGTGGAACTATGAACCAATTAAATCTCTTTTCTTTATGAATTACCCAGTTTCAGATATTTCATTATAGCAATGCAAGAATAGACTAATACATTGATAAAGTCAAGGAACATTTAATTAAACTAAGTAAAAAATTGAGCAAATTCTAATACAATAAGAAATTAAAAAGACATTAACACTGATACAATAGAAATATGATCATAAAAGACTTATAAAAATTTTACAACAAATTGAATAACCTAGAAGACAGAGATAAATTCCTTGATATATGTAACTTACCAAGGCTGAATTATAAAGAAATAGAAAATCTTAACAAACAAATAGCAAGTAAAGGGATTAAAACAGTAATAAAAATTATGCCTTCAAGGAAAAGCACAAGTACTGATGACTTCACTGATGAATTTTATTAAACATTAAAAAATAACTAATACCAATTCTTTTTAAACTCTTTCAAAAAATTAAAAAGAATATAATTATTTCAAACTCATTTTACAAGGCCAGAATCACTCTGATTCCAAAGCCAGACAAAGACACTACGAAAAAAAAAAATTACAGGCCTTTGTCCCAGATAAGCAGGCATGCAAAAATCCTTGAAAAAGTACTAACAAATCAAATTCAACAGTACATTAAAAAGATCATTTAACATGATCAAGTGGGTTTTCTTTAACGGATGCAAGAACAGTTCAACATAATGAAAGACAAAAATCATATCATTTCAATAAATGAATATTTGACCCAACTCAATATCTTTTTATAAAATCTCTCAACACGTTAGAGATAGAAAGTATATACTTCAGCACATTAAAGATCATGTATAACAAGTGTGCAGCTCACATACTCAATGAGAAAAAGTTGACTGCTTTTCCTCTAAGATCAGGAACAAGACAAGGGGCCCACAATTACCGCTTATATTCAATATAGTCCTGAATATTCAAGTCAGATAAATTAGACAAGAAAAAAAAAAACATTCAAATTAAAGAGGGAAAAGTTAAATTGTCCCTGTGTGCAGATGACATGATTCCATATCGGCATATATAAAGTATTTTAGCAACTCCATCTAAAAAACTATTAGAAAAAAAGGCAAAGTTAGTAAAGTTGCATGGCACAAAAATCCACCTTCAAAATTAGTAGCATTTCTATACACTAATAGTGAGCCATCTGAAAAAGAAATCAAGAAAATACCCCCATTTAAAATAGCTGTAAAATATAAAATATCTAGGAATAAATTTAACCAACAACTGAAAGATCTCTACATTGAAAACTATAAGACAGCGGTGAAAGAAATTAAAGAAGACACAGATGTATAGGAAGACATGTTTATAAGTAGGTATAATTAGATTTGTTAAAATGTTCATACCGCTCAAACTGATCTATAGAAGCAACATAATCTCTATTAAAGTAACAATGAAATTTTTCACAAAAAAAAAGAGAAAAAATTCTAAAGTCTGTATGAAACTACTGAAAACTCTGGATAATCAAAGCAATTTTGAGAGGAAAGAAGAAATCTGGAGGCATCACATTAGTTGACTTCAAAATATATGACAAAGTCGTAGTAACCAAAGCAGCACTGCCATAAGATCAGACACATAGACCAACGGAACAGAAGAGTTCTCAGAATGAATCTACACATTTACAGTCAGTTGATCTTTGGCACAATCTGCAAGAAACTACAATAAGAAAAGGACAGTCTCTTTAACAAATGATGTTGGGAAAATGGATGGATATCTGTGTGCAGATGAATAAGGTTAAACACTTATCTTACATCATAGACAAAAATCTTCTCAAAACAGTTACAAGAGTTAAGTGTAAGACTCAGCACTATGAAACTCCTAGAAGAGGAAACTAGAAGACATAACAAGCAAATTCTTCAGGTCATTGGTTTGTAAAATGATTTATTGGATATGATCTCAAAAACATAGGTAACAAAAGCAAAAGAAGACAAATGATATTATATTAGCAAAATTTTCCACACAGTAGACAATCAACTAGATGAAGACACAACAATAAAACATGAGGAAATATTTTCAAATCCTACATCTAATAAGAAGTTCATATCCAAAATGTATAAGAAACACAAATAATGAAATAGCAAGAAAACAAGTAACCCAATTTAAAAACAAGCAAAGGATGTAAATACCATTTTTTAAAAGAAGACATACATGTGGCCAGTAGGCATATAAAAAATATTCAACATCACTAACCATCAGAAAAATGCTAATTAAAACCACAATGAAATATCACCTTACACCTATCAGAATTTCTATTATCAAAAAGATGAAAGATAATAAGTGTTAGCAAGGATGTGGAGAAAACCAAACCCTCGTAGACTGTTGATGGGAATGTAAATTAATGCAGCCTTTATGGAAAACAATATGGAAGTTTCACCAAAAAATTAAAATAGAACTACCATATGATCCAGCAATCCCACTACAGGATATGTACAGTAGTTTTAAACATGAAATCTATATTTCAAAAAAAAAAACTGCACTCTTTTGCTTATTGCAGCATTATTCACAGTAGTCAAGATATAGAATCAACTTAAGTGTCCATGAAGGGATGAATGGATTTTAAAAATGTGATATATATACACAATGGAATACTTTCCAACTTTGAAAAAGGAGGGAGCCCAGTCACATATGACTATATAGATAAATCTGTAAGACATTATGTTAAATAAGCCAGGCACAGAAAGACAAATACTGCCTTATCTCACTTATATGTGTAATCCAAAAAAATAGATTTCATGGATGGACAGATTAGAATGGTGGTCACCAGGAGCTAGGGTGGCTGCTGGGAGGGGCGATTGCACTGGGGAGATGTTACTCAAAGGGTACAAAATTTAAGTTTGACAGGAAGAATACGTTCAAGAAATTTGATATACAACATGGTTATACTACATAGTTAAAAATATATTTTATTATTGAAAAATGCTAAGAGAGTGGACTTAAAGTATTGCTACCATAAAAATGATGACCATGTGAAATAGTTCATGTATAAATTATTTAAAATAATGCATGGTACATAGGAAACATATGCAATTTTATATCTTAATTTAAGAAACCCTCTTCCCTTTATATTTTTGTCAATATTCTCTTTGATGACGTCTTCGTATGAGGGTACTTTGATAATATTAATTTTCTATTCAGTTGATTAAAAATAATTTAATCTTTACTATAATTAATCATATTTTTAATATCCTTACTAATATATAATGTTCATTTCAAATGTATAACTTGTTAAGAGTGATGTTATGTAAAGTTTTAGAATCAAATTTGGAATGCAATTATTAGTTTCTTTTATATAACTTTGTTAGACTTTAGGGTGTTTCAAATTTACTGGTGCAGTGACTAATTTGAAATTGAATTCACAACAATCATCAACAAGTTTGTCAGTATTCTGTGTCAAATTATCAAGAAATAAATATTTCCATTGGGTTCATAGAGTTTATCATTAAAATGATTTTAAATCATCATCTTTTCAAATGTACCTCTTTAACTTAATCATTTCTAACCTTTCAAAAACTGTTTTTAAAAAAGTATTTGTCTAATAATAACTCTTCTTCTCGTGTATGGCTAGCAGGAGGAGAAGGAGATAAAGAGGAATGTGTACACCCCTCTAATTTCAGCTACTAAGCTTCAAATGAAACGGACAGTAACATACTTCGGTCAAAATTTATGATGGAGTCATTCTTAACTCTAAGGGAAATTGAGAAACACAGTATTTGATTCTAGAAAGACTGAATAACTACTATTTAGTTAAAAACTGCAACTTCTATTGCTTAAGGAAACAGGGATATTAGAAAATATTATTAAGAAAATGGTATCTGCTACAACACACATATTTGCCTATTTTCTGAAAAGAGAATCCATATTTTATGAGATTCTTGGTATTAACGGGGATTTGTTTGCAGATGAATTTGGACAATCAAAGCAGAAATAGGTTTATTTCAAGGTATTATTTAGCTAATGTAATTTTTAATGCATGTGGAGTCATGTAATCAATCAAAAGTTTTGTAGCCAGGAGAAATGTCCAATCATTCCACAATACTGTTCCAGGAGAATTTCCTCTTGACTCCGCTATAGCCACAGATCCCAGAATCTTTGACAAGCTGCTGCAGAGAAAATCAGATGACTACATGAATATCTCCGCCAGAAAAGCCATTAAGTCTCACTCATTCTTTACATCATCCTTCTTAATTCTGAGAAGGTAGATTGGCTTAAAATTCCCTAGCCAACCAGTTGCAAGGGATGCTGGGAAATGTAGTTTTGGGTTACAGCCTAAGAAAATGAGAATTCACAATGGAGAAAGGAAACAAAAATGGCAAAGACATGTTTAAAATATTTTGTGTGTACAAGAAACATGTCTCATTTTCCAAGGTATCCATGACTCACTAAAATTTTTTCCATGTACTGTACTGTTTATTTGAAGACAGATATAAAACGGTAGTTTGAGAAAAGTATATATATTTTAAGAGAAATAAAAATTCATGTGTCCCAATAATATAAACTAAGAGCAAGAATTAATTGCAACAAATTAAATACTCAAATTGTTTTTATTCTCAAATTGCATAGCTCCTTTTCAAATGAATAAAAATATTAAATTAACATAACAAGTAAAAAAAATCGAGGTATTAACCATTTATAGGCATAGACACTCAAATGCAAAAGCAATTAAAAATAAATAAATATTTTATTTTAAATCTTAAATCTTACAGTCTATACTACTTATCACATTAAAAAATATGAGTGGTTTGATCATTTATTTTATTATAAAATAGAAATTGATACATTAAAGTGAGAAAAACTTACCAGATTTAGACTTAAAATATCTGTATTCAAATTTTCTTTTCCCTAATTTCTTTCTTTTAACGTTTCAGAGGCTTAGTTACAAGACTAAGAAAATGTGGATAACAAAAGCTATCTCATAAGTTTGAAAACGTAATTGAAATAACACATGAATCAGTTTACGAACAAAAGCGAATTGTGACAACTCAGAAAGAAATCACTTGTATCCCTGATACATGAGACATGGATTTCTAGTAAGCAAAAGAAAAAGCTATCAGGCATAGGAAATAATGTCCTTGAATCAAAAAGTGTTATAATTATTGATTTTTTAAAATTGATTATCTTCAATATTCTGACTTAAAGAAGAGTAAAGCATTGGTCTGAATGGCATTAGAAATAATGAGAGTACTAAGCACACACACACACAAAATATACTCTTTTCATATTTGAGGAGTTTCCATTGTATTATTATTTGTTTTTGTTTGTTTGTTTGTTTGTTTGCATGCATGGCTGTATTTAGGCAAATTTCTCTGATTCTTCATATCATAGCTAGCAAATGAGCCCTTTCCCTACCTGGTCCCGCAGTAGCAACTACAATGATCTTTTGTGGGATAATAGAGAAATCATCTGTAGGTGAAAATAAATAATAAATAAAAGATCATCATGCACTTGGCTCTAACAATAAAAATGCTGGTCTTAATGTATACGGTAATAAGGAAATACACAGATTCACTGATATTCTTATTAGTCCTGCTCTGGTATATTACTTTCTTATGGTTGAGTTAACAAAGTACCACAAACTGGGTAGCTTATAAAAACCTAGTGGTTTTTTCTCTCACAGTTCTGGAGGCTCCAAGTCTGGAAATCAAGATGTTAGTAGCGTCATGCTCTCTGAGACTCTGGGGAGAATTCTTTCTTGCCTTTTCCCAGTTTCTGTGGGTTGTCATCAATCCTTGTGGGTTGTCATCCTTGGCATTCTTTGGTTTGTAGCTGTATCATCTCTGCCTCCATCACCAGTTACAGAGTTCTCCCTATGTGTCTCTGTCCTTTTCTTAAAAGAACACTAGTCATATCCTAACGATACCATCTTAACTTGATTACATCTGCAAAGACTCTGGTTCCAAAGAAGATCACATTCTGAGGTAATAGAGGTTAGAAATCTACCATTTGCAGGGAAAAATACGACTCATAATATTTGCATTCTTGAAAAATTTATATGTATTTATATTAATTATACATTTTGTTTATATTAAATATTTGTACTATGTATTGTATATTTAAGTATATATAATATAAAAATGTGTGTACAATATTATTTATTTTATAGTCATATATTTATTTATATAAAATTATTTATATATACATAAGTATATAATGTATATAATAAACTGTCTTTAAAAATTATTTGTTTAATAATAACTCTTCTCATCATGTTCAGCTAGCACGAAGAGAAACAGATAAAGAGTAATGTGTACACCCCTCTAATTATAGCTACTAAGTTTCAAATGAAACTGACATTTATATACATATATACATAAATATAATGTATATATATTTTATATATAAATTTTTCAAGGATTCAAGTATTATGAGTTGTACTGTGTCCCTGCAAAAGTTATGTATATATAAAAAACAAACCAACATGTGTATTACACACACACGTAACACACCCATCGATTTGTTTTGTATGTTCCTTATTCTTTTGTGTAATTTAATTTTTAGTTAATCCTGGGGGATACAATGGATTCCTTATGAGGTTTCTAAGTTACTCATGAACAGTAAGAAAGTGAACATTTCAAGACTCAGAAGGCCCTTATCCTAGTCCCAGTTTCACCACGAACTGTATAATGTTGGGCCAATGTAAGGATGTCTAATGTTTACTGTGAGGATAGCATACGATAATACACTTCACTGCAATTAAAAATGTATGACTTTTTCTTTGAAAGATAAGGCCCCCTCACAGGATAATAGGAAGGTAGATGGCAAGGGTTACTTGTTTGTTTCATACACCAAAAAACAAAACTGAGTTGATGGGAAGCATAAGAAATAAATCACTTTAACAAGATAAAGGCTTTTTAAAAAAAAAAAAAACAAAGGTGTTTGTCAGAGTAGTAATAGGAAGGGTTAACTGGTATGTCACAAATTAGGATAAAGGAAATAGAGGGTGCTCACATGTTCAGACAAGGTTTTGGGCACCAAAGTAATGTCATATATAACTAATGAGTCAGAACTGGAAATCAGATAAACATTTTAGATGATAGTTGCATGAAAATTAATATAATATTATTTTTAAGTAAATATATTTTTAATATAACAAAGAGGCAAAATTTAACTTGGGTCACTGCAGGTCTATTAGAATGGCTAAATCCAAAACCCTGATACTACCAAATACTGGAGAGAATGTGAAGCTACAGAAACTCTTACTCATTACTTGTGAGAATGCAAAATATTACAGCCACTTTGCAACACACTTTGACAATTGCTTAAAAAACATATATAGTCTTACCATATGATCCAGTAATCATGCTCCTAAATATTTGTCAAAATGAAGTGGAAACTTAAACCCACAGAAAAACCTCCACATGGATGTTTATAGTAATTGTATTCATGATCACAAAAACTTGGAAACAACCAAGATGCCTCTCAATAGGTGAGTGGATAAACAAATTATGGTACATTCATGTTGTATTAGTCCTACTACTAATAAAGACATACTCAAGGCTGGGTAATTTATAAGCAAAAGAAGTTTCATTGATTCATAGTTCCACATGACTGGGTTGCCTCAGAATCACAGTGGAAGGCAAAGGAGGAGCAAAGTCTTGTTTTACACGTATGTTGATTTTGTATCTGGTAATTTTGCAAATTATTGGTTCTTTAAGTAATTTTAAACATAAAGAAACCAGGTAGCATCCTTACAGTTTGAAAACTCTAGCTCTCCATTTCGCTTAAGAACATTTAGAGACCTCTTTGTCTCTAGCCCTATCTCTACTTTGGCATATCTTGTTTGATTGTGCTTCACTTTATTGCAGTTGGCAGATAGTGTGTTTTTTTTAAAAAAACTGAAAGTTCATGGCAACCCTGAATTGAGCAAGTCTATGAGTGACATTTTTCTAGTAGCATGTGTTCACTTCCTGTCTCCGTGTCACATTTTGGTAATTAAAATTTAGAACATTTTTATGATTGTTATGTCTGTTATGATACTCTTTGCTTGGTGATTTTTTTTTTTTGTTACTATTGTAAATTGTTTTGGGACACAAACAGTGCTTATACAAGAAGGCTAATTTAATGGAAAAATATTGTGTGTGACCTGACTGCTCCATTGGCCAGCTGTTTCCTCATCTGTCCTCCTCTCCTTGGGCTTCCAGAAACCCTGAAACACAACAGTATTGAAATTAAGCAACTTAATAGCTCAACAATGACCTCTAAGTTTTCAAGTGAAAGGAAGAGTTGCCTGTCTCTCACTTTAAATCAAAAAGTAAAAGTGATCAAGCTTAGTGAGAAAGGCATATCGAAAAGCTAAGTTGGGACAAAAACTAGGCTTCTTGTACTAAACATTTAGCTAACTTGTGAATTCAATTAATAAATTCTTGAAAGAAATGAAAAATGCTGCTACAGTAAATATATCAGTGATAAGAATGTGAAACAGCCATATTTCTAATATGAATAAAGTTTTAGTGGTATAGATAAAAGATCAAAGCAGACAGAATATTCCCATAAGTCAAAGCCTAACCCACAGCAAAGCTCTCTTCAATTCTAAGAAGGCTGAGTGAGGTGAAAAACTGCAGAACAAAAGTTAAAGCTTACAGAGATTGATTTATATGTTTTAAGGAAACAAGCCATCTTCATTTCATAGAAGTGCAAGCTGAGACAAGTTTTCTAGAAGATCTAGCTAAGATAATTCATGATCTAGCTAAGATACTTTACTAAGCCACCATTTTTTAATGAAAATAAAACAGGCTTATATTAGAAGAAAATGCTATCTAGGACTTTGATAACTGGAGAACTGAAGTCAATGCCTGGCTTCAAAGTACCAAAAGACAGACTGACTTTCTTGTCAGGAGTTAATGCAGCTGGTGATTTGCAGTTGAAGACAATGTCCAATTAGCATTCAAAAAATTCTAGGACCCTAAAGAATTCTGCTAAATCCAATCTGCCTGTGCTCTATAAATGGAACAACAATGCCTGCATGACGTAACTTCTTTTTACAGGATGGTTAACTGAATATTTTAAGCTCACTGTTGAGACCTACTGCTCGGAAAAAATAGATTCCTTTCAAAATATTTCTTCTCATTGACAATGCAAGAGCTCTGCTAGAGATGTACAAGGAGATTAATGTTGTTTTCATGCCTGCTAACACAACATCCATTCTGAAGCTCATATATCAAAGAGTTCATTTGACTTTCAAGTTTTATTATTTAAAAAATATATCTTGTAAGATCATAGCTGCCATGAATAGTGTTTTCTCTGATGGATCTGGGAAATGTAAATTAAAAACTTTCTGGAAAGGATTTATCATCATATATGACATTTAAAAGATTCATGATTTTTGAGAAGAGACCAAAATGGTAACATTAACAGCATTTAGAAGTAGTTGAATCTAGCCTTCATAGATAATTTTGAAAAGTTCAAGACTTCAGGGAAGGATATAACTGCATATGTGGTAGAAATACAAGAGAATTAATCATAACAGTTAGATCCGGAGATGTTACTGAATTTGCTACAATCTTATAATAAACCTTTAATGAATTAAAAATTGCTACTTAGAGATGATTAAAGAGAGTGACCTCTTTGAATGGAATACACTGTCAATGGAAATGCCACAAAAATTGTGGAAATGATAACAAATAATTTAGAATATTACATAAATACATTTAATAAAGCAATGACAGGGCTGGAATTGATGGAATCCAATTTTTAAAAAGTTCCACGGTGAGTAAAATGCTATCAAATAGTGTCTCATGCTACAGAGAAATTTTGTATTAGAGAAGAGTCAATCATTGTGGGAAGTGTCATTGCTGTCTTACTTTAAGTAATTACTACAGCCAACACAGGCTATAGCAACCCCTACTCTGGTCAGTCAATAGCCATCAACATTTAGACAAAACACTGTACCAAGTAAAAGGTTACTACTCCCTGAAGTTTCAGATATTCATTAGCATTTTTAAATATGAAGTCATTTTAATTAAGGTGTGGTCATTGAGAATTTTTAGACATAATGCTATTACAAATTAAATAGAATATAGAATAGTGTAGACATAAATTTATCTGCAAAGGGAAAGTAAAAGCTTGTAAGAATCACTTTATTGTGATATTTACCTTATCATGGCATTATGCTGAATCACAATATCTCTGAGGTATGCTTTTATTCATAATACACATTTTGTCATTTTTTGGAACACTGCAAAAGTCAGAAAATGTACAAATTTTAGCAACAGGTTTTTAAATATCTGTTACTTTGTCATAAAAAATGTCCTCTCGACACAAACAAATGGAAGACATACCATGCTCATGGATAGGAAGAATCAATATCGTGAAAATGGCCATATTGCCCAAGGTAATTTACAGATTCAATGCCATCCCCATCAAGCTACCAATGAGTTTCTTCACAGAATTGGAAAAAAACTTCTTTAAAGTTCATATGGAACCAAAAAGGAGCTCACATTGCCAAAACAATCCTAAGTCAAAAGAACAAAGTTGGAGGCATCACGCTACCTGACTTCAAACTATACTACAAGGCTACAGTAACCAAAACAGCATGGTACTGGTACGAAAACAGACATATAGACCAATGGAACAGAACAGAGTCCTCAGAAATAATACCACACATCTACAGCCATCTGATCTTTGACAAACCTGAGAAAAACAAGAAATGGGGAAAAGATTCCCTATTTAATAAATGGTGCTGGGAAAATTGGCTAGCCATAAGTAAAAAAGCTGAAACTGGATCCTTTCCTTACTCCTTATAAGAAAATTAATTCAAGATGAATTAGAGACTTAAATGTTAGACCTAATACCATAAAAACCCTAGAAGAAAACCTAGGTAATACCATTCAGAACATAGGCATGTGCAAGGACTTCATGTCTAAAACACCAAAAGCAATGACAACAAAAGCCAAAATTGACAAATGGGATCTCACTAAACTAAAGAGTTTCTGCACAGCAAAAGAAACTACCATCAGAGTGATCAGGTAACCTACAGAATGGGAGAACATTTTTGCAATCTACTCATCTGACAAAGGGCTAATATCCAGAACCTACAAAGAACTCAAACAAATTTACAAGAAAAAAACAAACAACCCCATCAAAAAGTGGGCAAGGGATATGAACTGACATTTCTCAAAAGAAGACATGCATACAGCCAAAGACACATGAAAAAATGCTCATCATCACTGGCCATCAGAGAAATGTAAATAAAAACCACAATGAGATACCATCTCACACCAGTTAGAATAGCAATCATTAAAAAGTCAGGAAACAACAGGTGCTGGAGAGGATGTGGAGAAATAGGAACACTTTTACACTGTTGGTGGGATTGTAAACTAGTTCAACCATTATGGAAAACAGTATGGCAGTTCCTCAAGGATCTAGAACTAGAAGTACCATATGACCCAGCCATCCCATTACTGGGTATATACCCAAAGGATTATAAATCATGGTGCCATAAAAACACATGCACACATATGTTCATTGTGGCACTATTCACAATAGCAAAGACTTGGAATCAACCCAAATGTCCATCAGTGACAGACTGGATTAAGAAAATGTGGCACATATATACCATGAAATACTATGCAGCCATTAAAAAAAAAAAAAAAAAAAAAAGGGATGAGTTTGTGTCCTTTGTAGGGACATGGATGCAGCTGGAAACCATCATTCTTAGCAAACTATCGCAAGAACAGATAACCAAACACCACATGTTCTCACTCATAGGTGGGAACTGAACAATGAGATCACTTGGACTCAGGAAGGGGAACATCACACACCAGGGCCTATTATGGGGAGGTGGGAGGGGGGAGGGATTGCATTGGGAGTTATACCTGATGTACATGATGAGTTGATGGGTGCTGACGAGTTGATGGGTGCAGCACACCAACATGGCACAAGTATACATATGTAACAAACCTGCACGTTATGTACATGTACCCTGGAACTTAAAGTATAATAATTAAAAAAAGTTAAAAAAAAAATGTCCTCTCCTGTTCTGTCATGTGCCAATTATCAAGTACCTGGAAAACTGTTCTAGCTCATTTATAATGATAATCTTGTAATAACTTATAATGATTTAACTGTGTACTACCCATGAAGTCAAATGAATACATATTTTTATTTTGTGTTCCTAAATATTGATAATATATGATTTAGTAGTTATCTTTTCTGCTTACAAAGTAACTTTTTAAGCCTGCCAGTATTAAAGAGTACTTAAGCATCCCATACAGATTATCACAGAGTTTCAGTATTACACTCACAAATACACAGATTTATCAAATTTATTATAGTGCAATTAATATAAACTTGAGATTTGTTGTGTTGGTTCTTGTTTCAAAACTAAATATATAGGTCATAGGAATAAGAATTTGGCCCAAAATGGCCAAGCGTGGTGGCTCAAGCCTGTAATCCCAGCACTTTGGGAGGCCAAGACGGGCGGATCACGAGGTCAGGAGATGGAGACCATCCTGGCCAACACAGTGAAACCCTGTCTCTACTAAAAAGTACAAAAAAACTAGCCAGGCGAGGTGGTGGGCGCCTGTAGTCCCAGCTACTCGGGAGGCTGAAGCAGGAGAATGGCGAGAACCCTGGAGGCGGAGCTTGCAGTGAGCCGAGATCCGGCCACTGCACTCCAGCCTGGGTGACAGAGCAAGACTCCGTCTCAAAAAAAGAAAAGAAAAAGGAATTTGGCCCAATATACTTGATTATTTTATTGTCTAATAAAAAGTAGCCTAGACGATGCATTTAGTTAAAAAAATATAAAACTGTGAAAGATTACAATCATCAATAACTATTAGGATTTTGTTTTAAAAGATCCATGACTTTGATCTGTGCAATAATTTATTGGGTATGACCCCAAAAGCAGAGGCAACAAAAGCAAAAACAGGCAAATAGAATTTCATCAACTATAAAGCTTCTAAAGTTTTTAAGTAGTTTCCAGAAATGTGGCTTCAGGGCTATAAATCATATCCCTCTATATTCAGGCTGAATAGTCACCACTGGAATTTTAATAACATGCAAGCTAAATCTCAATTACTCTGCCATAATTAGTGTGTTTTCATTTGATATATATATAAGAAAATAAATTCACCTTATGACTATTCTTCCATTTTTTTGATCTGTAAATAAAATTTTTAAAATATGTTTTATTTTTATACATACTGAAATGACCTACAAATTTAGTTTTTAAGTATGTTTTGAACATTGTATGCATCTACAACCACTCACAGAAATTTAAGTACTGTAAAAGAGAATTTAGTCATGTCTCTGAACTATGTAAAATAATAAGATGGTCACTAACAGACTTTTATCATAGTAAGAATGAAATTAAAGGGATTATTATTTGAATATGGTCTGGAGCTTTAACAGGGGAGGTGGTGAAGAAATTAACCGATGAAGTAAGAGTAGTATTTTTTTTTAATCTTTAGCACAACCAATATAAGAAAACAAAATGCTATCCTAGCAGAAAATTATATTGATATTCTTTCTAATGCCCAAACTGCTCACAATTCTTCTACTCTCTCCTCCCACAAATGTACATATCTGCTTTGCATGAAAAACTCTTACTCTGCTGAGTGTCTCTGCTAAGACAAGTGTGTTGGGTCAAAATCTGGCCATAAACTGGCCCCAAAACTGGCCATAAACAAAATCTCTGCAGCACTTTAACATGTTCATAATGGCCCTAACACCCAAGCTGGAAGATTGTGGGTTTACAGGACTGAGGGCAAGGAACACCTGACCCACCCAGGGTTGAAAATTGCTTAAAGGCATTCTCAAGCCACAAACAATAGCATGAGCAATCTGTGTCTTAAGGACATGTTCTTACTGCAGTTAACTAGCCCAACCTATTCCTTTAATTTGGCCCATCCCTTCATTTCCCATAAGGGATACTTTTAGTTAATTTAATATCTATAGAAACAATGCTAATGACTGCTTTGCTGTTAATAAATATATGGGTAAATCTCTTTTTGGGGCTTTCAGATCTGAAGGCTGTGAGACTCCTGATTTCCCACTTCACACCTCTATATTTCTGTGTGTGTGTTTTTAATTCCTCTAGCACTGCTGGTTAGGGTCTCCCCAACTGACCTGGTCTCGGCAAGTGGTGTCCATTTGTGGGGGTTTGAATCCAGGTTGAAGGGTCACCAGAGTGACAGTTGGAATGGAAAACTAGCTGGAGGACACCCGAGTACTCTTAAAGCAATCCCCGTGGTAAGTAAGAAGGCGAGCTCAGAAGCTTCAGGGTAACAATGGGACAGGTATGGGGTCTGGTTCATTCTGCCTTGTAACTTTTTCACAATGATGAGGAGGAAGAACAGGAATATAGTGAAGCAACAGAAGAGGTTACAGAGCATGTTTATTTTCCAGCTAAAGCTAAAGCGGAAAAGAAGGAGACGTGCATCCCTACCCTTCTGCACCTCCTTCATATTATTTTGAAGAAAATGACCCTCCAGTTCTTTCTTTTCCAGAGGACACTGGGCAAAAATTAGTTGCCTGTTGCAGGAAGTCAGGGACCCCAAATGGAGGGACTGGCTGAAGCCATGGCAGAACATAAATTGTGAAGATTTCATGGACATTTATTAGTTTCCCAAATTAATACTTTTATAATTTCTTATGCCAGTCTACCACAGTCTCTGAACATAAATTGTGAAGATTTCATGGACATTTATCACTTCCCCAATCAATACTCTTGTGATTTCCTATGCCTGTCTTTATTTTAATCTCTTAATCCCATCATCTTCGTAAACTGAGGATGAATGTTGCCTTAGGACCTTGTGGTGATTGTGTTAGCTGCACAAATTGTTTACAGAGCAAGTGTGTTTGAACAATATCAAATCTGGGCACCTTAAGAACAGGATAACAGCAATTTTCAGGGAACAAGGGAGATAACTTTAAAGTCTGGCTGCCTGTGGGCTGGGCAGGACAGAGCCATATTTCTCATATTACCAAAAATAGGTAAGAGAAATATTACTGAATTCTTTCCCCAGTAAGGAATATTAATAATTAACAGCCCTGGGAAAAGAATGCATTCCCAGGTGAGTCCTCTGAAATGGCCACCCTGGGAGTATCTGCCTTTATGCCGATGTAGATAGGGATGAAACATGCCCTAGTCTTGCTAGGATTAGGAAATTCCAGCCTGGCAAATTCTAGTCAGACTTGTTCTCTGCTCTTGAACCCTGTTACAATGTTTATCAATACCGAGGCATACACAGTGGGACATGGAAGTTCATTAGTGATTCTAGTTTTGTCCTGATCTTGTGATCTTGCGCTGACCTCCTGCGTTGTGATTTTTTGTTGCCCTTAAAGCATGTGATCTCTGTGACCCACACCTTATTTGTACAATTCCTCCCCTTTTGAAAATCACTAATAAAAACTTGCTGGTATTGTGGCTTGGCGGGCATCACAGAACCTGCCAAAATGTGATGTCTCCCCCGGATATCCAGCTTTAAAATTTCTCTCTTTTGTACTCTTTCCCTTTATTTCTCAGACTGGCCAACACTTAGGGAAAATAGAAAAGAACCCATGAAGAATTATCGGGGGTGGGTTCCCCTGCTAGTTGTGCCAGTGACTGTTCGAGCAGCACCTTGAGTGACCATTCCTAGTTCTATTCAGGCCAGAATTCAGAAAGCTAGACGAGAGGGTGATTTAGAGGCTTGGCAATTTCCTTAGAATACACCCCCCAGATCAAGAGGGAAATATTATAGCTACATTTGAGTCTTCTCCTTTTAAATTACTCAAATAATTGAAGCAAGAAATAAGTCAGTATGAACCAGGTTCTCCTTTTGTAATGAGACTGTTAAAGAATGTTACTGTTTCCAGTCGGATGATTCCTACTGACTGGGATGCTCTCACTTGAGCTTGTCTAACTCCTCAACCTCAAATTAATATAACTGCAGACCAACTTTTGGGATTTGGTGGCTGGGCTGGTTTAGATGCACAATTGGTCATGCAGGATGATGCCATAGGACAGCTTAGAGGAGTGTGCATTAGAGCTTGGGAAAAAGTCACTTCAGGTGGGAAACAATAACCTTCCTTTAGTGCTATAAAACAAGGACCCAGAGAACCATATGTTGATTTTATGGCTCGGTTACAGGAGTCTCTTAAAAAGATGATTGCAGATTCGGCTGCTCAGGATATAGTGTTGCAGTTATTAGCTTTCGACAATGTTAATCCTGATTGCCAGGCTGCTCTGCAACCTATCAGAGGGAAAGCACATTTAGTTGATTATATAAAGGCCTGTGATGATATCAGAGGTAATCTACATAAAGCTACTTTGTTGGTACAGGCAGTGGCAGGACTGAGAATGGATAAAGGAAATACTCCACTGCTTGGAGCTTGTTTTAACATGGTCATACTAAAAAAGAATGTAGAAAAAAACATGAGTCAGGCCGCCAGATAGGGGAAAAAAGAAAACTGTTGAGACTGAAATATTTCCAAAATGTAAAAAAGGAAAACATTGGGCTAATCAGTGTCACTCTAAGTTTGATAAAGATGGGAACTTGATTTTGGGAAATGCCAAGAGGGGCCCATCCCGGACCCCATTCTAAACTGGGGCATTTCTAGCTCAGGCCATTCCCTCACCCCTGTACAATGTCTGTCCCCCACCACAGCTGGTAGTGCCACCGTAGATTTATGCTGCACAAAAGTTGTGAGTCTTCGCCTGGGGAACCCCTGCAAAAGGTTCCAACAGGAGTCTGTCACCTTGCCAGCAGGGACAATAGGGTTACTTTTATGAAGGTCTAGTGTAAGTTTAAAAGGCATACAAATACATACAGGAGTCATTGATTCAGATTACAATGGAAAAATTCAAATTGTTATATCTACTTCTGTTCACTGGAAAGCAAAGCCAGGAGAGCGCATAGCATAGCTCCTGATTGTGCCATATGTGAGAATGGGAAAAAGTGAAATTAAACGAACAAGAGGATTTGGGAGCACAAATAAACAAGGCAAAACAGCTTATTGGGTAAATCAAATTACTGATAAACGTCCTACCTGTGAAATGACTATTCAGGGAAAGAAATTTAAAGGTTTGGTAAATACAGGAACAGACATTTCAATCATTTCTCTACAGCACTGGCCGTCCATGTGGCCAATTCAGCCCACTTAATTGAACATAGTTGGAGTTGGTAAAGACACTGAAATACATCAAAGTAGTTATAGTTTGCACTGTGAGTGGCCCGACGGACAATCTGAGACTATTCAACCAATTATAACTTCTGCACCGAAAAATTTATGGGAAAGAGATTTATTACAACAATGGGAAGCACACCTTCTAATTCCAGAACAATTAGATAGCCCTCAAAGTCAACATACAATGCATGAAATGGGGCATGTCCCTGGTATGGGACTAGAAAGGAATTTGCAAGATTTGAAAGAACTGCCTCAAGAGGAAAAACAAAGTTCCCGCCAAAGATTAGGAAATAATTTTCGATGGCAGCCGCTGTTAAGCTTCCAAAACCTATACCTTTAAAATGGTTAACAGATAAGCCAATTTGGATAGAACAATGGCCACTAAGTAAAGAGAAACTGAAGGTTTTAGAGACATTAGCTACTGCACAATCAGAAAATGGGCACATAGCTCCAACATTTTCTCCTTGGAATTCTCCAGTTTTCATAATTAAGAGAAAATCCGGTAAATGGACAATGTTAATTGACTTAAGAGCCATCAGTTCAGTTATACAACCTATGGGAGCTTTACAGCCAGGATTGGCTTCTACTATAATTCCAAAATGTTGGCCTTTAATTGTCAATAGATTTAAAAGACTGTTTCTTTACTATCCCTTTAGCTGAGCAAGGCTGTGAATGGTTTGCATTTACAATTCCTGCAGTAAACAACCTGCAGCCTGCTAAGCATTATCACTGGAAAGTGTTGCCACAGGGCATGTCAAACAGCCCAACAATTTGCCAGACTTATGTGGAGCAAGCAATTGAACCTACTCATAAAAAATTTTCACAGTGTTACATTATTCACTATATGGATGATATATTTTGTGCTGCCTCCACTTGAGAAATATTACTCCAATGTTATGATCACTTGCAAAATTTAATTTCTTGCACTGGTTTAATTATAGCTCCTGACAAAATTCAGACTGCTACTCCTTACTCCTGCTTGGGGACCTTAGTAAGTGACACTACCATTGTGCCACAAAAAGTAACCATATATAGGGATCAACTAAAAACATTAAATGACTTTCAAAAATTACTAGGGGATATTAATTGAACACAACCTGCTCTAGGCATTCCTATCTATGCCATGAGATATCTGTTTTCTATCCTTAGAGGAAATCCTAGTCTCACTAGCCCTCAGCAGTTAACAAAGGAGGCAGAGGCAGAGTTACAACTGATTGAGAAGCAAGTCCATAAAGCTCAAACAAATAGAATAGATTCAGAGAAGACTCTAGATTTGCTATTTTTTTTTCAACTCAGCATTCACCTACTGGTGTTATTTTCCAAGAACAGGACTTAGTAGGGTAGTTTTTCCTCCACATACTAATTCATGGACTCTTTAACTCCTTATTTAGATCAAATTGCTACTATGATAGGGATTGGGAGAACTCGGATTGTTAAATTACGTGAATATGATCCTGGAAAAATTATTGTCCCTCCCATGAAGGCACAAATACAGCAAACTTTTATAAATAGTCTTACTTGGCAAACCCCTTTAGCTGACTTTGTGGGTATTCTTGATAATCATTTTCCTAAAACAAAGCAGTTTCAGTTTTTGAAATTACCTAATTGGATTCTCACTAAAATAACTAAATTTAAACCAACTGAAGGTGCTGATAAGGTTTTAACAAATGGGTCTAGTAATGGTAAAGCTTCTTATTCTAGCTCAAAAAGTAAAGTTTTTCAGATGTCTATACTTCAGCTCAAAAAGCGGAGCTTGTAGCTGTAATTGAGGTATTGACTGCTTTTGGTATGCCTATTAATGTGATTTCTGATTCTTCACAGGTGGTTCATTCCACACAGTTAATTGAAAATGCTCAGTTACGATTTCAAACAGATTAACAATTGATGACTTTATTTACCCTATTGCAAACAGCAGTTAGGAATAGAATGCACCCTTTCTACATCATTCGCATTAGAGCTCATACACCTCTTCCAGGACCTTTGACTGAAGGGAATCAAATGGCTGATTGCCTAGTTGCTACTGCAATATCTAATGCTTGACACTTTCACAATTTAGCTTATGTTAATGCCTCTGGTCTCAAACGCAGATACAGCATTACCTGGAAAGAAGCTAAAGCTATTATCCAGCAATGCCCAAATTGCCAAATGGTACATTCCTCATCTTCTACAGGAGGAGTTAATCCTCAAGGACTAAAACCTAACTCTATTTGGCAAATAGATGTCACACATGTTCCCTTGTTTGGGAGACTAGCTTATGTACATGTATGTGTGGACACCTTTTCTCACTTTGTCTGGGCTACATGCCAGCCAGGAGAGTCTTCTGCCTGTGTTAAACATCATCTTTTGCAGTGTTTTGCGGTGATGGGCATTCCAGCTTCTATTAAAATAGATAATGCCCCAGGCTATACTAGTCAAGCTCTAGGTATATTTTTCTCTATGTGGAATATTAAACACATTACTAGTATCCCATACAATTCTCAGGGACAAGTCATAGTGGAAAGAATGAATCTCTCCCTGAAACAGCAGTTGCAAACGTGGAAAGGAAGAGACAGAGAATATGGAACCCCACAAATGCAACTGAACCTACCATTATTAACTTTAAATTTTTCAAGCCTGCCCAAAGGCCAGACGTTATCAGCAGCTGAACAGATGGAAACCAGCTGCAAAGACAGAAACAGAACAACTAATTTGGTGGAGAGATCCAATAACAAAAAGTGGGAAATAGGTAAAATAATAATTTGGGGTAGAGGTTAGTCTTGTATTTCTCAAGGCCAAAATCAACAGACAATTTGGATACCATCAAGACATCTGAAAGCTTATCATGAGCCAGATGCTGAAGAAGAGAATCCAGGAGGATCCCAATGATGCCCCAGTTGGAGCCATGTCAAGACTGACACTGAGGAGGATCCTAACTGTCACTAACAACACCTGTTGAACACAGCCATCCACCTGGGGACAAATCAAGAAGCAGTTAGAGATGGCGGAAGAAAACCTGAGGAAAGTGGGACAACCAGTCACAATGCATAATTTAGTGGTAGCTATGATAGTGGTTATCACCACTGCCGTTGAGTATTCCTTCAATAAGGGCTGGTAATAATGCCTGGATGCAGTCACTCTATGACATAGTTACACATGCTTTCTGATCTCAGTATTTACCATAATAAATCTGCTCCTATAGTTGAGGCATACCACTCTCAAAAACCTATTTGTAAACAGGACAGGACCCAGTTAGAAAAAATGGGCGTACTTGTTTAAGAAGATTGGTTTGCAGAACAGGCTGAAGTGCTGCACAATGATTCCTATGGAATCATTATTAATTAGTCCCCTAAGGGGATGTTTAGCTTGAATTGCACTTCTCAGTCTGCGTGCCATGGTCACACCATGTTCAGATGATCTGAACAAAATGGTCAGATGGTAGAAATGTTAAGAAGTATGACAAAAGTTCCTATTATCTGGAACCATGGCACTATGGTGGCACCTCAACCTCAAATGATATGGCCCACTCTAGGAGCTAAACATAAGGATTTGTGGAAACTATTAAATGCTCTTAATAAGATCAAAGTTTGGAAAAGAATAAAAAAGCATCTAAAAAGACACTCTACAAACTTGTCTTTGGATATTGCAAAATTAAAGAACAATATTTAAAGCATCCCAGGCACACCTGACCTTGATGCCAGGAACTGGAGTGGTCGAAAGGAGTTGCAGAAAAATTAGCAGCTAGTAACCCATTAAAATGGATAAAAACACTTGGAAGCTCTGTGATTTCAATGATGACTGCGCTTTTAATCTATGTTGTTTGTCTTTGTGTAGTCTGTAAATGTGGATTCTGACTCCTTCGAAAAGTAGCTCACCATGACAAAGCTGCCCTTGCTTTTATCTCTTTGCAAATCAGAGAAGGGGGACATGTTGGGAGCAAGCCCCCCCCCCAAATCCGGCCATAAACTGGCCCCAAAACTGGCCATAAACAAAATCTCTGCAGCACTGCAACATGTTCATAATGGCCCTAATGCCCAAGCTGGAAGGTTGTGGGCTTACGAGAATGAAGGCAAGGAACGCTTGCCCACCCAGTGCAGAAAAACCACTTAAAGGCATTCTTAAGCCACAAACAATAGCATGAGTGATCTGTGTCTTAATGTTCCTGCTGCAGTTAACTAGCCCAACTTATTCCTTTAATTTGGCCCATCCCTTCATTTCCTATAAGGGATACTTTTAGTTAATTTAATATCTATAGAAACAATGCTAATGACTGATTTGCTGTTAATAAATATGTGGGTAATTCTCTGTTCAGGGCTCTCAGCTCTGAAGGCTGTGAGACCCCTGATTTCCCACTTCACACCTATATATTTCTGTGTGTGTGTCTTTTAATTCCTCTAGTGCCACTGGGTTAGGGTCTCCCTGACCAAGCTGGTCTTGGCATGAGTGGACAATACAACAACTATGTTCACATATTATGCTAAAAACCATGAAAATTTACAAATATTAAATATATCTTATGATTTTCCAAATGCTGGAATTCAGGAGGAGAATTTGAGTTGTAGATGCCAGAGGAGGTGGAGAGACACACAGAATAAGACAATTTAAGAGACAGAGAAAACTCATGGGATTTTCTTGGTCAATTTAGTGAATATCCTTGATTGAGCACTTATAAAGCCATGTAGTAAGACTCTAGTGCTCTTAGATGATATGTAGAGAAAACTTGAGTTAGTTAAAATAGAGACACAATACCTGCTTCTGCAGTCACTCAAACACATTTTTTGTTTACTCTTACTTTACCACCAGAAATATGGATATAAACGTGTCAGGAACATGTTTTTTCTTTAGAAAGTCATTGCTCTAGTAGTAAGTGGCACTGATGGAGAGTGGTGTTACTACCATCTTCATGCTTCTCTTTTCTGCTGACTTGTGAAGAAGGTGTCTGCTTCTCTCTTCTGCCATTATTGTAAGTTTCCTGGGTCCTCCCCAGTCATGCAGAACTGTGGGTCAATTGAACCTCTTTCAGTTATAAATTACCAAGTCTCTGGGAAGTTCCTTATAGCAATGTGTAAATGCACTAACACAGGAAATTGGTATCTGTAGTAAGGCACTGCTATAAAGATACTTTAAAATGTGGAAGCCACTGAAATTGGGTAATTGGCAGAGTTTGGAACAGTTTGGAGTGCTCAGAAGAAGACAGAAAGATGTGGGAAACTGAAACTTCCTAGAAAATTGATGTTGAATGGTTTTTACCAAAATGCTGATAGTAACGTGGACAAGGAAGTCCAGTCTGAGGTGGACTCTGATGGAAATAAGGAGTGTCTTGGGAGCAAAGGCCACTCTCACTATGCTTTAGCAAAGAGACTGGTGGCATTTTGTCCCTTCCCTAGAGATCCGTAGAACTTTGAAGTTGAGAGAGATGATCTGAAATTAGAACTTACATTTAAAAGGAAAGCAGAGCATACAAGTTTGGAAAATTTGCAGCCTGACAATGTGATAGAACATAAAAACTCATTTTCTGAGGAGAAATCCAAGCTGGCTACAGAAATTCACATAAGTAATGAGCAGCCAAATGCAAATCATCAAGGCAATAGGGAAAATGTCTCCAATGCATGTCAGAGATCTTAGCAGCATCCTGTCCCACCACAGGCCTAGAGACTTAGAGAAAATATTAGTTTTATGGTCTGAGCCAAGGATCCTTCTGCTGTGTGCAGCCTCAGGGCCTGGTGTCTTGTGTCCCAGGGTCTCCAGCTCTAGTTGTGTCTAAAAGGGGCTAAGGTACAGCTCCGACCATTGTTTCAGAGGGTGCAAGCCCCAAGCCTTTGTAACTTTCACATTGTTTAAGCCGGTGGGTGTGCAGAAGTTAAGAATTGAGGTTTGGGAATATCCACCTAGATTTCAGAGGATGTATGGAAGCACTTGGATCTTCAGGCAGAAGTCTGTTGCAGAGGTGGAACCCTCAAGTAGAACCTTTGCTAGGGTAGTACAGAAGGAAAATGTGGGGTTGGAGACCCCATACTGAGTTCACACTTGGGCATTGCCTAGTGGAGCTGTGAGAAAAGGACCACTATCCTCCTGACTCTAGAATAGTAGATCCACTGACAGCTAGCACCATATTCCTGGAAAAGTCACAGACACCCAATATCAACCTATGAAGGAGCTGCCCAAGGCTTGGGAGCTCATCTCTTGCATCAGCATGACCTTGATGTGAAATGTGAAATAAAAGAAGATTATTTCAGAGCTTTAAGATTTAATGACTGCCCCACTAAATTTCAGACTTTTGTAGGGCCTATAGCTTATTTGTTTTGGCCAATTTCTCCAATTTGGAATGGGTGTATTTACCCAATGCCTGTACTCACATTTTATCTAGGAAGTAAATAACTTGTTTTGATTTTACAGGCCCATAGGTGGAAGGGACTTGCTGTGTCTCAGATAGAAATTTTGACTGTGGACTTTTGAGTTAATGCCAAAATGAGTTAAGACTTGGGGAACTGTTAGGAAGGCATGATTGTTTTTGAAATGTGAAAAGACATGAGATTTGAGAAAGGGCAGGGGCGGAATGATATGGTGGGGCTTTGTGTCTCCACCCACATTTCATCTCTAGTAGTAATCCCCATATGTCAGAGGAGGGACCTGTTATCCCCACATGTGGAGGGAGGGAGGCGATTGAATTATGGCAGTGGTTACTCCATGCTCGTCTCATGATGGTGAGTTCTCACAAGATCTGATGGTATTATAACCATTTGGAAGCTCCTCCTTAATGTGTCTCTTTTCTATTAACTTGAGAAGAAGGTGACTGATTCCCCTTCTGCCATGATTGTTAAGTTCCTGAGGCCTTCCCAGCCATGTGGAGTTATGAGCTAATTAAACCTCTTTCCTGTATAAATTACACAGTCTCTAGGAAGTTCTTTAGAGCTGTGTGAAAATAGACTAACACAATACTCATAAAAACACTAGTTAAAAACAATACACACATAGGGCTAAATTAAAATAAAAGATCAGGGACTGGAGGTAGAAGAGGATGGCCAAATAGAAGCCACCACCAGTTGTCCTCCTAACAGGAAAACCAAATTCATCAACTATTCACACACACAGAAAAAAAAACACACCTTCATAAGAACCAAAAATCAGGTGAGCCCTCACAGTACTTGGTTTTATCCTTAGGTCACTGGAAGAGGCACCGAAGAGGTTAGAAAAGTCACTCTTGAATTGCCAGTGCCAACCTTTCCCATCCCCAGGCAGTGGCTGTGTGGCATAAAAAAATCTATATACTTGTGGAAGGGAATGCACAGTAATTGTGGAAATTTGCACTGTGACTCAGTGATTCCCTCTCCCAGCAGAAAATAACACCAAATAGAACTCAGACAGGCTCATGGAGGAAGCATTTAGACCCGCCTAAACCAGAAGGGAATCTCCATGCCAGCAATTGGAACTGGAGTTCTTGCAAGCCTCACAACCATGGGCTAAAGTGTTTTGGACTATAAATAAACTTGAAAGGCCATCAAGCCCACAAGGACTGCAATTTTTGGACAAGTTGTGGTATTGTGCTGGGCTCAGAGTTAGTGGATGTTGGTGTCATGTGACCCACTAAGATACCAGCCTAGGCAGCTAAGGAAGTGTTTGTGTCACTTCTTCCCCAGCCACATGCAGCACAGATTAAAACTCCAGGAGGGACATCTCCCCTCTGTTTGATAAGAGGATAGAGAAAAGTAAAGAGGACTGTCTTGCAAAATGGATACCAGCTTAACCACAGTAACATGGGACAGAAGACCCATTCTCTGCCTAAATCCAAGGTGACATTTCTAGACACACTCTGGGCCAGAAGGGAACTCATTGCCTTGAGGAGAAAAACCAGAGACCCACTCCTGGCGAGATTCATTACCTGCTGATTATAGATCCCTTGGGCCCTGAATAATCAGCATTGGTAGCAAAGCAGTACTTGTTACAGACCTTGCATGAAGCTCATATATGTGCTAGCTTCATATGTGACCGAGAACATTTCTAATTGTGACTATGGGGAGAAACTCCTATTTGAGAAAAGGAAAAATAAGAGTAAAGGGGACATTGCCTTGCAGCTTAAATACCAGCTTGGCAAGAGTGGGGCAGAGCACAAAGTGGGTTCTTGGGGGTCCATGATTCCAGACTTTAACTCCTGTACAGCATTTCTGGAATGACTCTGGGTCATTCAGGAGCCCACTGCCTTGAGGGACAGTGCCTGACCTGGTAGCATTCACCACAAGCACTGATGAGCCCCTGGGCCTTCAGGAAATATCATCAGTAGCCAAGAAGTACTTGCTGTGAGCCTGGGGGACTGTGGCCAAGGGAAGAGACTCCTCTGCCTGTGGAAATGGCAGGGAAGGCTGGCAAGAATTTTGTCTTATGGCTTAGATACTAGCTTAGCCACAATAGAATAGAGCACCAGGTAGATTCCTAAGATTTCAAACTCCAGGACCTGGCTTCTGGGTAGCATCTCTGGATCCACCTGGGGCCAGAGGGAACTCATGGGCCTGAAAAGGAAGACTTAAACCTAGCTGGCTATGCCACCTGCAAATGATAAAGCCTTAGAGTCTTAAGTGAACATAGGCAGTAGCAAGGAAGTGGTTACTGTGGGCCTTTGGTGAGACCCAGTGCTGTACTGGCTTCACATTTCACTCAGTACAGCCACAGTGTTGGTGGACATAGGGGTGCTTGTATTACCCCTCACCCAGTTGCAGGCAACTCAGTACATAGAGAGACTCCATTTGTATAGTATTTGCATTGTAATCTGTGAATATCTTCTGGATCTTATCCAAGATCACCAGGCAGTTCTTCTATAAGTCTGGAGAAACTACAGTGTTACTGAGGTTGAGGTGCTCTCCAATGCAGATACAGCTGTAATGACCAAAAACTTAGATCATAACACTCAAATATTATTCAATACCTGGACAGCCTTCCCAGGTATTGGGAAGGTCCCAGGAAGGACCAGTGCAGAAAACCCCAGACCACAAAATGCCTAACTCTTCAATGCCCAGACACTGAGAAATGTGCCCATTTATTAAGACTATTCATGAAAAGATAACCTCAACAAGATACTAAATAAGGCACCAGGGTCCAATTCCAAAGAAACAGAGATATAGAACAATTCAGAAAGAGAGCTCAAAATAGCTGTTTTGAGGAAATGTAACAAAGTTCAAGATAACAGAGAAAAGAAATTCAGAGTTCTATCTGAGAAACAGAGATTGAAATAATTAAAAAGAATCAAGCAGGAATTCATGAATTGAAAAATTGACATAGTGAAGAATAAATACATCAATTTCTTAATAGCAGAATTGATCAAGAAGAAGAATTAGTGAGCTTGAAGACAGACTATTTAAAAAGATAGAGTTAGAAAAGGCGAAGAGGAGGTCAGGGATGGTGACTCATGTCTGTTATCCCAGCAATTTTGGAGGGTGAGGTGGGTGCACCACTTGAGGTCAGGCATTCAGGACCAACCTGGCCAACATGGTGAAACCCCATCTCTACTAAAAATACAAAAATTCGCAGGGTATGGTGGCGTGTGCCTGTAGTCCAAGCTACTCAGGAGGCTGAGGCATGAGAATCACTTGAACCCAAGAGGTGAAAGTTGCAGTGAGCCAAGATCACACCACTGCACTCTAGCCTGGGGGGATAGAGCAAGACTCCATCTCAAAAAACAAAGAAAAGAAAAAAAAAAAAAAAAGAAAAGAAAAGGCAAAAAGGAAAGTATAAAAAAGAGTAAACAACACCTACACGATCCTGAAAATAGCCTCCAAAGATTTTTTTTGTACTTAAAAGAGGAGGTAGAGAGATAGCAATAGGGGTAGAAAACCTATTCAAACAAAATAATGGAAAACTTTCCAAACTTAAAGTATAATATCAATATTCAAGTACAAGAAGGCTATAGAACACCAGGCAGACTTAATCCAAAGAAGGCTATCTGAAGGCATTTAATTTAATAAGCAAACTTTCAAACGTCACGGATAAAGAAATTATTCTGAAGGCAGGAAGGGAAAATAAACAACCTACACGGGAGCACAGTATGTCTAACAGCAGACTTTTCAGTGGAAACCTTACATGGTAGAAGAGGGTGGTGTAACATTTAAATTGCTGACAGAGAGAAAAAAAAAAAAACTCATATACTAGAAAAATTTATTTAGCAAAAATATTCTTCAAATATGAAGGAAAAATAAAGACTTTCCTTGAGAAACAGAGCTGAGGAATTTCATCACAACCAGACCTGTTCTACAAGATATGTTAAAGAGAATTCTTCATTCTGAAAGAAAAGAATGTTAGTAAGCAATAATAATTCATCTGGAAGCACAAAACTTACAGGTAATCATAAGTACACAGAAAACCACACATTATTATAACACTAATTGTGGTGTGTAAACTACTCATTCTTTAAGTAAAAAGACTAAAACAATCAATCAAAAATAATAACCAAAACAACTTTTCACAACATAGACAATACAATACAATAGAAATAGAAATAATAAAAAGTTATGAACGAGGGAAACAAAGTGTAAAGTGTGGAGTTTTTATTAGTTTTTTTTTGTTGTTGTTGTTGCTTGATTGTTTATGCAATCATTGTTAAGTTATAATAAGTTAGAAATAATGGGTTATATTACTTGCAAGCTTCATGGCAATCTCAAATCAAAAAATATACAACAGATATACAAAAAATAAAATATAAAAAATTAAAACCTACTATCACCAGAAAAAAAAGTACCATATCACTAAAAGGAAGACAGAAAGAAATAAATGAAAAACGAGAAGACAACCAAACAACCAGAAAACAAATTACAAAATGTCAGTGGTCAGTCATCACTTATCAATAATGGCATGGAATATAAGTAGACAAAATTATCCAATAAAATAACATAGGGTGGTTGAGTGGATAAAATAACAAAACCCAAAGATCTGTTGCCTCCAAGAAACACACTTCACCTTTAAAGACACACATAGACTGAGAATGAAGAGAGGGAAAAAGTTACTCCATGCCAATGAAAACCAAAAAAAGTCCAGGACCAGCTATACTTACATCACACAAAATAGATTTCAAGGCACAATCCATGCAAGAAGAAAAAGAAAGTTTTTATTCAACAATAAAGTGGTTGATTCAGCAAGATAATATAATAATTGTAAATATACATGCATCTAATACTGGAGCACCCAGACATAAAAAGGAAATATTATTAGAGCTAAAGAGAGAGATAAATCCAATAAAATAATAGGTGAATGCTTGAACACCCCACTTTGAGCATTGGATTGATCATCCAGTAGAAATTCAACTGACAAACATCGTGCTTAATCTGCATTATAGACCAAATGGACCTAATAGATATTTTCAGAACATTTCATCCAATGACTGTAGAACATAAATTCTTCTCCTCAGTGCATGGGTTCTTGTCAAGAATAGACCATATATTAGGCCACAAAATAAGTTATGAAAAATTCAAAAAATCTACTTATATCTAGTATCTTCTCTACAGTGGTGTAAAACTAGAAATTAATAATGTGAAACTTTGGAAAATACACAAACACATAAAAATTAAAAAACAGTCTCCTGAATAAGTAGTGGATCAATGAATAAATTAAAAAGAAAATATTAAAATTTATTGGAACAAATTATACTAGAAACACAACATATTAAAATCTATGGGATTGTGTAAAAGTACTAATAAGAGGAAAGTTTATAACTATAAGGACTTACTCCAAAAAAGTAGAAAAACTTCAAAAAAAAAAAAAAAAAGCCTAACAATGCATCTTAAAGAGATAGAATATCAAGAGCAAACCAAACCCAAAATTAGTAGAAGAAAAGAAATAATAAAGGTTAGAGCAAAAATAAAATTAAAATGAAGGAAACAATAAAAAAAAAAATCAGTGAAATGAGAAGTTGGTTTTCTGAAAAAAGAAAATCAACAAAACATTAGCCAGACTAACCAGAAAAAAAAGAGCACAGAAATACATAACATTGGAAATGAATAAAGTGACGTTACAACCAATACCACAAAAATTTAAAGAACCACTACAGGATAGCATGAGTGGCTATTTACCAATGAATAGGAAAACCTAGAGAAAACCAATAAATTCCTAAACACATAAAGCCTACCAAGATTGAATTAGAAAGAAATTCAAATCCTGAATGAACCACTAACAAGTAACAAGAAGAAAGCTGTAATAAAATGTCCTCAAGCAAATAAAGCCCAGAACCCAGGGGTATTACTCCTGAATTTTACCAAACATTTAAAGAACTGACACCACTCTTACTCAAACAGTTTTAGTCATAGAGGAAGGAGGACTTTCACTTTTACTTATACTTTCTTGTATGTTTTGAATAGTTTTAACCACAGTTTGAATCTTTTTATTAAACATAAAATTAATATTGTTAATTTTTATTTATTAAAAATTTTATTTTTAATCCCTTAGTTGACAAAAATGTTAAAATAAAAGTACTTATCAGAAACCATTACATTATGATCTTTCTGAAGTGAAAAAAATGCCTGATGTTTGGCTGTTAAAAAAATATATGACAAAGGAATACTTGCAAGCTCATTCTACAAGGCAAATGTTACCCTGATACCAAAACCAGACAAAGATACATCAAAAAAAATAAATAAATAAATAAATAAATAAATAAATAAATAAATAAATAACTACAGGCCAATGTTTCTGATAAATATTGATGTGAAAGTCCTCAACCAAATATTAGCAAATTGAATTCAACAATACATTAAAAATATGATTCATTATGACCAAGTGAGATTTATCCCAGGGATGCAAACATGGTTAAATATATAAAAATCGGTCAATGTGATGCATCATATCAACATAATGAAGGATAAAATTATATTATTTCACTTAATGTTAAAAAAGCATTGGATAAAATTTCATATTCCTTCATGATAAAAATTCTCAAAAAACTAGGTATCAAAGGAATGTACCTCAACATAACAAAAGCCCCATAACAAAAGATCAACAGCTAGTATCACATTGAATGGGGAGAAAGCTGAATCAAAAGAAATGTGCAACATCTCCAAGAAATGTAAAATTACATAAAACGGCCAAACTTAAAAATAATTGGTGTTCCTGAGAGAGAAGAGAAAGCAAATAGTTTGGAAATTTTGTTTTAGGAAATAATTAAAGAAAAAGTTATTTGGCCTTGCTAGAGTTTTAGATAGTCAAACACAAGAAGCTCAAAAAACTCCTGGGAGATTCACTGCAAAAATTCATCACCAAGGTATATAGTCATTAGGCTATCTAACAGCAACATTAAGGAAAGCATTCTAAGAAAAATGAGACAAAAGCATTAGGCAAACTATAAATGAAAACCTATCAGACCAACAGCAGACTTTTTAACAGAAACCTTACAAGCCAGAAGGAATTGGGGTTCTATCTTTAGTCTCCTTATGCAAAATAGCTATCAGTAAAAATTTCTGTATTTTGTAAAATTAACTTTCATGAATGAAGGGGAAATTAAGTCATTTTCAGACAAACACATGTGAAGGAATTTATTACTACTAGACTATCCCTATAAGAAATGTTAAAATGAGTTGTAAATCTTGAAGCAAAAGTTCTATATGCACCATAATAGAACCTCTTTAATGCATAAAATTCACAGGACTTATGAAACAGTGACACAATATTAAAAAATAAAGTTAACTAGGTAACAATTAACATGATGACTGGAACAATACTTCACATCTCAATATTAGTTTCAAATGTGAATGGCTTAAATGCTTCACTTAAAAGATACAGATTGGCAGAATGGATTAAAGAAATCAGATACCAAATATCTGTTGTGTTCAAGAGACTCACCTAACACATAAGTATTCATATAAATTTAAGATAAAGAGGTAGAAAGGTATTTCACAGAAATTAATACCAAAAGCAAGTAGGAGTAGCTAGTCTCATATCAAATAAAAAGAACTTTAAAGCAACAACAGTAAAAAAAATCAAAGAAGTTTACTGTATAATGATAAAATAATCAATCTAACAAGAATACATTAATTAAATCCTAAACTTACATGCCTCTAACACAGGAGCTCCCAGATTAATAAAACAATCACTCGTTTACTCAAGAAGTAAGACAGACCGCAAGATAATAATACTGGGAGAATTCAGTACTCCATTAACAGTACTAGACAGGTCATCTAAACAGAAAGTCAACAAAGAAGCAATGAACTTAAACTACACTAGAGAACAAATGGACCTAATAGACATTTGCAGAATATTCTACCCAAGAACTGCAGAAAATACATTCTTCTCATCAGCACATGAAACATCCTCCAAGATATACCATATCATAGGCCACAAAACAAGTCTCTATACATTAAAAAAATAAAAAAAAACTGTCAAGTGTCTTCTCAAATCACAGTAGAATAAAACTAAAAATCGACTCCAAAAGAAACCCCCAAAACTATATAAATACATGGAAATTAATCAGTATCATTCTGAATGATTTTTGGGATAGCAATGAAATCAATATGTATATTGAAATATTCTTTCAAATGAATAATAACAGTGACACAATTTTTCAAAAGTTCTGGATACAGCGAGATCATTGGCTAGAGGGAAGTTTATAGTGTTAAATACCTACATCAAAAATCTGAAGGATCACAAATTGACAACTTAATATCATACCTCAAGAATCACAAAAACAAGAACAAATTGAAGACAAAGTTAGCAGAATAAAAGAAATAAAAAAGATTACAACAGAACTAAATGAAATTGAAACAAGAAATACAAAAAATAAATAAATAAAACAAAAAGTTGGTTATTTGAAAAGATAAATGAAATTGACAGACCATTAGCTAGATTAACCGAGAAAAGAGAGAAGATTCAAATATGCTTAATTAGAAATGAAACTGAAGACATTACAACTGACACCAGAAAAATACAAAAGATCATTCAAGACTACTATAAACACTTTTATGCACACAATCTAGAAAACCTAGGAAATAGATAAATACTTGGAAACATCAACCCTCCAAGATTAAATAAGGAAGAAATTGAAACCCTGAACTGACCAGTAACAAACAGCAAGGTTCAATCAGTAATTTAAAAATGCCAATATCAAAAAAACCTCGGGCCAGATGGAGTCACAGCTGAATTCTACCAGACATCCAAAGATTAATTGGTGCCAATCCTACTGAAACTCTTCCAAAATATTGAGAAAGAGGGAATCCTCTCTGAATTGTTCTATGAAGCCAGTATCATCCTGATATCAAAACAAGCAAAGGCCATAACAACAACAACAAAATACCTGCAAACAAATATTCCTGGTAAACTTAGATGTAAACGTCCTCAACAACATACTAGCTAACCAAATCCAACATCATATCAATAATATAATCCACCATAATTAAGTGGGTTTCATCTTAGGGATGCAGGGATGATTTAACATATGCAAGTCATAAATGTAATACACCTATAAACAGAATTAAAAAGTAAAACCATATGATCATTTCAATAGATGCAAAAAACGCATTCAATAAAATCTAGCATCATTTAATGACAAAAACCTTCAAGAAACTAGGCATAGAAGGAACTTACCTTAAAATAGTAAAAGCCATATATGAAAAGCTCTCAACCAACATCATCCTGAATGGAAAGAGTTGAAAGCATTGCCCCTGAGAATTGGAACAAGACAAGGATGCACAGAATGGGAGAAAATATTTGCAACCCATGCATTCCACAAATGACTTGTATCTAGAATCTACAAAGAATTACGACAAATCTGCAAGAAAATAATAATAATCCCATCAAAAAGTTGGAGAATGACATGAATAGACATTTCCCAAAAGAAGATGTACAAATGACCAGTAAATATGTTTTAGAAGTTCAACATTATTAATCACCAGGGAAGTGCAAATCAAAACCATAGTGATATATCACCTTACTCCTGCAAGAACGTCCATTATTAAAAGGTTAAAAAAAAATAGATGTTTTTGTGTATGTGATGAAAGGAGAATGCTTACACACTGCTGGAAGGAATGTAAATTTGTGCAACTTCTATGGAAAACAGTATGGCAATTCCTTAAAAAACTAAAAGTAGACCCACCATTTGATTCAGCAATCCCACTACTGGGTATCTACCCAAAATAAAAGGAGTTATATGAAAAAGACACATGCACATGTATGTTTATTGCAGCCCAGTTCACAATTGCAAAGACTGGAATCAATCTGAAAGCCCATAAACCAATAAATGTATTTTTTAAATGTGATATGGATGCACCACACAATGATTCTCATCCATAAAAGGGAATGAAATAATGTATTTTTCAGCAACTTGGATGGATCTGGAGGCTATTATTCTAAGTGAAGTAACTCAGGAACAGAAAATCAAACATCATATGTTCTCACTTATAAGAGAGAGTTAAACTGTAAATATGCAAAGGCACACAGAGTAATGTAATGGATTTTGGAAGCTCACAATGGGTAGGGTGGAATGTGGGATAAAAAACTACATTTTGGGTACAACATACACTACTTGGGTGATGGATGCCCTAAAATCTCAGAATATACCACCGTATAATTCATTCATGTAACCAAAAACCACTTGTGCCCCAAAAGCTATTGAAATTGAAAAAAAATAAAAAGGAAATGTGATGCATATACAAAATGGATTGCTATTCTTCCAGTTAAAAAACCATGAGATCCCGTCATTCGTAACAACATCGATAGAACTGGAGGTAATTATGTTAAGTGAAATAAGCCAGGTACAGAAACACAAACTATGCATGTTCTCACTTGTTTGTGGGAGCTAAAAATTAAAACAATTGCACTCACATAGATTGAGAGTAAAACAATGGTTACTAGAGGCTGGGAAGGGATGCCTTGATGGATCTTCTGTATTCCATGCATACTCTTTCTTACCTCTGTTGTGGAGTACTAGACTAATTTCATCTTGACAGACCCAGTCAATCACCCAAACCAGCATTGTAACTCCCTTCTTAGCCTGTTGACTTAAAGGTAGGAGGAGCCCAAAGTATCCAGATGACAATCTTAACTTCCAGTTTAATGGAATTGTTGTTGTGCCCCCTGGTAGCAGCATTCCTCCCTCTGGAAATAAAACCTCTAGGCCAGCAGTACATAATGTTGTGGGAACAGGAAGCAAAAATGTTGCTAGTGGATCACTAGGGGTAATGGTGAGTGGTACCACTTTCACTTCTACACCTTGATTTCTTGACCCATGAATCCTGGCTATGGGAGAAACAGTACCCATATACTGCACACTAATTCAGAGCATACACCACCTTCTGGAGAACTTTGCTCCAGCCCTACAAAGTATCGTCACCTACTTGGCATTGTACTTGTGACTTCAAAAGACCATTCTGCCTTTCTATCAATCCAGCTGCTTCAAGATGATGAGGAACATAGTAAGACCAGTGAATTCCATGAGCATGAGGCCACTACTATACTTACTCAGCTGTAAAGTGAGTGCCTTGGTCAGAGACAATGGTGTGTGGAATAGCATGACAGTATTCCATGGGTAGTAGTCTTGGCAAAAGCATTGTGCACAGGATAGGCAACCCATATCCGGAGTCAGTAACTATTCTAGTGAGGACAAACCTCTGCCCTTTCCATGATGGAAGAGGTCCAATATAATCAACCTGCCACCAGGTAGCTCGCTGATCACCCTGAGGAATGGTGCCATATCGAGGGCTCAACGTTGGTTTCTGCTCCTGGCAAATTGGGCACTCAGCAGTGGCCGTAGCCAGGTCAGCCTCAGTGAGTGGCAGTCCATGTTGCTAAGCCAATGTGCAACCTCCATCCCTGCTACAATGTCCACTTTTTTCTTGGGCCCAGTCACAGGGGTGACTGGGGAAAGAGACTGAGGGGTATCCACAGATCGGGTTATCCTGTCTACTTGATTGTTAAAATCCTCTTCTGCTGAGGTCACCTTTTGGTAAGCACTCACATGGGATACAAATATCTTCACAGTTTTTGACCGCTCAGAGAGGTTCATCCACATACCTCTTCCCCAAATTTGTCACCAATTTTCCCATCATGCTTCTTTCCAGTCCCTGACCATTCAGCCTACAGGCAATGAAACAGTATATAATCTCACATCTGGCCATTTCTCTTTCCATGTGAAGTGTAAAACCAAGTGCACTGCTGGAAGTTCTGCCCACTGGGAAGATTTCCTCTTAGCACTGTCATTCACGGATGTCCTAAAAAAGGGGCTGTAGCACTGCAGCTGTCCACTTTTGAATGGGCCTGCATATTGTGTGGAACCATCTGTGAACCAGGCTTAGTCTCTCTTCTTCTGTCAACTGATGATAGGAAACTCCCCATAAGGCTGGTGCAGGCTGGGAGAGAGATGCAGGGTGGCAGAAGTGAAGATCATGGGCATTTGAGCCACTTCCTCATGTAACTTACTTGTGCCTTTAGGACCTGCTTGAACCCAATCACGTATAGACCACATCTGTTTGATGATGGAATGCTACTGTGAATGACTCACTTTATGGCTAGATGGGTCAGAAAGCACCCAGTTCATGATAGGAAGTGCAGGTCACATGGTGACTTGATGACCCGTAGTCAAACGTTCAGTTTCCACCAAAGCCCAGTAACAGCTGTCTCTCAAAAAGAAAGTAGTTATATGCAGAAGATGGCAGGGCCTTGCTCCAAAATCCTCGAGGCCTCCCCTATGATTCACCTATGGGGGCCTGCCTAAGGCTCCATACAGTATACCTATCTGCCACTGACACCTCAAGCATGATTGGATCTGCTGGATCATATGGTCCAAGTGGCAGAGCAGTTTGCATAGCAGCCTGGACCTGTTGCAGAGTCTTCTCCTGTTCTGTACCCCACTCATAACTGGCTGCCTTTTTGGTCACTCGATAAATGGGCTGCAGTAAGACACTCCGAATCAATACTTTGTATCCTTCAATCCAATCAAATTGACACTTAGTATTATAACCATCACAGATACATTCCAGTATTAATCTGAAATGTGAATACAAGTTAGAAAAAATCCTAGCAGGACCCAGATTTGCAGCATCTCTGTTCAACTTGATTCGCTTCTTATTTTGGATTTTTTTTTTTTCTAACATCTTGGTTGAAAAATGAGTGTCACAAGTGTATAAAAATTTGTCTTTTCTGAGTCCCATCTAACAGAAAATGCAAAGTATCTTTTTCAGTCACGTCACAAATCTTGACATATATTGTTTACCACAATGCATAACAATGGCTTGAATAATATGATGCACTGCTCCAGTAGTCTTGGATGTGGAACCTCAATAGCACAACCTGGGCTGAGAGTATGATTTAGGTGATCTCCAACTAAGAATCAAAAACTTGCTCGAGGTAAGCAGAGGAATGCCAGACAGCCAAATCAGCACACTCTGGACGGACTGCAGAGGCAGAATACCGACTTGGTTTGCATTTTTTCTCCAAGAGGATCCTTTGTTTTCTCTCATACTGAATAACTTTGAACTAAAGACAAACACAGTGAGTAACTTTGCCAAAAAATACATAAATTTAATGGATTCTCCAATAAGATATTGAGGGTTCTTATTTGTGTATTTGTTTTGCTTTTTCTTAGTCACCACAAAACTTAACCAGAGATAAAATGAAAATACATAATAAAAAGTTACTTTAGAGATGTCATTTCTAATAAAATTTTTTATTCATTTCTCATTCAAATTAACATTAAAATAACTTTGGTGCTACATGTGTATCATGTGTGCTTATATATGTATATACACATACACATACATATGTATACTAATTCGATATACTTGCAAATCTATATATCTATACAGAGTATGTGTATATTGTATATACAGTGTGTATAGTGTATATGCATATATGAAAGTAGATATAGTACAGATACTTATTTATTATATCTAAATATCTATATTTTCATATATCTAAATAAATAAAATTAAGTAGTTATGTCAATTTTTGAAGCCATTAATCATATCTATTTTTATTATGCTCTTGAACATTCAATATATTCATAACACATGATAGCAGCTTTGATTTAATATAAGGTTTCTGAAGAGTGGATTTTACTTTTCATTATAGCAAATTGTCTTTAGTTTTAGGTGATGATATCATTAGAAAATATTTTTTAAATATTTGAAATAAAAAACTCAGACAAAAATGTTTGGTTAATAAATTTGTATGTGGGTATAATACATTGTATATATACATATGTGTATGTGTGCATGTGTGTGTGCATATACCAAGGATTCCATATGAAAGAATTCAGGAATCAGAAAATGTATTTTTCTATGTGCTACAACACCTGGTTTGTTTCTAAAATTTTCACAAGACAGACATCTGACCTTAACCAATCCACATAATCCCTCTGGATCAGTTTCTTCTTACCAAATGTAAATTGCAGCATATATTTGTTTACAAAATATTTATTGAACATTCACTATGTGCTAGATACTGTTGTAGTTTCAGAGGTCATAGCAGTGAACAAAACTGACAAAAAGGATCCTGCTGACACAGAATATATATTCTTGTGAAAAAGAGACAATAAATAAGAAAGAGTAAAATCCCTTTAAAAAAGACTGTGATGAGTGCTACCATTTTTAGAGAAACTATGGAATGAGAGTAGAAAGTGACATAGTGACAAGTTGATCAGTAAAATAGGGTAAGTGGTGAAGGACCTAAAGTTGTTTACTAGGAATGTCAAATTCTATTCTGGAGAATACATTCTAGGCCTTAAACATTCTGCCTGAATTTTACAAGTAAATAACTGTATATGTGACTGAATATCCATTAAAACAGCCAAAGTAATATTTACTGTGTTTAATAAATTAGTTTCTCAACTGGATAAAAGTAATCTTTCTCAGAGGACTCATTATTCCAGTTACCACAGCCCAAACCCTCCAATTATTCAGAATATTATATGCTTCAAATAAATTAAATTATTTTCTAAGAATCTTTGTTTAACTGTGTATATGTATATATTTTATATTTATTATTCACATATAGTATATATGAAAAACAATTAACATTTTATTTTCAGTTCTTCCAATATTTGGAACTAAAGAGAAAATTTTCTGTTGCAGCAAGTCACTGCTGAAAATGGTATATCTGGCTGAAAGTTTTAATCCTCTCATATTTTCTTTTAATTTTCAGGCTGTCAAATTAATGCCAATAAAAAATGCCCCAACTGACAGTCTGTAAGAACAAATTCCTTCATAGAGTTCCTATCATTGAAGGCTTATTTAACCTTCACATAACCCCTTTAACAGAATTACTAACACTGAGATCTTCAATCAGAAAATATAATTCAGAGTGAAAAGAATGAATACAATTGTGACAGGTGACACTGGAAACAGATTTGAAATGACAATGTGTGTTGTGAAATTACTATTTCTCCTGTCACATCTTTATTTACTAAAGCAACCTACAGTTTTCAGTTTATTCATAATTCTTATTTATTTTGACTTAGAAACACTAACAATGAATTTAATTAAATTAATTATGACTCAAGCATTATTGCTGTATTTCAAAAAATAACATAAAATAAATATTTAACCTGTTGTGACCTTCACTTGCATGTAATGAAATGTGAGCTACTATCAGATAATTCTTACATTTAGGTATATCTAAATACCTTCTATTAAGATATATTATATAATTCTTATATTTAAGCATTAAGATTTATAGAAATATTTCAGGAAGTATAGCCATCTTTCTAGCAACAAAAGCATTTCATAAACGCATGCAGACTGTCATCCCAAGACTGAATAGGTAAACAGGTCCAAATTATATCATCAGAGTCAGCAATTAAGAATTTTAGATTGCTACAGCCTTGTTACTTCTGTAGTTTAATTCAATTACAATACAATTAATAAGCAAAAAGGCACATATACAACCTTGTTTGTCTGATCTATTCTAGTTGGCACCCTTACTTAGGGGAAAGTCACAGAAGCCCACATCAAAATAAGATGGAAATTCCTAGTGTCTTGGTCGAGACTTCCTGGATTTGGAGAAATTGTAGCAGACAATTATTTCAATTGCCCTTCCTCTTTCACCACATCATTTTTTGCACCAATACTGTTTAGGGGTCCCACCTTCAGTTATTCAAGATAACATTTATAATTTTTAGTATGTAATTCAGAGACCTTCTTGATTGTTTATTGGTTCTTTTTTTCATGCTCACTTCTAGCTACTCCTCTATAAAAACCTTGGATAAAAGCCACTCCACTATGTCTGGTTTCAGAAGAAATATTTTCTCTTGCTTTTGTGCTTTTATTCATGTTCCTGGAAAGTTGTTTCCTAACTTCTATATCTGGCTAACTCCCAATCATTCTCCAAAACTTATCTCAGGCATTACCTTTTCTCAAATATTATTTTCCATGTAACACTGTAGATTAGAAGTTTTTCAGTGCATCCCCACCAGAGCATTACGTATTTTCTCTCATATTAACAGTTGCATTCTGTAGTAATTGGTAATATAGAATTAATGGAGGCATAGAGAATATATATTTGGAAAAGGAGATTTGGGGAGATAAGGTTGATCTGGATTCAACACTGTCCTTAAGTGCTGAACAAGTTAATGAAACATATTTAGTCTCGTTTTTGTCTTCGTAAAATGAGGGCTAAAAGTTTATTCAGTAAAAGACAGTTTTGACAATAACATCTATTAATTCAGATATATATATACACACATATATATCTGAATAAATAAATGAATAAAGGAAGAGAGACAGAGAAACAGAGACAAAGAGAGGAAGAAAATCTGAGAATAGAAAATGGTGCGATTTCTGCAGCATAGGATTTTACCATCTAACTGTAAAAAGAAAGGGAAGAAAAGTATTTTTTTTCTAACTTTGGAAAATTAAGATAAGAAATAAAGAGAAGAGGAAAAATAATAATTCAAGACACTGTGGCTAAATTATTGGAATAAATGATCAAGGCTCACGAAACGCTCTTTTCTTTTTTTTATTGATTTTTTCCAGCTTTATTAAAATTTAATTAACAAACATTTTATATAAACAGTGTACAATGTGATGTTTTGATATGTGTATACATTGTACAATAATTGAATTAAGCTAATTAACAGATACTTCACCTCACATACTTATTATTTTTTGTGGTGAGAACATTTAAGGCCTACTGTCTTAGCAGTTTTCAAGTGTACATTATTATTAACGCTAGTCACCATGCTATACAATAGATCTCCAGAACTTACTCCTCTTGTCTGACTGAAATTTTGTAACTTTGATCAACATAGCCACATCACCCCCTTTCTCCCAGCACAGACCCTGGGCACTCGCCATTTCACTCTCTGCTAAAGTTCAACTTTTTGATTCCATATATAAGTGAAATCATGCAGTGTTTGTGTTTCTATGCCTGACTTATTTCACTGAGCATAATGTTCTCCAAGATCATTCATGTCGTTCAAATGGCAGGATTTCTTTACTGTTTAATAGCTAAGTAGTATTCCATTGTATATATAGAGCACATTTTCTTTATCCATTCATACATTGATGGACATTTAGGTTGACTCCATATATTGGCTATTGTAAAAAATGCTGCAATGAACATGGGAGTGCAGATAACTCTTTGACATGCTGACTTCACTTCCTTTGAATATATATCTGAAGTAGAAATGCTCGATCATATGGTAGTTCTATTATTATTATTATTATACTTTAAGGTCTAGGGTACATGTGCACAACGTGCACGTTTGTTACATATGTATACATGTGCCATTTTCAAGTGCTGCACCCATTAACTCATCATTTACATTAGGTGTATATCCTAATGCTATCCTTCCCCCCTCCCCACTCCCCACAATATGCCCCGGTGTGTGATGTTCCCCTTCCTGTGTCCAAGTGATCTCATTGTTCAATTCCCACCTATGAGTGAGAACATGCAGTGTTTGGTTTTCTGTTCTTCCGATAGTTTGCTGAGAATGATGGTTTCCAGTTGCATCCATGTCCCTACAAAGGACACAAACTCATCCTTTTTTACGGCTGCATAGTATTCCATGGTGTATATGTGCCACATTTTCTTAATTCAGTCTGTCACTGATGGACATTTGGGTTGATTCCAAGTCTTTGCTTTTGTGAATAGTACTGCAATAAAAATATGTGTGCATGTGTCTTTATAGCAGCATTATTTATAATCCTTTGGGTATATACCCAGTAATGGGATGGCTGGGTCAAATGGTATTTCAGTTCTAGATTCTTGAGGAATCGCCACACTCTTTTCCACAATGGCTGAACAAGTTTACAGTCCCACCAACAGTGTAAAAGTGTTCCTATTTCTCCACATCCTCTCCAGCACCTGTTGTTTCCTGATTTTTTAATGATTGCCATTCTAACTGCTGTGAGATTGTATCTCATTGTGGTTTTGACTTGCATTTCTCTAATGGCAAGTGATGATGAGCATTTTTTAATGTGTCTGTTGGCTGTATGCATGTCTTCTTTTGAGAAGTGTCTCTTCATATGCTTTGCCCACTTTTTGATGGGGTTGTTTATCTTTTCTTGTAAATTTGTTTGATTCTTTATAGGTTCTGGATAATAGTCCTTTGTCAGATGAGTAGATTGCAAAATTTTTCTCCCATTCTGTAGGTTGCCTGGTCACTCTGATGGTAGTTTCTTTTGCTGTGCAGAAGCTCTTTAGTTTAATTGGATCCCATTTGTCAATTTTAGCTTTGGTTGTCGTTGCTTTTGGTGTTTTAGACATGAAGTCTTTGCCCATGCCTATGTCCTGGATGGTATTACCTAGGTTTTCTTCTAGGGATTTTATGGTTTTAGGTCTAACATTTAAGTCTCTAATCCATCTTGAATTAATTTTCATATAAGGAGAAAGGATCCAGTTTCAGCTTTCTACTTATGGCTAGCCAATTTTCCCAGCACCATTTATTAAATAGAGAATCTTTTCCCCATTTCTTGTTTTTCTCAGGTTTGTCAAAGATCAGATGGCTGTAGATGTGTGGTATTATTTCTGAGGACTCTGTTCTGTTCCATTGGTCTATATCTCTGTTTTGGTACTAGTAAAATGCTGTTTTGGTTACTGTAGCCTTGTAGTATAGTTTGAAGTCAGGTAGCGTGATGCCTCCAGCTTTGTTCTTTTGACTTAGGATTGTCTTGACAATGCAGGGTCTTTTTTGGTTCCATATGAACTTTAAAGCAGTTTTTTCCAATTATTTGAAGAAAGTCATTGGTAGCTTAATGGGGATGGTATTGAATCTATAAATTACCTTGGGCAGTATGGCCATTTTCACCGCAGTGGTTTGTAGTTCTCCTTGAAGAGGTCCTTTACATCCCTTGTAAGTTGGATTCCTAGGTATTTTATTCTCTTTGAAGCAATTGTGAATGGAAGTTCATTCATGATTTGGCTCTCTGTTTGTCTGTTACTGGTGAATAAGAATGCTTGTGATTTTTGCACATTAATTTTGTATCCTGAGACTTTGCTGAAGTTGCTTATCAACTTAAGGAGATTTTGGGCTGAGACGATGGGGTTTTCTAAATATACAATCATGTCAGCTGTAAACAGGGACAATTTGACTTCTTCTTTTCCTAACTGAATACCCTTGATTTCTTTCTCTTGCCTGATTGCCCTAGCCAGAACTTCCAACACTATGTTGAATAGGAGTGGTGAGAGAGGGCATCCCTGTCTTGTGTCAGTTCTCAAAGGGAATGTTTCCAGTTTTTTCCCATTCAGTATGATATTGGCTGTGGGTTTGTCATAAATAGCTCTTATTATTTTGAGATATGTTCCATCAATACTGAATTTATTGAGAGTTTTAGCATGAAGGGCTGTTGAATTTTGTCAATGGCCTTTTCTGCATCTGCTGAGATAATCATGTGGTTCTTGTCTTTGGTTCTGTTTATATGCTGGATTACATTTATTGATTTGCGAATGTTGAACCAGCCTTGCATCCCAGGGATGAAGCCCACTTGATCATGGTGGATAAGATTTTTGATGTGCTGCTTGTTTTGGCTTGCCAGTATTTTATTGAGGATTTTTGCATCAATGTTCATCAGGGATATTGGTCTAAAATTCTCTTTTTTTGTTGTGTCTCTGCCAAGCTTTGGTATCAGGATGATGTTGGCCTCATAAAATGAGTTAGGGAGGATTCCCTCTTTTTCTATTGATTGGAATAGTTTCAGAAGGAATGGTACCCGCTCCTCTTTGTATCTCTGGTAGAATTCAACTGTGAATCCGTCTGGTCCTGGACTTTTTTTGGTTGGTAGGCTATTAATTATTGCCTCAATTTCAGAGCCTGCTGTTGGTCTATTCAGGGATTCAGTTTCTTCCTGGTTTAGTCTTGGGAGAGTGTAAGTATCCAGGAAATTATCCATTTCTTCTAGGTTTTCTAGTTTATTTGCATAGAGGAGTTTATAGTATTCTCTGATGCTAGTTTGTATTTCTGTGGGGTCAGTGGTGATATCCCCTTTATCATTTTTTATTGTGTCTATTTGATTCTTCTCTCTTTTCTTCTTTGTTAGTCTTGCTAGTAGTCTATCAAGTGTGTTGATCTTTTCAAAAAACCAGCTCCTGGATTCATTGATTTTTTGGAGGGTTCTTTGTGTCTCTATCTCCTTCAGTTCTGCTCTGATCTTACTTATTTCTTGCCTTCTGCCAGCTTTTGAATGTGTTTGCTCTTGCTTCTCTCGTTCTTTTAATTGTGATGTTTGGGTGTCAAATTTAGATCTTTCCTGCTTTCTCTTGTGAAATATACTTTTCAAAGTGATTTCTTAAATTTATAAATTTCAGCCAATAGTACATTCTGGATGGCTCTATCCATAAGAGTAGTTTACTTAAATGAAGTAAAAATAGTTCTCTAGTTATGAAAATGTATGTACTTCAAAAAATATAATATATGTAATTATATAACATACATGTTTTACTAAAGATTTTTTTATTAAAACTTCTATAATAACTATTAAGGAGTTCATATTACACTATTTTATAAAAGTGTATCAAAATTTACTCTATCACATGGGTAACATTTAGCTCATTTCCAGTTCCACTATTGTAAATCACCCATGATATACATATGTGTGTGTATAAATGTTTATAATATTTTATCTGTATTGTGCATTATTTCTCCTGAAAGAAAATTGTAGAAATGTAATTTTTAAAGTTATGTCTAAGATTCATGTACACATTGTCAAATATCTTTACAGATAGGGTTAGGCCATATAAAACTGTAATCTCACTGGTATAGGATAGAAGACTTTCATGCATTACAGTTTTTCCATCATTATTTCATATTACTTTTGGATAACTTATGGTAATTTGAACAACACATTAATTAATTTCTTATAGATTATGTTATTCTTATATAATACAAGTTTTTTAAATAACTAAATATATGTCTTTTAAATATGTTTTCTTTAATGTCAACCACATTTTTGGTCCATCTAAATTGCTTAATTTTTCAATGATAGTCATTTGAAACTATTTTTCTGGAACCCCAATTATTATTATTTTAAATCACATTCTTCTTTAATTCATAATGAAGACTTTTCTCCATCATTTTAACTGTCATTTCTGTCTACTCAAATAAAGGCAATCCAAATATCAGTTTTAAAATAATTAATTATATCTTCATCCTCAACGCATGTCTTTCTTCCTTTAAAGTACTTACTGGATTATAGTTTGGGTTTTGTTTCATTCATTCATTCATTCCTTCATCTATCTATGCATTCATTCATATAATTCAAAAATCAAAATATTTGAGAATATATATGTAATGAGCAGAATTGTACCCTTTCAAAAATCATATGTTGAAGCCCTAATTCACAGTGTGCTGGATTTGGAGATAAGGCCTTTAAGAAAGTAATTAAGGTTAAATAATGTCATAAAAGTGGGCCTGTAAATTTTATAGGACTAGTGTCCTTACAAGAAGAGTTAGAGATACTGAAGATCTCTTCTCTGCTCACACTGACAAAAGAAAAGTCATGGGAGGACACAGTGAGAAGGTAGCCATTTGCAAACTGAAGACAGAGTCCTCACCAGAAACTAACCCTACTGCCATCTTGATCTTGAAATTCCAACCTCCAGAACTGTGAGAAAATAAATTTCTGTTTTTTTAATCTACTCTGTGGAATTTTGCTTTGGCAGCCTTAGAAAACTAATGCAGCACGCAATATAAACTCTCCACACCCCACCTTCCAGTCCCCTAATTCATTTATGTAGAGGCAACAATTTTATTAATTTTAGAGTTCTTCTAGAAATATTTGTTGCATGTATAAGTAAACACACACACATTCATATTTTTTCATTTATATTTTTATAAATGATACAACATACTACCTATATTGCCATTCACATTGTTTTTTATTAAACAGTATTTTTTTTAATTTTTTTTATTTTTATTATTATTATTTTTTGAGACAGAGTTTTGCTCTGTCGCCTAGGCTGGAGTGCAGTGGCGCAATCTCAGTTCACTGCAAGCTCCGCCTCCTGGGTTCATGCCATTCTCCTGCCTCAACCTCCCAAGATTTCTCATTAATTTTTAAGTGGCTTATGAAGTCATCAAAATTTATTTAGCCATTCCTCCAATAATAAAATTTTATTTTCAGTATTTTGCCACTAAAAATTTCTTAGACTGCATAAATTTTATATGTATCATTTCATACTTTGCAAATATATCTGTAGTACAAACTCCTAAAAGAAGAATTGTTTTATCAAAGATTTTAGTACTCACAATTTTTATAGAAATTGCTAGTCTTCTATATGGGATTATCCTAATTTACAATTTCTCCAGAAATATACAAAAGTTTCTGTTATCACAAACACATTCTGTTACTAAACTTTTAGATATATGAAAACATATGTTAAATGTAATAAGTTGTATGATATTTATTTATATTTTTATTACTCTTAGTAAGATTGAACGTTCTCTTCAAGAGATGGAAATCAAATTGTTGGCTTGGCTTTTCTCCCTTTTCATATGCTATTCAACATTTTCCTGCATAAAACATTATTTTAAAAAACATCTATTTTTCATTTTCTTATGAATAAGATGACCTTTTTGGTTTGCTTGCTCATTTGTTTTTTATATCTAATTATTTTAGCAGATTAGTCTCCACTGTATTTGTTTTAACTTTATTGTAGAATGATTTGATGCAAACTTCCAAATGTTTTAATTCTTTACAAAAAAAAAAAAAGTCAAACATTTTGAAATGTAGTTTTTAGGTTGTTAGTATTTGGGCTGTTTCACTGTGTTTTCTTACATATACAATGTGTATATATATATTTCTTATATATAAGATATACATGTACTGGCTTTTGTTTGCCTAACTTCTCTATTTTTTCTCATTTCTTATTATAACTTTTTTTTTTTTAAGTTTCATTATTTCACTTTCTAGCATCTTATGTCATTTTTCTTGATCTTTTTAAAACATATTTTATTTATAATTTATTCTTCATTTCTGGAATGTTTCCTTTTATTATTTTATAAATATTTCTTGAAGTCTCATGTCTATTTTCTGAGTTTTTATATTTCTGACTTTGTTGTATTTTTATATTTTATCTGTTTGTAGTTTAACTTAAAGATAATTTTAATATATGTCGTCATGACTTTCTGACATATTTTCATTGTCTGTAAAGATGCTATTCTGCTTTTTATACTTTGAAAAAAATACTTCTGAATGGAATTCTTGATCTCAATTATTTTATGTTACTCATTATTAAGCTAGGTTTCTTTTCTTGACCTTTTAAATAAGATAAATTGGCAGGGAAGCTTTTATAGTTTCATTTCTCCAGAAATTTCTCGTTTTTGTAGGTTAAAACAAAAACAAAAACAAAACAAAAAACAAACAAAAACACTCCTATTTCCTGATATCTCCCAGCTTTGTTACCTATTCCCCTCTTATGTGATCTTGTTTCTTTGCCCCGATTGCATCTGTCCTGATTAGTCAGGAAAATATCACTAGCAGTTTCTCCTTAGTGTGAGGCTCTTTCATGGATCAGCTAGTTAATTTTCAAAGTTTATTATTTTCTTTTTTTTGAGACAGAATCTCGCTCTGTCGCCCAGGCTGGAGTGCAGTGGCGCCATCTCGGCTCACTGCAAGCTCCGCCTCCCAGGTTTACGCCATTCTCCTGCCTCAGCCTCCGGAGTAGCTGGGACTACAGGCGCCCGCCACCACGCCTGGCTAATTTTTTATTTTTATTTTTATTTTTTGTATTTTTAGTAGAGATGGAGTTTCACCGTGTTAACCAAGACGGTCTCCATTTTCTGACCTCGTGATCTGCCCGCCTCGGCCTCCCAAAGTGCTGGGATTACAGGCGTGAGCCATGGCCGTCCAATTTTCAAAGATCCCAAATCTTCAAGCATGATTCGGGATCACCAATACTTGCCCAAAATTTAAGTATAGACTGCTTCTCAGTTACATTGTCTGTTTTCAAATAGCCCCAGTGTACGTCCTAGTGAATATCTGTATGATATTTGGGGCAGGATGCTACTTTTTGTATCCCTTCCAACGTGTCTTCATTTCTGTGATGATTTAATTTTTATAACTTTTTTTTGTTTGTTTTCCTCCCTCAGATTTCAGTATATCCTCTTCTCTTTGCATTTCTTTTCTAACTTTGTGTATTTCTACAATGTGAATTTGTTTCTTAACGACAATCATCTTGTTACGTTTTTAAAAGACTTGTCGAAAAATATTTGATTTTGGTTTTCATTTTTTCCCTTGGAATTTTTTTCTTGTGAATATTTTTTGTTTATGATTTACTTTTCCTTTGCTCTGACGGTGAATTTGTAGACACAGTCATATTTCCTGAAGAAAGTAGGCTTTTCTGGTTTTTAAGACTCTGACTCCCTTTACAAGCAATGCCATCATAGCTGAGAATGTGCTGTTTAATAGCAGGCTACCCTCTGTTTCTGTGTTAGGGCTTCACAGTGAAGAAGAACAGAACTCATGTCTTAACCTCATGCTTACTGGCTGCACTTACCAACAGCTTCATTAAATTTCTAGATTCTTGCAAAAGGTTTATTTTTGCAGTCTTCATGTCTACTGTAATTTTTCTCTTTACTCTCCTCACAACAGAATAAAATACGTCAAGGAGAGCTTGCCAGGAGCTATGTTAAATGAGAAGATTTTCGATAATTATTTTGTAAACCATGTTTTGGGGAAAGTTATGTGCCAGTGAAACAAACATTCATTGAGTGCTTGTGTGTACCTAGATAAAGATACAGACTAACATTGAATATAATAGTGAACAGCAAAGAAACAGTTTCAACATTCAATAATTTTATATTAATGGGAGAAGAGACATACAAAGAAATAAACAGTTAACTAAGCTGTGCTTCAGAAAGCTACTTAGAGAAAAATTAATCATGGTTAGTGTGATAGGGAAGCCCTGGAGATTGATTAGGATTGCTGTTTTACACAGGGAAAGCATGAAAAACCTCAGTAGTAGATTAAAAGTTGAGCAGAGACTGGAAAGAAACAGAGTTAGACATAGAAGCAATTGTCGAGGACTTACAGCCTAGGAGTCTAAATGTACATGGAACTTAAGAGCTTGGTTCTACTCTACCTTTAAGATATGTGTATGTGTGTCGTGTCCTAAAATTTTATAACCTTACTATTCTTATTCTTTTTTTTATTTTACAATTTAATTGATCCTTTATTTATAGGTTTCATGTTTTTCTACTCATATTATTTTAATATTAGATTTAGACTGATACTTTTTTCCAGTTACAATATGATTTTCTGTATTACTATGGAAACTTTCTGATACATTATCAGAGTGTTCCTAAAATATTATTTAAACAAATTTGTGATAATTATTTATTCTCTGTTATAGGTTGAATTGTGTCCCTTAAAAGAGATGTTGAAGTCCCAATCCCCAGTACCTGAGAAATTGGCCAGATTTAGAAATAGGATTGTTGCTAATGTAGTTAGTTACAATGAGGTCATTAGAATGGATCCTAATTCAATATGACTGTTGTCTTTATTAAAGGGGTAAATTTGGATACAAAGACAGACATGAATTGAGGGAAGACAATGTGAAGACATACAGGGAGAAGGTGACCATATGATGGGAGCAGTGTTCCTACAAGCCAAGAATTGCCAATAAACCACCAAAAACAAGAAAATTCAGGGCAAGATCCTCCTCTAGAGCCTTCAAAGAAAACATGGCCCTGCCAATACCTTGATTTTGGATTTCTAGCCTCCACAGATGTGAAAGAATAAATGTATGTTGTTTTAAGCCATCTAGTTTTTGATATTTTCTTATTACCTTTCCCTAGGAAATTAGTATATCCTTACATGTCTTGCATTTTCTTTATCCCCCACTGAGCTATGCCAACATAGAAATAGAAAAATGCAATTTATAAAATTTTTATTCCCATCTGCTTATAAAATCCCTCCGCCTTTTATTTTACTTATTTCACAGCTTTGGAAAGGTCCCTGCTTCCTCTGAGCCTTCTACAGATATAGCAAGAACCCACTGGATGACGTGACCCATGGCTTTCACCTATAACTGGAGTATCTTCTGGCCAGGCCCATGGAGGAATACTCCCTAATAACCAAATTCTGAGGCATTCATTCATTATCTTTAATGCAGTGCTTCCCAAGCTGTAACATATATATTAATATAAATTACCTATTGATCTTGTTAAAATGCATAGTCTAATTGAGTATTCTGATTGAATATTTTATATTTTTAATAAGTTACCTAACAATGCTGATGCTCTTGTCTCAAGGACTATATATTGAGACACAAAACTCTAAAACTTGACCCAATAACTCAAGTTACAAACCCAAGTATTATTCTTAACTTCCTTAGCCAAAACTACTTCCAGGTTAAGCAGCAGTTTTCTGCAGTTTTGAAAAATAGTACTTCTCTAGATGGTGAAACTTGAAAAAGATATTCTATTGGTGAATACATTAAAAATAGATGCCCCACTTGGATGGATATTTTAGGAGACAACACAGCTTCTGTTGGAATATATAGTTGTAACAGGACTCAGGGACTGGCAAATTAAACAAGAGCTGCATTTCAGTCTCCAGTTTCCTTTTACTCAAATGTCTTTAAAAGGCACAACCTGTAAAAAGTGAGTCCTATCCCTTCTCCACCTTCCTGCTCATCAAGAGCAATCAAGTTATGTCAAGTGTAATTCAAATATTCTCTTTAATCTATCTTCTCTTTCCTCCTTGACTCATTCAGACATTAATCGCATGCAATCTAATTACTTCTCTTCAATCACTTATCCCGGAAGGATACTTTCTTTATTGCAACCATATTTACCCTTTTAAAATATAACACTACTTATATTCTTCCTCTCCTTCAAAATGTATCAAGAGTATACACCGTTATTAGTCCATTCTCACGCTACTGTGAAGAAGTACCCGAGACTGGGTAATTTATAAAGGAAAGAGGTTTCATTGACTCACAGTTCAGCATGGCTGGGGAGTTCTCAGGAAACTTCTAACCATGGCGGAAGGCACCTCTTCACAGGGAGACAGGAGAATGAGTGCCAGAGGGGAAATGCCAGACACCTATAAAACCACCAGATCTTATGAGACTCTTCTACTATCATGAGAACAGCATGAGGGAAAGAGTCATCATGATCCGATTACTTTCCAGTGGGTCCCTCCCAGGACATGTGGGGATAATGGGAAGTATAATTCAAGATGAGATTTAGGTGGGGACACAACCAAACTATATCAACACCTTCAAGATGATAACCTACAAATCCCTCAGCATGACATAGAAGAGGTTTTAAGTTACTACCCTAACTATGACTTAAGGTTGACTGTACTTCTTTGGTTTCTATTTCCCTATATCTCACCCGTGTATTTGCCTAGAGTTTCTGGCCACTACCATGGCATACTAGGTGCGGTGGAACTTAAATTTATCAAGCCCAGACTGGGTTGGCAAACAAAACAAGCATACTATAGTCGAATGGAGAGAATTATAATATCAAGAGGCTTTCCTACAAGTGAAAACTTGAATGTAATAATAGAACTTAATACTAACCTTCAATGTAGTTATTCATTAGATTTTGTTAAAGTCTTAACACAGTTCAAAAGTAAAAACAAACAAAAACATGTTTACCTATGATACTGTAAAAGATAGTGCCTGTGGCTCATTAAAATAGATAATGTCTTCCTGGGCACAGAGTCAGACTCAATTTCTTACTCTCACTTCTACATAAGTATAGCCATATATCTAAGTTCTAAATGATGTGTGCTACATTGTTACAACAATGCCTCCTAGTGAATTATATCTCTGTCTATCTCCATTGCTTTACGAGGTAACTTTACAACTCTTGATATCAAAAGATGGAGTTCATTTCCAACCTCTTTTAATTCAAACTGGCCTTGGGACTTGTTTTGAGCAATAGAGTATGACAGAAATAATGTTGTGATCTCTGAGGTAGGTCTTACGGATCTTGCAGCTTCTGTTTGCATCCTCCACCTTCCACCTGCATTTTAGTCTTTCATTTTAGGCTTCTCCAAAGCATAGGCATAGAAAAGCAATGAAAAGCGTAGGCATAGAAAAGCAAAACCTAAAATGAAAGACTTCTTGACCAGGTCCCATCTGATCCATCAGCTGAATGCAGCCACTAACTTAGCCAAATCAAGCAGAAGATCAACTCAATCAAATCATGAAATTGTGTGTTTCAGGGGAAACATTGTAGTTGTTTTAGGACATGGAGTGTTGGAGTGATCCTTTACACAGAAATAGATACAGAAAGTAACATTTCCAAAAATAATTGTACCATTTCCAGAACTGACCCAAAATACTCGCTTTTTCTCATTAGCTGGAATGGAGAAGATTCCCAAAAGACCTTAGAAGGCATTTACTGAAGAAAGCAAAGCCTCTCAGAGCCTGATTTCTGAATGACTGTCCATTGCCATAGTCACCAGGTAAGTTCAGATACACTGCAAGAAATAAAAAGTATATTTTAGTCATTTTACATTTTGAGTTTTAGTACAAAATTTAACTTATACTAAGTAATATATCAGCAGTAATGCCATTAATATAATCTTTGGCATTTGTTTAGCTAATGTCTAGTTTCAGAATCATTTTATTTATAAACGGATAGCTTTTGTGAAAAATTATTGATTCTTTATATATAATTATATTTGTAATATAAATTATTTTTTCACACTAAAACATTTTGGTAAAATAGAGAAAAAACAGGATAGGAAAGCATTTATCTATAATTCTAATACTTGCATGTTTTATTTCTTGCATATGTGCATTTTTAACTAAATTTATACTCTTAAGCTAACATATTACATACAATTTCTATACTAATTCATAACTTTTTAAAATGGTTGCATCACACTCCATCTAGTGGATACAGCATAACATTTCTTATGCCTTTTTATTAATAATTTAAGTTCCAAATGCTCAGTGTTGTAATTCTATAATGAGCATTTTCATAAACATATCTTTTTCTTTTTTATGTCACTCTTTTATTTGCTACTCTTAAGCTCAACATTTTATTACTTATGTTGAGTTATTCAAATTATTTAGTGCACTTAATCCACTACACATATTATTTGCTTTAAGTTTGTGTTATGGTTATTTAAAAGACAATAATATTAATGTAATATTGAATTATTCTTTATCAAACACCACAGTTTCCCCTCAATTTTCAAGCTTAGTCACTATATAGAATGTGAGATAATGATGATTACTGCTTTCTCCCCCAAAAATGTTTAGGCTGTTATTCCCCAAAAAATGGCTTAATACTTGGTATGTCTTTTTTTCTATATGATTAATAATAGTTATTTTCCAAAACCCAAGAATGAATAACACTTTTGTTCTACTGAACCATGTTCTACATATAATATTACCCCCAAGAAGCAATGATTTCATGTAATGCAATAAGGTAACTATATCTACCACCCTATCATTGACTTCTTCACATCTTCTTCTGTTTATCACTACTTGAATATACTGCTGACACCTGAAATGTAAAATTTTAAAACAATATAAATTACATTATCTGTCAACACATAATTTTCCCAATGTTTCTATTTCTTTTAAAATGTTGTCAGCATCCTCAAGCTTACCCAGAGCTTCCTCCTGCTATTCAGACTTCTGTATTTTTCATTAGCTGCCCCATAGGCTCCTGAAAATAATATACGTCCAAAATGAAACCAATCATTTTACTTTTGCATCTACTTCAATTTCTGATTTTTCCCTCTAAGTAGTAGTATCAATCCAAGTCACTCAAACCAAAAACCAGACAGTCATACTCATGCTACCAAAACCCTTCTTAACTGATCACTTTTTATTTGGTTTTGTTCATTATTCCTTGTTAAAATTTTTATTGACATATAAAATTTATGCAGAAAGTACAGAAATATTAAACAGCTTTATGAATTTTTACCAGCTAAATACATGTTTATAAGCAGGAAGAATTTAAGGTGAATAACATTGCTAGTATATGAGAAAACTCTGTTAATGCCTACTTTCAGTGACTAAACTCCATAGAACTTTAACCATGATACTAATTTTCTCTCTCTCTTTTTTTTTTTTTAAATTATACTTGAAGTTCTGGGATACATGTGCAGCACGTGCAGGTTTGTTACATAGGCGTATACATATGCCATGGTGGTTTGCTACACCCATCAACCCATCATCTACCTTAGGTATTTCTCCCAATGCTATCCCTCCCCAAGCCCTTCGCCCCACAACAGGCCCTGGTGCGTGATGTTCCCCTCCCTGTGTCCATGTGTTCTCATTGTTCAACTCCCACTTATGAGTGAAAACATGCAGTGTTTTGTTTTCCATTCCTGTGTAGTTTGCTGAGAATTATGGCTTCCAGCTCCATCCATGTTCCTGCAAAGGGCACAAACTCATCTTTTTCTATGGCTGTATAGCATTCCATGGTGTATATGTGCCACATTTTCTTTATCTGGTCTATCATTAATGGGCATTTGGGTTGGTTCCAAGTCTTCACTATTGTGAATAATGCTGCAATAAACATATGTGTGCATATGTCTTTATAGTAGAATGATTTATAATCCTTTGGATGTACACCCAGTAGTGAGACTGCCGGATCAAATGGTATTTCTGGTTCAAGATCCTTGAGAAATCTCCGCACTGTCTTCCACAATGGTGGAACTAATTTACACTTCCACTAACAGTGTAAAAGTGTTCCTATTTCTCCACATTATCTCCGGCATCTGCTGTTTCCTGACTTTTTAATGATTGCCATTCTAACTGGCATGAGATGGTATCTCACTGTGGTTTTGATTTGCATTTCTCTAATGACCAGTAGTGATGAGCTTTTTTGTTGTTGTTTTCATATGTTTGTTGGCCACATAAATGTCTTCTTTGAGAAGTGTCTGCTCATATCCTTCACCCACTTTTTTATGGAGTTATTTGTTTCTTTCTTGTAACTTTAATTTCCTTGTAGATTCTGGATATTAACCCTTTGTGAGATAGATTGCAAAAATGTTCTCTTATTCTGTAGATTGCCTGTTCATTCTGATGATTGTTTCTTTTGCTGTGCAGAGGCTGTTTAGTTTAGTTAGATCCCATTTGTCAATTTTGGCCTTTGTTGCCATTGCTCTTGGTGTTTTAGTCATGAAGTCTTTGCCCATGCCTATGTCCTGAATGGTATTGCCTAGGTTTTCTTCTAGGGATTTTATGGCTTTAGGTCTTACATGTAAGTCTTTAATCCATTTTGAGTTAATTTCTGTATAAGGTATAAGAAAGGGGTCCAGTTTCAGTTTTCTGCATATGGCTAGCCAGTTTTCCCAACACCATGTATTAAATAGGGAATCATTTCTCCATTGCTTGCTTTTGTCAGGTTTGTCAAAGATCAGATGGTTGTAGATGTGTGGCATTATTTCTGAGGTCTCTGTTCTTTTCCACTGGTCTACATATATATATGTTTTGATACCAGTACCATGCTGTTTTGGTTACTGTGACCTTGTTATATAGTTCAAAGTCAGGTAGCGTGATGCCTCCAGATTTGTTCCTTTTGCTTAGAATTGTCTTGTCCACACAGACTCTTCTATTAGTTCCATATGAAATTTACAGTAGTTTTTTCTAATTCAGCAAAGAAAGTCAATGGTAGCTTAATGGGGATAGCATTGAATCTATAAATTACTTTGGGCAATATGGCCTTTTTCGTGATATTGATTCTTCTTATCCATGAGCATGGAATGTTTTTCCATTTGTTTATGTCTTCTCTTATTTCCTTGAGCAGTGGCTTGTAATTCTCCTTGAAGAGGTCCTTCACATCCCATGTAAGTTGTTTTCCTAGGTATTTTATTATCTTTGAAGCAATTGTGAATGAGAGTTCACTCATGATTTGGCTCTTTGTCTGTCTATTATTGGTGTATAGGAATGCTTGCGATTGTTGCTCATTGATTTTGTATCCTGAGACTTTGCTGAAGTTGCTTATCAGCTTAAGGAGATTTGGGGCTAAGATAGTGGGGTTTTTTAAATATGCAATCATGTCATCTGCAGACAGAGACAATTTGAGTTCCTCTCTTCCTATTGAATACCCTTGATTTCTTTCTCTTGCCTGATTGCCCTAGCCAGAACTTTCAATACTCTGTTAAATAGGAGTGGTGAGAGAGAGCATCCTTGACTTGTGCTGATTTTCAAAGAGAATGCTTCCATCTTTTGCCCATTCTGTATGATATTGGCTGTGGGTTTGTCATAAATACCTCTTATTATTTTGAGATATGTTCCATCAATGCCCAGTTTATTGAGTGTTTTTTCATGAAGAGGTGTTGAATTTTATTGAAGTTCTTTTCTGCATCTATTGAGACAATCATGTGGTTTTTGTCATTGGTTCTGTTTACATGATGGATTATGTTTATTGATTTGTGTATGTTGATCCAGCCTTGTATCCCAGGAATGAAGCTGACTTGATCATGATGGCTAAGCTGATGTGCTGCTGGATTCAGTTTGCCAGCATTTTATTGAGGATTTTCACAAGAATATTCATCAGTAATATTGGCCTGAAATTTTGTTTTTTTGTTGTGTCTCTGCCAGGTTTTGGTATCAGGATGATGCTGGCTTCATAAAATGAGTTAGGGAGAAGTCCCTCTTTTTCTATTGCTTGGAATCGTTTCGGAAGGAATGGTACCAGCTCTTCTTTGTACCTCTGGTAGAATTTGGCTGTGAATCCATCTGGTCCTGGACTTTTTTGATTGGTAGGCTATTAATTACTGCCTGAATTTCAGAACTTATTGGTCTGTTTAGGGATTTGACTTCTTCCTGGTTTAGTCTTGGGAGGGTGTATGTGTTCAGAAATTTATCAATTTCTTTTAGATTTTCTAGTTTATTTGCAAAGAAGTGTTTATAGTATTCTCTGATGGTAGTCTGTATTTCTGTGGGATCAGTGGTGATATCCCCTTTATCATTTTTTTAATGTGCCTATTTGATTCTTCTCTCTTTTCTTCTTTATTAGTCTGACTAGAGTTGTATCTATTTTGTTAATCTTTTCAAAAAATATGAGCTCCTGGATTCATTGATTTTTAAAGTTTTTTTTGGCGTGTGTCTATATCTCCTTCAGTTCTGCCTAATCTTAGTTATTTATTTTCTTCTGCTAGCTTTTGAATTTATTTGCTGTTGCTTCTATAGTTCTTTTAATTGTGATGTTAGGGTATCAATTTCAGATCTTTCTTGCTTTGTCATGTGAGCATTTAGAGCTATAAATTTTCCTCTAAACACTGCTTTAGCTATGTCCTAGAGATTCTGGTACATTGTGTGTCTTCATTCTCTAGTTTCAAATAACTTATTTATTTCTGCCTCAATTTCATTGTTTACCCAGTAGTCATTCAGGGGCAGGTTGTTCAGTTTCCATATAGTTCTGTGGTTTTGAGGGAGTTTCTTAATCCTGAGTTCTAATTTGATTGCACTGTGGTCTAAGAGACTGTTTGTTGTGATTTCCATTATTTTGCATTTGCTGAGGAGTGTTTTACTTTCAACTATGTAGTCAGTTTTATAATAAGTGTGATGTGGTGCTGAGAAGAACGTATATTCTGTTGATTTGGGGTGGAGAGTTCTGTAGATGTCTGTTAGGTCTGCTTGGTTCAGAGCTGAGTTGAAATCCTGAATATCCTTGTTAATTTTCTGTCTCATTGATCTGTCTAATATTGACAGTAGGTTGTTAAAGTCTCCTGCTATTATTGTGTAGAAATCTAAGTCTCTTTGTAGGGCTCTAAGAACTTGCTTTATGAATCTGGGTGCTCCTGTATTGGGTGCATATATTTAGGATAGTTAGCTCTTCTTGTTGCATTGATGCTTTTACCATTATGTAATGCCCTTCTTTGTCTTTTTTGTTTGTTTGTTTTAAAGTCTGTTTTATCAGAGACTCAGATTACAACTCCTGTTTTTTTTCTTTCCATTTTAAATGTTCCTCTATCACGTTATTTTGAGCCTATATGTGTCTTTGCATGTGAGATGGGTCTCCTGAATACAGCACACCAATGGGGTCTTGACTCTTTATCCAATTTGTCAGTCTGAGTCTTTTAATTGGGGCATTTAGCCCATTTATATTTAAGGTTAATATTGCTATGTGTGAATTTGATCCTGTCATTATGATGCTAGCTGGTTATTTTGCCTGTTAGTTGATGCAGTTTCTGCATAGTGTCTAGGGTCTTTACATTTTGGTATGTTTTTGCAGTGGCTGGTACTGGTTTTTCCTTTCCATATTTAGTGCTTTCTTCAGGAGTTCTTGTAAAACAGGCCTGGTGGTGACAAAGTCCCTCAGCATTTGCTTGTCTGTAAAATATTTTATTTCTCCTTCAATTATGAGGCTTAGATTGGCTGGATATGAAATTCTGGCTTGAAAATTCTTTTCTTTAAGAATGTTGAATATTGGTCCTCACTGTCTTCTGGCTTGTACGATTTCTGCAGAGAGATCCACTGTCAGTCTGATGGTCTTCCCTTTGTGGGTGACCCAACCTTTCTCTCTGGCTACGCTTAATATTTTTTCCTTTATTTCAACCTTGGTGAATCTGATTATTATGTGTCTTGGGATTGCTCTTCTCAAGGAGTATCTTCGTGGTGTTTTCTGTATTTCCTGAATTTGAACATTGGCCTGTCCTGCTAGGTTGGGGAATTGTTCCTGGATAATATCCTGAAGTGTGTTTTCCAACTTGGTTCCAATCTTTCCATCACTTTCAGGTATACCAGTCAAACCTATGTTTGATCTTTTCACATAGTGCTATATTTCTTGGAGACATTGTCCATCCCTTTTAATTTTTTTTCTCTAATCTTGTCTTCATGCTTTACTTAATTAAGTTGATCTTCAATCTCTGATATCCTTTCTTCCACTTAATCAATTCAGCTATTGATATTTGTGTATGCTTTATTAAGTTATCATGCTCTGTTTTTCAGCTATATCTGGTCATTTATGTTCTTCTCTAAACGGGTTATTCTAGCTAACAGTTCTTATAAGTTTTTATCAATGCTCTTTGCTTCCTTGCATTGGGTTACAAAATGCTCCTTTAGCTCAGAGGAGTTTGTTATTACCCACCTTCTGGAGTCTACTTCCGTCAATTCGTCAAACATTCTCTGTCCAGTTCCCTTGATGGTGAAGAGTTGTGATCCTTTGGAGGAGAAGCAGCATTCTGGTTTTTGGAATTTTCAGCCTTTTTGCACTGGTTTTTCCTTATCTCCATGAATTTATCTACCTTTGGTCTTTGATCTTGGTGACCCTTGGATGGGGTTTTTGCATGGACGTCCTTTTTGTTGATGTTGATGCTATTGCTTTCTGTTTGCTCGTTTTCCTTCTAACAGGCCCCTCTTCTGCAGGTCTGCTGGAGTTTGCTGGAAGTCCACTCCAGAACCTGTTGGCCTTGGTATCACCAGAAGAGGCTTCAGAATAGTAAAGATTGCGGCCTGCTCCTTCCTCTGGAATTTTTGTCCCAGAGGGTCACCTGTCAAATGCCAGCTGGAGCTCTCCTATATGAGGTGACTGTCGACCCCTGCTGAGAGGTATCTCCTAGTCGGGAGGCATAGGGGTCAGGGACCCACCTGAGGAGGCAGTCTGTCCCCTAGCAGAGCTTGAGTGCAGTGCTGGGAGATCTGCTGCTCTCTTCAGAGTTGGCAGGCAGGAATGTTTAACTTTGTTGAAGCTATGCCTGCAGCCACCCCTTCCCCCGGGTGCTCTGTCCCAGGGAGATTGCAGTTTTACCTATATGCCCCTGACTGGCACTGCTGCTGCCTTTCTTTCAGAGATGCCCTGCCCAGAGATGAGGAATCTAGAGAAGCAGTCTGGCTATAGCAGATTTGTGGTGCTACAGTGGGCTCCACCCAGTCTGACCTTCCCAGTGGCTTTGCTTACACTGTGAGAGGAAAACCACCTACTCAAGCCTCAGTAATGGTGGATTCACCTCCCTCTACCAAGCTCAAACATCCTAGGTCTACTTCAGACTGCTGTGCTGACAGTGAGAATTTCAAGCCAGTGGATCTCAGCTTGCGGGGCTCTGTGGAGGTGGGATCCACTGAGCTAGATAACCTTAGTTACCTAGCTTCAGCCCCCTTTCCATATGGTTCTGTCTCACTGCTGTTCCAGGTGCCACTGGGGTACAAAAGAAAACTCCTGCAGCTATCTCAGTGTCTGCCCAAATGGCTGCCCAGTTTTCTGCTTGGAATCCAGGGCCCTGTTGGTGTAGGCACTCGAGGGAATCTCATGGTCTGTGGGTTGCAAGGACCATGGGAAAAGAATAGTACCATGATGCTAATTTTCAACACCATAGATTGATATCTGATGTTTTTATATTATAAAAATTACACAATATATTATTTACCCTTCTACATTTATGTTCTTTCATTTGGGTTGACTTCTGTTCCAGTTCTTTCATTGTTGTCACTATATTCAATGTATGCAACAAATTTATTACAATAAAATGTATAATAGATCTTTGTCTTTTGGAGGGGTTTATTTTAATAGAGTTTCTGTGCATGTACCTGTACATAATTTATTGTGCATTTGTGTAGATATATACTGAAAAGAGAAATAAAATTGCAGAATAATGGAATATAAATATGTATAAATATATAGATGTATCTATCTATCTATCTATCTGAGAGATGATTGATAGGTAGATAGATTCTGGTCTATTTGATACTTAAAATGGTTTACAGAATTGTTGACACAAACTTGCATTTCCAGCATTAGTATACAAGCAAGGGTGGCAGTTACTTTACATCTTTTCAAATATTTTATATTGTTTGTCTTTTTTTTTTTTTATTTTTCTACTTTTGCCATTCCTGTGAGTGTATAGTGGTTTTAGATTATGGATTTAATTTAAATTTTCCAAAGAAACTCAGTAACTTTTCATTTGAATGTCTTCTTTTATGAAATACCAATATTTTCAAGCAATTCTCTTTCTCATACTTATTAGAATTTCATTACATATTATGGATATGAGTCATGTATTGAAAATATATAAAAATTTCTCCCACGTCATGTTTATTTTTAATGTTTTAATGCTATATGTTACATATAATCCAATTTATGTTTTTATGTCCTTTGGGATTACTGCTGGTTTTATTATTATTATTATTATACTTTAAGTTCTACGGTACATGTGCATAACATACAGGTTTGTTACATATGTATACTTGTGCCATGTTGGTGTGCTGCACCCATCAACTCGTCAGAACCCATCAACTCGTTATTTACATCAGGTATAACTCCCAATGCAACCCCTCCCCCCTCCCCCCTCCATGATAGGCCCCAGTGTGTGATGTTCCCCTTCCCAAGTCCAAGTGATCTCATTGTTCACTTCCCACGTATCAGTGAGAACATGCGGTGTTTGGTTTTCTGTTCTTGTGATAGTTTGCTGAGAGTGATGGTTTCCAGCTGCATCCATGTCCCTACAAAGGACACAAACTCATCCTTTTTTATGGCTGCATAGTATTCCATGGTGTATATGTGCCACATTTTCTTAATCCAGTCTGTCACTGATGGACATTTGGGTTGATTCCAAGTCTTTGCTATTGTGAATAGTGCCGCAATAAATATACGTGTGCATGTGTCTTTATAGCAGCATGATTTATAATCCTTTGGGTATATACCCAGTAATGGGATGGCTGGGTCATATGGTACTTCTAGTTCTAGATCCTTGAGGAATTACCATACTGTTTTCCATAATGGTTGAACTAGTTCACAATCCCACCAACAGTGTAAAAGTGTTCCTATTTCTCCACATCCTCTCCAGCACCTGTTGTTTCCTGATTTTTTAATGATTGCCATTCTAACTGCTGTGAGATGGTATATCATTATGATTTAGATTTGCATTTCTCTGATGGTGAGTGACGATGAACATTTTTTCATGAGTCTGTTGGCTGTATGAATGTCTTCTTTTGAGAAATGTCTGTTCATATCTTTTGCCCACTTTTTGATGGGATAGTTTGTTTTTTTCTTGTAAATTTGTTTGAGTTCTTTGTAGGTTCTGGATATTAGTCCTTTGTCAGATGAGTAGATTGCAACAATTTTCTCCCATTCTGTAGGCTGCCTGTTCACTCTGATGGTAGTTTCTTTTGCTGTGCAGAAGCTCTTTAGTTTAATAAGATCCCATTTGTCAATTTTGGCTTTTGTTGTTGTTGCTTTTGGTGTTTTAGACATGACGTCCTTGCACATGCCTATGTCCTGAATGGTATTACCTAGGTTTTCTTCTAGGGTTTTTGTGATATTAGGTCTAACATTTAAGTCTCTAATCCATCTTGAATTAATTTTCATATAAGGAGTAAGGAAAGGATCCACTTTCAGCTTTCTACTTATGGCTAGCCAATTTTCCCAGCAACATTTATTAAACAGGGAATCCTTTCCCCATTTCTTGTTTTTCTCAGGTTTGTCAAAGATCAGATGGATGTAGATGTGTGGTATTATTTCTAAGGACTCTGTTCTGTTCCATTGGTCTATATCTCTGTTTTGGTACTAGTACCATGGTGTTTTGGTTACTGTAGTCTTGTAGTATAGTTTGAAGTCAGGTAGCGTGATGCCTCCAGCTTTGTTCTTTTGACTTAGGATTGTCTTGGCACTGCGGGCTCTTTTTTGGTTCCATATGAACTTTAAAGCAGGTTTTTTTTTTTTTTTTTTTTTTTTTTTTTTTTTTTTTTTCCAATTCTGTGAAGAAATTCATTGGTAGCTTGATGGGGATGGAATTGAATCTAAAAATTACCTTGGGCAGTATGGCCCTTTTCATGATATTGATTCTTCCTGTCCATGAGCATGGTATGTTCCTCCATTTGTTTGTGTCCTCTTTTATTTCACTGAGCAGTGGTTTGTAGTTCTCCTTGAAGATGTCCTTTACATCCCTTGTAAGTTGGATTCCTAGGTATTTTATTCTCTTTGAAGTGATTGTGAATGGAAGTTCATTCATGATTTGGCTCTCTGTTTGTCTGTTACTGGTGTATAAGAATGCTTGTGATTTTTGCACATTGATTTTGTATCCTGAGACTTTGCTGAAGTTGCTTATCAACTTAAGGAGATTTTGGGCTGAAATGATGGCGTTTTCTAAATATACAATCATGTCATCTGCAAACAGGGACAATTTGACTTCTTATTTTCTATATGAAGACCCTTTATTTCTTTCTCTTGCCTGATTGCCCTAGCCAGAACTTTCAATACTCTCTTAAATAGGAGTGGTGAGAGAGGTCATCCCTGTCTTGTCCAGTCGTCAAATGGAATTTTTCCAGTTTTTGCCCATTCAGTAAGATATTGGCTGTGGGTTTGTCATAAATAGCTCTTATTATTTTGAGATATGTTCCATCACTACCGAATTTATTGAGCGTTTTTAGCGTGAAGGGCTGTTGAATTTTGTCAATGGCCTTTTCTGCATCTATTGAGATAATCATGTGGTTTTTGTCTTTGTTTCTGTTTATATGCTGGATTACGTTTATTGATTTGTGTATCTTGAACCAGTCTTGCATCCGAGGGATGAAGTCCACTTGATCATGGTGGATAAGATTTTTGATGTGCTGCTGAATCCGGTTTGCCAGTATTTTATTGAGGATTTTTGCATCAATGTTCATCAGGGTTATTGGTCTAAAATTCTCTTTTTTTGTTGTGTTTCTGCCAGGCTTTGGTATCAGGATGATGTTGGCCTCATCAGATGAGTTAGGAAGGATTCCCTCTTTTTCTATTGATTGGAATAGTTTCAGAAGGAATGGTACCAGTTCCTCCTTGTACCTCTGGTAGAATTCAACTGTGAATCCATCTGGTCCTGGACTTTTTTTCGTTGGTAGGCTATTAATTATTGCCTCAATTTCAAGGCCTGCTATTAGTCTATTCAGGGATTCAGCTTCTTCCTGGTTTAGTCTTGGGAGAGAGTAAGTGTCCAGGAAATTATCCATTTCTTCTAGATTTTCTAGTTTATTTTCGTAGAGGTGTTTATAGTATTTTCTGATGGCAGTTTGTATTTGTGTGGGATCAGTGGTGATATCACTTTTATCATTTTTTATTGTGTCTATTTGATTCTTCTCTCTTTTCTCCTTTATTAGTCTTGCTAGTGGTCTATTAAATTTGTAAGTCTTTTCAAAAAACCAACTCCTGGATTCACTGATTTTGTGGAGGCTTTTTTGTGTCTCTATCTCCTTCAGTTCTGCTCTGATCTTAGTTATTTCTTGCCTTCTGCTAGCTTTTGAATGTGTTTGCTCTTGCTTCTCTAGTTCTTTTAATTGTGATGTTAGAGTGTCAATTTTAGATCTTTCCTGCTTTCTCTTGTGGGCATTTAGTGCTATAAATTTCCCTCTACACACCGCTTTAAATGTGTCCCAGAGATTCTGGTATGTTGTATCTTTGTTCTCAGTGGTTTCAAAGAACATCTTTATTTCTGCCTTCATTTCGTTATATACCCAGTAGTCATTCAGGAACAGGTTATTCAGTTTCCATGTAGTTGAGTGGTTTTGATTGATTTTCTTAGTCCTGAGTTCTAGTTTGATTGCACTGTGGTCTGAGAGACAGTTTGTTATAATTTCTGTTCTTGTACTTTTGCTGAGGAGTGCTTTACTTCCAATTATGTGGTCAATTTCGGAATAAGTGTGATGTGGTGCTAAGAAGAATGTATATTCTGTTGATTTGGGGTGGAGAGTTCTGTAGATGACTATTAGGTCTGCTTGCTGCAGAGATGAGTTCAATTCCTGGATATCCTTGTTAACTTTCTGTCTCGTTGATCTGTCTAATGTTGACAGTGGAGTGTTGAAGTCTCCCATTATTATTGTATGAGAGTCTAAGTCTCTTTGTAAGTCTCTAAGGACTTGCTTTATGAATCTGGGTGCTCCTGTATTGGGTGCATATATATTTAGGATTGTTATCTCTTCCTGTTGAATTGATCCCTTTACCAGTATGTAATGGCCTTCTTTGTCTCTTTTGATCTTTGATGGTTTAAAGTCTGTTTTATCAGAGACTAGTATTGCAACCCCTGCTTTTTTTGTTCTCCATTTGCTTGGTAGATCTTCCTCCATCCCTTTATTTTGAGCCTATGTGTGTCTCTGCATGTGAGATGGGTCTCCTGAATACAGCAGACTGATGGGTCTTGACTCTTTATCCAGTTTGCCAGTCTGTGTCTTTTAATTGGACCATTTAGTCCATTTACATTTAAAGTTAATATTGTTATGTGTGAACTTGATCCTGTCATTATATTAACTGGTTATTTTGCTCGTTGGTTGATACAATTTCTTCCAACCTCGATGGCCTTTACATTTTGGCATGTTTTTGCAATGGCTGGTACCGGTTGTTCCTTTCCATGTTTAATGCTTCCTTCAGGGTCTCTTGTAAGGCAGACCTGGTGGTGACAAAATCTCTAAGCATTTGCTTATCTGTAAAGGATTTTATCTCTCCTTCACTTATGAAACTTAGTTTGGCTGGATATGAAATTCGAGATTTAAAATTATTTTCTTTAGGAATATTGAATATTGGCCCCCACTCTCTTCTGGCTTGTAGAGTTTCTGCTGAGAGATCTGCTGTTAGTCTGATGGGCTTCCCTTTGTGGGTAACCTGACCTTTCTCTCTGGCTGCCCTTAAGTTTTTTCCTTCATTTCAACTTTGGTGAATCTGGCAATTATGTTTCTTGGAGCTGCTCTTCTTGAGGAGTATCTTTGTGGTGTTCTCTGTATTTCCTGAATTTGAATGTTGGCCTGCCCTACGAGGTTGGGGAAGTTCTCCTGGATGATATCCTGAAGAGTGTTTTCCAACTTGGTTCCATTTCCCCCCTCACTTTCAGGCACCCCAATGAGGCATAGATATTGTCTTTTTACATAATCCCATACTTCTTGCAGGTTTTGTTCATTTCTTTTTTTTCTTTTTTCTTTAGATTTCTCTTCTCGCTTCATTTAATTCATTTGATCCTCAATCGCTGATACTCTTTCTTCCAGTTGATTGAGTCGGTTACTGAAGCTTGTGAATTTGTCACATATTTCTCGTGTCATGGTTTTCATCTCTGTCAGTTCGTTTATGGCCTTCTCTGCCTTAATTATTCTAGTTATCAATTCTTCCACTCTTTTTTCAAGATTTTTAGTTTCTTTGAGCTGGGTACGTAATTCCTCCTTTAGCCCTGAGAAGCTTGATGGACTGAAGCCTTCTTCTCTCATCTTGTCAAAGTCATTCTCCAACCAGCTTTGATCCATTGCTGGCGATGAGCTGCGTTCTTTTGCAGGGGGAGATGCGCTCTTATTTTTTGAATTTCCAGCTTTTCTGCCCTGCTTTTTCTACATCTTTGTGGTTTTATCTGCCTTTGGTCTTTGATGATGGTGACGTACTGATGGGGTTTTGGTGTAGGTGTCCTTCCTGTTTGTTAGTTTTCCTTCTAACAGTCAAGACCCTCAGCTGTAGGTCTGTTGGAAGTTACTTGAGGTCCACTCCAGACCCTGTTTGCCTGGGTATCAGCAGCAGAGGCTGCAGAAGATAGAATATTGCTGAACAGCGAGTGTACCTGTCTGGTTCTTGGTTTGGAAGCTTCCTCTCAGGGGTGTACTCCACCGTGTGAGGTGTGGGGTGTTGGTCTGCCCCTAGTGGGGGATGTCTCCCAGTTATGCTACTCAGGGGTCAGGGACCCACTTGAGCAGGCAGTCTGTCGGTTCTCAGATCTCAATCTCCATGTTGGGAGATCCCCTACTCTCTTCAAAGCTGTCAGACAGAGTCGTTTGCAGCTGCAGAGGTTTCTGCTGCTTTTTGTTGTTGTTGTTGTTTAGCTGTGCCCTGTCCCCAGAGGTGGAGTCTACAGAGGCAGGCAGGCCTCCTTGAGCTGCTGTGAGCTCCACCCAGTTCAAGCTTCCCAGCAGCTTTGTTTACCTACTTAAGCCTCAGCAATGGCGGGTGCCCCTCCCCCAGCCTCGCTGCTGCCTTGTCATTAGATCGCAGACTGCTGTGCTAGCAGTGAGGGAGGCTCCGTGGGCGTGGGACCCTCCCAGCCAGGTGTGGGATATAATCTCCTGGTGTGCCCGTTTGCTAAGACCCTTGGTAAAGTGCAGTATTGGGGTGGGAGTTACCCGATTTTCCAGGTGTTGTGTGTCTCATTTCCCCTGGCTAGGAAAAGGGATTCCCTTCCCCCTTGCGCTTCCCAGGTGAGTCGATGCCTCACCCTGCTTCAGCTCTCGCTGGTCAAGCTGCAGCAGCTGACCAGCACCGATTGTCCGGTACTCCCTAATGAGATGGACCCAGTACCTCAGTTGAAAATGCAGAAATCACCTGTCTTCTGTGTTGTTCACACTGGGAGCTGGAGACTGGAGCTGTTCCTATTCGGCCATCTTGCTCCACCCCTGATTACTGCTGTTAGTATTCAGTCTGAGAAATCTTTGTATACCTCACAGCTATTAAGATGATTTTTTTATTTTCATCTAAAACTTATTATTTTACCTCATTTAATTAGCTCAAAATTCACCTGAAAAATAGTGTTTTTCATTGTTTAACTTAGGGTCAAGTGTTTTTGTTTTGTTTTGTTTTACGTATTGACACAAAATTGAGCCTCTACAAAATATGCAGAAGACTATCTTTTCTCTACTGTTCCTCTTTTAAATAAACCATGACATAATATTTGTTATTCTGTTTTGAGTTTCCTCTTCTGCTCCATCAGTCAACTTGTCTTTCATTATGCTGATAACATAGCATCTTAATTACCATATTTTTATAGTAACTCTTGATAAAATAGCTAGAGTTCAAGAACTTTGTTGATCTTCAGTATCCCCTTAGTCGCTATCAGCTGTTTACATTTTTATTAAAAAATTAAATAAACTTCTTATTTTCTATGAAAAACTTGCTGAGATTTTGCTAGGATTGTATTAAATCTGTAGAATAATTTGGGGAAAACTGACATCATTATAATCTTGAGTGCTCCAACCCATGAACATTTTGTATTTATTCATTTATTTAAATATGTCATTTTCTTTTTTACTTTTAACATAAAGGTTATATTGGTTGTATGACATATTTACTCATAGATATTTGATTTTTTTGACCATGGTCCTTTTTTTTTTTTTTTTTTTTTTTTTTTAAGTATTTTCTGGTAGCCAGGTACAGTGGTGCATTCCTGTCATCTCAGCTAGTTGTGACACTGAGGTGGGAGGATTGTATAAGCACAGGAGTTTAAGGCCAGCCTGGGCAACATAGCAAAACAGTGTGTCTTAAATTTTTATTTTCTATTTGTTCATTGCTATTGTTTAAAAGCTGAAAGCAATCTTTGTATATTGACCTTGTATTAGCCACTTTTTAAAATTCATATGTTCCATATTACAAACCTCAGAAGATATGTTTAAATTTAACCCATCTACATGATAAATTATATAGATTTTCTGTACTTAATAGATTGAATAAGATCTCTTACCAGTTTGCTAAATGCTGTTGTAATTAATATTTGCTAAATTTTACTATATGCTTTTCTTGTATTTTTCTGAGTAGTTTAATTTTTGAATGTTAAACCATTACATCCTTTTTTGTGTCTTAAGTCTGTTCACGATACTAAAACAAAATAACTTAAACTGGCCATTTAATAGGAACAGAAATGTATTCCTTACAATTCTGGAGAATGGGAAGACCAAGATCAAGCTGCTCTCAGATTCGGTGTATGGTGAGGGCTGCCCTCTGCCCAATTGGCACTTTCTCTTTTCGTGTGTGTGTGTGTGTGCATGTGTGTGTGTGTTTTGACATTTTCTTTTCTTAACTTTTATTTCAGGTTCTAGGTTACCTGTGAGGGTTTGTTCCATAGGTAAACTCATGTTACAGGTGTTTGTTGTACAGATTATTTTATTACCCGGTTATTAAGCCCAGAACCCAATAGTTATATTTCCCCTCCTCTCCCTGCTCCCATCTAACCTCAAGAAGACCCCAGTGTCGCTTGTTTTCTTCTTTGTGTTCATGAATTCTCATCATTTAGCTCCCACTTACAAGTGAAAACATGTGGTATTTGGTTTTCTGTTCTTGTTTTACTTTGCTAAGGAGAATAGCCTTCACCTCCATCCATGTTCCTGTAAAATACATGACATCATTTTTTTTTACAACTGTATAGTGTTTCATGGTGTATATGTACCACAGTTTCTTTATCCAGTCATTGATGGGCATTTAGGTTGATTTCATGTTTTTGCTATTGTGAATAGTGCTGCAATAAACATTTTTGTGCATAAGTCTTTATGGTAGAATCATTTCTATTCCTTTGAGTATATACCCAGCAATGGGGTTGCTGGGTTGAATAGTAGTTCTGCTTTTAGCTCTTTGAGGAATTGCCATACTGCTTTCTACAATAGTTGGACTAATTTGCACTCCCACTAAAAGTGTATTGTTTTTTTTTTCTCCACAATCTTGCCAGTATCTGTTAGTTTTTGACTTTTTAGTAATAACCATTCTGAGTGGTGTGAGATGGTATTTCCTTGTGGTTTTGATTACACTCTAATGATCAGTGATGTTGAACATTTTTTCCTATGCTTATTGGCCACATGTATGTCTTCTTTTGAAAATTGTGTTTTCATGTCCTTTGCCTGCTTTTTAATGGTGTTGTTTCTTTTTCTCTTGTAAATTTATTTAATTTCCTAATAGATGCAGGACAGTAGACCTTTGCTGGATGTATTGTTTGCAAATCTTCTCCCATTCTGTAGGCTGTCTGTTTACTCTGGTGATAGTTTCTTTTTCAGCGAAGAATCTCATGTTTAATTAGATCCCACGTGTCAATTTTTGCTTTTGTTGTGATTGCTTTCGGTGTCTTTGTCATGAAATCTTTGCCCATTCCTATTTCCAGGATGGTATTGCCTAGGTTAGCTTCCATGGTTTTTATAGTTTTTGGTGTTTTAGTTAAGTTAATCAATGTTATATTAATTTTTGTAAACAGTGTAAGGAAAGGGTCCAGTTGTAATCTTCTGAAGATGGCTAGACTGTTATCCCAGAACAATTTATTCAATAGGGAGTCTTTTCCCCATCGCTTTTGTCAGCTTTGTTGAAGTTCACATGGTTATAGGTGTGAAGCCTTGTTTGTGGTCTCTCTATTATGTTCCTTTGTTTTATGTGCCTGTTTCTGTACTGAAACCATGTTGTTTTGGTTACTATAACCTTGTGGTATAGTTTGAAGTTGGGTAACATGATGCCTCCAGCTTTGTTCTTATTGTTTAGGATTGCTTTGGCTATTCAGGTTCTTTTCGGGTTCCATATTAATTTTAAAATAGTTTTTTGCTAGATCTGTGAATTATTGGTAGTTTGATGGGAATAGCATTGAATCTGTAAATTGTTTTGGTCAATTTAATGCTTGATTCTTCCTATTTATGAGCATGGGACTCTTTTTTTTTTTTTTTTTTTTTTTTTTTTCATTTGTTTGTGTCTTCTCTGGTTCCCTTGAGCAGTGGTTAATAGTTCTCCTTGAAGAGGTCCTTCACTTTCCTTGTTAGTTGTATTCCTAGGTGTTTTATTCTTTTTTGGCAACTGTGAATGGGACTGCCTTCCTGATTTGGCTCTCAGCTTAGCCAGTGTCACTGTATAAGAATTCTAATGATTTTTGTACATTGATTTTGTATCCTAAAGCTTTGTGGAAATTTTTATCAGCTGAAGGAGGATTTGGGCCAAAATTGCGGGGTTTTCTAGACATAGAATTGTGTCTGCAAACAGAGATAGTTTGACTTCCTCTCCTACTATTTGGATGTCCTTTCTTTCTTTCTCTTGCCTGATTGACTTGAATAGGACTTCCAATATTGTGCTGAATAGGACTGGTGAGAGAGGATATGCTTGTCTTATGTTGTTTTTCAAGGGGAAGGCTTCCAGCTTTTTCCCATGTAGTATGATGTTGGCTGTGGTTTTTTTAATAGATGGCTCTTATTTTGATGTGTGTTCCTTTAATATCTAGTTTCCTGAGAGTTTTTCACATGAAGCAGTGTTGAATTTCATCAAAAGACTTTTCTGCATCTACTGAGATAATCATGTGGATTTTGTCTTTATTCTTGCTTATGTGATGAATCACATTTATTGATTTGCACAAGCTGAAGCAACCTTGTATCCCAGAGACGATGCCTACCTGATTGTGGTGGATTAGCTTTTTGATATTCTGTTGAATTTGGTTTGTGAAAGTTTTGTTGAAAATTTTACATCAGTGTTTATCAAGTATATTGGCTAAAGTTTTCTTTTATTGCTGTGTCTCTGCTAGATTTTGGTATCAAGATGATACTGCTTTCGTAGAATGAGTAGAGGAGAAGTCCCTCCTCCTCACTTTTTGGAATAATTTTAGTGGGAATGACACCATCTCTTCTTTGTACATGTGGTATAATTCAGTTGTTAATCCATCAGGTTTTGGGCTTTTTTCATTGGTAGGCTATTTATAACTGATTCAGTTTTGGAGCTCATTACTGGTCTGTTCAGGGAATCAATTTCTTCCTGGTTCAGTCTTGGGAAGGTGTATGTTTCTAGCAATTTATCAGCCTCTTCTAGGTGTTCTAGTTCATGTGCATAGAGGTGTTCATGGTAGTTTATGTTGGTTATTTTTTGTTCCTTCAAGATCAGTGGTAACATTCCCTTTGTCATTTCTAGTTGTGTTTATTTGTATCTTCTCTCTTTTCTTTACTAGTCTGTATAGTGGCCTATTTTATTCATCTTTTCAAAACTAACTCCTGAATTCTTTGATCTTTTGAATGGGTTACCTTGTCTTGACTTCCTTCAGTTCAGCTCTGATTTTTGTTATTTCTTGTCTTCTGCTAGCTATGGGGTTGATTTAGTCTTGCTTCAATTAATTCTTTCAGTTGTGATGCTAAGTTGTTAAATTGAGATCTTTCTAACTTTTGATGTGGACATTTAGTGTTATGAATTTCCCTCTTAACACTGCCTTAGCTGTGTCTCAGAGATTCTGGTATATTGTATTTCTGTTATCATTATTTTCAAAGAACATTTTCATTTCTGTCTTTATTTCATTATTTACTCAAAAGTCATTCAGAAGAATGTTGTTTAGTTTCCTTCTAATTGAATGATTTTGAGCAATTTTCTTAGTCTTGACTTCTATTTTTATCTCACTGTGGCCTAAGATTGTGTTTGGTATTATTTTGGTTCCTTTACATTTGCTAAGGATTTTTTATGTCCAAGTACATGGTTGATTTTAAAGTATGTGCCATATGATGATGAGAAGAATGTGCATTCTGTTGTTTTTGTGTGGAGAGTTCTACAGAGGTCTATCAGATCCATTTGATCCATTGTTGAGTTCAGGTCCTGAGTATCTTTGTTAATTTTCTGCCTTGATAATCTGTCTAATACTGTCAGTGAAGTATTGAAGTGTCACACTATTATTATGTGGGAGTCTATTTGTCCTTGTACATCTCTAAGAACTTGCTTTATGAATCTGGGTGCTCTTGTGTTGAGAGCATATATATTTAGGACACTTAGGACTTGTTGAATTGAGCCCTTTACCAATACATGATGCCCTTTGTCTTTTTTTATTTTGGCTGGTTTGAAGTTTGTTTTGTCTAAAATTAATTAAGCAATCTGCTTTTTTTCTGGTTTCCATTTGCTTGGTTGATTTTTCTCCATCACTTTGTTTTTTTGCCTATGGTTGTCATTACATGTGAGATGGGTCTCTTGAAGACAGTGTACCATTGGGTGTTACTTTTTTATTCAACTTGCCACTCTGTGCCTCTTAGGTGGGGCGTTTACCACATTTACATTCAAAGTTAGTATTAATGTGTGGATTTGATCCTGTTGTTGTGCTGTTAGCTGGTTATTGTGTTGACGTGTTTGGTTGGTTGCTCTCCAGTGACCCTGGACTGTGTGTTTAAGTGTGTTTTCGTATTAGCTGATAGTGGTCTTTTCTTTCTATATTTACTGCTCCTTTCAAAATCTTTTATAAGGCAAGTCTAGTAGTAATGAAGTCCATCACATTTCCTTATCTGGAAAGGATCTTTTTTCTTCTTCACTTAGGATGCTTAGTTTGGCTCGATATGATATTCGTGGTTGAAGATTTTTGTTTCCTTTAAGGATGTTGAATATAGCCCCCGAATCTCTCTGGGTATCAGATTTCAGCTGAGAAGTCCTCTGAAACCCTGATGGGCTTCCCTTTGTAGGTGACCTCCCTTTTCCCTCTAGCTGCCTTTAACATTCTTTCTTCAATGTTGACCTTGGAAAATCCAATAATTATGTGTCTTGAGGATGATCTTTTTGTGTAGTCAAGTAGCCAGACTGTTTTCCACAGGGTCCCTGCCTTTGCTACACTTCTCACTGGGTAGCACCTCCCTAACTGTGTTCCCAGCACAGTCTCCCTGCTCCCACCTTAACTCTCTGGCCAATAGCAGTCCTAAATTTCTCTGGGATGAAGCTCCCAGAGGTAACAGAGACACCTGCCATTTTTCCTGTTGCTACAACTCCTACCTGCACTCCCCTAAGACTGGGAAAGAGTGAACAACCTAGGAGTATCACGGGTCTCCAGGACACTGAAACTCACTCATGCAAAAGTGGTCAGACTATTTACCACATGCATCTCCCCCAGCACAGCTGCCCTGATGCTGCCTAAACACTTCAGTTGGTGACAGCTTTGTATTTCTCTACGGACGAATTCCTAAAGACAACCCACAGCCCTCTGCCATTGTAGCTGCAACAGCACTACCTTACTGTCCTTGGCCTAAGGAAGAAACAAAGAGCCTGGTTGCTTCACTGGCAACTCTAGCATGCCACAGCTGCCACACAGAAGGGAGTGCAGTCTTTCTTCCCTATGAGACGCCATCCATTACTCTTCACCAAGCCTGGCCCTGTCTTGGGCCTGCAGCACAGTCAATTCATCCCCTGCTGAACATTTCCATTGACAGAAGCGCTGTGATTCTCTGAGGTGGGGTTCCCAGAAACAATTGACAGCCCTTCTGCCATGCCACTGGAGTGATATTGCTTTTGCTGCCCTCAGACTGGGAAAGGAATAAACATCCTGAGTGCTTTACTTTAACTTCTAGCATGCTGCAACCACTCTAAGGTGAAGAGACCAATATTTGTTTGCTGCTAGCCCTTTCCCCTTAACACTTGTCACCAGGGAGGGTCATCGAGCTTGAGCCTGTAAAGCAGCTACTCCACCTGATGGTGACCATTCCAATTGGCAGTGGCTCTGCATTTCTCTGGGATGGAATCCCAAGAAACAAGTGAAAGATCCTCCGCTACTGCCATTGCCATGGTCCTCACCCCTTCTGTGCCCAAGTTGGGAGACAACAAAAACCCTGAGTTCTCTCAGAGCTGCACTGCACAGCCAGAGAGTGCTAAGCAGAGATCTTCAGCTAGCATTCAAGTGGGAGAGAAACCCACATCCTCATAACACGGAAAGTGAGCACAACTGCAAATACAAGCAAGTATATAGGAGCAACGTGGCTGAGCAAGATCCCACCTACCAGCCATTACACTTAAAGACCAGGTACTGTATTGCAGCCAAACCTCAGTACCAAAAATAATTTACTAATATACCCCCCTGTGAAACCAATTACAAGAAGTTAGCCACAAATAAAGACCCTCACACAACTTCCATTCTGTAAAAACATCCAGGAATGAAGCCAACTGACTATAATCTAATTACACAACAGTTAAGGGAACATCAGTTCACCCAGGTGAGAAAGAATTAGTGCAAGAACTCTGACAACTCTAAAGGCCAGAGTGTCTTCTTACCTCTAAATGATGACACTAGCTCCCAAGTAATAATTCTTAAACAGAAAAAAAAAAAAAAAATGGCTGAAATGACAGAATTCAGAATCTGGAGGGCAACAAAGATCATTAAATTTCAGAAGAAAGTTGAAACCTATTACAAGGAATTTAAGGAATCCAGTAAAATGCCTTAAGAATTGAAAGATAAAATAGCCCTTCTAAGAATGCATGAAACCAAGCTGATGGAGCTGAAAAAACTCACCACAATAATTTTATAATATAATCACAAATATTAACAGCAGATTAGAAGAAAGAATCTCAGAGTTCAAAGACAAGCTCTTCAAATTAGCTCAGTTGGACAAAAATTTATAAAAGATTTTAACAACTGAGCAAAACCTCCGAGAAATATGAGATTATGTAAAGAGATCAAATCAAATAATTATTGATATCTATGAAAGAGAAAGCAAGCAACTTCAAAATATATTTGAGGATAACTTCCATAAGGACTATACCAACCTTGCTAGAGAGATAAACATGCAAATTCAGAAAATGTAGAGAACTCATGCAAGACATTATATGAGAAACCATTCCCAAGACACGTAGTAATCACATTCTTCAAGGCCAATGTAAAAGAAAAACTATTAAATGCGTCTAGAAAGTAGGAAAAGGTTACCTACAGAGGGAATCCCCATCAGGCTAACAGCAAACCTTTTAGCAGAAACTCTACAAGCTAAAAGGGATTGAGGGCCTATATTCAGCATTCTTAAAGAAAAAAAATTCCAACCAAGAATTTCACATCCAGCCAAACAAAGCTTCACAAACAAATGAGAAATAAATCCTTTTCAGACAAGCAAATACTAAGGGAATTTGTTATTACTAGGTGTGCCTTAGCATTGGCCCTTGAAGAGTGCTACATATGGAAATGAAAAACTGTTACAGGCTACCAGAAAAAGACACTCAAATGGATAGGCTATCGACACTATAAGCAAATACACAATCAAGTCTACATGACAACCAGTTAACAACACAATGTCAGAACCAAATTCACACATATCAGCATGAACCTTGAACTTAGGTTAAACGCCCTACATAAAAGGCACCAAATGGCAAGTTGTACAAAGAAGCAAGACCTAACTCTAGGCTGTCTTCAAAAGACCCAACAAGAAATGGAATCCTTTAACAGATAAATAACAAGTTCCAAAATTGATTCAGTAATAGAAAGCCAACCAACCAAAAAAAGCTCACGATCAGATAGATGTATAGATGAATTCTACCAGATGTATAAAGAAGAACTGGTGGCATTACTACTGAAACTATTGCAAACAATTGAGGAGGAAGGATTTCTCTATAATGAATTTTATGAGGTCAGTATTGTCTATACAAAAACCTGGCAGAGATTAAAAAAATCAAAAACTTCAAGCCAATATCCTTCATGAACATAGATGCAAAAATTTTTAACAAAATACTAGCAAAGAGAATCTAGATGTGCATCAAAAAATAAATCCACTATGATCAAGTAGGCAACATTCCTGGGATGCAAGGTCAGTTCAACATATGGAAATCAATAAATATGATTCATCAATAAACAGAACTAAAAATAATCACATGATTATCTCAATAGATGCAGAATAAAAAAAAATCTTTCAATAAAATGCAACATGTCTTCATGTTAAAAACCCTCAATGAACTAGGTATCAAAGGTATGTACCTGAAGAGTGATCACATCCACAGCCAACATTATACAGAAGAGACAAATGCTGGAACCGTTCACCTTTAGAAACAGAACAAAACAAGGATATTCATCCACTTCCACAACTCCTATTTCACGTATTAGTGGAAGTCCTAGCATGTGCAATCAGGCTAAAGAAAGCAATAAAAGACATCCAAATAGGAAGAGAGGAAGTTAAACTAATACTAAGAAAAAAAAGATATCATTATTATTAATAATTGAGACAGCTGAACATTTATGGTATTTTAAATATTATACTTTTTATTTTGTCTCTTTGTTGTTCATTGCTTCCTTTAGTCCTTTGATGCGTATCTGAATATCCAAAAACTTAGTTACTTAAAACAATGATTTATATTTCTCATGATTTTGCAAGTTTCCAAGGCAGTTTCTGCCACAGTTTCAGCTGGGTTCATTCATGTTGCTTCATTTAACAGAAAACAATGCTGTACTGGAGCTGACTCTTATCAACAGAGGAGAGCTGATGGTTGCAGACATTCTGTAAACCAGGTACCATCACATTAATGGATTGAAATTTACCATGATTGATGTCTTTAGACAGAAAATGCCAAATGCTACAAATTAGGCATTTTTCCTTCCCATAGAACTGCATTGTTAAACATTTATCAGCACACCACCTATTGGAGGACTGGCTGAACTAAATTTCAAGATGACTTCACTAGATGTTTTCACTAATTTCTGTCAGCTGACGTTGGCAATTATCTGAGGAACCTCAGCTTTCATCCATGATATAGGTCTGATTACTTAAAAGTGTGTGGTACCTCCCCCCTTACTGTTGTTATTATCTTCTACTTGCTCCTGCTTTTGCCATGTGACATGCCTGCTCCCCCTTCACCTTCCACCATGATTGTAAGCTTTCTGAGATCACTCTAGATGCTTCCTGTAAAGCCTGCAGCCAATTAAACCTCTTTTCTGTATAAATTACCCAGTCTTCACTATTTCTTTACATCAGTGCAAGTATGGCCTAATATAGTCCACATGACCACTCACACTCCAGAAGTCTGAGCCGACTTCTTTTTTTTTTTTTTTTTTTTTTTTTTTTTTTTTTTTTTTTTTGAGACGGAGTCTCGCTCTGTCGCCCAGGCTGGAGTGCAGTGGCCGGATCTCAGCTCACTGCAAGCTCCGCCTCCCAGGTTCCCGTCATTCTCCTGCCTCAGCCTCCCGAGTAGCTGGGACTATAGGCGCCCGCCACCTCGCCTGGCTAGTTTTTTGTATTTTTTTAGTAGAGACGGGGTTTCACCGTGTTAGCCAGGATGGTCTCGATCTCCTGACCTCGTGATCCGCCCGCCTCGGCCTCCCAAAGTGCTGGGATTACAGGCTTGAGCCACCGCGCCCGGCCTGAGCCGACTTCTTTACCTCGCAGTTTCAGTGCAACACTCTAAGAGGAACAGAAGTTGAAGTTGCTATCTGTCTTAACAAGTTACATAACATTACTTCGATCACATTCCATTGGTTACTTATGTAGCCTCTCTGATGCCTAGTTTCCTTTATCTGTAAAGTTAATGTAGCTTACTAATAGCTTTTATAATAAGAATTAAGCAATAAAACCCCTATGAAACACTTATGACAGTAACTTGTACATTAAAAAATTCATAAATGTCAATTACTATTATTATTTTATACTTTACATCCTTAACATGTCTCATATCGGTCACATTTTTAACCTCATTACCACTGTCTTTGTAAAAGAGGCCTTACTTAATTCCTTAACTGTACCCAGTCTATAGCAATTCTGTCTTAGCACTTGTAGCTGTAAACAAATAGTTGTTCATTTGCCAGATTCCCACTTTTAGACTGTAAACCACGGGAGGCTTAAACTCTGGAAAAATCACTCCATTCAATAAACATGCTTTGAATTAGTTTTCTTTTAATACTATGAGATTGCTTAACCTGTTAACCCTTTTCCCATTTTCCCATGTTAATCCTTTCCCTGTTTTCCCTGAAAATACACACTAGCAGCACTTGCAGCTGCAGCATTTACCCTGAGATAAGTGTGCCACAAAACATCTCACTTTTATCATTATTTTTGGATTGCTCTTGAATATTGACTTTAGAAACAAAAGACATCATTCTATTTACAGCATTCTGTTTTTTTAGTAGTGGTATTTCTGTTTCCAAAATATAGCAATTCTCAATTGATGAAAATGTCAAATCATATAAAACAGAATTTTTATGTTTGATATTAACACCATTCTTGAACAGTCGTTACCCAAATATTCTTCTGAATCCAATTTTTCCAAAAATTGGAATCCATTAGACAATTCTGATGATTCAAACGATTCTGATGTTAGTTCTGTTTAGAAATAACTCCAATAACACTTTTTATATTTTATTTTCACATTAAAAGTTGGCCAGATTTGCTTTAGCTTCATAGAGCATGTTTATGTAATTAAATACACACGGGCAGCTTGCTGCACATTTTTTCTAAATGGAAAAAGAGTTCAGTTTTCATTTTTATCATATTGATACAGATATGACAATACATTCTTGGAGAAAAAATTAAGAACATTATTAAACAAATAAATAATTGAATGGTAAAATAATTAAAATACCTTGAGTGATAAATATACAATATTGGTAATTTAAAATACTGTGGCCAATAAACAAGTGTCAGAATGTGAGAAGAAGTATTTTACAGTAGTTGAGTGGACAGACTCTTGATACAGGTTGACTGTAATCAGATGTCAGCTCCAACAGCTTTTGCTGTGACTTTGGTAATATACTTGAACTTTTTGTGTTTTAGTTTTCTCCTGTGTAAAATTAAGATAAGAATATTTGTATCTTAGACCATTGTTGTAAGCATTTAGTAAGTTAGTGTATGTAAAGTAATAAACTACTAATGTCACATAGTAACTTCCATTTAAATTTTCTTTGTTATTAATCATATTTTCTGACACTGTCTTCCGAAATCTTTGTTCTAAAAATATCATAAATATTACAGATTCAATTAAATTAGAAAATGTATCACACCACACTTGAAGAAAGTTGAGTATAATGCAAGTATTCTATAGTTTATACCTTTTTGAAAAATGAAACACTATAATATATTTTAATGACATTTTCAGTTTAAATATAGGATAATTACCTATATCTGTTATGCTGTTTTTTTCTGTATTAGTATCTGACAAATATTAACATATATGGTTTGCCTTATGTAAATGTGGTGTACATAAAAAACTATAAAAGTAAGAAAAATTAAATCATATCTTATAATATCTTGCATTTATTGACTGTCTCTGAAGAACTCTGGTATAGTAGCTCTTATGTAACTAAATTATTTCTTTTGCTTAATCTTGCTATTTCCACTATTTGTCAATTATCTTTTCTATTTTAATCCATTTAACATCTCTTAGCTTTTGTTCTTTCTTTTTCAAATTTATCTATTACAACATTAACTTAGCTTTCAAGAGAATAGCTTGTTATTGACTACTATATAACACTAAAACTTGTTTCAGTAACAACTTTGTATCTAAACATTTTTAATACGGTAATTTTCCCAAGCTCCACTTTTACTTTAGACTGCCTCCAGCTACATTTTCATCTCCATATTAGGTTATTCTTGCATTTCTTTAAAGAAATACCTGAGGCTGGGTAATTTATAAAGAAAAAGGTTTAATTGACTGAAATTCTTCAAGCTATACAGGAAGCATGATGCTGGCATCTGCTTGTCTTCCGGGGAGGCCTCAGACAACTTACAACTATAATGAAAGCAAATAGGAGCGAGGTGTCTCACATGGTGAGAGCAGAAGCACAGGCTGGGGGAGGTGCCACACACTGTTAAACAACCAGATCTCATGAGAACTCACCATCACTAACGACACCTCCAAGCAGCATGCTCTTAAACCACGAGAACTTCCCCCATGATCCAATCACCTCCCACCCAGCCCCACCTTTAACATTGGAGGGTACAATTGAACATAAATTTTTGGTGTGCACACACATCTGAAACACATTCTTCTTCCCCTTGCCCCTCCCACATCTCATGTCCTTTCACATTCTAAAATACAATCATATCTTTCTAGCAATCTCCCCCAAAGTCTTAACTCACTACAACAATAACTCAGAAGTCTGGAGTCCAAAGTCTCATCTGAGACAATGCTACACTGTAAGCATATGAAGTCAAATTTAAATAAAAAAAATTAGCTACTTCCAAGATACAGTGGGAGTATAGGCATTGGATAAATACTCTCATTCCAAAGGGGAGAAATCAGTCAAAAGGAACAAGCTACAGGCTCATGCAAGTCCAAAATCCAGCTGGGCAGTCATTAAATCCTAAAGCTACAATATAATCACCTTTGACCTCATGTCCCACACGCAGGGCACACTGATGCAAAAGGTAGGCTCCCAAAGGCTTGGGAAGTTCTACTCCTGTGATTTTTCAGGGTTCAGCCACCACAGCTGTTCTCACAGGCTGGCATTGAGTGTTTGTGACTTTTCCAGGCACAGGATGTATGTTAGTCCACTCTGGCTTTTCTATAAAGGATTATCTGAGACTTGGTAATTTATAAGGAAAGAGGCTTTATTAGATTGTGGTTCTGTAGGCTGTTCAGAAAGCATGGTGGCATCAGCTTCTGGGGAGGCCTCAGAATACTTAAAATCATGGCGAAAGGTGAAGAGGAAGCAGATACATCTGTCTGCAGCCCGGGGAAAAGAGAAAGGGAGGAAGTGCTATGCAGCTTTAAAGAAAGATCTCATGGGAACTCTATCACAAAAACGGCACTAGGGGGATGGTACTAAATGATACTTGAGAAACTGCCCCTATGATCCAATCACCTCCCACCAGGCCCCACCTCCAACACTGGGAATTGCAACTGAACATTAGATTTGGATGGGGACACAGATTCAAACCATATCAATCTTCTTCTACTGCACGTCTATCTAATCTTAAATCTACTATTTTGCCTCAAACATGTTTCTTTGACTTTTAAAGACAGTACTTGAAATTTACCTGTGTTTCTTTGACTTTTATGGATGCTGGTTAAAATTTACTTCTGTTCTATGCAGTATATATTGTTTCAACAGGTGATATTATTTATCTTTTGTATGTGTCTTACTTCCTCTGCGCCACAAAAAAAAATTACTCTGTTCCTTTCTCTTAATTTATTTTATGCATCTATATTTTTCTCTTTACTATTAAAGAATTGGGAGTTCTCTTTTAGTCTGATATTTCAGAAATAAGAAATACTTCAGAAATAAGATTTTTTTTTTTTTTAGAATTTTCTCATTTTGAACTGGTATCTGTTCAACAATGTAGGGCCAACTAACATTTTTAGGGCCAACTATAAAACTTGTTAACAATGTAGTCACTGAGCTGGTTATTTGTCTATAGGCACTTAGCTCTGCTCTAACATTTTGTAATTTCCCTTCCCTGAAGGAAGCTGGAAGCCTAAAAACCTACTTTGATCATTTACCATCTTGGTTATTTAGATTCTGCCAGTGGGGGATAATAATGAATTGAAAGGTGGGAGTAAGAAAGGAGTCTTTTATTCTCTGTATATTGCGGTGCCTCTCGAAGGGGGAAGATGGAGATTGAAATATCTGTGATGGTTTCAGTGTTTCTGAATGCACACTGACTGAGCTCTCCAGTGCAATCAGAAGTAGCCCATGTATTACACAATGTACTCATCATTCCTACCATTATAATCAAGCAAAATAGCTCATTTCAGGCTCACATACTTGCCTTTAATTTAATCCAGTTGATGTACAGTTTTGCATTTGCTGACATGAAACAAATAGCCCATTATTCACTGACAAAAAAGTCACAACTTTCAAATGACAAATAGATTAACAAACTCACATTCCAATCCTTGAAAGCCTATTTCTGAGTTAACTTCTTTAACAAATACCAAAGCAGCCAAAGTATAGTTGGGAAATAAAAGCCTCTCTAGTGATATCAAACAGATGGGAATATAAAGAAATAAATTGATGGCAGAGAGTTCTACAGAGTTAAAGGAGGGGGTTTTCTGGAGAAGTGACTGGAGATTATGAAGGGGATGGTGAGTAGCTGTTGGAGAGTGTTATGGTCCCTTGCCTTCGTCCATAAGGTCACACTTACCCCCAACAAGCTGAGGGTGATGTCACTGCCTTTTCTTCTGTTGCTATTGCTGCTTTATATGAACTAAGCTGCCCTCTCTGCTCCAGATACTCTTGACACCACCACTGACTCTGCTGAAGCCACTGTAACAGTCGCTGTGTAGACAACACATGAAGCAGCAAAATGACTTTTTCCTTCCTCTTGCCAGTGCACTCATTGTAAAAGCTGTCTCCTGGTAAGCTGCCCTGAAAGTCTGTCCCTTGGAGTTAACAAAAATACAATTTGCAGGCTATTAGTCCCTTAGAAATATAGAGGAAGGGATGGAATGATAATAGGAACTAAGAGACAAAAATAAATAAATAAATGTTATGCACAGGAGTTTGCATGATTTAGTACTTTGGCAATCCTGGTAGGAAAAATTCATCTTTACATAGATTATCCTATTTGGGACAAATATACTGAATTAACTTCTAAACCCAGTGTTAATATGTCTCTTTCTAGAGAAGGAAGAGCCTTGATTCTTAAGATCATTTTGTCAACTAAAATAATCATTAAGACAGCAAAGAACTTTACTGCCAAGTAAAAATTTTCTCTGAGGCTACTACTATCTCCACCAAAAGCTGCCTATGTTAAGTACAACTCCACAGTCATACGAATTTTCAGGTCCAATCCTGATTATTAAACATTTCCTGCATCAAAGAAGAATGTCAAAAACTGCTCCCTGCTACTACAGGCTTTCTGTTAGGAACAGGAAGATGTCACTACTAGACCTGTACACTACTACAGGCTTTCTGTCAGGAAATCTGGAGCGGTGACATTACCGTTGCTATGACATCTGCTAATCTGTAGTAACGAAAGGCATTCTAGTTAAAATACTTGTTTGGACTCTCACAGCCTGTCCCTGTCAGCCATTTTCCTGTCAAGGCAATTCGTGGGATATAGACTCTCTTCTGGTTTATTTGGGAGGAAAGACATGTCCTTATTTCAAAGGAAAGTTTTGAGATCTAGGCTGGTGCATCCTTTAATTTCAATCTATTTCTGCTGTGTGTAGTAGAAAACACAGAATTCTGAACTAAGATGGTTCTTTTGCCTTGCTTTCAATTCTAACAAACAGTTTTCTCTGTTTTATATTTCCTGTGCCATTCAGGAGGAAAAAAAGATACATCAGTTTTCTATTGCTGCTCTAACAAATTACCACAAACTTAGTTGCTTAAGTGATACAAATGTATTCCTCTGACATTTCTGTGGGTTGGAGGGCCAAGGGATTCACTGAACTAAAATCAAGGTGTCTGAAGAACTTCATTCCTTTCAGGAAGTTTTAGAGGAGAATCTATTTTCTTGTCAGCTGCTAGAATCTGCCCTCACTTTCCGGTTCATGGCTCTTTTGCCCCATCTTCAAAGATGCCAAATGCAAGTCAACTCCTCCTATTGTATCACTTTTACTCCTCTCTCTGTCTCTCTCTCTCTCACTCTCTCTCTGTCTCTCTCTCTTCCCCTTTCTCTTACCATAACTGAGAAGGTTTCTATACTTTTAAGGACTCACGTGATTATATTTGCCCACCACAATAATCTCCCAAGGTCCAGGATGGAAATCAGATTTGTAAAGTCTCTTTGGCCATGGAAGATACCATAATCACAAATCTCAGGAAGTAGGGCATGGACATTTTGGGGGAGTCGTTATTCTGCCTATTACAAAAGAGTATTATTTCTTACTCCTACTATCTTTTCCTCTTTCCTTCCTTTCTTCCTTTCCTCTGTCCTTCCTTCTAGAATGACATTTTTCACTACAACTTCCTAATATATTGCAAAGAATTTGAGTACAAAAATCTGTCTTAATTTTGTATAACCCTGGGACCTAGTACAGTGTCTTGGCAGTGAAATATAGTCAAAACAACTATCCCCAATTTATCTTAAAATATTTTTCTTACACCTACTCAGGGCTGGCAATTGTGCAATGTAGTAAGGACAGAAAAGTAAGCAAAGTACAGCTGTTTGTGGATCTTAGGAAATAGAGATAGTAAACACAACTTTTAAGTATCAGAGTGCAAGAGAGCCAGCACTACCTAACTGCTACCTCTCTAATTTTCTCCTTCACAAAATAAAAACAACCCAATAATATCTACCTTCAGGTTTTTTTTGTGAAGAATAAAGAGGCTAAAATATCACAAAATATTTTACAAACTATAATGTCCTATATATTGACCAAACAAAAAAAGTGTTATCATGTCTGAGGGCACCAAATGTTACTTCAATTTTTGAATTAAACTTTCACTAAAACTCGAGGAACTGCCATACTATGGAATGGCAATATTTTAAATTTATACCAGAATGGAAGCACTGCCTTTACTGCAATCTTTTGATTTAGGCTTTAAAGAATGGTCATTAATCTCCTCTATGCTGATGTGATTTAGAAGGCAGTGTGTTAGTTTTTCCCACCTAGCATTTGGATTAATGCCATTCTGGCATTTCTTTATGTAGGATAATTCAAGGGACAGCCATACCGCAGAGATGGTTATTTTATATTGCTCTGTCCAGATTACTTTATCTACTTGTAGGTACTAGAGTCCAATCATTCCTGCCTAGAAATTGAGGAAGGGACAAGATTTATTTTCTCAAGAATTTTTCTAAGAATCTAACACACACATATGAAACACTGCACTAAATGTTGGTAATATGAATATACACACAATCATGTCTCTCCTCTTGTTCACTGTTTACTGTAAAATACATAAACTGATTGTCCTAAAGAATGTGAAGAGTCCTATGAAAGCAACAGTAAATCTGTTTTATATACAATACATTTTCAAGATTTTATAATTTCTTCCAACATCTTGGAAAATTAGTGCAATTTTCATGCCCAATAGAAAATCTTCAAAAAAAATGGCACCATTTCCTCTTCCCTGGGCAACAGATCTGGGAGAAAAAAAAAAAAAAAAAGACAAGTAAATGGGAAGTTTTGCATCCCTCTCTTTCACTTGCTAGAAGAGACTCACAGGACTCAGAAGGAAAACGGCAATAAGAAAACAAAATTTGAGCAGGGAAGAAGTGAGGTAAGGATGTAAAGAAAAAAGAGACCCAACAATCTTTCTCAACTGAATAGCAATTTCAGTTTCTATTGCAGGTCCTTAAGAAAAGAAATGAATTTTACTTTTAAGGAGTACATTTCTGTTTGTTCTGGGTCAACTGTTTGAAGAGAGGGAGAATTCTTGCATTCATTTTCCAATTTAACTTACAGATTTTATAATAACATCTGAAAAGTGTTAATAATTATTAGAAAGATTAACCTTTTTTTTTTTTTTTTTTTTACTTAAAACATGTCTACTGGACACTTATGCTTTTGTTAAATACTTCTAAATATAATTCTCCCTGGCTATTTGAGAATATTGTTTAAGTAACATTGAAATGTAACCAGAATTCCTAAAAGTATGCTAATGCTTTTCTTCAAGCAGTTACACTTCTGAATGGAGTGCAGAAAACATTAGGTGGTAATGGGAGGTGAAGGGATAGTCCACGAATGATCACATCACACATGTCTTAACTGTCAAAGTCTATAGCTTGCCAAACTGAAATACGCATGAAATTCTTTTGTAAAGTGTCAAGTACCATACTAACATTGCAGCTCTTTTTCAGTGCTAACTAAAATGCAATAGATTAAAGACCGATAATATACACTTAAGTGACATTTTTAATGTGTAAAGTTTGCCTCTGTTGACTATTTTGACCAAGGTTGATACTTTGAGCCACTTTAGAACTGAGCTTCTCATTGATAATATGTAAGTGATACAAATCCTTTCATTGTAAGAAAATTTTGATTATTTCAAATTAAATATATTAAATGTTTTTATATTTATTGTATTGTACTTCTATAATGAGATCACTAACTTTTCTTGTTTTCTAAGAAAATATTGAAACTTAAGCTTTAAATTCTTTGCTTGATGACCTTAGACAAGTTCCTTAACTTCTTTTCAGTCTCCAATCTGAAAAATAGAACCAAGTGTATCCATTTCACGGGGTGATAGAAAACGTATAGAACATTAAAGATTGCCTGACATAGTATATTTATCTACTTTTAAAAATCATCACTAGGCACCTCATTAATTTATATCTCTATCATGGAAAATTTACAGAATTACTGCTTTGTAGATATTTTAAATTATTTTATTTTAAGCATGTCTTAATTCTTATGAAATAATAACTTTTACTTGATATTTAGTAATTACATTACTAGATCAAAAAAACAAAAGCCATAATATGTTAATAGACCACAGCTGGAATAGGTCTACACCATCACAGAACTACATACAGTTAGGGTTAATGATTTTCATCTTCTGTTAGCTTCTGTCAGGATCTCTAATAATAGGTTATTCTACTGCTCTTTCACTAGAAAAAATAAACTGGAAAGGACACAAAACAGAGTAAAAACAATTCTGGTTTGTATTTAGATGAGCAGTTTAGGATCATTCCTTTATAGTTATTAGATCTATGGCACTGAGCAATCATTATCTTTATGTCCTTTTTCAGGGATTTTTCAACAGTCTGTTGAGGAAGTCAAAGGACCTTCCTAGTCATTTATCATGCACTGATGTTACTTTCATCTGTGAACATATGGACTCGATTACTTTCATTAGAAAAACAAAATTGCAGAGTTTAAACTGTTGTATTCCTACAAGACAGTTTCTTACAAAGGAATGAACACATACAAAATATTTTTCAGTTTTTATATCTTAAAGTATGACATGATAATGTATTTTATGCATTATTCTTAATACACATGGTAGAGAATAGAAGCAGCTCTATTTTTCAGTTCCCTAAATAAAAAAGAAAAAGCTATAATTATATCTGAATTTCTTCCCATATAAGCATATTGGGCTAAGCAAAAGGGAAGGCAGCCCAACCTCAGGACAAGAAACATTGACAAGTTTTTGTACATGAAATGAGATTGGTGGACAACTTTGTCTGCCACTTTTAAGACCAAAAAAAAAAAAAATTAAATCTTAAAAATTGTCAAATTTTGTCCAGCTATTTGAAATAATTCAGATAGAACCTTCAACACCAGAAAGTTAAGAAACCAGTGTTTGTAATATTTCTTGAAAAATATTATCTGGATAAAAATGGAAGGACTTTGTATTCTCTTTGAAGCTCATGAATTTAAATTTCACATGTTTCATTTACTGACTTAAAATTAATTTATTAACTACTTTGTGGCCTGGAAAGAAGACAGACATTTCCCATGATTTGGGTAAAAAGTTTCCTAAAACATGACATGTGCAATGATAAAATATTAACTGAAAAACACTTAAGTAGAATCAAATAAATGTTTCACAAGTTTTAATGTTATGTATGAACAAAATTATCATTAAAAGTCCTGCAAGTCACCCTGAAACTGATTTTGAACATTTTGTATGTACATACAATTATTATTTTTTATGTATGATCTGTCTTTATATATGTATAAATGTATTATTTGCATGAATTAATTTTATACATATTACATTTTTTACCCACACAGCCTCATAAGTCTATTGTTATTAGTTTCATTTATCAATAAGGCTAAGCTGCAATGGCAACTGGACCAAGGTTACCAAGTAGAAAGTTGCAGAATCAAAGTCTATTAAATAAGTAATTACTAAGGGGAAAAAAATCCACATCTTTATAATCCACACTGGGCAAATCAAATGTTACTGATTTCATTTAAAATATCTAAGTCAGTATTCCAACAGTGAATGAAACATTCTGTCTCTGTCTGTCTCTCTGTACCCTAAAAAGACAAAAATACAAATTAAATTCACCTCAAAGAAAATTTTTTTAAAAAAATGCCTTGCTTTAAGGGATTAAAAACAAAGAATAATAAAATCTCATTGAATAATGGAAGGTATGGAATACAGCTATCATACACCCAGAAGTAAGGGTGTGTCCTTTCTCTAAACAAGAGCATCTAGAAAACCTTATTTTGCTAATAAATTGGCCAGTGCCAAAAGACTTAGTTCCGAGGTTCTCAAAGTGTGGTCCCGGAACCAGAACATCAGCATCACCTGGAAACTCATTAGAAATGTCAGTACTCTGGCTCCTCCCCAAACCTACTGAATCAAAAACTCTGAGGGTGGGGCCCACTAGTCTGATTTAACAAGCCATGCAGGTGAGTGTTATATACTAAAGTGTTTGAGAACCTTTGGCTTACTGAGACTATGTATTTTATTTTCTCCCCTCACGTGTGGGTGAAACGAGGCTTCACCCCTGAATCTGCAACCTTAGACAAGTTTCTCCACAATGCTACTCTGAGATCAAGATCTCAACTGTACATCCTGGAGACAACACAATACAAGGGAATAAAATATTATACAACTGTCAGAGATACTGTGGAGTTCAAATTAGATGATATAGAATGACACTAAGGAAAATACATTGTGAAATTTGACAAGATTCTGAACTCAAAAGGAGAAGCTGCTCTATTCATTTCAAAGCAACTCATAACAAAAGTGTTTCGCAGGGCGCGGTGGCTCACGCCTGTAATCCCAGCACTTTGGGAGGCCGAGGCGGGTGGATCCCGAGGTCAGGAAATCGCGACCATCCTGGCTAACGCGGTGAAACTCCGTCTCTACTAAAAAAAAAATACAAAACTATTAGCCGGGCGTGTTGGTGGGCGCCTGTAGTCCCAGCTACTGGGGAGGCTGAGGCAGGAGAATGGCCTAAACCCGGGAGGCGGAGCTTGCAGTGAGCTGAGATCACGCCACTGCACTGCAGCCTGGGCGACAGGGCCAGACTCCGTCTCAAAAAACAAAAAGTTTTCCAACTTAGCTAGTTTTCGGCACTAACTAATCACACCTCAATCTCACTTTTATTGTTGCTCTTCTTGTTTTTGTAACTGGCTCCTGGAGCAGGTCAGTCCCATTCCTCATTTTACAGGGACACCTTCGATGCCAGATTCTTTTTGCCTTCCGGTAAGATTTTTTTTTTTTTTTTTTTTTAGTGTGTTAGCCATTTAGGGGGAGGGAGGATAAGAAATAAAGGGACAGTATTAGAGCATGAATAAACTCTTTTTTTGTAAATATGTTTTAGTGCTTCTTCAAGATTTCTAAAATAATCTACATTATGGATTCACTCTATCATTGTAAGCCTTACTAGGATTCCTGAATTTTGACATATATTTATTTTTTCTCCTGACTGAAGGTTTGAATGACAAGAATGCATGTTTTTTATATTTTCCACAAGATAGAATAAAATACCCATCAACTCTCCTTACACATATACTTTTTAATAAATTATTTAAACTACTCATATCTCCAATGGCTAATTTGGGATGATACAGTAATGCACATGTTTTTAAATATATATCAAGAGCATATTAAGCAATTCCACAGCACAGATGAATAATATTGTTACCAATGAAAATGATGCTGTATCCTAAAACAAATAGCCAATATTCGACATAATAAAGCAAATATCCTTTTACCTTTACTATCAGTTTGGGGGCTGTTAAATTATTGGGGAAGTGGCAAGTAAATTTTTCTTTTTATCTTTTCTGAAAATAAAATAATCTGGTTATGTTCCAGGTCGGTATACAAAGAGCTTTTCTAATTTATGTATACATTTTTAAAATATAGTATAATAGAGCAAACAGCTCACCAGCATTTAGAACTGTCCTGATAACAGAATGCCAGGGCCTGGGCTTGAGTTTTGTGTAAAAAGATTGTAGGTGCTAAATCAACTCTATTTCTCATATCATGATTAATTCTCCAGAGAATTATAGCAGGTACACAAATTAGAACAGCTCTTTGAATCTTACTTTCAAATCTGAAAAAGAAAATGTGTATTGTTTTGCAATATAACTTTTGAATTAATGTGTTTTTAATTTATATTATTATTCTGATCTAATATTTAGGTATTATATATTTGAAATAAATAGACAAGCCACCATCATATTAAGCATGACATGAGGTACCTGGCATGTTCTGAGTTATGTGTACAGGTAATTAGTTCTAACTCAAAGTAATGTTCTCATAAATAGGGAACAAATATTACCAAATTCATTAATTAGTCATGCTTATACTTCTGTCATTTGGAATAATGTGTTTGTTTGAACTAAGGTTTCCTATTTATTAGAGTCATTAATGACTGTCGGTAAGATATAGTGCTCTAACATTTCACCAATATTTGAGAAATGCACAGGTATTGTATTTCTTAACAGGAGACTAGTCTCATTTTATATTTTTATGGAATGACAACCATAGTATTAAATTCTCTTGGTCTATTTCTGCTACTTTCCTTTATTTCATTCATCCTACTCTGCTTCCTCTACCATTTTTATTCTTATAACATGTATATCATCATATCATAATTACTTGTTTGCATTTCTGCCTTCCTCCAGTAAAGCACATGAATCATTCTGCTTCTCATAAGCTTCCTCATTTGTTGTTTAATGAATTTCAACACTCACTTATACACATATATTTCAATAAAACTTTCAAATGAACTATTTTAACTAAATTAAAATATTTTGGCTGTTAATATACATATGCAGTGATTCTTCTATGAATATATGCCACATACATTACTTTGCATTATATATCCAAATGCAAACACAAGGACTATTGTATTAGTCCTTTTTCATGCTGCTGATAAAGACATACCCAAGACTGGGTAATTTATGAAGAAAAAGAGTTTTAATGGAGTTACAGTTTCACATGTCTGGGGAGGCCTCACAATCATGTTGGAAGGTGAAAGGCACATCTTACACGGTGGCAGCCAAGAGAGACTGAAAGCCAAGTGAAAAGGGAAACCCTTTATAAACCATCATATCTTGAAAACAGTATGGGGGAAACCATCCCCATGATTCAATTAGCTCCCTCACTGGGTCCCTCCCACAACCCACGGGAATTATGGGAGCTACAATTCAAGATGAGATTTGGGTGGAGACACAGAGTCAAACCATATCAACCATAATTATGAATGAGAATGTTTTCAAAATCTGATGAAAATCTAAAAACCAGTATGAAAGTGTAATTTTATTTTAAGACTACAAGAATAAAAATATATATCCATGCTAATGGGAGGTTGCTTATAAGACAAAGTCTTATATATATGATTTCTTACAAGTCATTGATTCCAATATTTTTAGAAATCTACCACAACACATTATCAACAAAATAAAAGAAAATCACCCAAAGCATGTTAAATATTTTGTTATGATATTTTATGCAACTTTTTAAAGCATATATTATTTCACCTAACTAAAACAAATATAAATATTTAAAGTGAACTAAGGCAGCATTTCCCAAAGCGTGTTTCAGAAAATATAAGTCTTTATAGACGTTCTTCTTAAAAAAATGAATTAATGTTATATAGATTAAAAATAAGCATATGAAAATGTTCTTAACGACATAAGTCATCAGGGAATTGCAAATGAAAACAAGGAGATACCACTACATACATATTAGAATGAATATAATAATAAAAAAAAAAAAACTAAATTCAAATTGCTGACAAAGATTCTGAACAAGAATTCTCACTCATGCTGGTGAGAATCTAAAATGGCACAGCCACTTTGGAAGACCACTTGGCTATTTCATACAAAAACAACACTTTTGCTGTACAACGCAGCAATCATGCTACTAGATATTCATCCAGCCAAATTGAGAATGTATGACCACATAAAAACCTGTTAATGTTTATAGTGACTTTATTCATAGTCAGTAAACATGAGAAACAGTCAAAATGTCTTTCCTTAGATGAATAGATAAACTCGACACATTCATATAATGGAATATTATTCAGCAATTAAAAAAATGAGCTCTCGACTGGGCGTGGTGGCTCAAGCCTGTAATCCCAGCACTTTGGGAGGCCGAGATGGGCGGATCCCGAGGTCAGGAGATCGAGACCATCCTGGCTAACATGGTGAAACTCCGTCTCTACTAAAAAATACAAAAAACTAGCTGGGCTAGGTGGCGGGCGCCTGTAGTCCCATCTACTCCGGAGGCTGAGGCAGGAGAAAAGCCTAAACCCGGGAGGCGGAGCTTTGGAGCTTGCAGTGAGTTGAGATCTGGCCACTGCATTCCAGCCTGGGCAACAGAGCAAGACTCTGCCTTAAAAAAAAAAAAAAAAAAAAAAAAAAAAGAGCTCTCAAGCCATGAAAAGGCATGAATAACTTTTTTTTTTTTTAACTTAAAGTTCTGTGCAGAATGTGCATGTTTGTTACATAGGTGTATGTGTGCCATGGTGGCTTGCTGCACTTATCAACCCATAACCTAGGTTTTAAGCCGCTCATGCATTAGCTATTTATCCTTATGTTCTCCCTCCCCTAACTACCCCCCACATACAGGCTGCAATGTATGTTGTTTTTCTCCCTGCGTCCATGTGTTCTCATTGTTCAACACCCACTTAAGAGTGAGAAAATACAGTGTTTGATTTTCTGTTCCTGTGTGACTTTACTGAGGATGATGGCTTCCAGCTTCATTCAACTCCCTGCAAAGGACATGATCTCATTTCTTTTATGGTTGCATAGTATTCCGTGGTGTATATGTACCATATTTTCTCTATCCAGTCTGTCATTGATGGTCATTTGGGTTGGTTCCATGTATTTCCTATTGTGAAGAGTGCTGCAATAAACATACATCTGCATATATCTTTATAATAGAATGATTTTTATTCTTTTGGGTATATACCCAGTAATGGGATTGCTGCGTCAAATGGTATTTCTCATTCTAGATCATTGAGGAATTGCCACACTCTCTTCCACAATGGTTGAACTAGTTTACTTTCCCACCAACAGCGTAAAAGCGTTACTATTTCTCCACAGCCATGCCAGCATCTGTCCTTCATTGACTTTTTAATAATCACCATTCTGAGTGGTATGAGATGGTACCTTATTGTAATTTTAATTTTTGTTTCTCTTAATGATTATATAAACTTTTTTCATATGTTTTTTGGCCACATAAATGTCTTCTTTTGAGAAATGTCTGTTCAGGCCCTTTGCCCACTTTTCAATAGTGTTGTTTTTTTTCTTGTAAATTTGTTTAAGTTCCTTGTAAATTCTGGATATTGGATCTTTGCAAATGGGTAGAATGCAAATATTTTCTCCCAATCTCTAGGTGGCCTATTCACCCTGATGATAGTTTTGTCGTTGTTGTTGTTTGTTTTTTGTTGTTTCTGTGCAGAGGCTCTTTAGTGCAATTAGATCCCATTTGTCAATTTTAGCTTTTGTTGCAATTGCTTTTGGTAATTTCATCATAAAATATTTGCCCATGCCTATGTCCAGAATGGTACTGCCTAGTTTTTCTTCTAGGATTTTTGTGGTTTGGGGTTTCACATTTATGTCTTTAATCAATCTTGAGTTAACTTTTGTATACGGTATAAAGAAAGGGTCCAGTTTAAGTTTTCTGCATATAGCTAGACAGTTTTCCCAGCAACATTTATTAAATAGGGAATCTTTCCCCATTGCTTGTTTCTGTCAGGTTTGTCAAAGATGAGATGCTTGTAGAATGTTGGTAGAACGGGAATAGCTTGTAGAATGGGAATAGCATTGCATCTATAAATTACTTTGGGCAGTATGTCCATTTTCACAATATTATTTCTATCTGTGAGGATAGAATGTTTCTTCATTTGTTTGTGTCCTCTCTTATTTCCTTAAGGAATGGTTTGTAGTTCTACCTTAAGAGGTCCGTAACATCCCTTGTTAAGCTGTGTTCCTAGGCATTTTATTCTCTTTGTAGCAACTGTGAATGGGAGTTCATTCATTATTTGGTTTTTTGCTCGTCTATTGTTGTTGCATAGGAATGCTCATGATTTTTGCACATTGATTTTGTATCCTGAGATTATGCTGAAGTTGCTTATCAGCTTAAGGAGATGATGGGCTAAGACCATGGGGTTTTCTAAATATACAATCATGTTGTCTGCAAACAGTGACAATTTAACTTCCTCCTTTCCTATTTGAATACCTTTATTTCTTTCTCTTGCCTGATTGACCAGGCCAGAACTTCCAATACTATGTTGAACAGCAGTGCTGAGAGAGGATATCCTTGTCTTGTGCCAGTTTTCAAAGGGAATGCTTCCAGCTTTTGCCCATTCAATATGATATTGGCTGTGGGTTTGTAATAAATACCTCTTATTGTTTTGAAATATGTTCCATCAATACTTAGTTTATTGAGAGTTTTTAACATAAAGGGATGCTGAATTTTATTGAAGGCATTTTCTGCATCTATTTAGGTAATCATTTGGTTTTTGTCATTGGTTCTGTTTATGTGATGGATTACATTTATTGATTTGCAGCCTTGCATGCCAGGGGTGAAGCTGACTTGATCATGGTGGATAACCTTTTTGATGTATTGCTATATTTGGTTTGCCAGTATTTTATTGAGGGTTTCTGCATTGATGTTCATTAGGAATATTGGCCTGAAGTTTTCTTTTTTTTGTTGTGTCTCTACCAGGTTTTGGTATCAGGATGATGCTGGCCTTATAAAATGAGTTAGAGAGGAGTCCCTCCCTATCAATTGTTTGCATTATTTTTTGAAGGAATGATACCAGCTCCTCTTTGTACTTCTAGTAGAATTTGACTGTGAATCCATCTTGTCCTGGGTTTTTTTTTTTTTTTTTTTTTTTTTGGTTGGTATGTTATTTATCACTGCCTCAATTTCAGAGCTTGTTATTGTTCTATTCAAGGATTTGACTTTTTTCTTGTTTATTCCTGGGAGGGTGTATATGTTCAGGAATTTATTCATTTCTTCTAAATTTCTGGTTCATTTGCATAGAGGTGTTTATAATATTCTCTGATGGTAGTTTGCATTTCTGTGGGGTCAGTGATAATATCTCATTTATTTTTTTGATTCTGTCTGATTCTTCTCTCTTTTCTTTGTCTAGGTAGCAGCCTATTGCATTATTTTTTTCAAAAAAAATCAGCTCCTGGATTCATTAATTTTTTGGAGGGCTTTTCATGTCTCAATCTCCTTCAGTTCCATTCTGATCTTAGTTATTTCTTGTTTTAATTTCCAAAACATCATTTTGACAAGGTAAGAACTATTTTCTAGGCTTCACTGCCCACTAAGAACCAAAGAGAACTAGATAACCCACCATATTCACCAAGAGTAACATTCTTCTCAATTGATTTCTGGTTGTTCCTTATGCTTTTCTTTTTCAATTTTTAGGTTCAGGGTTATATATGCAGGGTACATATATGTTACATGGGTAAATTATGTGTCATAAGAATTTGGTGTACAGATTATTCCATCATCCAGGGAATAAGCATACTACCTAATAGGTAATTTTTTTATCCTCACCCTGCTTCCTCCCTCCACCTTCAAATAGACCCTGTTACCTATTATTTCCTTCTTTGTATCTATGTGTATTCAATGTTTAGCTTCAACTTATAAGAGAGAACATACAGTATTTTATTTTCTGTTCTTGTATTAATTTGCTTAGGATAATGGCCTCCAGTTCCATACATGTTCTGCAAAAGACACAATATTATTCTTTTTTATGATTGTATGCTATTCCATGGTGTTTATGTACCATAATTTCTTTATCCAGTCTACAACTGATGGGCATTTAGGTTGGTTCTATATTTTTGCTATTGTGAATAATACTATAATGAACATAAGCATGTATTTGTCTTTATGGTATAACAATTTATATTCCTTTGGTTATATACCCAATAATAGGATGGCTGGGTTGAATGGTAATTCTGTTTAAGGTTGTTTGAGAAATCTCCAGATGGGTTTCCACAGTCACTGAACTAATTTACATCCCCACTAGCAGGGTATAAGTATTCCTTACCCTCTGCATCCTCACCAACCTATGTTATTTTATGACTTTTAAGTAATAGCCATTCTGATGGGTATGAGATGCTATCTCATTGTAGTTTTGATTTGCATTTCTTTAATGATTAGTGATGTTGAGCAGTTTTTATATGCTTATTGGTCATGTGTATGTCTTTTTTTGAGAAGTAACTGTTCACATCCTTTGTCTATTTTTAATGAGGTTGTTTGATTTTGTTTATTTAAGTTTTTTCTATATTGTAAATATTAGACCTTTGCTGGGTGCAAAGTTTGCAAGTATTTTATTTTATTCTATAGGTTGTCTGTTTATTCTGTCAATAGTGTCTTTTGCTATATAGAAGCTCTTTAGTTAAATTAGGTCCTACTTGTCAATTTTTTTTTATTGTTATTGCAATTGCTTTAGGGATCTTTGCCATGAAATCTTTGCCAGGGCTTATGTCCAGAATGGGATTTCCTAGCTTTTCTTCTAGGGTTTTTATAGTTTTAGGCTTTACATTTAAGTCTTTAATCTATCTTGAGTTGATTTTTGTATATGGTAAAATGTAGGGGTCCAGTTTTAATGTTCGGCATATAGAGCTAGCCAGTGATCCTAGCAACCTTTATTGAATAGAGAGTTCTCTCTTCATTGATTGGTAATGTCTACTTTGTCAAAGTTCATAGGGTTGTAAGTGTGCAACCTCATTTCTGCTTTTCTGTCATCAAGAGCTCTACCAATGATCTTCATCAGAAACACTTGGTTCAGTGATTCTAAAATAACACAAGATCATGCTAAGCTACAGAAACTATGTGTATATATACATTGTGATATATATTACATACCTCACCTTTATTGCCAAAGTAGTTTGCTTCAGTTATCTATTTTAGGTAATCTGAGCAAAATTACAATGTGAAACATAAAATAACACATAGAAAAAATAGATTTGCGGCACTTAAATGAACATTATGAAAATAAATAATTGTATAGAGTGATACAACAGTCTCAGACATTTTATATTTCTGATTCAGCTTAATATTTATCACAAATGGCTTAAGGAAATTGCTATGACCTCCAATGTAGAAAAGAGAAAACTGAGGCCCATATAAGTTTTCATTTGTAGTAAATTTAGATCTTTTGTATTTAAACATAAGAAAGTTTCATTGCTTAATCAGTAAAAATGTACACATCTAATGATTTCAGTTATTTAATATAGCCACACCTAAAATTATATTCAATCAATGTGAAATTTATAAGTAAATGTACTCTTTTATTTGTTCTAGAGTGTTTATGCCATCTATTATGTTAACAACTTTAAATTATCCAATTAAATTATAATATTAAGTGCTTAGTGTTATACAAAATAATAAAGGCAATTTCTTTTTTATTGTGTGGGCATTCTAGTGGAAATTTGTTTACATTTCACAATGTTTGCATAGGCAATAATGTCGCTTTGTGAATTATGAGCTTGTGTTTTAAATGAGAACATTATTTTAATTATAGAATATCTTAAATGGAATATAAAGGCTAGCAATGTAATTTTATTTTAATGATCTCGATTTAAAGAAATACAGCTATTATTTTCTTAATGCTAGTAGGAGTCCCATCATTGTGCTTCCTAACACAATAGCATTCAAATTTGAATTCAAAAGCATTTTAAAAAATTTTCTGCCTCTTTCCCTGTAGACAAAAGAAAATTATTGGACAGGTAGTAAGAGAGATCAAACCCAACACTTTACAGAGAATGAACAATCATCTGGTACATTTGACCAATCCCTCAAATTTAGCTTTGTACATGATCATAAAAATCAACAGTCTACTCAATTTCAGTGAGAGGCTAAACCTTTCTGTCTACCAGAGTAAGATCCTGTTCTAGTTTTCACAAAAGCTAAAATTACACCACTGGAAATGCTTTCCTTTGAAAACAGTAAAATCATCTCTTTTATAAATGACAGATTTTTTTTCAATGTTGTACAGTATTTTCACCAACATTTTCACTTAAATGAACTTAATATATTACTTGGTGCTCTTACACAAGTGACTTAGATCAATATGAAGTTGCCTTGAGCACAGCAAGGGAAGTGGAAATGGAGAGAAAGAAAAGGTCTGCACTGGATGAGATTCTTTATCACTAACTGAAATCAAAATTGGAATACCTTAATCAAAACTGGAAATGACTTATAAAGGTAATAAGGGTCTCATGGGCTACCAGGAAATCAATATAACTGGGCCTCACAAACAACTCAAACTGAGGATTTAATGCCAAGACCAGTTCCCCATCTTCCACATCTCCTATTCTCTAGGCATTTGTTTTATGCTCTCTGAAGACCCACAATGTGGTTCACATGGCAGAAAACTTGACAGCAGAGAGCATCTAGTTTAATCTCTTATATAAATAGTTTAAACAGCTTCAGCTTCCAGAGGGACTGCAAGATTTTATCTCTATCTCAAGGCTTATCTTTTTTAGGAGATCATTGTGACTTCATCTTGAGTGTAGAATCTAACTGTGATCAGCTAGTTGCACATATATTTAGTTCTAGTGCAAGACTCATGTATTCTTCCAGTCGTGAGGATTATAGAATCACAGAATATTAGATCTAGGTTTATGTAAGGTCCTATAATCCAGTCCCTTCATTTTACTTATAAACAAACTGAAGTTTAGAAAGCAAAGTCAACTTTTTCAAGAGAAGCAGCAGAGACACTGCTCATGCCCCAATGTCATCAAGAGCTACACTTACTCTGGGTACATATATAAATTGTCAGAACACAGTGGATACTATATTCTTTCAGTGACCACCACTTCCCACAAAAATCTTTATCTTAATTTACATATTTAAGTTTCAAAATTAATTCAAGTCCAACAGAGCATAAAAAAGAAACAATTCAAAATTAATAAATACATAAATTTTAAAATAAACTACATAAAATATAAAAGAAAAAAGGCAAAATTCCCTATTAATATGCTTTTCTCCCAGAGGCAATAAGTGCTAATAATATCCACTTTGCAATATCCCATTATGTTCTATACATCATTAGTGTGTGTGTGTACACCTGTGTGAGCTCACTTATGTAAATATACATCAACACAATTTTGCAATATCCCATTATGTTCTATACATCATTAGCGTATGTGTGTACACCTGTGTGAGCTCACTTATGTAAATATACATCAATACAATTTTCAGCATAAATTACCTTAAATGGATAAATGATTATGAGACTTGCTGTTCTTAACATCTTTACATTCATTGCATATATGTTGAACTTTTTTAACAGCTACATGACATTGCAATAGTATCTTATCTACCTCATATCATTTATTAACTGTCTATTTATTGAGTGGTTTTTAGGTTGCCTCCAAAAATTTGTATGACAAACAGTAACGAAGACTGGTAGCACCTCTGTGCTTCCTGGGACAGAGCTCTGTCCCAGGTGAAAGGCGCTCTTCCATTGCCTAATTCAAAATCCCTTCACCTGGTGCCCCCACATGTAGCAAGAAGGCCCACCATTTTTATTGCTCTACAGCTCCTACTCCTATTGCTCTCAGGATTAGGAGCAAGAAAAAAGTCTAAGGACTAACTCTGGCCTCCAGTACAGCACAGCTGCCTTATGGAAAAGCAGCCAGACTGTTTTTCAAGGAGTTCCCTGCCCGTGTTACTCCTCACTGAACAGGGCCTCTCAACCTGCACAGCCTCCCTGCCCCAAACTGAACACTTTAGTTGGTGACAGGTCTGTGTTTTGTGGGGAGAAAATCCCAGAGACAACCACTCTCCCTTTACAGTCCGTCTCCTATTACAGCTCCAGTGGTAACACCCTTATGGTCCTAGGCCTAAGGAAGAAAGGAAGGGCCTGATTGTGTGACTGGCATCTTCAGCATGCTGCAACCACCACACAGAGAGGTGCCCAGCCTCTCTTCCCTGTGAACCTCCACCCTCTATTGCTCAAAATGAAAGGTGCCTGGCTCAGGATCACAAAGCAGATGCCCCACCCCCAACTCCAACTGAGCATTCCCACTGGTGGTGGCTCTGTTTACCTGGGGTGCAGCTCCCAGCGGCAACTGATAGCCTCTTTGCCATTGCCACCACAATTGTTTTGCCCTTGTTGTCCTCATATTGGCAAAGTAATAGCCTAGGGCTTTACTTGTGCCTCGAGCATGCCAGAGTTGCCATATGGAGAAGAGCCCAATCTCCTTTCTCTGTGAGCCCCTGACACCCTGTTCTTCACCAAGCAGGGTCCCCAGCTTGTAACTACAGTGCAGTCACCCCACCCCCTGGCTGAACATTCTCATTGGAGGAGGCTCTGCATTTCTCTGGGGTAGAGCTTTCAGAGGCAACTGAAAGCCCTTCTGCCACTGCCACTGCAGTGGTACTGCCCTTGCTTCCCTCAGACTGAGGAAGAAACAAAGACCCTGAGTGATTTACTCCAGCACAACACAGCCACCATAAAGATAAGAGGCCAGCTTGTCTTCTATATGAGCCCCTGCCGCTACTTTTTGTAGGAACACGGTGAAGGCCCCAGTTTGGGCCCACAGTACAGATACCCCGCACTGGGCTGATTGCTCTGATTGGTAGCAGCTCTGCATTTCTCTGGGGTAGAGCTGCAAGAGACAAGTGAAAGGCCCTCTGCCATTGCCTCTTTCAGAATCCCTTCACCTGGTGCCCGCCAAGCTGGAGAGAGAACATAAAGGCTGAGTTCACCCCAGGGCTATGATGATGTGCAGCCAAGGAACGCCAAGCCAAAATCTGCAGCCAGTACTTTAGTAGGAGAGGAGCCCATACTCTCAGAGCACGAAGAGGGAGCACAGTTGCAAATGCAAGTTGATATGGTTTGACTTGGTGTCCCCACCAAATCTCATCTTGAATTGTAATCCCCCAAATCCCTATATATCAAGGGAAGGACCTGATGGGAAGTGATTGGATCACAAGGGTGGTTTCCCCCATTCTGTTCTATTGATAGTGAGTGAGTTATCACAATACCTGATGGTTTTATAAGGGGCTCTTTCTCCTTCACTCCCTCCCTCTTTCTCCTACCTTCATGTAAGATGTGCCTGCTTCCACTTCCACCATAATTGTAAGTTTCCTGAGGCATCCCAAGTCACACGAAACTGTAAATTATAAATTGACTTCTTTTTATAAATTGTGCAGTCTCAGAAAGTTATTCATAGCAGTATTAAACTGAGCTAATACACAAGGAAATACAGAGGAGCTGCATGACTGAACAATAGCCTACCTCCAAGTCACTATACTTAAACACCATCTACTAAAAAGTAGCCCAAATTGTAACACCAAAAATATGTTGTTTATATACACCATCCCCCCCATGAAACCAAGGACGATAATTCAGCTACAAATAAAGACCCTGCACAAAGTTTTGACTTTCTTGAAACATCCAGAAACTGGCTGGGCACAGTAGGTCATGTCTATAATCCCACCACTTTGGGAGGCCGGAGTGGGAGGATCACCTGAGGTCGGGAGTTTGAGACCACCCTGACCAACATGGAGAAAGCCCATCTCCACTAAATACAAAAATTACCCAGGCATGGTGGCGCATGCCTGTAATCCCAGCTACTTGGGATACTTGGGAGACTGATGCAGGAGAATCGCTTGAACCCTGGAGGCAGAAGTTGCAGTGAACTGAGATCTTGCCACTACCCTCCAGCCTGGACAACAAAAGTAAAATTCCATCTCAAAAAAAAACAGAAACTAACCCAAATGACTGCACTCAAATAACATCACAGTAATAGCAACACCAAGTCATATAGATGAGAAAGAACCAGGGCAAGAACGCTGACAACTCAAAAAGACAGAGTGTCTTCTTACCTGCAAATGACTGCACTAGTTCCTAGACAATGGCTCTTAACTAGACTGAAATGGCCAAAATTACAGAAATAGAATTCAGAATATAGATAGGAATGAAGATCATTGACATTCAGGACAAAGTCAAAACCTAGTCCAAGAAATCTAAGGAGTAAAATAAAATGATACAGGAGATGAAAGATAAAATGGCCATATTAAGAAAGAAACAACTAATCCAATAGAGCTGAAAAACTAACTTCAGGAATTTCACAATACAATTTCACAATACAAGCCATACAGATGAGAAAGAACCAGGGCAAGAACTCTGACAACTCAAAAAGACAGCATGCCTTCTTACCTCCAAATGACTACACTAGTTCCTAGACAATGGCTCTTAACTAGACTGAAATGGCCAAAATGACAGAAATAGAATTCAGAATATAGCTAGGAATGAAGATCATTGACATTCAGGACAAAGTCAAAACCTAGTCCAAGAAATCTGAGGAGTAAAATAAAATGATACAGGAGATGAAAGACAAAATGGCCATATTAAGAAAGAAACAACTAATCCGATAGAGCTGAAAAACTAACTTCAGGAATTTCACAATACAATCGCAAATATTAACAGTAGAATTGACCAAGCTGGGAAAAGAATCTCAGAGCTTAAAGACTCGTTCTCTGAAATAACTCAGTCAGACAAAATTAATTATAAAAAATGATAAAGAGGAACAAAAGCTCTGAGAAATATGGAATTATGTAAAGGGACCAAATCTATCACTCACTGGTGTTCCTGAAATACAGAAAGAGAAAGCAAGCAACTTGGAAAACATATTTGAGCTATCACTCAAGAAAATTGGCCCAACTGCACTAGAAAGGCTAACATGCAAATTGAGGAAATGCAGAGAACTCCTGCAAGATACTATACACATAGGCATCAGATTCTTCAAGATCAAGACAAAATAAAAATGTTAAAGACAGCTAGAAAGAAGGGTCAAGTCACTTACAAAGGTAACTGTACCAAGCTAACAACAGATGTTGTTACCAGAAAGCCTATAAGCCAGAAGAGATTAGGGGCCTATATTTAGCATCCTTAAAGAAAAGAAATTCCAACCAAAAATTTCACATCCACCCAAACTGAGCTTCATAAGTAAAGAAGAAATAAGATCCTTTTTGGACAAGCAACTGCTAAGGGAATTTGTTACCATCAGACCTGTCTTACAAGAGGTCCTTAAGGAAGTGCTAAATATGAAAAGGAAAGAGCATTATCTACCACCACAATGATACACTTAACACTTTTCTTATTTATAAAACAGGTGCCAGATCACTGCCAGCTCTTATTTAGTTTTACATAAACACGTTCTTTGAGGCTGGAGCAAATATGACTAATTTTCAGTGTGAAAATAAAATACAAAAACTGTTCTTGGGTAAACAGAACTATATCAGAAGTGTCTTAATCATCAGAATCATCTATTTTGGAAAAACCAAATTCATCAACTAAATCTTCAGCCAATAACTGTTCAAAAATGATGTTAACACATGTAGGAATGCTACGTTTTGTAGGATTTGACATTTTCAATGATTGAGAATTACTATATTTTGTAAATGAAAATACTACTAAAAACAGAAGGCTATAAATAAAATGTCTTTTGTTTCCAAAGTTGATATATTAGGGTGATGAAAAAATAATAATTAAATCAAGATATTTTCTGGCAAAGTTATCTCTGGGTAAATACTGCAGCCGTAAGTGCTGCCAGCAAGTATTCTCGGGGAAAATGTGAAAAGGGTTAAGTACATAGACCACTAACATTACAACGCAACTACACAATCAAGCCAACATTAATAACCAGCTAACAGCACAATGATAGGATCAAATCCATACATATCAATATTAATCTTGAATGTAAATAGCCTAATTGCCCCAATTCAAAGGCACAGAGTGTCACGATAAAAGCAGCAAGACCCAACTGTATGCTATGTTCAAAAGACCCATCTCACATGCAAAGACACCCATAGGCTCAAAATAAAGGGATTAAAAAAATCTACCAAGCAAATGGAAAGCTGAAAGAAGCATGTCTTAATGTCTGTCTAATTTCAGACATTACAGTGTTTAAACCAACAGTAATCAAAAAAGACAAAGAAGACCGTTACATAATGGTAGAGTTTAATTCAACAAGAAGACTTAACTATCCTAAATATATATGAACTCAATGCAGGAGCACCCAGATTCATAAAGCAAGTTCTTAAAGACCTACAAAGAGACAAATAACCACACAATAATATTGCAAAACTTCAACACCTTTCTAATAGTATTAGATAGACCATTGAGTCAGAAAGCTAACAAAGATATTTGGAACCTGAATTCAACACTTGACCAAATGAACCTAACAGATATCTACAGAACTCTTCACCCAAAAGCAATGGAATATGCATTCTTCTCATCTGTGCATGACACATACTCTAAAATTAACTACATGATGTCATAAACTATTCTCAGCAAAATTTTAAAAAGAAAATCATATTAAAAACATACAGATCTTAGCACAATGAACATATATATTAATACTAAGAAAATTGCTCAAAACTACAAAATTACATGGAAATTAAACAACTTGTTCCTGAAAGACTTTTGGTTAAATAATAAAATTAATGCAGAAACCAAGAAATTCTTTGAAACTAACAAGAATGAACACACAACATACTAAAATCTCTGGGACACATCCAAAGCAGTTTTAAGAGGCAAATGTATAGTACTCAATGCTCACATCAAAAATTAGGAAGATTTCAAATTAACAACATAACATCACACCTAGAGGAGCTTGAAACAAAAGAGCAAACCAACGCAAAAGCCAGCAGAACAACGGGAATCACCTAAATCCGAGTTGAACTGAAGGAAATTGAGATTCAAAAAGTCATACAAAAGACCAATGAATCCAGGGATTGCTACTTTGAAGCAATAAATAAGATGGACATACCACTAGCTAGACTAACAAAGAAAAATAAGAAGATCCAAATGAAAATCAGAAGTGATGACACAGTCATTACCACTGATCACAGAGAAATATAAAAAGCCCTCAGAGATCATTATAAACAACTCTATACACAAAAACTTGAAAACACTGAAGAAATAGACAAATCCCTGGAAACATACAACCTCCAAAGATTAAAACAGGAAGAAATTGAATCTCTGAAGGGATCAATAATGAATTCCAAAATTGAATTATTAAAAAAAGTCTACCAATCAGAAAAAGTCCAGGAACTGATGACTTCACAGTCAAATTACAGCAGATGTATAAAGAAAACGTGGTATCATTCCTACTGAAACGATTCCAAAAAATTGAGGAGAACGAATTTCTCCCTGACTCATTCTTTGAGTTCAGCATCATCCTGATACCAAAACCTGGCAAAGACAAAACAAAAAAAGAACACTTCATCCCAATATCTTTGGTTAACATAGATGCAAAAATTCTCAACAAAATACTATTAAACAAAATCTATCAGCATATTAAAACGAATCCACAGGATCAAGTAGCCTTTATCCCTTAGAAGCAAGGTTAATTCAACATGTTTAAATCAATAAATGTTATTCATCACATAAATATAACTAAATAAAACCACACATGATCATCTCAATAGACACAGAAAAGCTTTCAATAAAATTCCACCTCCCTTCATGTGAAAAACTCTCAACAAACAGGGCATCAATGGAACATGCCTCATAATAATGAGCCATCTATGTCAAGCACACAGCACACATCCTACTGAATAGACAAAATCTGGACTCATTCTCCCTGACAACCAGAACGAGATAAAGATGCCCTCTCTTACCACTCCTATACAACACAGTATATGAATTTCTAGCCAGAACAATTGGGTAAGAAAAAGAAATAAAACTCATCCAAATAGGAAGAGAGGAAGTCAAATTATCTGTTTGTAGATTACATGATTCGATACTAGAAAAACCCATAGTCTCTTCTCAAAAGCTCCTAGATCTAAAAAACAATGAGCCAAGTTTTGGGATACAAAATCAATGTAAAAAAAAAAAATAGTAGCATTTCTATAAAACAATGTCAAAGCAAAGAGTCAAATCAAGAACATAATCCCTCTCACAGTAGCCACAAAATGAATAGAATACCTAGGAATATAGCTAAACAGAGAGGTGAATATTCTCTAAAATGGGAATTACAACACACTGCTCAAATAAATCAGATATGACACAAACAACTGGAAAAAAATTCATGCTCAGAGATAAAAATAATCGATATTGTTAAAATGGCCATACTGCTCAAAACACTTTACAGATTCAATGCTATTCCTCTCAAACTACCAATGACATTCTTCACACAATTATAAATTTTTTTAAAAAAATCATGTGGAACAAAAAAAGAGCCTGAATAGCTAAAACAATCCTAGGCAAAGAAAACAAATCTGGAGGCATCACACAACCCAACTTCAAACTATACTACAAGGGTACACTAACTTAAGCCGTATGGTACTGATATTAAAAACAAACAAACAAAAACAGATATGTAGACCAATGGAACAGAATAGAGAGCCCAGAAATACAGCTACACACAACCATCTGATCTTTGACAAAGTCAATGAAAACAAGAAATGAAGAAAGGATTCCATATTTAGTAAACGGTGCTGGGATAACTGCATATTGGTATGCAGTAAATTGAAACAGGACCCCTTCCTAATAACATATGCAAAAATCAACTAAAGATGGATGAAAGACTTAAATGTAAAACCAAAAACTATAAAAATCTTAAAAGAAAACCTGGGAAATATCATTCTGGACATAGGCCCTGACAAAGATTTCATGGTGAAGACTCCAAAAGTGATTGTAACAAAATCAAAAACTGACAAATGGGACCTATTTAAACTAAATACCTGCACAGCAAAAGACCCTATCAGTAAACAGACAACCTACAGAAAGAGAGAAAATGTTTGCAAACTATGCATCACACGAAGGTCTAATATCCAGAATCTCTTAAAAAATTAAATAAATAAGTAAAAAACAACTCAGTGAGTGGGTAAAATAAATGAACAGACATTTTTCAAAAGAATACATACATGTGGCAAACAAGTATATTTTAAAATATTCAACATCACTAAGCGAAATGTATTTCAAAACCACAATGAGATACCACTCCACACCAATCAGAATGACTATCAGTAAAAAATTAAAAATGAAAATAAAAATAAACAGATAGTGGTGAGGTTGCAGAGAAAGGAAACTCTTAACTACTTTTGGCAGTGTAAGTTAAATTAACCACTTTGGAAAGCTCTCTGGAGATTTCTCAAAGAACCTTAAACAGAATTACCACTCAACTCAGTTATCTCATTATTGGGTAAATACCCAAAGGAATATGAATTGTTCTACACATACAAGTGTATGTTCATCATAGCACTATTCACAATAGCAAAAATATGGAATCGACCTAAATGTCCGTAAATATTAGACTGGCAAATAAGTGATAGTATATATACACCATAGAATAGTACACAGTACACGGCCATAAAAAATAATAACTTTGTTCCTTGCAGCAACATAGATGAAGTTGTAGGTCAATTTTCTTTTTTTCTTTTGAGACGGAGTGTCGCTCTGTTGCCCAGGCTGGAGTGCTGTGGCGCTATCGCTCTCAGCTCACTGCAAGCTCCGCCTCCCGCGTTCATGCCATTCTTCTGCCTCAGCCTCCCTCCAGAGTAGCTGGAACTACAGGCGCCCGCCACCACGCTCAGCTAACATTTTCTTTTTTTTTTTTTTTTTTTTTTTTTTCATTTTTAGTAGAGACGGGATTTCACCTTGTTAGCCAGGATGGTCTTGATCTCCTGACCTCGTGATCCGCCCGCCTCAGCCTCCCAAAGTGCTGGGATTACATACATGAGCCACCTCGCCTGGCCAGCTGTAGGTCATTTTTCTAAGAAAACTGACGTAGAAACAGAAAACCAAATACATCATGTTCTCTCTTATGAGTGAGATCTAAACATTGATTACACGTGGTCAAATATTTCGATCCTTATAAGTGGGATCTAAACATTGACGGTGTAGGGTAGTGGGAAGGAGAGCATCAAAATACTACCTATCAGTTGCTATGCTTATTACCAGGGTGATGTGATAATCTGTACACCATGCCCTTGTGATACATGATTTACCTATGTAACAAACCTGGACATGTATCCTTGAACCTAAAATAAAACCTAAAAACAATAATAAATGATAAAAAAAATATTGAAACAAATATTTATCTGTATACAGTAATCATCAGAAAAATAATATGAAAATTTCAAGTTTAAAAAAAAAAATTAAAGGAAAACTACATAAATTTAGATTCCCACCAAGACTTATTAGAATTTATATTTGTCAATCTACTTCCTTTTTGTTTACCATCCATCAAGTATTTCGTTTCTTTATTTCCATTTTTTATTTTCGTACTTCAATAGGTTTTTGGGGAACAGATGGTGTTTGGTTACATGAGCAAGTTCTTTGGTGGTAATTTCTCAGATTTTGGTGCACCCATCACCCGAGCAATGTGCATTGTACCCTATGTGTAGTCTTTGATCTCTCGTCACCCTCCACCTTTTCCTCCAAGTTCTGAAAGTCCGATGTATTATTCTTAAGCCTTTGTATCCTCATAGCTTAGCTCACACATATGAATAAGAACTAAAGCTGTTTGGTTTTCCATTCCTGAGTTATTTCACTTAGAATAACAGCCTCTAATTTAATCCAAGTTATTTTTATAACTAACTAGTATTCCATTATATATATAGATTATATATATATGTCATCCCTGCATCCCTGGTATGAAACAAACTTGATCATGGTGTATTATATTTTTGATATATAATCTAAACTATATATGTACACACACACACACACACACAAACATACACATATATACATACCACGTTTTCTTTATCCACTTGTCAATTGATGGGAAGTTGAGTTGGTTCCATATTTTTGCAATTGCAAATTGTGCTGCTATAAACATGTGTGTGAGAGTATCTCTTTTGCAAAATGAGTTCTATTTTTCTGGGTAGATAACTAGCAGTGGGATTGCTGGATCAAATGGTAGATCTACTTTTAGTTCTTTAAGGAATCTCCACACTGATTTCCATAGTGGTTTTACTAGTTTACATTCCCACAAACAGCATAAAAGTGTTCCCTTTTCACCACATCCACGCCAACATCTATTTTATTATTATTATTATTTTATTATGGCCATTGTTTCAGGAGTGAGGTTGCATCATATTGTGGTTTTGATTTGCATTGCCCTGATAATGAGTGATGTTGAGCATTTTTCCGCATGCTTGTTGGCCATTTGTAAATGGCCAACACTTTTCTTTTGAAAATTGTTCATTCACATCTTTAGCCCACTTTTTGATGGAATCATTTAATTTTTCTTGCCGATTTCATTGTAGATTCTGGACATTAGTCCTTTGTTGAATGGGTAGATTGTGAAGATTTCTCTCACACTTTATGGGTTGTCTGTTACCCCTGCTGATTATTTCTTTTGCTGTGCAGGAGCATTTTAGGTTAATTAAGTCACATCTATTTATCTTTCTATTTGTCTCATTTGCTTTTGGGTTCTTGGTCATGAAGTCTTTGCCTAAGCCAATATCTAGAAGCGTTTTTCTGATGTTATCTTCTAGAATCTTTATGGTTCCATGCTTTAGATTTAAGTCCTTGATTCAGTTTGAATTGATTTTTGTATAACGTGAGAGATTAGGATCTAGTTTCATTGTTCTACATGTGGCTTACCAATTATCCCAGGATCATTTTGTTGAATAGGGTGTCCTTTCCCCACTTTATGTTTTTGTTTGTTTGGTCAAAGATCAGTTGGCTGTAAGTATTTGACTCTGGTTCTCTATTATGTACCATTGGTCTATATGCATATTTTTTTATACCAGTACCATGCTGTTTTGGTGACTATGGCCTTATAGTATAGTTCAAAGTCAGATAATGTGATGCCTCCAGATTTGTTCTTTTTGTTTAGTCTTGCTTTGACTGTGCAGGCTCTTTTTGGATTCCAAATGAATTTTAGGATTGCTTTTTTAGTTCTATGAAGAATGACGGTGGTATTTTGATGGGAATTGCATTGGATTTGTAGACTGCTTTTGGCAGTATGAACATTTTCACAATGTTGATTCTATCCATCCATGGGTATGGGAATGTGTTTCCATTTGTTTGTGTCATCTATGATTTCTTTCAGCATTGTTTTGTAGTTTTTCTTATAGAGTTACTTCACATCCTGGTTAGGTATATTTCTAAGTGTTTTATTTTTATTTGTGGCTATTGTGAAAGCATTTGGTTTATTGATATGATTCTCAGCTTGATCACTGTTGGTGTATAGCAGGGCTACTGATTTGTGTAAATTAACTTTGTATCCTGAAACCTTGCTGAATTTATTTACCAGTTCTAGGAGCTTTGAGGATGAGTCGTTAAGGTTTTCTAGGTATACGATTATATAGTCAGCAAACAGTAATCATTTGACTTCCTCTTTACCAATTTGGATGCCCTTCATTTATTTCTCTTGTCTAATTGCTCTGGAATGACTTCCAGTACTATGTTGAATAGAAGTGGTGAAAGTAGGCAGCCTTGTCTTTTTCCAGTTCTCAGAGCAAATGCTTTCAACTTTTCCCTGTTCAGTATGTTGGCTGTGGGTTCGTCATAGATGACTTTTATTACTTTAAGTTATGTCCCTTCTATGCCAGTTTTGCTGAAGGTTTTAACATAAAAGGATGCCGAGTTTTTTCACATGCTCTTTCTGCATCTATCGAGATGATGATGTGATTTTTTATTTTAATTCTGTTTATGTGATGTATAACATTTATTGACTTACACTTGTTAAGCCATCTCTGCATTCCTGGTATGAAACAAACTTGATCATGGTATATTATCTTTTTGATATGCTCTTGGATTCAGTTTGCTAGCATTTTGTAAAGGATTTTTGCATTTATATTCATGAAGGATATTGGCCTGTAGCTTTCTATTTTGCTATACCCTGACCTGGTTTTGGTACTAGGGTGACACTGGCTTCATAGAATGATTTAGAGATGATTCCCTCTTTATCTTTTGGAATAGTGTCAATAGTATTAGTACCAATAATTCTTTAATGTCTGATATAATTTAGCTGTCAGTCCATCTTTTCCTGGACATTTTTTTGTTGGCAATTTTTTTATTACCATGTCAGTCTTGCTTCTTGTTATTGGTCTGTTCAGAGATTCTATATCACCCCGGTTTAATCTAGGAGGGTTGTATATTTCTAGGAATTTAACCATCTTCTCTAGGGTATTTCTGTGGTGTCAGTTGTAATATCTCCTGCTTTGTTTCTAACTGATCTTATTTGAACCTTCTCTCTTCTTTTATTGGCTATTTTTGCTTATGGCCTATCAATTTTATTTATCCTTTCAAATAATCAGCTCTTTGTTTTATTTACCTTTAGTATTTTTTTCTTTCAATTATTTAGTTCTGCTCTGATCTTCATTCTTTCTTTTTGTCTGTTAGGTTTGGGTTTGGATTGTCCTTGTTTCTCCATTTCTGTGAGGTGTGACATCAGATTATCTATTTGTGCTCTTTCAAACTTTTTGATGTAGGTAGTTAAAGATGTGAACTTTTCTCTTACTACCACTTTTGCTGTATTCCAGAGGTTTTGATAGGTTGTGTCACTATTATCATTCAGATCAAAGAAATTTTTGATTTCCAACTTAATTTCATTGTGGGCCCAGTGATCATTTAGGAGCACGTTATTTATGTTTTATTTATTTGAATGGTTTTGAGAGTTCTTGTTGGACTTGATTTCCAATTTTATTCCACTGTCGTCTGAGAGAGTACTTGATATAATTTTGATTTTCTTAAATTTACTGAGTCTTGTTTTGTTGCCTATGATATGATCTGTCTTGGAAAATGTTCTATATGCTGATAAACAGAATGTATATTCTGCAGTCGTTGGGTAGAATGTTCTGTAAATATCTATTAAGCCCATTTGTTGTAGAGTACAGTTTAACTCCATTGTTTCTTTATTGACTTTCTGTCTTGATAATCTCTCTAGTGCTGTCAGTGGAGTATTAAAATCTCCCACTATTATTCTGTTGTCTATCTCACTTCTTAGGTCTAGTAGTAATTGTTTTAAAAATTTGGGAGTTCCAGTGTTCAGTGCATATATATCTAGAATTGTGATATTTTCCTATTGGGATTGTTTCTTTTTTCATTATATAATGTCCCTCTTTGTCTTTTTAAACTGCTTTTGCTTTAAAGTTTGTTTTGTCTGGTATAAGAATAGCTACCTTGCTCACTTTTGAAGTCCATTTGCATGGAAAATCTTTTTCACCCCTTTGCCTTAACTTTATGTGAGTCTTTACGTGTTAGGTGAGTCTCCTGAAGACAGGAGAAAGTTGTTTGGTGAATTTTTATTCATTCTGTCATTCTGTATCCTTTAAGTGGAGTATTTAGGTCATTTACATTCAATGTTAGTATTGAGATGTGAGATAATATTACATTCATCATTCTTTTTTGTCACCTGAATACATAGTTGTTGTTGTTGTTGCTGTTTTTCATTTTGTTATTGTTATGTACGTCCTGTGAGATTTATGCTTTAAGGAGGTTCTATTTTAGTGTAATTCTAGGATTTGTTTCAAGATTTAGAGCTCCTTTAGCAGTTCTTATAGTGCTGGATTGGTAGTGGCAAATTATCTCAGCATTTGTTTGACTGGAAAAGACTATCTTTTCTTCATTTGTGAAGCTCAGTTTCACTGGATACAAAATTCTTGGTTGATAATTGTTTTGTTTCGGGGGGCCAAAAATAGGGCTCTAATCCCTTCTAGCTTGTAGGATTTCTGCTGAGAAATCTGCTGTTAATCTGATAGGTTTTTCTATATAGGTTACCTGATGCTTTTACCTCACAATTCTTAAGATTCTTTCTTTTGTCATGACTTTAGATAACCTTATGACTATTTGTCTAGGTGATGGTCTTTTTGCAATGAATTCTCCAGGTGTTCTTTGAGCTTCTTGTATTTGGAGGTGTAGATCTCTGGCAAGGCTGGGAAAGTTTTCCCCAATTATTCCCGTATTATGTTTTTCAAACTTCTAGATTTCTCTTTTTCCTTGGAAATACCAATTCTTCTTAGGTTTGGACATTTAACATAGTCCAAAACCTCTTGGACACTTTGTTCATTTTTTTAAATTATATTTTATTTGTCTTTGATGGATTGGATTAATTTGAAAGCCTTGCCTTTGAGCTCTGAAGTTGTTTCTTCTGCTTATTTGCTGAGACTTTCCAATGCATTTTACATTTCTTGGAGCGTGTCCTTCATTTCAAGAAGGCGTGGTCATTTTTTATTTATGCTATTTCACTGAAAAATTTTCCTTTAATATCCTGTATCATGTTTTTTATTTATTTAAATTAAACTTTACCTTTCTCTGGTGCCTGCTGGTTAGCTTAATAATCAACTTCTCAATTCTTTTTCTGGGAATTTGGAGATTTCATCTTGGTTTGAATCCATTTCTGGTGAGCTGGTATGATCTTCTGGGGGTGTGAAATAGCCTTGCTTTGTCATTTTACAGGAATTGTCTTTCTGGTTTCTTCTCATTTGGATAGAATATGTCAGAGGGAAGATCTGGAATTCAAGGGCTGCTATTCAGATTCTTTTATCTTGTGGGGTCATCCCTTGATGTGGTGTTCTTCCCTCTCCCCTGGGAATGTGGCTTTCTGAGAGCCAAACTGTATTGATTGTTTTTGCTCTTCTGTGTCTAGCCACCCAGGAGAGCTACTGGGCCCTGGGTTGGTACTGGGGAATGTCTGCAAGGAATCCTGTGATGTGATCCATCTTCAGGTCTTGCAGTCATGGATACCAGCATTGTTCTGGTGGTAGTAGCAGGGAGCGAAGTGAAGTCTGTGAGGTAGCAGGGAGTGAAGCAGAGTCTGTGGAGTTGTGTTTCTCTTTAGCGTGTTGGTTTTGTGTTTGTTGGCCTCCAGCCAGGAGGTGGCACTTTCAAGAGTGCATCAGCTGTGGTCCTATAGGGAGGATGCAAACTTGCCCTAAGGACACCCGGTTTACTGTTCAATTTTCTCAGGCAGTGGGCAGGGCCACAGAGCTCCAAAGAGATTATGACCTTTCTCTTCCGCTACCAGGGCTGGTAGAGAAAGACCACCAGGCAGGGATAGGCATGTCAGAGCTCAGCCATTCCTTGAGCAGGGCTTGCTGTGGCTGCTTTGGTGGATGGGGTGTGGTTCCCGTCCAGTGGAATTATATTGCCAGGGGGATTATGACTGCCTCTGTGAATCATAAACGTCACCAGGGAAGTGAGGGAAAGCTGGCAGTCACAGGCTTCACACTGCTCCCAATCCTAAAGGACAGTCTCACTATCACCATGCCCCGCAAACAGCAACGAGTCTATTTCCAGGCAGCCGGTGACCAGGGCTGAGAACTTGTCCCAGACTATGAGCCTTCACATTAAGAAAGCAAGCAGACTCATGGTTTTATGGCCTCTCAGGGAACCTGTAGTGGTGATCCAGTTCCTTCCAAGGGTCTGTGAATTATCTCGGCTTTCCTGGTATGTTCCTATGGTAGTTCTTGGAGCAAAAGTTTGTGATATGAGTCTCCACACACTGCTCTGTCCAAGTGGCAGCTTCAAGCTAGTCCTGCCTCCTGTCTGCTGTCTTAATCCCATCCTCAATATACTTCCTAACACTGACTACAATTAATATTTCTATTGTTTTACCACAATAACATCGCATTTTATCTGTTTTCATTTGCATTTTTTCAAATACAAGTAAAATAGAAAATTTCTCAGGCTGGGCGTGGTGGCTCAAGCCTGTAATCCCAGCACTTTGGGAGGCCGAGATGGGCGGATCACGAGGTCAGGAGATCAAGACCATCCTGGCTAACACGGTGAAACCCCATCTGTAATAAAAAATACAAAAAACTAGCCGGGCGAGGTGGCAGGCACCTGTAGTCCCAGCTACTCGGGAGGCTGAGGCAGGAGAATGGCGTAAACCCGGGAGGCAGAGCTTGCAATGAGCTGAGATCCCGCCACTGCACCCCAGCCTGGGCGACAGAGCCAGACTCCGTCTCAAAAAAAAAAAAAAAAAAAAGAAAAGAAAAAAAGAAAAAAAGAAAATTTCTCACTACTCTGTAAGGTGTTCCCAAGACCACCGTTTGTGGCTCTTATTCAGGAGTCATTAAGATGTGTTAGAAGGACTCAGAGAACTCGGAAAAGTTTTTACACTCTCGATTATGGTTTCTTACAACAAAAGAATACAGATTGAAATCAGCAGAGTTGAAAGGTGTATAGGGCAGTGTCCAGGAAATACTAGGCCCAAGCTTCAGTTGTCTTCTTCTGGTGAAGTTGTGTGAACAGCATTGAATTCTTATAGCAGTGATATGTGTCAAGACATATGGAATATTGCCTAACAGAGAAGCCCACCTGAGCTTTATTCTCCAGGATTTTTATTACAAACTGCCCACATAGGCATGGAGCAATCATGTGGTTGACTTTAATTATTCTGTCTCCAACCCCTCCAGAAGTCAAAACTGATGCATTATGACCTATAAGTTTCATTGTTAGCATAAATTATCTGGGGTGGCCAAAGGAACTTAGACATATGAATACGGTCTTACCTGGAAGAATAGTCCTAAGATGTAGAGATTTTCTCCCAGTAGCCAATGAGGAGAGAGCTTTATTTTGAAATGTGTGGGATTTGAATATCCCAGACCTGTTAACTCTTTCCTGAACAAGCCACCTCCCTGGTCCTGGACCTGACCAGATGACAAAACTTGATTTAGCTTTATCTTAATATCGAAACATTTTTCTGTAATTTATCAAAATACTCCTTAACCTAGTATTTTTGTGCTGTCTCCATCAAACAGAAAAATAGCACTGAAAATACATAAACATAAAAAGTTAAGTATTAAAACAGATAAAGATTATAGTTGGAAAATAATTGAACTTATAAATCTTAGGTTTTTGCTTGCCTAAAAGCTGCCTATATTAATGAGCTTTGGGAATCTTTTGTGTTTGAAAAATGGTCCTCCAGTTGGCATGAATCGACTTTTTGATCTCCCCAACAAAGAAATGTGCCAGAGACAGCAGAACGCAAGCTGTGGACCAAAGCAGCTGTGGGCACTGGCAGCTAATGCAGTGGGGAGATTATGGAAATTCTGATCCAACAGTGTCCTTGCTCTGCCCAGCATGCACCTGGGGTATCCTAAAACCTGAGGAAATAGCAGTGCCCAGACCCATTAAGACCACCCAGCAGCTGGGCAATCAGGCCATCAGGCGAGTGACTTCCACTGGAGACTGCAGGCTGGCCAGGTTTAGATGTCTATAGTCCGGGGTCTGTGCAAGAGCACTCTACTAAGGGGAAAAGATGAGAATGAATTCTAGCCTGTATCCCCCTTGCCAGATCTTAAGTTCTGGCATATGGGGTGCTATCTGTTTGGAGGAAGGTTCATCTTTTTTTGATCTTCACAAAGTTACTATGTGCTAATGATGGCACATCCAAGTAAACGTGGCATCTTCTTAGGCTTCTTCAAGTTAACTGGAAGAGAGTAAGATCATCTCCCTCTTCTTCATACCATCATTGTTGAAGAGACCAGAGGTTGAAACTAAACTATGCTTGTGAACTGGAAAGTAAACTAATGCTAAATTGATGCTAAAAGTAGTAGCAGAATTTTGATATTTGCCCTCAGTGAAATCATCATTCCATGCAATACTCTTGAATTTCTGCTAATGTCCTAATGCCCATGAGCACGTTAAAAAGCAGCCAAAAAATTATCAGGATTCTGATGAAATGTCACATTTACTGCCAAATTAACAAAGGTCTTAGAGTAAACATAAAGAAATCAGTTTGTGTTGAAAAAGGTTTGGAATCTAATCCAATATTCACTTCTAATTTAGTCAGGTTCTATATTTCTATGTTGATATATTCCAATCCCATATCATCAGAAATTGTTAAAGGTTATCAACATTGTGACTTTGATTTTACTGTGTGCTATCTATTTCTTGCTAGTATGAGAGTAATATCTAATCTTCTTTTTCTTTTTACACTATTTCTTTTCTCTTAAAATGTTTTGTGAACAAATAGCTCCACTGAAATTATTCAAGTTAATTTATGCTACCTCTGAAAATACTCACATTATTATTGGTGGAGTCCTGTCAATGTGGGCTAAAGTATTAACAATGTTCAAATGTAGCAAATCATTTTGTGTATCCCTTTTTTATCTTTTAAAAAAGTATCTGATATCATTATATTGATATCAGATACTAATTTCTATAGATATGTACAACTTTGTGTTTATACTTATCCTTGCCCATGCACAATAATTATTTTTCCTTTTAGCAGCTTATTTCCACAAGGACTAAGTCTTCATTTCGTTCTGTTTTCTTCAAAGAAAATTGAACTACTTCGAAACTCGTGCTAGCAGGAATATTTTTAAAGCCCAATTTATATTGTAGGTATTTTAATTTTGGTGATCTTATGATATAAATTTATGATTTTGTGATGTAACATAAAGCATTTTCTGCATTATTTTACATTTTGAAAGATTTCAATCTGCATCACAGATTTTGTTAAACTTTAAAATTAAATTTACCTATATTCTCATTTAATCATTATCAAGAAAATTTGTATAGTTCTGTAAGTAACTTATATCCCACTTAAAATATTTGAAGTGATTTACAAGTTACAGAGAATGCCAAATAGAATAATTACAGTGAAAATATAGAAAAAAATACTACAATGTCCCAAGGACTGTGCTGAGTGTTTTCCATTTTCTGTAATCTTTAATTCTCATAATAATATTGTGCTTTGAACATTATCATCTCCATTTTACAAAGTGGAAACTAGGGCTCAAGGAATTTAAACGACGTATTTAGGATCATGTGACCAGAATGCACTAGAAACAAGGCCCACGTGCAGTACTGTAACTCTAATGCGTACTCCCTGAGCCACTGCATTATGCTGCCTCAGAAACCCTTTACCCATAACAAAGAATTCGTATTTTCTTTTACTATAATTTGAAATTTTAAAGTACAATTCATTTCCTGATTAATGTAAAAAAATTAGCATTTCTCAAATCATAGTCCATAGGCCACGTACAACAAAATTATCTAAAATCATAGTCCATAAGTCACCCACAACAAAATTATCTAAAATTATCAAAAGTTGAGCTACTAAGTTTCTACCGGAGGCACTAAATATATTTCTCCATTTCTTGTGGGGGAGTGGAGTGAGGAAGAAAGAGTGTGGAGAGTAGGTATGTGACTTTTAAAAAGCTTTTCCAGATCACTTTTTTAGATGCCAAATTCTGAGACACACTGTTTGTAAATGATAGTCTAACAGAGAGCCCTGAAGAAATAATGTCACTGCCATGGATCTTTTCAATAAAATTCAGCAAGGACTACATGCAACAACAGTACTTCTAATTTAATCAGGTTCTGTATTTCTATGTTGATATATTCCAATCCCATGTCATCAGAAATTGTTAAAGGTTATCAACATTGTGACTTTGATTTTACTGTGTGCTATCTATTTCTTGCTAGTATGAGAGTAATATCTAATCTTCTTTTTCTTTTTACACTATTTCTTTTCTCTTAAAATATTTTGTGAATAAATAGTTCCACTGAAATTATTCAAGTTAATCTATGCTACTTCTGAAAATACTCACATTTATTTCTTATCTCTTTTCCTCAGAAGTAAACACTAGTCATGAATAATTCTGCATTTTAATTTTTTCATTTGGCCACTGACTTAATCTAAAATGGATTTTATATCACGTAGCCTTAAAAATCATCATTATTATTGAGATTATAGGCCTACTTAGAAAAGAATTAAGTGAACACTAGTAAACCATAATAATATTTCATTATTGTTGCCAGAGTATTAGTACAAATAACTGAATATCACAGGGTAAAGTAACAAGTAATATTTTTAGCTATATGTTTTCAAACACACACACACATACACATATATACACAGAAAGTCAAAATCAAAATATAGGTTACAGAATCCTGATCAGATTTGTGTTGCATCACTGACTATTGCAGAAACAGCCACTCAGCATCCAGCTTCAGAACTTTCCCTATAGAAAAGTAAGCATCATACCCCACCTGCTATTTTAATACCCATGGGGAAGCGCAGTCTAATCAGGCTTAGGCAGCTTTGGCCAAGTTATCCCAGATGAGGGCATTACCTTAATTCATAATTCAGTGAAGGTGTATCTCTAGGGGGCAGAGATAACACAATCCATTTACTCTGTTTTGTGATGATCCAATTTGATATAATGCTAAAATTTGGATCTAAGAAAATTTAAAGGCAGTGAATCCTTTTCCCTAGTCTCTCAAATATCAGATGCTTTAAGTAAACTATTGATACATTTCAGGTTACCTCAAATTCTGATTTAATTTTTCAAGTCTTTATGCTGTAGTCTTTATATTTTTGAAACAATATGCATAGATATTAAGTAATAGTGTAGATTATAGGTATACTGAGATAACTTAGTAGTCAGTCTGTTTGAGATGAAGCATGCACAGAAAGTTGCATCTGAATGTTTATTAAACTTGGTGAGGTTATTGATAATGTAATAATAGAACCACAAACATAAATTCAAAAAGTTTAGCATTTCTGAATATTTATACTTGATTTCATAGCTTGATACACTGCTGTACATTTACTCTGATCTGTGTCCAAAGAAATATTATTATTTTCCACTTTAACCTTTAGATTTTACAACTACTTGTCATTAGCCGATAGAAACATTTCTTCCTGGAGAAAGCCTCCAAGGAGGAGAGAAACAACCTGAATAATACTAAGAAGTTCCAAAACAAGAACTTAGCAAACTGGAGTTCAAAGACTTTACTATGGCTTCTCATATAACATAGAGTTCAAAGTAGCCATATATGGGATTTAGGAACATAATTTTGTAACTATGTTCCTCCTCCTTGAATCTTTCTTCCTCTAGTACAACATGGTTACATCCTCTCTCCTATACAATTTTTCTGTCTTTCGAACCTAGTACTGGGATGTCTTTGATCATCTCACTGTGATGTAGTATCACTTACCCTTTCTGTGCTGCAGTCTGTTTATTGGCTTTACTCTTCTTAGTATCTCTTGTCTTGTCCTCCAAATTCCATCTTTTTTTGTCTAAAGAAAATCTCACATTAATCTCCTTGTTCAAAGCAACTACAGATTTTACAAAACCTAAAGTTCATGCAATTAGCAAAGAAATAGTAGACTATGCAGGGTAAATGTGGACTATTCCTAATATGAGAAGGTCTAAGACTCCTGTAGTTCATTATCAAACTGCCAGGTTTCAACAAAATAATCAATAATCGCCAAATAAAAACACATTGAACCAAAAGTGTGGGTGAGAGGGAGGCAGATTAGAGGTCCCTGTCTTTAAAGTAATAAACGTTGGAGAGAATTAACTGATTGATGAACTGTTAACATCTTTCATTCATTTAAATACTGACAAGTAAGAACTAGGTGAAGGGTGACAGAAAAAATATGGGCCTTGTAGACTGGTTATTTGCTTGTTTAAAACTTCAGCATATCCAAGAAAATCACTTTGACTTTATGAAAGTGAAAAAGTATCAGAAGATACTCTTCAGCTAAACAATAGCAATTAAGACTTTCTTCACAGGATGTGAAACAAAAAGCATCAGTAGTTTTGGATATAGTGTTTCTATTTTTGTGAGATTAATGGATAACCAGTTTATTTTCTTGTCTTAAAATTTCTTTTGAAAATGAGCTAAAAATCCACCCAATTACTTTTGATGTTGTGATATAAGAACAAATACACAGAGTTGTTTGATCTTCATTTCTAGTGAGCTGGGATTAAAATCGCACCCAACCCTTTAGCAAACCATATTCTTTCTTGGACAAATGAATAAACTTATATCATTGTTTGTGAATGAGGAAAGAAGATAATATGTTTTAATTTAATGGGACGGGATATAGCATAATATCTGTATATAATTGGAAGCTCAGTAAATAGCTTTTGAAACTGGTCATGTAATCTGTTGAGGCATTCCCTTCAAGTCCTAGCTTGGTTTCACATGGAATAAAACAAAAGTATTTCTTTTATTTTAAATAAGCTTGCCATATTATTCTTCACCTTGAGTAAGCATCTAAAGAGATTGAAGAACCACTGCAGATGATGTTCGACAATTAGTTACATTATGGATCATGCTATGGATACAGTAATTTTTATCTTTAATTTACAGAGATTATATAAATTAAACAGTAATGTCTTTGTTTCATTAAATAATTCCAATGGAGCTGCATAGATCTAAATATGAGGGTATTACCTCAGTTGTCATTGTCAATAGTTTTATTACTACCTCTTTATTTTCTCCACAAATTAGAAAAACCCCAAGAATAGTGCACAAAAGTGCAGATGCCATAGTCAGACTGTGTTTAAACCTTGGCACTGCTGCATAATTGCTGTGGGACGTTTTGCCTTCACCAACTTCTCTGTGTTTTCACAGATAATGGTAGTGCATTCCTCAAAAGACTGATGAAATGACTTAACTTTACTAATGATTAACAGATATTCAAAAACATTCCTGGCCTGGCATAATAACACAGAAATATTAGATATGTAAATTGAACATTATTACATTTTACAGTCAATATTTGTTTCACTTAACCACTTTAAAAAATATCTTCAAACTCTACTTTCTTTCACTTCAGATCTACGACTTGGGATAATTTCCCTTGAAGACTTTCAAATCTTTGAATAGAATATATTACGTGTAAATTCTCTGGGTTTATTTTTTTGACTAAAAACTATCTTTACCTTCCTTTATAATATGCAATGCTTTTGTATGCAGAACTAAAGCTTATATTTTCTGACAACATAAATGATATTATCCTTAGGTCTCAGGGCTTCTATTTTTACTGTTAAGAAGTTTGTTGTCAATCTAATTGCTTTACTTTGGAGACTCTCTCTTTTTATCTTCTCCACTCACCCCCATTATACACATACAATCACTTTTTCTTTCTTTAATTCTTTTGTTTTAATTTTCACTTTTCAGTGCCATGCATCTAGGTGTGAATTATGTAACTACTCTACTTTGATGTTTACTCTGCTTGGAGCCCAGTGAATATCCAAGGTTTAAAGATCGACAGCTTTTACCAATTCTTGAAAATCAATAGCCATGGTCTCTTCAAGTCCTGAACTCTCATTTTTTTGTTTGTTTGTTTGTTTTGTTTTCTCTTGATAGAGGGTTTGGTAGTTTTTTTTCAAGTATCTTAATTTTTTTCATGTTTTCTATTTTTTAATTATTTAAACTTTAGTCAGAATAACTTTTTTAGATATTTCTTCCACATCACTATTTTTCTATTGAACTATATATAATCTGCCACCTAACCCTTTTAAGTTATAAATTCTTGATAGTGAAGATAGTAAATTTTTAATGAACACATAATAATTGTACATATTTATGAAGCACAATGTAATGCTTTAATATATGTACACATTTTGCAATGATCAAATTAGAATAATTAGCATATCCATCATCTTGAAGTGTTATAATTTATTTGTGATTCGAACACACAAAATCCTCTTTTTTAGCTATTTTTTATATACGATACCTAATTTTTGGTTGTAGTCACACTACTCTGCCACAGGACACTAGAAATTACTTTTCCTTTATGATCGCAACTTTGTATCCATTGAACATTCTCTTTTCATCTTCCTCTCCCTCCTATTTTCTCCAGTCTCTGATAACCTGATAATCACTGCTTTATTCACTACTTCTATGAGACAATTTTTTTTTTTTAGATTTCACATAAGAATGAGAACATACTCTGCTTGTGTTTCTGTGTCCAGCTTCTCTCACTTAACATCCTTAAGATTCATCGATGTTGTTGCAAATGACAGGATTACATTCTTCTTCATGGCTAAATAGAATTCCATTGTGTGTATATATATCACATTTTCTTTATTCATTTAACTATTGTTGAATATGTAGATTGATTCCATAACTTGCTCTGTGAATTGTGCTACAATAAACATGGGAGTGAAAATATCTCTTTGACATACGGATTTCATTTCCTTCAGATAAATGCTCAGAAGTGGAATTATTAAATCATATAACAGTTCTATTTTTAATTTTTTGAAAAAACTTTATACTGTTTTCCATCATGGCTGTACTAACTTATAGTCCCACCAACAGTGGAAATGCTCTCCTTTCCTCTACGTCTTCACCCAAACTTGTTACCTTTTGTCTTTTTGATAATAGCTATTCTAAGTGGAGTCAGGTGATATCTCATTATGGTTTTGATTTGTATTACCGTTATGATTAGTGATCTTGAGCACTTTTTCATAAAGGTCTTTGGCATGTGTTTTAAGTAGATTACTTTTTGTAGTGGATTTGTTTGAGCTCCTTATATATTACAGATATTAAAACTTTTTCAAATGTATATATCATATAAATGTTTCATCTATTCTGTAGATCATCTCTTCACTCTGTCGATTGTTTTCTTTTTTGTGAAGAAGTTTGTTTTATAGTTCGATGTAATCTCATTTGTCTGTTACTGCTTTTGTTGCCTATATTTTTGAGGTCTTATCCAAAAGATCTTGGCCAGTCCAATGTTATAAAGCATTTTCCTTATGTTTTCTTCTAGTCGGTTCATAGTTTGGGGTTTTACATTTAAGCTTTTAATTCATTTTGAGTTGATTTTTGTATCTGGTAAAAGATAGGAGTAGTTTCATTTATCTACTTGTGGATATCCAATTAACCCAGGACCATTTATTAAAGAGACTATTCTTTCCCCAGTATGTGTTCTTAGAAACTTTTTAAAATCAATTGACCACTATTGTGTAGACTTATTTCTGGGCTCTCTATTGTGTTCTATTAGTGTCTGCTTTTATGCCAATACAAGGTTGTTTTTGGTTATTATAGATTTGTAGTATGTTCTGAAGTCAGGTAATGTGATGTCTCCAGTTTGTTTTTTGTTTATTTGTTTGTTTTTCAAAATGTCTTTGACTATTTGGGTATTTTGTTATTCTATATAAATTTTAGAATATTTGTTCTATTTCTGGGGAAAGTATCATTGGTATTTTAATAGAGAATGCATTGAATTTTTAGATTAATTTAGGTACTATGAACATTTGTAGAATACTAAAGCTTCTAATCCATGAACATGGGATATATTTTCATTTATTGTTTCCTCTTCAATTTATTTAATCAATGACTTATTGTTTTAGTGTAGAATCTTTCACTTCCTTGGTTAAATTTATTTTTGATCATTTTATATATTTTTTGTATTATAAATGAGATTGTTTTCTTGATTTCCTTTTCAGATATTTTACTATTATATAAAACCACTATGATTTTTCTATGCTGATTTCATATTCTGCATCTTTATTGGATTCATATGTCAGTTCTAACAGAGTTTTGGTGATTTTTTCCTTCTATGTATAGAGCAGGTCATCTGCAAATAGAAACAATTTGAGTTCTTCCTTTCCAATTTGGATGCCTTTTATCTTTTTCTCTTGCCTAATTGCTCCGGCCAGAACTTCCAGAGCTCTGTTGAACATAAGTGAGAAAAGGAGGCATCTTTAACTTGTTCTAGTTCCTAGGAAAAAAAAAAAAAAGGTTTTAACTTTTTTCTTTTTCCACATGACATTAGATGTGATACTTGTTTTATGTTGCCTGTACTGTGTTGAAGTATATACCTTCTATACCTAATTTGTTGACAGTTTTCATTAGAATAAATGTTAGGTGTTTGGTAGAATTTATCGGTGAAGCCATGAAGTCTTACGCTTTTCTCTTGATGGGAGTTGTCCTTTATCTTTATTTAGTACGTATTCAACTTTCCATTTTTGATGATACAGGATTTCTATTTCTTCACAAGTCATTTTTAGTAGGTTGAATATATCCAGGAATTTATCTATTTCTTCAAGATTATTAAATTTTTGGCATATAATTGTTCATAATAGTCTTTGATGATCCTTTGTGTTTCTGTGGTATTGGCTGTATTGGCTCCTTTTTCACTTTTTTTTTTTTTTTTTTTTTTTTACTTTTTTGAGTTCTCTCTCTCCTTAGCTAGTCTAGCTAAAGATTTGTCAACTTTGTTTATTTTTATAAAATAAAATTTGTTTATTGATATTTTACATTTTGTTGTTTTGTTATGCTCTTATATTTATATTCCTTCTACTATTTTTTATTTCAGTTTGATCTCGTTTTTCTGGTTCCTTGACATGCAGTGTTAGGTTGTTTATCAGAGATCTTTCTACTTTCTTGATGTAGGTGTTCATTGCTATAAACTTTCTTCTTAGAACTTCTTTGCTGCATTCAATTCTGCTGTGTTTCATTTTTTTTTTTTTAATTTATCAGCAAATATTTAAGTTTCTCTTGATTTCTTCTTGACCCATTAGCTATTTAGGAGCATGTTGTTTAGTTTTCAGATATTCAAAAGTTTCCAAAGTTCCTCTTCTTATTGATTTCTAGTTTTATACCATTGTGATCAGAAAAGATACTTGGTATGATCTCTGGGTTTTTTAATTCGTGAAGTTTTTTTTTTTTTTTTTTTTTTTTTTTTTTTTTTTGTCACAATAAGTAATTTGTCCTAGAAAATGTACAATGTGCAGTTGAAAATAATATGTATTCTTCAGTTGCTGCATAAGATGTTCTGTAAATGTTTGGTAAGTCCTTTTGCTCTAGAGTATAGTGTATATTCACTATTTCTTTGTTGCTTTTCTTTATGTATAATCCATTGTTGAAAACTGAGGTGTTGAAGTCCCCTACTATTATTGTAAAATCTATCTCTTCTTTTATACTTAATATTACTTTCTGTGTGTATTTGGATGCTCTCTTAGGGACATATACATTTATAATTTTTATATCCTCATTGTGAATTGGATTTTTATTATTATATAATGATTTTTTGTCAATTTTTACAGTTTTTGGCACAAAGTTTATTTTATCTGGTATAAGTATAGCTACTCTTGATTGCTTTTGGTTTTCATTTTCATGGACTATCTTTCTTCAACCCTTCATTTCCTGTCTATGTACATCTTTACAGGTAAAGTGAATCTCTTGTAGGCAACAACTATTTAAGTCTTTTTTAAAAATTCATTTAGCCAGTCTGTATATTTAGTCTATTTACATTCAAGATTATTATTGATAGGTGAGGGCTTATTCCTGCCATTTTGTTAATTGACTTTCTGGTTGTTTTGTAGATCCTTTGTTTCTTTCTTCCTCTCTTGTTGTTTAGCTTTGTGGTTTGATGCTTGTCTGTGGTGCTAAGCTTTGTTTTATTTGTTTTTGTCTTTGGGTACTTGTCGAAACTTCTTTCATTGTGGTTTTTATGGGAATAACATTAAAATTTTGTAGTTATAATAGACTAAGCTAATAACTTTAATCAAGCAAAAATATTCTCGAGTTTTACCCTTCCTCTCACAATTTAAATTATATTGATTTAATTGACATGTTTATATATTGTGTGTTCCTTACCAACTAATTATTGCTGTAGTTATTTTTGATCATTTTTACTTTTAACTGTTACACTAGAGATTTGAAAGTTTTACATAGCATCATTACAGTATTGAAGTATTCACAGTCTGATTATGAGTTTACCCCTACAAGTGAGTTTTATACTTTCATGTGTTTTATTGATTGTAATTATTATTAGATGGCTTTCAGTAGTAGCACTCCCTTAAGCATTTCTTCCAAGGCCAGTCTCGTGGTGATGAATTCCCTTAGCTTTTACTTGGAAAAGACTTTATTCCTCCTTTAATTCTGAAGAATAGCATGGTTGGGTGTCAAATTTTGTTGTTGAGTTTTTCTTTTTTTTTTTTTTTCTTTTTCTCTTAGCACTTGGAATTTATCACCCTATTCTTTCCTGACAGTTTGGTTACAATGTGCCTAAAAGAGGACCTTTTAGCATTGAATCTATTTGGGGACCTTTGAGTTTCCTGAATCTGAATGTCAATCTAACTCTTAAGATTTGACATTTTTTAAATTATTTATGTATGTATTTATTTATTTATTTATTTATTTATTTTTGAGACAGAGTCTCACTCTGTCACCAGTCTGGAGTGCAGTGGCGCCAATTCGGCTCACTGCAACCTCCGACTCCCTAGTTCAAGTGATTCTCCTGTCTGAGCCTTCCGAGTAGCTTGGATTACAGGCACATGCCAAGATGCCCAGTTAATTTTTGTATTTTTAATACAGATGGGGTTTCACCATTTTAGCCAGGATGGTCTCAATCTCTTGACCTCGTGATCTTCCCACCTTGGCCTCCCAAAGTGCTGGGATTACAGGAAGGAGTCACTGTGCCCAGCCGCATTTTTAGTTATTATTTTGTCAGATAGGTTTTCTGTGCCTTCATCCTCCATTTCTCCTCCCTTTGGGATTCCCACAATGTGACGATTTTGTGTGTGTGTGTGTGTGCGCAATGGCATCCCATAAGTCCCACAAACCTCTTTCAATCTTTTTATTATTATTTCTTTTTTTTCACTCTGAGTTATCTCAAAATACCTACCTTCAGGATTAAATATATATATTTTTGTATTCTGCTTATTCTAGCCTGTTGTTAAAACCCTCAATTTCATTTCTATTTAATTTGCTGAATTCTCCAGTTCCAAGACTTTTGTTTTGGTTTGTTTTTGTAATATCTATCTTTTCACTGAATTTCTCATTCAGCATAAATTGTTTTTCTGACTTTATTGAATTATATATTTGTTTTCTGTTATATCTTATGGAATTTTGTTAAGATCATTATTTTGAATTTATTTTCAGTCATACATTTTCTTTTCTTTTAGGTCTGTTACTGGATAATTATTGTGTTCCTTCGGTGGTATCATGTTTCTTTGCTTTTTCGTGTTTCTTGTGTCTCTTTATAGATATCTGTGCATCTGGTGGAAGAGTCACTTCTTCTAATTGTATGAAGTAGCCTTCATAGGAAAAGGTTCATTCATGTAAATGGGTTCCAGGATGTTGGCTGGGTGAAGCGGATTGGGCTTTTGTTCTGAATGGATGTAGTAGTGTAGTCTCTATGCAGTTTCTTCAGCTGTAATCCATATCAGTAATGTCTCAGTATGTTTAAGTAGATGAGGATGCATGAGTTTGTGGCAGTAGTGCTGCTGCTTTGTCAGGAACAAGCTTGTTGGGCTGACTCTCAGGTTGGTAGCACGTTTCTGGACATGATAAGTCAGCAGGTTCATGGACTGGCTTGGCTAGAGTGAGGTTGTTGGTTTTTTTACAGGTCAGTAGCATAAACACAGGGTGTCGGTAGGTTCAGGGACTGGCTCACTGGGACTGAGTTCACCACGCTGTTTTGTTGGCTGAGATCATTGACACACAGTGAATGGCTCAGTGGCTCAAGGATGGGCCTGCTACGTGTGAGTCCACCAGGCTGTTTCTCTTGCTGGGGATATTGGGTGGGCTTGCAGGGGGAATTTATACCAGGCTATTTCTCCCTACAGGGACATGAATGTGCTGTGGTTCAACTAGCGTGTGGGTGAACTCACTGGGAAAGTCTGTCAGGCTACTTCTCATGCCAGGGACATAGGCATATGGCACTGTGCTTAGGAGCTATGCAAGTCACAACTGTTTTGGGGCTAAGGCTCCAAACAGCTAGGGACATGCATTGTGGCCACCTATGCCAGTAAGGTAAAATGATGGTGGAGTTTCAAGATGGACAGAGGCAGTGGCTACTGGCCCATAGCACAGAGTGTGCTCCAGCAGCAGCTCCTGTTTCAAGATTGTGCCGTGCTGTATTAGTTTGCATCCTAGGAGTGGAGAGTGCACAACATGAGCTCCTACCCTGGAGCAATGCAGTCATGTGAATTCCAGGAAGTTCCCCAAACTGCATTTAGGGACTTTAAGGGTTGCATAATTCTCCTGTAGCAAGAACTGCAAGTACCTTCAGTGGTAATCGAGGTTATTGGGGGTCTCCTGCCTGCTTTTTCCTGCAAAGGAAAGTCCTTTCAGGCTCCACGTTGATCCTGGCAAGGGAGATAGGGGAGGAGAGTCAGAGTGCTTTGCTCTTCTCTCTATGCTACCATTCTGGATTTGCGAGCTCCACAGGTTTTACTACTTACTTGCTACACTCCGGCTCTCTCCTTCAAACTCTCTCTCAAACTTGTCTATTTATTGCTTTGGTTCTTTTCATTTCTTTAGCAGGTCACCTGCAGATACTTCCATCCTCCTTATTTACATCCAAAAAACATATAAAAAATTCATTTTCTAATAATTTTTTTCAATGAGGTTTTAAAATCCTATAGATACTCTTAATTCAGGAAAAAAAAAAAAAAAATTCCTAGATGGACCAGATTGTAATTTCAAATTATTATGGATAATATTCATCCAACACCTTCTGTTTTATATTAAATAGTTAAATTATGAGGTCCACATTTTAATGTAGGGACTTTTTATTATACTTTACCTTTGAAGAGTCCTAGAGTTTATGATTTGTTGTCCATGAAGCCATCAGAGTGGATCCCAAGATGTGAAGCAGATCTCTTGAGTACGGGACAATGAAGTTGAACTCAGAAAATGGAAGAAGATTCCAGGAAAAAAAGTAGATTTTGGAGCTCACTTTCCTCATTTTCATTCACTTACCTAGTTTCCCAACAAATGTATCTCTGCAGATTCCTTATTACCATACCAGTTCAGCAATGCCTTTTTATGTTTCACTTAACACATTTATTTCTTCTCATTGGGGAAGATCATTCCAGGTATCTAGTCAGCCATATTGAAAAAGACATTAGCTGATATTTATTTACAAGAAAAATGTCACTTGAAACTCTCTTTCATCCCAGGATTTCTGTCTAAAAACTGTTTCTGTCCTACCTTAGGATGTAGTTCTAAAGGTTAAAAGTGTAGTTTTATTTTGGAGTGGCCAATTTAATTGAGATAGCCAGGGAGATCTCTGAAGAACTAAGAAAGGGCAAAATCATTTTATTCTTTATGTTAGTGGAGGCGTGTATAGACCATTCTCCCAACTATTTCCTGTTTATATTTCCACCTCCTTATCCTTAAAAAATAAAAATCATAAAATTAAAATTTAAAAGAAATAATCAAATGATGTACAAGTTACCACCATGGACTGAGATAAAAAGGCTAGAGGATATTAGGATAAACACAAATAAATAAAACTGATACTTTGGCATTGTTTGGGAAAGGAGCTGGTTGTGATTTCACAAAAAAATCAAGGCTAGTATTTCTAAGGCTTCATGAACAGGAAGCCATTAACTCAAACTTCGGTGAAAAAGAAATTCTTTAAGTCTTGGTACCTAAAGAAACTTTAATCAGTACATGTTGGTTCAACTGGATTTTGAGCATGATTGAAAAACAGACACTCGAGGCCCTATTCATATTCCAGAGCTCATTGTGTTTTCCATTTGATTTAATTTGATGAGAGAATATGCTTGGTCAGCTGCAAACAGCATGTTAAGAATTATTTTTAACTTAGCTGATAAGGTACATTTGGGGGGTGGGGAAAAGAGATCCTCAGACTGAGCTTACATGAGATTTGTCACCTGCTAAGCTCCACAGTATAAAATAACATCCTGAGCAAAACACTGACTGTTTTTTTACTTCACCAATTTTATGCCTATCATCCCTCACAAGCATTTAAAACTCACCTCATTCAAGTAATCCTATATATATATATATATATATATTTTTTTTTTACTAGATTCGTTGTAGAAAAATAGAGTATCATTCAGATTCAGTTTTCTTTTCTTTTCCTTTCTTTCTTTTCTTTTCTTTCCCCCCCCCCCCCCCCCGAGATGGAGTCTTGCTCTGTCTCCCAGGCTGGAGTGCAGCGATATGATCTCAGATCACTGCAACCTCTGCCTCCTGGGTTCAAGCAATTCTCCTGCCTCAGACACCCGAGTAGCAGGGATTACAGGCACCTGCCACTATGCCCAGCTAATTCTTGTATTCTTAGTAGAGATGGGATTTCTCCATGTTGACCAGTCTGTTCTCAAACTCTTGACCTCAGATGATCTGCCTGCCTCAGCCTCCCAAATTATTGGAATTACAGGCGTGAGCCACCACGCCCAGCCCTATTCAGTTTTCAATCATGCCTTCTCAGACAGTCTTCTTGTGTTTATGGTCTTACCTCTAACTTGACTTTAACTTTTCTGAAAATAGATAAAAAATCATTATATGTGTCTTCTCTATCAATTTATGATGTCTGATATCATGCATTCCATAAATTTTATTGACCAATAACATAAATATGAATCAAATTCATATCTTGTTTTTATTACCTCAATGTTTAAATGTCCATATAAAACTTTAAAAATTAACACAATGTAGATAATTAAGGTTGGAAAGTGCATCTTCCAAAACATATTATACTTTTCAAGTAAACCCTTAGACATTTAAATTCTAATTAAAATGAGAAAAAAATGTTTATTCAAGGCTTTAAATTTTTAATTAATCTTTGTATTTAAAAACTATTAATCACTTTATGCAATTATTTTTAACAATATTTTCAAATTAGGCAATTAAAATAATTTAATGAACCAATTTAAATTATGTTTAGCATAAGTGGTCTAATGTCTAAAACAATATTATCATTATTCATAGTGATAAAATTAATAATAATAAATATTTCTAAAATCTGTTATATTATGTGTGGGAAATTATGAACAGATCTGGAGCAAAGACTGTGGGATATAGAGGGATGATAAAGCTAGATAGATGGGGCAGTTGATTGATGAAGAAAGATGCATGCAATGAATTCCTAAGATGTTTCAGCAGCTTGTGTTCATTGATGACCTCTTATATATTAGAAATTTTACTAATGTAAATATGCAAGAGATGTAGGCTTAAATATTAAGAAAGGGAATATCTTGGTCCACTTAGGCTGCTACAACAAAGTACTATAAACTGAGTAGCTTATAAATAACAGAATTTGCTTATCATAGTTCTGGAGGCTGAGAAATCCAAAAATAAGGTAAATTTGGTATCAAGTGGGTGCCTGTTTTCTTGTTTATAAGTGGTATCTTCTCACTGTGTCCTCATATGATACAAGGAGCTAGTTAGCTCTCTGCAGTCTCTTTTATAAGAGCTCTAATCCCAATCATGAGGACTTTGCCCTCATGGCAGGACCTCCCAAAAGGCCCTACTTCTTAATACATCACTTTAGTGGTTAGGATTGTAGCATATTAATTTGGGGAGCCTAAATATTTATACCACAGCATGAAATTACTCAATTAGTTTTAAAACATTTATCTAGAAACCATTTTAATATTTAAAAGCAGTTGCAGAATAGAGAAAGATTAACACTAGATAAAAGTAATTAACCTATTATAATATTTTTATTTAAAGGATAAATTAGTCAGTAGCTGATAGAATTGTATATGTGCCTTAGGTTTAAAAAGCATTCCAGAAATAGAATGGATAGTGCTGGTTGACTGATTTCAGATGGGCAAAATGATTTAGACTAAGATTGATTTCGTAGTGCTAGCAGCAAGAATTATGACACAATAACATATTTTTTCAACCTACCAAAAAGAAGTTGACAAGCTTCCAATACATGAAAGGAGTAGATTGTTGATGAGTTGTGATAGATTTGAAATTTTCTTTCTATCTTTATCAATAAAATTCTATTTTTCAAGTAAAACTTAATGGATAAAATAGATAAAACAGCATTTTATTAAAATAATTTTGTTATATGCATTCAAATTTCCTTAAAACAATTAAGAATTTACATTTTTTATTAAAAAGCCTGTCAAATACTAAAATGAAAATTCATTAGCTATAATTGAGAGATGACTAGATACAGTAAAGCAAAGTATCAGCAAATTTAAATGTTGACCAATAGTATTTACTCAAGTCAAAGTAAAAAAAAAAAAAAAGAAAAAAATAGTAATAAAAAAAGCGGATCCTAGATTACCTCTGAGATTGTATTAAGCTTCCTGAAATATGTATAACTGGAGTCCTAGAAGAAAATAAAAATAAGAAAAGGGCAGTCAAAATACAAACAATATAGTAGTCAAAGTTTTTCATACTGTAAATAGATAGTATTCACAGAATTTGGAAACCCAGCAGAACATAAGCAAGATAAATAGAGAGGAAACCATTCTTAAGAGAAGAGAAAAGTCAAACTGCTAAACCATAAAGCTATGGTGACAATGTTAAAATTAGCCAGAGAAAAAAGATACATAACACACAGGAATACAGCTATAAAAAGTAGAACTGAAGACAATAGGACATCTTTAATGTTCAAAAAATAAGAATTAAAAACATATAATTTTTATCTTTAAAAAGCATTTTGTTCAAAAGTAAAGAAACTTCCTGATAAGTAGAAACAATGAACACATGCTGCTCAAGAAAAATACTAGAAAATATATGTGATAGATATTCAAATACACTCTTAAAGAGTGGTTAAGTAGCTGTGAACAAAATGCTGACAGTAAAAGACAAAGTGAAGTCCACCCTGATGAGATCTCAGATGGAAATGAGGAAGTTATTGAGAACTAGAGCAGAAGTCGCCCATGTTATGCTTTAGCAAAGAGCTTGCCTGCATTGTGTTCATGTCCTGGGGATCTGAGAAAGTTTAAACGTAAAAATGATGACCTACAGTATCTGGCAGAAAAAATTTTCTAAGCATCAGAGCATTCAAGATGTGGCCTGGCTGCTTCTTAGAACCTGCACTCAGATACAAGAACAACAACAACAAAAAAACCTTGACTTATAGTTTGAATTTATATTTGAAAGGGAAGCAGAGTGTAAAAGTTTGGAAAATATGCAGCTTGGCCATGTGGCAGAGAAAGAAAAAGCATTACCAGAAGACGAATTCAAGCAGGCTGTGGAGCAACCACTTATTAGTGAGACTGGCATGATTAAAGAGCCAGGTTGCTGATAGCTCAAACAATGGGGAAAAGGCATTGAAGGCATTTCAGAGATCTTTGTGGCAGCGCCTCCCATCACAGACTTTGAGGTTGAAAAGGAAAGAATGGTTTCCTGGGCCAGGCCTAGAACCTCTCTGCTAGGAAAACTGGATATTCATAACCAGAAGAATGAAACTAGACCCATATGTCTCACCATATACAAAAATCAAATCAAAATGGATTGTAGACTTTAAGACAAAAACTGGATGAAACTGGAGGTAATTATGTTAATTAAAATAAGCCAGACACAGAAACACAAGCATCACATATTCTCACTTATTTAAAAATAAGGGATCTAAAAATCAAAACATTTGATCCTATAGAGATAGAAAATAGAACAATGATTACCAGAGGCTGGGAAGGGGAAAGAAGGGAGAGTAGGGTGTAGAGGACTACGCGCTCGCAAATGAGGCATTTCTGATAAGTTCTGCTCTTGCAAACAAAGCAGGGCATTCCCAATAAGTCCTGCTCTTGCAAATGAAGCAGGGTGTTGGGGGCTTGTTTATGTGTAAACATCTTGAAAATCCAGAAAGTCAGGGAAAGGTCAGAAAAACAACAATGTGTCTTGTGACTTGGCAACATTCCACAAACAACTGTATAAAATAAAGCAGAGCGCGCCATTCGAGGTGGCTGCCATGTTTGTCTTGTCTTGTGTTGTCTTGTGTGTTCATTCCTTTGTTTAGGAAACACGCGGACCCCAACATCTGGCACAGCGAGCAGGGTCTGTGGCTCCATGAGAGCAAGGAACCAGAGGGGGAACACCCTGGGCAGGTAAATAAAGAAAGGGGGACCCACGGGAAAATTATGAGGAATTCCACCTCTCTGGCCTCTGAATATTTGCGGTTACTCCAGGGACTGTTGATGTCTATAGGAGTAGAAGTTAGTTATGGAACATAAGACTTTGAAGTGATTGTTTGCCCATGTTGAACAACATTGTTATTGGTTTCAATATCAAACCAAAGTGAGTTAAATCGAAAGGAATGGTTACAAGTGGTTAAAGCCCTGCGTCGAGCTCATCAGCAAGGCAAACTATGCCTCTGACTTTGTGGACTTTGTGTAGTTCCATTACTCAGGCATTAGAGTTACTTGAAACTGACTCAGAGCATGGCAATACTGCCACAGGAGGTGAGGCATCTGAAGCTTTAGAGAGGAATGATCCTAGAGAGGAACATATTTACCCCCCAGTTGTTGAGGACAAGGAATTGGAAAAAGAGCTAATGCCTCCTTCATGTGAAGGAAATTCTGATTTGCAGTGCATTTTAGAGATATTACAACAGTTGTTAAAATTGCAAGGTACCGCTGCTCCTGTTTCTCCTATCTCTCCGCCATGAGCCTTTCCTGTTACCTTCCCTTCTGCTCCTTTGGAAAAGGATTTCCCTTTGCCTCTACCTCCAACCTCTTTGCCTGTGCCAGGTCAGGTTTTCTCTGTGCCTCTTCCTCCTGTAGGAGAAAAGAAGGCATAGAAGGAAAAGGATGATTTCGAGGAATTGGATTTATTCCCAGTAACATGGGCTGCTTTCTGCCCCAAAGCTCAGTTCCCAAATGGTGGCCAGATGTGACTTTTATAGCCCTACAATTTAAATTTTTCAAAGAAATGAAAGCTACAATTTCTAATTATGGACCTCAGTCACCGTTTGTTCTTGGCCTTCTCGATTCCTTCTCTTTAGAACATATGATGATTCCTATTGACTGGGAAACGTTGGGACAGGCTGTCCTTGATCATTTGCAATGGCTTCAATTAAAAAGTTGGTGGTGGGAGGAAGCAAGAGTACAAGCTAGAAAAAATGCTACCCGAAATCCCCCAGGATCTACTGAAGAGCAGCTTACGGGTTCAGGACAATACGCCACTCTTAATGCTCAGGCAGGCCTAGATGATATTGCTGTCACTCAGATTAAAGCCTTGTTTATAAAAGCGTGGACTAAGATTGAAATAGCGGGTAAAACTTCTTTATCTTTTGTAAAGATCTTACAAGGAGCCACTGAGCCATATCCAGATTTTGTAGCCTGTCTTCAAGATGCTGTATTAAAGACTTAGCCCTGCTGCTAAAATTCTTTTGGATACTCTGGCTTTTGAGAGTGTTAATCCTGAGTGCCAAAAATTGCTGCGTCCTCTAAAAGCTAGTGGAGCTGATTTAGCTGAATACATTCAGGTTTGTGCAGGTGTTGGAGGAGCTATTTACAATGCTCAATTGTTTGCTGGGGCACTTTCTAAGGCTTTAAAAGGCAATTCTAAACAAGGTATATGCTATCAATGTAGGAAACCCAGTCATGTTAAAAAGGAATGCTGAAAAAATTAGGCTCTTCTGCTCTAAAAGAAAAAAGGTTACCATCTGATGTGTGTAAACGATGTGGCAAGGGTCAACATTGGACCAATGAATGCCGTTCAAAAACTGATAAAAGTGGAAATTTATTGTCACCCCTCCGGGGAAACAGGAACCAGGGCCCGCAGGCTTGGGGCCCCAACAACTATAATGCAGGCCTACCCCAGTACCCAGTGAGCTGTGGCTTACAACATCAAGGAATGACCTCAAGTCCTCCTTAAAGACATCTTACCCTACCCCAGTTTCTCAGCTTTATGCTGCCACTAAGCAGAGTGCCGCTGCTGACCTAGCGATTGTCCAACCTTATACTTTATCTCCTAATGGAGGAATATATAAGTTGGCTACCGGAGTGTGTGGTCCTTTGCCAAAGGGACATGTAGGACTTTTACTGGGTCGAAACGGTGGGGATTAATGGTGGTCCCAGGAATTATTGATCCTGATTTTACTGATGAAATCCTTATTATGGTACAAGTCTCACAATTTATGTGCCTAGAGGCAGGGGAACGTATTGTGCAATTGCTTTTATTGCCTTTTTTTTTCCCCTTTCTTATCTAGAGATGTGTCTCGTCAAGGAGGCTTTGGTAGTACTGGGAAAACTGTTTTCTGGGAAACTTTAGTTTCTGATCAAAAACCTTTATGTTCATTGCAAATTAATTGGTTACTTTTTGAGGGATCAGTCGACACAGGAGCGGATGTGTATAATAATGTTTGGCTCAATGGCCTGATCATTGGAAAAAGGAACAAGTATCGGTTACTCTATCCGGCTAGGTACTGCTTCTATAGTCTACCAAACTGTCAAGCCCCTGAGCTGTGTAGGACCTGAAGGACAACAAGGAAAAGTGTTCTTTTATATTGTTCCCATTAATATTAACCTTTGGGGCCATAATCTTTTACAACAATTTGGTGCCTTTTTAAGCATTCCTCATATTTCTTCAGCTGCCAAAAATATGATGTTCAAAATGGGCTACGATCCTTTAAACTCTTAGCTACTGTCCACAAGCCTCAAACTTTATAATTGAAGTGGAAAACTACAACTCCTGTTTGGGTGGAACAGTGGCCATTATCTAAAGAAAAACTTAAGGCTTTAAAGAATTTAGTTAAGGAACAATTGGCCGAGGGGCATATTGAACCAAGTACTTCTGCATGGAATTCCCCTGTGTTTGTCTTGTCAAAAAAAAAAAAAAGGAAAATGGCACTTATTAACTGATCTTAGAGCTGTAAATACTTGTATTCAACCTGTGGGGACTTTATCCCCTGTAGCAGAAGAAGAATTGTCATTTGTAGAAAATAAAATTAGTGAAGCTCACCTTGATTATATTGTATCCAATCTTCCACTTTAGTTGTGTCTTTTTTATACTCCCCATTCGCCAATGGCCGTTTTACACCAAGATAATAATATTCTGGAGTGGCTGTTTTTGGCTAATAAAGCCATTAAAAAAAATCACCCATATATTGATAAACTGGCTAAATTAGTTATCAAAGGATGACATCGAGCTCGTCAGTTGTTTGGTGCTGACCCTATAAAAATTATTACCTGATTATCTAATCAATACATTGAATCTCTGTTGGAAATTCATAAGGGTTGACAAGTTGCTTGCGCTGAGTATACTAGTTATTTTTCTCAGCATTATCCTAGTAATAAATTATTTGCTTTTCTGCAACAATATTCTTTACTGCCATATAATCCTATCTCTTACACTCCAGTTAAAAGTCCCACCTTTTTTACTGATGCTTCAAGCAATGGAAAGGCTGGATACTGGACTTCAGATAATTCAAAAATTTCTCACTATCCATTTGAATCAGTACAATAAGGGGAACTTTTTGCCATTCTTATGGTTCTACAAGACTGGCCTCAAACCCTTTGTAATATAGTTAGTGATTCCCAATATGCTGTATATGTAACTAAATATATTTCTCAGATTTCTTTACCATTATTTCCTCAAACTCCTTTACAAAAATTATTTTATTATTTGTAACTCTTACTTCCTGCACTGCCCCCCTTTTTATCAGTCATATTCGTTCTCATTCAGCTTTGCCAGGACCTTTATCTTTTGGCAATAGTCAGATTGATTCTTTACTTATTGGCAGTGTCCAACGGGCTCAGGATGAGCACCAACTACATCATACTAATAGTTTAGGATTACAATGGCGATTTTCTATAACACGCCGTCAGGCCCGAGCTATTGTCAGAGCCTGCCCATCTTGTGCTCCTATTATTGCACCTTTTTTAAGTCCAGGTATTAATCCTCGAGGCACTCAACAAAATCACATTTGGCAAATGGATGTAACTATGTTCCTTCCTTTGGTCGTTTAAAATATGTTCATCACACTATTGATACGTGGTCACATTTCCAGTGGGCTATGCCATTACCCTCTGAAAAGGCTGACTCTGTTATTACTCATTTACTTACTTGCTTTGCAGTTATGGGAGTCCCTGCTGAATTAAAAACTGATAATGCCCCTACTTATTGATCTCGCAAATTGGCTGCCTTCCTCTCTTTATACCATATCCATCATTCCATTGGTATTCCATTTAACAGTCAAGGTCAAGAAATTATTGAAAGATCCAATGCTACCTTAAAATTACAACTTTTAAAACTAAAAGGGGGAGATGGGCGAGATTCCCCAAAACATCAAATTCTGAAAGCCCTTTTTACTTTAAATTTTCTCAACCATTGGCACCAATTACAGCAGTCTGCAGTGGTGAAACATTTTCAACAGCCTTTAGAAAAGCCGCAAAACAGTAATCAGTGGGTGTATTATCCTTCATTACAAGGACAATATTTAAAAGGAAAAGTTTTACAATGGGACCGAGGCTATGTTCTTGTCTGTACAGGTGCTGGAGATGAGTGGTTTCCATCTCAACCATTGAAACGGTGCCATGGCGAAGAGGAGCCAATCCGAAGAATTCCTCAAGGAATTTCAGGAGCTGAATCTGAGCACTCAGAGAACATTCACCTTCGGAACTCGACGTGCAGAGCCCCCGACATGGGGACAACTGAAAAGGTTAAGAAGCTGAAGGGGTTGTTCAACAAGCTGGGCAGCCCAAAACCCCACTGACTTTATTCCTGGCTATGCTGGCCATAGTAAATTGTCAGGTAACAGCTGGAGAATTTACATACTGGGCTTATATTCCTTTTCCACTTTTATATCAAGCTGTGGCCTGGGGAGACAGAGAAGTCCCAGTATTTACTAATGATACTGCTTGGATGCCATCACCATTTTAAAGCCAGGATCCTGAATTAAACACTGGCACAGTAAATAGTTCATATCAATTTGGGGTTGAAGGGTTACCTACATGTCTTGGGGGTAGTCCACATTGTCTGCATCTTTCTCATGAGGCTTGGACTGTTCACTATAACCATAGTCATATCTCTGCCTTTACTATGATTATTGTGGCTCAAAGTTTTAAGTATAATCATACTGCAGTACTTAATGAAACTCTGCCAAGTACATTATCTTTATGCCCTATCCCTGATGTGTCCGGAGGTGTTTCCCAACTAGAGTGGACTAGATGTAGAAGTAGTGGGCCACAATTGTTGTTAGAAGTAAAAGGGAAGAGTCGTAAATACCTTGTTACAGATTGGAGTGTACATGGAGATTTTCAGACTAAATTCAGCCATGTCAACCTGCATTGGCATAAAGGTAATCACAGCATTTCTGCAGATGGCAATTAAACTATTATTTGGCGTGATGGTGGCCTATCACCCCCTATGCCACATTTGGCTAATACCTCACAAATACAAGATCATATTTGGCAGTTGCTAGCTGCTGGTAAACCAATGTTCACTTTCACGGGAAACATGTCCTTAAATCTTACTAATATTGCTAAACCTTTTCATATATCTTTGCATTGAAATAGTTCTAGATATGTTATTGTATGTGTAAGAAAGCCTTACTTGTTGTTGACAGGAATTTTTAAATGGGATAATAATACAGGGGTAGTTAACTGTACAAACAATTGTACATTCTTAAGTTGTATAAATACTACTTGGTGGAATAATAATTGGAATGAGTCTCATTCTGATTTATAGATACTAAGAGCCAGAAAAGAAACCTGGCTACCTGTAAACTTAACACATACTTGGAGTGAATCTGCTGGGGTTACTCAAATTCACAAGGTTATGCAAGATCTTGTCCACTGCAGTCGGAGGATGGTTGGAATCATCGTGACTGCAGTGATGGGACTTGTAGCAATTGCTTCCACTGCCGCTGTTGCTGGATTAGCTCTACACCAGAGTATACAAAATGCAGAATTTGTGCAACAATGGCATAAACAATCACATTTGTTGTGGCAGCAGCAACAAGACAGATGCTCATTTGACTGAACGAGTGGATAATCTGGAGCAAGTGGTTTCTTGGTTGGGAGATCAGCTAACAGTGTTGAATACCCGAGCTTTGTTGAAATGTGATTGGAACACTACCCAATTTTGTATTACTCCTGTTCCTTTTAACAGCAGTGTACATAATTGGACTGAGATAAAGAGACTTTTAATTGGTCATCATAATCTTTCCCAAGAAATACAAGAATTAACAAAAAACATTTCTGGAATATTTCGCAATCAGTTACCATTGCTGACTGGTGCAGATTTGATGACTGGTATTGCACAAAGTTTGACGTCTTTGAACCCTATGAGCCCTGTAAAAACTTTGCTGACCTCTGTTTCTAGTAACATATTGATTGTTGTTCTTGCCTTTGTCATTTTCATGGTCTGCTAGAGATGGTGCCAAAGGGCAAACACCAAATCCCAGGGAGCCCAACATGTAATGATGGTTTTAAAAGAAATTCAAACTTGTAACTAAGTAAAGGGGAAATGTAGAGGACTACGTGCTCACAAATGAGGCGTTCCCAATAAGTCCTGCTCTTGCAAACGAAGCAAGGCATTCCCAATAAGTCCTGCTCTTGCAAACAAAGCAGGGCGTTGGGGGTTTGTTTATGTGTAAATATCTTGAAAATCCAGAAAGTCAGGGAAAGGTCAGAAAAACAACAATGTGTCTTGTGACTTGGCAACATTCCACAAACGACTGTATAAAATAAAGCAGAGTGTGCCATTCGAGGTGGCCGCCATGTTTGTCTTGTCTTGTGTTGTCTTGTGTGTTCATTCCTTTGTTTAAGAAACACGTGGACCCCAACAGTGGGGGTGGTGTGGAGATGGATAATACATACAAAAAAAATGGAATAAATGAATGAATAAGGCCTAGTATTTGATTGCACAGGAGGGTGACTATAGTCATTAATTATTTAATTGTACATTTTAAAATAACGAAAGGTATAACTGGATTGTTTGTAACACAAAACATAAATGCTTGATGGTATAGATACCCCATTCTCTGTGAGGTGCTTATTTCACATTACAAGTCTGTATCAAAATATCTCATGCACCTCATAAATATAGAGAGCTACGATGTACCCACAAAAGTTAAATGTTAAGTAGAAAAAAATGGGTAAATTTCCAGTGGAAAAACCTGATAATTATTACCTCATCCAATTAATCAAGTTAGCATTAATTATGATACCATACTAATAACATGGGTTTTTGATCAAATGCAATGAGAATGGCACTTCACCTTTCTGTCCTTCACATATATATATAAAATATATATTTTTTTAGGATTTTGATAAATGTGTACATATTTTATATGATCACATCATTACATCTTCAAAATCTACATCCCAAATAGACAAAGAGCATGAAATATATATGTATATATTCTAAGAATGAGAAAACATCCTACATACTCAGTTGAGAGACATTTTATAAACTAGTTGTCCAGCAGTCTAAAAAAACTCTGAAAATTGTCCAAAATGTGAGAAGTCAAGAAAACTATCACAGTCTACAAGAGACTAAAGAGACATAAGTAGATGTTATGTTACATCATGGAATGAAAGGAATGAGGCACATCCCCCATATATCTCCCAACTTCCTGAGCCCAGCACAAACACATTCCTCCATATTTCTTTCAAACTTCAGAAAAACATCACCTGGGAGATCTCCGATAAGGAATGCTAAATGTATAATGTTAACCAATTGTAATGCTGTAACCGAGAGAATTACCTTGTTCCCTGTAACTTTACATATCCTGTTTACATCGGGCTATAAAAAGCAAGCACTTGCATTGTTCGAGGCCCTGTTGTATGCTGTGGAATGGAGGGACCAAGTTCGAACTTGTAGTAAAGATCCTTGCCGCTTGGCTTTGACTCTGGACTCTGGTGGTCTTCTTTGGGGAACAAACGGTCTGGGTATAACATCTGGGGGCTCGTCTAAGATAACATCTTGGGATTTCCCCAAGCCCACCAGACCCCTGGTCAACGGATCTACTAGGATCGATCTACTGATAGGTGAGCCGGCTCATCTCCGTTTGTCTGTCTGTGTCTGTTCTGAATCTGAATCTGTGACTCGCGAGGTCTGAAACTAGAGCTGGTGCCGTCCTGGCGGACGCGCTATAAAACAGCCAGCGGAGACCGGTGGGAGATGTCCCCTGGCTCTCATCTGATCTAAATTGCGATCTGGGCTGCTGGAGCGCCATCGCAATCCAAGCAGCTAACTCTGACCCGGGCTACCGGTGCGCGCTTGCGATCTGGGCTGCCAGAGTGCCATCGCGATCCGAGCAGCTAACTCTGACCCGGGCTACCGGTGCACACTTGCGATCTGGGCTGCCGGAACCCAGTCGCGATCCGAGCAGCTAACTCTGACCCGGCTACCGGTGCACGCTTGCGATCTGGGCTGCCGGAGCGCGGTCGCGATCTGAGCAGCTAACTCTGACCTGGGCTACCGGTGTGCGCTTGCGATCTGAGCTGCCGGAGTGCGGTCGCGATCTGAGCAGCTGACTCAGACCCAGGCTTCAGGAGCGCTTGCGATCTGTGCTGCTGGAGCACGGTTGCGATCCGAGCAGCTAACTCTGACCCGGGCTACCAGAGCCCACTTGCGATCTGTGCTACCGGAGCCGCTTGCGATCTGTGCTACCGAAGCTGCTTGCGATCTGTGCTACCGGAGCCGCTTGCGATCTGTGCTGCCGGAGCGCGGTTGTGATCCGAGCAGCTGACTTGGACCCGGACTTCAGGAGTGCTTGCGATCTGTGCTGCCGGAGCACGCGGTTGCCATCTGAGCAGCTGATTCTGACCCGGGCTGCTGGAACGCGCTTGCGACTAGATATTATTAATAAGCCAGATTTCCTTTACAGGGATTCTAACCCATATTCCTTTACAGGAAGAGACTACAAATTAGTACAGGATGGGTAATACCCAGAGCACTCCCCTATCTCTCCTTACAAGTAATTTCAAAGATGTAAGAGCAAGGGGCCATGATCTTAGTTTGGAAATCAGGAGGGGAAAGCTCATTACCCTATGCCGCTCCGAATGGTCTGCCTTTGATGTGGGGTGGCCACCTGAAGGGATGTTCCGACTTGCTGTCATCACTAAAGTCCAAGATTTTCCAACCTGGGCGTGCAGGCCACTTGGATCAAATCCCATATATCCTCATATGGCAGGACCTAGTTGAGAACCCGCTTCCTTGGCTATCACCTTTCCAATTAGCCCCTGAACCTTGTAAGGCACTGGTTGCTTGGCCGCTAAAATCCAAGCAGCTGATTGCCCCCCCCCATCCTGTTTTACCTGATAGCAGGGACCCACTGTTCACAGAACCCCCTCCATAACCCTCTGGGCCACAGGACCCTGCCCCCCGGGCTGAGCCGTGGGAGGGAGCAGGCAGACGGGAGGCGGCCGGCACACACGGACCCGCTGAGTGAAAGTAACTCTGAAGGGCCGGTGGGGCGGACATGAGGATGCACTTCGCGGGCTAGCCCCCCCCAGCCACCTGACTCCACAGTGGCTCTACCCCTTCGGGAAATAGGACCCCCAGATGACACGGGAATCCCCAGGTTCCAGTACTCGCCATTCTCTACCAGTGATCTGTATAACTGGAAGACCCAGAGTGCTCGGTTTTCAGACAACCCCAAAGATTTAATGGCTTTACTGGATAGTGTCATGTTCACCCACCAGCCCACTTGGGATGATTGTCAGCAGCTCCTCTGAATCTTGTTCACAACGGAGGAGCAAGAGAGAATACAGGTAGAAGCTAGAAAGCTGGTCCCGGGGGACGACAGTCAACCGACTGCCAACCCCAACCTCATAAATGCGACTTTTCCTCTGACCAGGCTGGCGTGGGACTACAACACAGCAGAAGGTAGGGGACGGCTATGCCTTTATTGCCAGACTCTAATAGCAGGTCTCCGGGCAGCTGCTCGCAAGCCCACTAATTTGGCTAAAGTATACTCTGTTCTGCAGGGAAAGACAGAGAGCCCAGCTACCTACTTAGAAAGATTAATGGAAGCTTTTAGACAGTACACGCCCATAGACCCAGAGGCTCCAGGAAGTCAGGCAGCTGTTGTAATGTCTTTCGTAAATCAGGCAGCCCCAGACATTAAAAGGAAACTCCAGAAATTAGAAGACTTAGAGGGAAAGTGGATTCAGGACCTCCTTCAGATAGCCCAGCGGGTTTATAATAACAGAGATACTCCAGAGGAAAAGCAAATAAAGGCCACTGAAAAAATGACCAAGGTCCTGGCAGCAGTAGTACAGAAAGAGCATCTACAGCCAGAGAACACCCAACCTAGGTGGCCTCCCAGGCATGATAATCTGAGCAAAGACCAATGTGCCTACTGTAAGGAAGCTGGTCATTGGGTAAGAGACTGCCCCAAAAAGAAACAACGAGGACAGGGACCTCCTAGGTCTACACCAGTACTAGTCACTCAAGACGAAGACTAGGGAAGATGGGGTTCGGACCCCCTCCCCGAACCTAGGGTAACTTTGCAAGTGGAGGGGTCCCCAGTCCAGTTCTTGGTCAATACAGGAGCACAGCACTCAGTCCTAGTTAAAACTAATGGAAAACTATCCTCCAAGTCCTCGTGGGTACAAGGGGCCACAGGAGTTAAGAAATACCCATGGACAACACAAAGGACAGTAAACCTTGGAGCCAGGAATGTAACCCATTCTTTCCTGGTCATCCCTGAGAGCCCCTGTCCCCTAAATGGGAGCACAGATCCATTTCCTCCCTGAGGGGCCCGTTGTGACCAATTCCCACAATCGGCCCGTGTCCGTCCTGACTATAACCCTAGAAGATGAGTACCGGCTCCACCAGGAGCGAGCGGCCCCTGACCAGGACATAGCAACCTGGCTCCAGCAATATCCAGAAGCTTGGCCAGAAACGGGGGGCTAAGAGAAATCAATAAGTGGGTTGTGGACATACACCCAACTGTGCCTAACCCGTATACCCTCCTGAGTACCCTAAACCCTAAACACCAATGGTACACTATTTTAGATTTGAAAGACGCTTTCTTCAGTTTGCCTTTAGCCCCTCAGAGCCAAAAGCTCTTCGCCTTTGAGTGGAATGACCCTGGAAGGGGCATAAGTGGCCAACTGACATGGACCAGGCTGCTGCAGGGATTCAAAAACTCTCCTACCCAGTTCGATGAGGCCCTCCATGAAGACCTGGGTGAGTTCCGATGTAAACACCCTGAAATAACTTTATTATAGTATGTTGATGACCTCCTGATTGCTGCTGAGACCCAAGAAGCTTGTATTCAAGGGACTAAAAGTCTCTTACAAGCTCTGGGAAATCTAGGCTACTGAGCCTCGGCAAAGAAAGCTCAAATCTGTAAGCCAGAAGTAACATATCTGGGGTACCTGCTAAAAGGAGGGCAGCACTGGTTAACAGACGCTCGAAAGCAGACTGTTCTGCAGATCCCCAGGCCACAATCCACCCGACAAGTGAGGGAATTCCTGGGGTCAGCGGGATTTTGTAGACTATGGATACCTGGGTTCACAGAACTGGCTAAACCCTTGTATCAGGCAACACGGGGGCAGCAGCCATTTGATTGGACAGATGAAGCCGAGTCGGCTTTCCAACAGATCAAAACAGCCCTACTCTCTGCGCCTGCACTGGGACTACCTGATGTCACCAAGCCCTTCCACTTACACGTGGACGAGAGTAAGGGTGTCGCCAAGGCGGTAATAACTCAGAACTTAGGCCCCTGGCAGAGGCCGGTTGCCTACCTGTCAAAGAAGTTAGACCCAGTGGCTGCCGGGTGACCCCCTTGTCTCCGAATGATTGCGGCCACGGCTCCAATGGTACAAGATGCTGATAAACTTGTCATGGGTCAAGAATTGCGGGTCGTTACCCCACATGCCATCGAAGGTGTACTCAAACAGCCACCTAATCGATGGATAAGTAACGCCTGGCTCACCCACTACCAAGGACTACTACTAAATCCTATCAGGATAACCTTCCTGCCCCCAACGACCTTAAACCCTGCCTCGCTGCTGCCCAACCCAGACCTGGACGTGCCACTCCATGATTGCACCAAGATACTCGCTCAGGTGCACGGAGTTCGAGAGGACCTGCAGGAACGCCCACTCCCTGACGCTGACCTCGTCTGGTTCACTGATGGGAGCAGCTTCATGCATCAAGGCCAGAGATACGCTGGAGCGGCAGTGACTTCAGAGACTGAGGTAATCTGGGTGGAACCCCTGCCCCCGGGGACATCGGCCCAGAAGGCTGAACTGATAGCGCTCACCCAAGCTCTTACCTTAAGGGCAGGGAAAAAGCTGACAGTATATACAGACAGCCGATATGCTTTTGCTACGGCGCACATACATGGGGCCATTTACAGGAAGCGAGGGTTACTAACGGCTGAAGGAAAAGAGATAAAAAAACAAGCAAGAGATCCTAGCCCTGTTAACAGCGCTATGGAAGCCAGAAAAGTTAGCCATTGTGCATTGCCCAGGGCATCAGAAACCAACCACTCCAACTGCTTAAGGCAACTTTCTGGCAGATCAAACTGCAAGAAATGTGGCAAAGGCTCCCAGCCAACTCCTTGCACTCCAGCTCCCTGACCCGGGCCCCCGGGACTTGCCATATTTCCCTGATTATTCAGAACAAGATCTCCAGTGGATTGACAAACTTCCCCTGAAACAGATGCAGAATGGGTGGTGGACTGATACTAATGACCAAACCATCCTACCAGAAAAATTAGGACAACAAGTATTAGAACACATCCACCGAACCACCCACCTGGGTGCTCGGCAGATGATAGACCTGATCAGATGCTCTAAGCTCAAATTCAGACATACAGCCGAGAAGGCCAGCAGCATCGTGGCAAGTTGCAAAGTCTGCCAGCTTAACAATGCCTACCCCCAATCCCAGACTGCAGCGGGAACAAGGCTCAGGGGAACCAGGCCCGGTATCTACTAGGAAGTAGATTTTACTGAAATAAAGCCAGGAAAGTATGGGTATCGGTACTTACTTGTCTTTGTAGATACTTTTTCAGGGTGGACTGAAGCATTCCCAACCAAAAGAGAAACTGCTCAGGTCGTAGCAAAGAAAATTCTGGAAGATATCCTTCCCAGGTATGGCTTCCCCGTCCAGATAGGGTCAGATAATGGGCCCGCCTTCGTCGCTAAGGTAAGTCAGGATTTGGCTTCCAACCTTGGGGCAAATTGGAAACTACATTGCGCTTACAGGCCCCAGAGTTCAGGACAGGTAGAGAGGACGAATCGGACCTTGAAAGAGACCTTAACTAAATTGACTATGGAGACTGGCACTAATTGGGTGGTCCTTCTCCCCTACGCTCTGTTCCAGGCCCATAATACCCCTTACAGACTGGGCCTTATCCCTTACGAAATCATGCATGGCAGACCTCCACCCCTGGTTCCCAGCTTAAAAGATGATCTGCTTAAGTCTGAAACAGAAAATGTCTCTGAATTCTTATTTTCCCTACAAGCCTTGCAGAAAATTCATCAAGAAATCTGGCCCAAGCTGAAGGAACTATATGAGACCGGTCCCCCACCGACACCCCATCCATACCAGCCGAGAGACTGGGTCCTGGTTAAGTGACACCGACAAGAGACCCTAGAACCCAGGTGGAAGGGACCACTCCAGGTACTCCTGACCACATCCACCGCCCTAAAGGTAGAAGGCATCGCGTCGTAGATACACTACATCCACATCAAGCCAGTGGACCCAACCTCCGACCTTCTGGGACCAATCACAGCAGTGGTTGAAGCACCGGCCACGTGGACTGTGGACAGAGCTAAGAACAACCCCTTAAAACTCACCCTGCGCCTGCAACATAGCTCACCGCAAACATGCAGTTAGGTAGTCTAGCCCTAACGTTAGCCGCCCTAGTGGCCGCTGGGGAAAACACCAAACCAGCATCTAATCCCTTTGTCTGGAGATTCTGGCTTTATGAAAACCGAACCCACCCTGGACAACCTCATAAGCCCGGGAAATTATTGGCCAGTGCTGATTGCCCCTCCTCAGGGTGCAATAGCCCAATCTTACTAAATTTTACTGGCTTTCAAATAGCCAAACCAGTGACACCAATAATATGTTTTGAGTTTGATCAGACTGAATACAATTATAAACACTATTGGTGGCACCAAAATGCCGGCTGTCCTTATAACTATTGTAACACCATAGGTCCCGTTATTGGGGCGAGGAAGAACAGTTAGACCCTAAGTGGCCCTTCCATCGTAGACGGGATGGAGACTTTTCATATACATCGATAGTTAGAGACCCCTGGAACTTCCGCTGGACCACGCCTCAACATGAGGCTGTATACTACTCCCCCTCCTCCACATGGCCTAGCAGTCACCTCTATCTGTGGTGAGGCCTAGTGCAAGTACTGCCCCTGGTCCACGGGAATATCCAATGACAGGAAAACAGACTAACACAAGACTTACGTCCTTTCTCCTGGTTAAAATTATTACAAGAAGGACTAGAACTTGCTAACCTTACAGGACTTCACAGCCTGTCTGGCTGCTTTCTGTGTGCCACCCTAGGGTGTCCACCACTAACCGCTGTCCCTTTGCCATGAGGATCCTCCACCTCTGCCCAAGCTAACAACCTCCGAAACCTCTCATATGCCCCTATCCTAAATGTGCCCCTATACCTAAACCCCAGTCAGGAGAAGTTTCCCTACTGCTTCTCAGGAACCAATTCCAGCCTCTGCAGCATCACTGCAGTGCCCCCTAATATCACCCTAAGGGCCCCGCCGGGCATATTCTTCTGATGTAATGGGACATTATCTAAGGACCTATCTAGTCCCTCTGTTACCAACCTACTGTGTCTTCCTGTCACATTAGTTCCCCGGTTTACTCTACTAACTGCTGGTGAGTTCCTAGGGTACACCGGTAACTGGACTAGTACTGCTATTCACCCAGTCCCTACACCGAGACCTGCACGAGCCATATTTCTCCCCCTCATTGCAGGAATCTCCCTCACCGCATCCCTCATTGCAGCCAGGATGGCGGGGGGAGCCCTAGGTCACACCCTCATAGAAAGCAACAAGTTGTACCAACAATTTGCCGTTGCTATGGAGGAGTCAGCTGAGTCCCTTGCATCCCTTCAGCGGCAGCTCACGTCCTTAGCTCAGGTAACCTTGCAGAACCGGAGGGCCCCAGACCTACTAACTGCTGAAAAAGGTGGTACATGTATGTTTCTAAAAGAAGACTGTTGTTTCTACATAAATGAATCAAGGCTTGTAGAAGACCGGGTCCAACAGTTACACAAGTTAAGCACTGAAGTAAAAACACAGCAGTTTGCTTCAGCTGCAGACCAATGGTGGAATTCCTCTATGTTTTCTCTGTTAGCCCCCTTCCTTGGACCCCTGCTAAGTGTACTATTTCTGCTAACCGTAGGACCTTGTGTTGTTAACAGAATTTTGCAGTTTGTCAGAGAAAGGTTTGACACTGTTCAGCTCATGGTCCTCAGAGCCCAGTACCAACCTGTAAACACTGAAACAGAGTCAGACTTATAAGACCCAAGATTGGCTCTAGAGTTACCTGAAAAGAAGGGGGGAATGAAAGGAATGAGGCACATCCCCCGTATATCTCCCAACTTCCTGAGCCCAGCACAAACACATTCCTCCATATTTCTTTCAAACTTCAGAAAAACATCACCTGGGAGATCTCCGATAAGGAATGCTAAATGTATAATGTTAACCAATTGTAATGCTGTAACCGAGAGAATTACCTTGTTCCCTGTAACTTTACATATCCTGTTTACATCGGGCTATAAAAAGCAAGCACTCGCATTGTTCGAGGCCCTCTTGTATGTTGTGGAATGGAGGGACCAAGTTCGAACTTGTAGTAAAGATCCTTGCCGCTTGGCTTTGACTCTGGACTCTGGTGGTCTTCTTTGGGGAACAAACGGTCTGGGTATAACAGGACATTATCCTGAAACATGAAAAAGCAATTAGATACGTCTAAGGAAATTTGAATAAAGTATGAACTGTAGTTAAAAATGTAGGTATCAATGTTAGTCCATTAGTTGTGATAAATGAACTGTACTTATGTACCATGTAAACAATTAAAAAATTGGGAAGTGAGTATATGAGAACTTTATTTCTCTGTGCAACTTTCCTGTACATCTGAAACTATTGTAAAATTAAAATGTTTCTTTTTAAAAAGCTTTGAAGAGTCATAACAATATTCAAAGAGGAGAACACCATGTGGGATTTCAGGCTTTACTCTAAAGGTACATTAATCACATTGGCGTGGTATTGGCATAAGGATAGATACATACATCAATGGAACAAGTAGAGAGTACAGAAATACATCCACACAGATATAGTCAATTGATTTTTGACAATCATGCCAAAGTAATTAAATAGGTAAGGTATAGTATTTTAAATTACAGTGGTGAAACAAATTGCTATCCACATATAAAATAAACATTATTTCAATCCCTACCTATAACATTTGCAAGAGTTAATTCAGTATGGATTATAGAATTAGACATATAAACTAAAAGTATAAAGCTTCTGCAAGTAAACATAAAAGAATTTCTTTATAAACTTTGAATGGAGACATGTTTCTTAGAATTCAAAGCATATTAAACATAAAACAAAAAGTGGATCTTGTATTTAAAACTACTCTTAAAACAAAGAAAAAGTCATCTGCCTATTGGAATTAAATACTCATAATGTTAGTCTGACAAAGTATTTATTTCTAGATTATATACTAACTCCAACAAATCAATAATAAAATGACAGACTTCAATTTAAAAACTGCATGAAGTTCTTTAAGATACATGTTATAAATGAAAATAGACAAATGGCCACTGATATCATGAAATTATGCTAACATAACTAGTTATAAGAAAAATGCAAACTAATTAATTGGGCATAGTGGCATGTAACTGTAGTCTCAGCTACTCAGGAGGTGAGACAGGAGGATGGCTTGAACCCAGGAGTTCAAAGTTGCAGTGAGCTCTAACTGCACCACTCTACTCCAGCTTACACAACAGTATGAGGTCCTGTTTCAAAAATCTCAAAAATGAAAAACAAACAAACAAACATAGAACATGATAATTTCAAGTGCTGCTGAAGATGTAAAACAAAAAAAATATATATATGTTGCTTGGAACTGTCCTGTAGAGTCAAATACATAACAACAATAAACCCAGAAATTCTAATTGGAGGTATTTACCC